>NW_026706819.1:8730396-9458292 GCF_024137745.1 Phymastichus coffea
GCTCGCTTCTAACTGACTAATTCTTTCGCTTTGATTTCGCTGGTTTATTATACAGGGTGTCCAAAAAGTAACGATACACCTGAGAAATTTTCTAAGCCGGTTATTTTTTTAACCGGGTGAAGGTTGTTCTTGAAGTAACTTTTTACGAGGAATCCGATGGTAACCTTGGATTTGACCTTGAACCTCATTTTCAAGGTTATATTGAGGTCAACCTCATTTTTTTAAATGGAAACCCCTATTTTTCATGGCGGAATCGGAAAGAGCGGAAAATTTTACGTCTAGATATGTATTGAGGTACGAGGTTGAGGTAACCCCTAGAGGTCAACTAGAGGTCAAAGTATGAATTCTTAAAAATCTCGCGAATTCAGTGGTTAAACAAAACAAACAAAAAGATAACCCCAGGTAACTTTCAACGGTGCTCTTTAATTTGTCCTTGAACCTCATTTTCAAGGTTATTTTGAGGTCAACCTCATTTTTTTTAATGGGTACCCCTATTTTTTATGGCGGAATCGAAAAAAGTGAAGACTCTCACGTATGGATGAGTTGAGGTTTGAGGTTAATGTGACCTCTAGGGGTCAGATGAAGGTCGAACTGTGGCTTTGTAATAGTACCGGGATTGTAGTGGTACAAGGAAGCAAATAAAGGTCATGGAAACCCCCATTTTCGACAGCAGCAATCGAAAGAGCGGAAAATTTCACATCCAAATATCTACTTAGATCATAAGTCAAGGGCGAACTTAAAGTTTAAGGTCAGTCGAAGGTCATCCAAACTTAAAGACGCCCTAAAATTTTTTAAAGTTTTTTTCATAATGGAGAAGGGTATTTATTTAGTAATTGCCCATCGGAGATCCGTGACCTTGAATTTATCCTTCAACCTCATTATCAAGGTTTTTTCAAGATCAATTTTTTTTACTTTTAGCGTTACCCAGGAACAACGACGTGGACGTAGTAAAATTTGTCCCTTTGGGGTGCTTTATTTTCGTGAGTTCCCCTCGCCTCTCACGATCGGGGTGCTTGATTTTCGTGAGTTCCCCTCGCCTATCAACAATGATTTTTTACGTTTATTTTCTTAATAACTTGATTAGCCGGTTAAACTTTTTAAGGTTACTATCCCATACCTATTCATTGAAAATCCACTAACAATTTCACTTGGTTCTATCCTTAGGAAATGTATTATGCCTAACTTTATCGTTTTGAGCTTATTCTTCGGGACAATTGCATTTTCAAAAATTAATATTTAAAAAAGTAACATATTTGAAAAGATTTTACCATTCGAAAATCTCCATAAAGCATTAGTGCATTAGTCGGACTGTAGTAGAACTTTTTTGTAAAAGTACTCAAATTATAATTTTCATTTTTTGAAAACATTTATTTGGGTTGCAAACTTTTTGTTTTTAATTCTGATTGATTTTTGAGTAAATTTCGATTCGCTGACTTAAAATGGAACGCCTCACTGAACGAGAAAGAATATCACTTCTTATGATGAGAGGCTGGGGTGGAGTAGAAAGATCTTACAGGGCAGTGAGAAATCTTTTTAATGAGACATTTCGGGTTAATAGAACTCCAATTACTGTATCTACTGTTCAGAATACTATTTCAAGGTTTGTAAATTTTGGCCATGTCAGAAATCTACCTAAGTCAGGCAGACCACGCTCAGCAACAAATGAAGAGAATTTATTAAATGTTCTATTATCATTCACTGAAAATCCACATAATTCCATCCGCAGAGTTGCTCAAGAGCATGACATAAGTACATCGTCCGTACATATCATTTTAAAAACAGCAAAATTCCATCCGTTTAAAGTACACCTGGTTCACAAGTTGAATGAAGATGATTTCGATCGTCGTGTTGAGTTTTGTGAAGATATGATGGCACGCATAATTGAAAATCCAAATCTTCCATAAAACATAGTTTTCTCTGATGAAGCAACTTTTGAAGGAACATTAAATAGACATAATTGCAGGTATGGGCTGCGGAAAATCCACACTGGATGCGAGAAGATAAATCGCAATATCCGCAGAAGTTGAATGTTTGGGCTGGAATAGTGAATAATCGAATCATAGGGCCATTCTTTATTGATAGTAACTTAAACGCTCAAAATTATGAAGAGATGCTTCGTAATCAAATAGTTCCAGCAATTAGAGAAATAGTCGGAGACAACTTCGAAAATACATGGTATCAGCAGGATGGAGCTGCAGCTCACTATGGACGAGACGTTCGAATTTACTTAGATGAGGTGTTTGATAATCGGTGGATAGGAAGGAGAGGCACAATTGAATGGCCAGCTAGGTCCCCCGATTTGACGCCTTTAGATTATTTCTATTGGTGTTATCTAAAGGATCGGGTATACAAAACTAAACCCCAAAACTTGGACGAATTACGTCAAAGGATCATAGACGAATCAGCTCTCATTCCCACTGAAATGATCCAAAATGCTGTTGATGCTTTTTACCACCGATTAGCTTACTGTCAAGAAGTGAACGGTGAACAATTCGAGCACTTAAAATAAGATGTGCTGATGTAAGATAAATCATACGTGAGAGGCCAGGGGAACTCACGAAAATCAAGCACCCCGATCGTGAGAGGCGAGGGGAACTCACGAAAATCAAGCACCCCGATCGTGAGAGGCGAGGGGAACTCACGAAAATCAAGCACCCCGATCGTGAGAGGCGAGGGGAACTCACGAAAATAAAGCACCCCATGGGGACAGATTTTACTACGTCCACGTCGTTGTTCCTGGGTAACGCTAAAAGTAAAAAAAATTGATCTTGAAAAAACCTTGATAATGAGGTTGAAGGTTAAATTCAAGGTCACGGATCTCCGATGGGCAATTACTAAATAAATACCCTTCTCCATTATGAAAAAAACTTTAAAAAATTTTAGGGCGTCCTTAAGTTTGGATGACCTTCGACTGACCTTAAACTTTAAGTTCGCCCTTGACTTATGATCTAAGTAGATATTTGGATGTGAAATTTTCCGCTCTTTCGATTGCCGCTGTCGAAAATGGGGGTTTCCATGACCTTTATTTGCTTTCTTGTACCACTAAAATCCCGGTACTATTACAAAGCCACAGTTCGACCTTCATCTGACCCCTAGAGGTCACATTAACCTCAAACCTCAACTCATCCATACGTGAGAGTCTTCACTTTTTTCGATTCCGCCATAAAAAATAGGGGTACCCATTAAAAAAAATGAGGTTGACCTCAAAATAACCTTGAAAATGAGGTTCAAGGACAAATTAAAGAGCACCGTTGAAAGTTACCTGGGGTTATCCTTTTGTTTGTTTTGTTTGACCACTGAATTCGCGAGATTTTTAAGAATTCATACTTTGACCTCCAGTTGACCTCTAGGGGTTACCTCAACCTCATACCTTAATACATATCTGGACGTAAAATTTTCCGCTCTTTCCGATTCCGCCATAAAAAATAGGGGTTTCCATTTAAAAAAATGAGGTTGACCTCAAAATAACCTTGAAAATAAGGTTCAAGGTCAAATCTAAGGTTACCATCGGATTCCTCGTAAAAAGTTACTTCAAGAACAACCTTCACCCGGTTAAAAATATAACCGGCTTAGAAAATTTCTCAGGTGTATCGTTACTTTTTGGACACCCTGTATAGCTTTTGTTCCTAGCATACCGTCTCTCTCTCGCGCATATGCTTTAGACGTTTATGCTTCTCGTAGCGGCTCGTCTTACCTAGCTAAGCACGCCGACTGCAGCATGCTGTCCCAGCATGCTGACGCAGCGTGAATCAGCCTCGGCCGTTCATTCCCACCGAGTCGCGCATACGAATACTGCAAGCTATACTATGTCCGATCGGAAATCCCAAAAGCAAAATATTATTCGTTAGTATATAATTGTAATGTAATAGGCCGTCACGTAACACAGCTAGAAAAGAATAAAGTCAAATTTTTCATCCGCGGCTGATACTAGGCTTATACTAGGTAATTAAAGCGCGAATGGGACAGGCGGAAAATCTTAAAGAAGCAACAGTAAAAGCGCTAGAGATTGAACGCGTTTTCGCAACACAGGAACCCAACGATCTCTCCCAGACAGTAAAAGTACTTGCAGAAGCAAAAAAGGAATTAGCAAACATTAAAAGCGTAAAAGTAGTGAAAACCGATAACCCACAAGCATGTCAAATTTGTAAGTTGTCAAATTATTTAGCAGATACTTACCGTAACAATGGCGGTACGAAATCTAGAAACGAAAGATTCGTTAGTATCGAAGGGCAAAAGCAATTGGATAGTCAAAACTCAGCCAATAGAGAAAGAATTAGCCAGAAAGTAACCCCACCTCAAGCAAGTCAGAATTCCGCACCAAAAAATCAATACCACGGAAATTTTAATTCTAATAATCGCGGACCACGAAATCCAAACGGAGACTCGACAACTTGTAATGATTGCGGTATTAAAGGTCACTGGAAAATTAGATGTAACAAAAGAATTTTCAACGAACAAAAAACCAGCAATAGGGAAACGCTGGTGGTTTCCAGGTGACGGGCGCGACCGGGGAAACGAGCAGCCAGACGAAACGCCGAGCATAAGTAAGAATACAAAGAAATTAGAAGTATCGAAAAGACTGATGTTGTTAAACTTGAATAGTAAGTCGCCAACTTTCATTTTATTTTTGATCAAAATATTAGTCTTTCTATCATGCACTGGTGCTGGACCATCTCTACTGAAATAGTCTAAGAAACCCGCCGAAGCATATCTAAACGAATTGAACATTTTAGAGTTATGAGGTATTACACATAACAGCGTAGCAACATTAGGAAAAATAAATATTAGAATAGCAGATTTAGAATTCGAATTTCATATGGTACCCGATGATTTACTTATTGAAGAGGACAGACTAATCGGTAGTGAATGTTTGTGTAAGTTCAACGCTGGAATAGATTATAAAAACAATATTCTGAAAATCACTGATAAAGTTTTTCTTTGTTCACAAACAATACAAATGCCGATAATCAAATTGTGACATCGCAGGATGGTAATAGTTATTCAAAATCAACAACAAATTGCAAAACTTACGCTGGAGTAGTAAAAAATTAAGTAACGATTTGTAACAATTTTAATATACGTACTTGCGAGAAGAGCTACCAATAATAAAGAAAGCAATGATAAAAACTATGTTAATCGAGTTAGAGGGGGTGGTTCCGAAGACAATCTTTCAAATAAAATTAGAGTAAATTTGTGAAAATTCGAAACTTGTAAATTGCGACATAAAAAATCTGAAATTTGTAATTTCGAATTTGGGTCAGAAAAAGATAGCGAAGTTAAAATTTGTGAACCTGAAATCTGTACATCTGAAATTAGTAACTCGAATGTTGAAAATTGTAAGAAAAACTCAGAAATTAGAAAAAGTCAAAGTTTATACTCAGTTTGTAATTTGACATTAGCAAACAAAGAGTGCGGGAATGCAGGGCCCAAGTTTCGCAAAAGCTAATTCATTATTTACTTAGAACAATAAAATAAGTAGGGATGAGCAAAGCCATAAAGAAGGCACACTCGATAAAAATTTTGCGGATGATAAAATTCACCCCACGAAATTGTCAATGATAGAAAGTAATTTGGGTATAAAGTCATACTATAAATCGAAAATTAGAGAAATTGGTAGCAAGAACCGCAAAAGTGTAAATTATTACGATAATACTGACGAGACTACCCTATTGGAAAGAGTTAATGAATGTATCAAAGTATTAAAAAATACTCATACAAAAGTGATAAACCATATTCCATGAACAACCTTTTATCCGATAAACTGCTTTAAATAAATATGGTTAATACGGTTTTGAGAATTAACTTGTGAAGACGAAACTTTTTTTGGTTTTTTAAATTTTTCTTCTCTCGCAAAATTACAAAGAGTACATTAACACTTACCCTGAGATGTTGTTCTAGTATATTTAAGAGGATTAGTATACATTGAGTAATCCGGAAAAAAAATATTAACATTTTCCTTCTTTATCTCTCGATAAAAGTTAATTCTACATGTACTACATAAAACAGTTGGCAAACGAACATCATTCGAATCGTAATCTGTATAACTTTGAATCAAACTTTTAAGCTTAGGCCCTATACGAGGTCTGTCCGGAAAATATCGGGCCTACGTTTATATCTTCGCGCCATAGTGTTCGAGCGACCTCTACCGAACAGAAACGTCAACAGTAAAGCCTCACGAATCTATTGGTCACTTACTGACACCTGCCGGACGTATAGTTCATGCGCAGGGTGTCTTTGTTTACAGTGCCTTTTTCGCGTTCGTCAGATTTTGATATTGTCAACAATGACTGAAAAACAATGTTCGCGGCATCTGCGCTCCATGTGCATAGCACGAAAGTAGAGAGTAATAATTTATAACAATTTTTTTGGCGGTTGTAAATGTGAAAGTTTATTTAGAGATTCGGTCCTTTGTCGCTTAATGTTTTCTCTCTTTTTTTGCGGATGGGGAAAACCCAGAATATTAACACGTGCGGCAGTTCCAGCGGTGCGCGCGCGATACAAAAGAAAACAGGCGGTATGGTCGTCCAGCAATTGTCGCGCAGGTAAACGTTCGGAGGGAAATTCGGCACTATAAACCTTGCTTTTCCTAATTGTCTCCACGAACAGGCCCAATGCTGGAGAAAACTCTGATCCTTTCTCAGGAAGGAGGAAGCAGTAGTAGCTCTCGAGAACTCGATCCTTACACCTCGTGGCATTATCTTTCAGTCACCGAGTTGCGCTCAGTTAACTGGCTGCTTTCAATTGTTACGTCGTTGTTAGTTTATCGTGCTAGCCTTCACGGGTAACGTGTGTGCTGAATGTGAGTGCGAGTTCCTGTCTTACGTCACGTTCTGTGGATGACAGTTGCGTGCGAGCACAGTATCGTGCCTTTTATCTTGTGACTTGTCGAACCCACGATCGCAACAAGGGCTACCGGCACCCGTAGGCCTAGCTGAGGATATGCGTGATATCCTCTGAGGCGTCTCCGACCCTGGGCAGCTCAGACAGCAGCAACTCGGCTGTACTTTAGGGGCAGCATAGTGCGGGCCGTGCCCGTGACCAAGACGTTGGCACTGTGCTGCTCTAGGAGACGACCTTCCTTCTCGCACAAGGTGCAATTAGCGTCGTGTGGTAAGCGAGTAGTCTATAACTTGAATGGCCATTCACAGGCAAAGCGAGCCTACCGAAATGTATTAATTATAATAAGTAGTATAACTCTTTGTACATTCTTCGACTGTATTTGCTCATATTTAGATGGCTTTTCCCTACTTATGACTGGGGTTTTTATGCCGGATAAATACGAGCCTAATTATACTTGATAAATCTATAATAAAAATAAATCCATATCCTTTATTTATTCACTATTCACGCACCATATTCGTATCAATTTTCAAAGAACTTAATCTACATGAGACTTATAAATTCTTTCTTATAGGGGATCCGAATTTCTATGTTAATTATATTTAACTTGGAATTTCTACTAAGAATTGTACAATTTGTTCAAACAAGATCAACGAATTTGCATCAAATTTTGCTTTCAACTCGGAAAAACGAGTTCGGAAACTATTGAAATGATGCAAAAGGCTTTCGGAAGCGAGTGTATGAGCAAAATACGAATAAAAGAGTGGTATAAGCGGTTCAAGGATGGTCGCACTTCTGTCGATAGTGATTCTCGTTCCGGCCAACCTTCGACGACAGAAATCGCAGATAATATTGAGCGGGTGCGACTTGCAATCGAACAAGATCGTCGTATGACTGTGCGAGAACTAAAAGAAGACCTTGGGATACCAAAAACTATCATTTCAGAAATTTTAACCAAAAATTTAGGAATGAAACGCGTGTGTGCGAAATTCATCCCAAAATTGCTCACAGCATAGCAGAAGAACATTCGCTTAGAAATTGCTCTGGACAATCTGGAAATGGTCAATAATGATGATAATGTGCTTAGAAAAGTTATTACAGGTGATGAATCATGGGTTTATGGTTATGATCCTAAAACAAAACAACAATCTTGACAATGGAAGCATTCTGAATCGCCAAGACCAAAAAAAGCACGTCAAAGTCGGAGCAACGTTAAGTCAATGTTGATTGTTTTTTTCGATTGTGAAGGTGTTGTACATCACGAATATGCACCAACAGGTAGACAATCAATAAAGAATACTACGTTCAAATTTTGAAACGTTTGCGTGATACAGTAAGAAGAAAACGGCCGCACTTTTGGGAAAGTGGTGACTGGCTTCTCCATCACAATAATGCGCCAGCGCATTCATCCAATCTTGTGCGGCAGTTTTTGAGCAAACACAATATCGCATTGCTTCGACAACCTCCATACAGTCCAACATAACTCCTTGTGACTTTTGGCTGTTTCCAAAACTAAAAAAACCACTCAAAGGACACCGATTCAATGACAAAACAACGGTTGAAAACAATGCGACGAGTGTACTTAAGGCTATCCCTAAAAGTGAGTTCCAGGACTGTTTTGAAAAGTGGAAACATCGATGGAACCATATTATTCAATCAAGTGGGGATTACTTTGAAGGATGCCACCCACCAAATGATAAAGAATAACGCTTGCACGAAAATATAAAGGTAGGCCCGATACTTTCCGGACAGACCTCGTACTTATCATTTTTTTTCTTTTGTTGACACAATAAACATATTTTTGTGCGATTTTCATCGTGAGAATACGCATGATCTTTTGAATGTAGAGCCGTTTTTCATTCTTTTCCTTTTTTAAAAGAATCATGAGGAAAATGCGTCGCCGACATCCAGTATTTTCATTAACTCTGCGAGTTAAGGCCCCCCCTGACCACTGCATGGCATATAAAAACATATATAGTAAACGGGGAATCCTTTGCGCGGTCTTTTCTCTCCGGTGAAGTAACGTAGCGGTCTGAAAAAATTATTAGCGATAGATTTTGATATCCTGTTTGCGCTAAAGTAGTTTTGGACGATTCCATCCAGTCATTTTATCAGAAAAAAATTATAAAATTTTCGTTGAATCCGCCTGTCATTGCCGCTATGAAAACAAATGATAACGCCTGCTCCAAAACGAATGAGTGTCTCTCAAACCTCAAAATATTGACAATTTTCCTTTAAATATGTTATCAAGCGTAATTCCGTTTGGCTTATTCCATTGGTAATGATGAATGACTTCACTTGAGCAAAATGATGATGTCGACGAAGAGAAAAAAAAGGAATAAAACAATCAACGAAAAAAGAGACGTAACAAAAATAAAAACTATTGGAGTGGTAGTAAAGCGCCTTCCCGCAAAGCAAAATATAAAAAAAATAATTTATGTTAATTTTTCATTCCCCATAAACGTACTACTTGGACCGTGAAAATTATTTTGATTTATTTTTGATGAATTTTCTCCCCTCGAGATGAGATATCTATGCAATGATATAGCGTATATGAGTACATAGAAAACATGACTTGCAGGCGCCTTGCTAGAGCATGCGAAACAGAGAGTCTTTCACGTGTCGATGACAGCTTCGAAATACAAAAAGAAAATTCCCTCTTCTTGCCTTCGCCAGATGGACCAGACGCAATTGACTCTACTTTTTACCCTGGTGATGTCCAAAAACATAACCTTGAATTTTTTGATCATACTGATGGACAACTAAATGTCAATCAAAATCTTCAATGTGCGATTCAACATCAAAATGACCGAATTTTCGATTTGAATCAAATATTCTATCCAGAACAAGATACCTGTGATATTCATAATTCTGATATGGAATTATCAGACTCTAAATTAATGCCAGGTTACTCAAAATCCATAAGTAATAAACAGTTATCACAAATACTTGAAATATCCGAAGACGAAACAGATCAAGATTTTCAACAATTTAGTACTATGGAATTTATTGAATTTCTCGAGTCAATTAAAAATATCATTCAATTTACTTCGAAAACTCAAAGTAATGACAATATACATTTAAAATCGAATTCGGCAAAACAAGATTTACTTGATATTTTGGATCCGGAAAATGAATATGATTATCTTGAAGAGGTAACTCATAGTTCATCAAAGCTTGCTGATGACGAACCGATCAAAGATTTAAATTGTGAAGATGTTGACAGAAGTTTTCATAAAAGTATAGTTGACATGAATTATTTTATGAAAACTTTTCAAGAAATTGCTCGTAATCACGCAAGTTCTGCCGGTTGTACACCCTACAATATGCAATTGATAAACACTACCAATTGCGGTTTTAAAACTAAATTTAATTTTCAATGTAAATCGTGCAAAATTATGGTATCAGTTTCAAGTGAACCAGAACCATCGGATTTGTTAGATAGTAATAGCGTGGCTGTTACTGGCGTTCTGACGTCAGGTATGGCGTATAGCCAACTGAAGGAGCTTACGGCGGCAATGGATATTCCTTGCATGAGCGATAATACATTTTCAAAATATCAAGACTCTCTGTTCTATGCATTTAAAAAATCAGCAGAATATTGTATGCGAATCGCTGGTGAAATAGAGGTTGCGCTGGCAAAGCAAAGGGGCGATGTTAAAAAAGGTTTTCCTGTTACTAAAGTAATTGCTGATGGAACTTTTTTGAGACGCACTTTTCCTAATGGCAAACATGATTCAAATTCGGGAATGGCAATAATTGTCGGGTATTACACTCAGCAAATTTTTTTTATGGGGGTTCGGAATAAACATTGCATGCAGTGTTCCAAGGCTGAAAAAATGAATAGGACTGCCAAAAAACATGCTTGCTATAAAAACTTCGATTCGAAAAGATGTGCTTCTGCGATGGAGGCTGAAATCATTTCCGAGGGATTCAGACACAGTATAGAGCAACATGGGTTAATCTATGAATATTTAATAGCAGATGGTGATTGCAACGTATATAGTAGAATTTTGAAAGATGATCCCTATGAGAAATATGAAATTATAGTAAAAAAAATAGAATGTACTAATCATCTGTTACGGAATATGTCTCGAAATCTTAAATCTGTAGGAAAAGGAAGAAAAAAATTATCTAGATGGAGAAAAATTATAGAAAGTAATATTAAAAGAATGAGGAGTTCGATAAAAAAAGCTGTAGCGTTTAGAACTAATGAAGATATCCCATTCGAAGAAAAAATTGCAAGACTGAGAAACGATCTATTAAATTTACCGTACCATACCTTTGGTGAACACAAGCATTGCGCATTCTATTTTTGTAAAGGGTCAAAGAAAAACGAAGAAAATTACGTTACAGAGATGGAAAATGTAGGCATTTTTTCTGAAATAGAAGAAGCGATGGCTAGAGTAACCTCAAATTGTTATAGTCTACTGGAACAAGTTAACAATAATATTGTAGAAAGATGCAACTCGGTTATTGCAAAAATCATAAGTGCCAAAAGAATAAACTGGGGAATGAACAGTTCTTATGAATGCCGGAGTTTTGTTTCTGTAACCCAATCTAATACGCAACAAACACTATCTCGAGTATGTGATTTTATGCATAAAAGAACGAGTTCTCTTGTTACCAAACTTGAAAAAAAAAGAATTTCAAAGAATGTTTACAATAAAGTAAACTATCACATGAAGAGAATCTTTGATGAAGGACAATATACTGAAGAAAATAACAAGAAGACTGAGAACAAAGATCAATTTTATGGAGATACTTGCCAAAAACCCGATTTAAACGAAGCAGAATACAAAGCAAGATATGATTTTATGTGGAATAAGTTATTGGAAAGGCAAAAAATAAGAGAAAATATTGAAAATCAAATTCGTAAACAACGTGAATCTGATAGTTGGTTTGAAGTCAGAAAATCACTGCTAACGGCTTCGCACTTCAAACAAATTTGTAGCAAGCGAGAAACTACATTTTGTGCTGAAATCGTGAAAAATATTTTGCATCCAAGTAAAGCTATGAATCGAGCCAAAACTTGGGGTATCGCCATGGAGAAGAAAGCAAAAGAAACATACGAAAGGAAATATAATCAAAATGTAAAAGACTATGGCTTATTTATTGATAAAGAGATACCGTACTTGGGTGCTTCACCAGATGGCTTAATTGGTGATAATGGTCTGCTAGAAATAAAATGTCCCTTCGAAGCTAGAGATATGCCTGTAGATAAGGGCATAGAATTGAAAAAAGGATTTTTGGCAAATCTTTTGGAACAAAACGACACAGAGGTAGAAATTAATAAGAATCATTCTTTTTTTTCCAAATACAAGGACAATTACATGTAGCTGACCGAGAGTTCTGTGATCTTTTTATCTGGACTCTCGTTGATGAAAAACGAATTTGTATATTTAGAGATGATAAATTTTGGAATGAGAAGATGTGCCCACATTTAATAAATTTTACATGGAGTGTTTGTTTCCAGAAATAGTCGATAGTCGAATAAAAAGAAATATGCCAGTCCGAGAACCTGAATCTATTTTGAAAGCAATCGAGAATAGAGAAAAAGAAAACGATAAAAAAAATCAAAAAGAAAAATCAATGTTGATGAAATTAATTGTAGTAAGAAAGTAAAGACAGAAATTTTCCCACAAGATGAAGTGAAATTGAATAATGAAAATGTACAATTAGATGCAAAAAATTACAAATTTGATAATGGTTTATCAAATAATCATTCATATTACTTGAATAATTACAGTTTTCCTTTTACAGCTACTAAATACTCTAGTAATGAAATAGAACAATTCTGTGGATTTTCAGAAAAAATATTGTTTTCAGAGGCATTATTCACTTTGCGACAAAATGAATGGATAAGCGGAGCAATAGTTGATAGTTTCATGATGCTTTGTTGGAAGAAAACATGGAAGTTCCATAACGTAACTTTTATTCCTAGTGAAATGACGAATTTCATATTTGGTGATAGATGGCATACGGAGAAAAGTTCATCATGGTTCATGTACAATTTGAAACATCAGTTTAGTGGAACAGTTTTCATGCCATATTGCCGGTCTTAACATTGGTATTTAGTCATTCTTGATGTTGACAATGGAATATTTCACCATATCAACCCGATTGAACACATAAAGAAAGAAGATTTGGATAGAGAAACAGAGTATGAAGATTTTATTTTTATTCAGTTCAAAAACTACTTGGATGATTGCAAAAAATTAAAAAAAAATAATCTATGTGACATTCAGTGGACAATGACAAGTTTTGAAGATGAACGACCAATGCAGTTGGATAATGTCAACTGTGGAGCGTATATTATGTTTTATATGAAATGTATAGGTCAAGAAAAATCATGCATGTGTGAATCTTTCAATGCTAATGTGTTCAGATCAGAAGTTATAGATGAACTCTTGTCTTCCTCGGAAAACATGGATGATATGTGTCTTGTTTGTTTGAACACTACACTTCCAAAATCTAACTCAAAGTGCTTGAAATGTAATCGATGGATCCACTCACGATGTCTGAAGCAATTAATTAAAATTGGTAAGAAAAAGTATAAAGAAATTTCTGTGATTTCAGATGATAGTATTTGCACATTCTGCCAAGAAACACAATAGTGCCATGGATCTGAAATAAATAGTGTAAATAATTTATTCTCTCAAGGTAGAAGAATAGTAATAAAACTTTTCTCTTGACATATTGGTTTCTCTCAATTTAGCTTTTTGGTTTGCAGAGACACTCATGCTTTCATTACTCTTATAGATGCTTGAATAATGTTTTGCTATAAAGACAAGCGTGATTGATCTTTTCTTGTAACTGCATGTGGCTGACATGAAAATACATGAACATTACTATGGATTTCTAATATGAGGTTGTCATTGGAATTCTATATAATAAGATCTACTATCAAATAAAAAGATTCTATACAAAGAGTGACAGCCACAGAACTTTTCCACAAATATTCAAGTCTAATGCATCTGCTGGATACAACTGACTATAGCAATGACTTCTTACTAATGTAAATTTTTAATTGACAAAGACTAAAAGTATGAGATGTGATTCTAGTTGAGATGTAACTATCTACACTACAGCAGCAAATTCACGCAAAATAGTTTGATCCATTGTAACGTTGTTTGCGATTGTTTGTATTGTTTATATGGCACATTTAAACCTGCTTTATTTGAGAACTTTTACTTTGGATGTACTAAATAACGCGTAAATCGTTGTTGGAAGTTACCCTTTCTGAGTAGTTTGTAATTAGCAATATTCATAATACATAATATTCATAATATTCATAATACTCCATAATGTGCAGCCAGCCGACCAGTCTGACGAATTTACCATATGCTATGGTAGATACACACATGTATACACACATGTATTACCTAACCCTACCAAAACCTCCTCTCCGACTCTACGTGCCGATCCTAATATCTAATATCTCTATTCGGTACACGAACTGTAGCGCGAAAAATAAAAACTTATTATAAGATATTGCATACAAGTCTTATCTTTTATAGTATTAATTAAACTGGGACATCAAAAATGTCTCTACTTGTTAGCATCATATTTACAACATTTTTTCTCTTCGTCGACATCATCATTTTGCTCAAGTGAAGTCATTCATCATTACCAATGGAATAAGCCAAACGGAATTACGCTTGATAACATATTTAAAGGAAAATTGTCAATATTTTGAGGTTTGAGAGACACTCATCCGCTTTGGAGCAGGCGTTATCATTTGTTTTCATAGCGGCAATGACAGGCGGATTCAACGAAAATTTTATATTTTTTTTCTGATAAAACGTCTGGATGGAATCGTCCAAAACTACTTTAGCGCAAACAGGATATCAAAATCTATCGCTAATAATTTTTTCAGACCGCTACGTTACTTCACCGGAGAGAAAAGACCGCGCAAAGGATTCCCCGTTTACTATATATATTTTTATATGCTATGCAGTGGTCAGGGGGGGCCTTAAGCCTATGTGTATACTTATATACTCGTAAACACTTATCGTAAATAATATAGGTAAATACTTAAGAACGCGTGAAACGTAAACAGAGAGAATAATTCTGTGATCTAAGTAAATAGAAAATAATGTATGTAAAATGTGTTAAATGTGGTTGGAGAGTGTAAAGCAATTTGCTATATTTTTTCAATACGTTGTTCTAAAAAAAAAGAGTAAAATTATTTTATTTATTTGTAAAAAGTGTTAATAAATTAATTTTAGATTATAATTTATTATATAATTTATTTATAAACCTCCATTACCTCTTTATTTAATTATCAAACGTCACTATATGTGTAGATACTATATAATTATGAAAAAACAGTTAAATGTGTAAAAAAAAACGGCCAAGTCCTAAATTTCGATTTCGCATGGAAATGTTTTCTGACAGTTCCTACTATCGTATTCAACAAGAAAATCCAGAGTGGTTTTCAATTCGATTTAAATTTTTTAAAACACACCGTGTATACTCCGTATGAACTCATATTCGCAAGAGTTGCAAGAGTGCTATCAGCAACTCCTCTACAACCGGAAGATCTTGTGCCTACATATATACCGACTATATGTCACAACTAATTAACCGTTTGAATGCTTTGCACCAAATTGCTCGTGAAATAATTACGCTTGAAAAGATTAAGTCAAAATATTATTATGATAAAAAAATCAATCCGAGAGAAATCAAGGTAAACGATTATGTTTGCCTTTTAAGTGGCCCCGAACCAAAAAAATTCGACGATCAATACTCAGGTCAGTATCTGGTATTAGAAGTATAGCCGAACGGGAATGTATTAGATCGGCAAAAACCGCAGCAAAATTGTACAAATCAACCGCTTACGTTTATCACACATAAGGTCAACGGAATAATCGTTTTGCAAAATTTAATAAACAGTTGCACCAATTATATGTTCTGACTAAGATCTATTAAGGAATTTTTTTTTTTATTAATTCCATATAAATTTACAATCTGTCTCACATAGTGAGACAATAAGCAAATGTTTCTACTATTTGACATACACAATATAAATAACAGAACACTCCAGTGAGTATGCTGTTTTTGTTTACAATTTTTGCATAAATAACTTAATCTACTTCATCGTTCATCAGTTTATATTTCTTAAGTCTAGTGTTGGTAATCTCTTCCGAGAGCAGTTTGCTAATAAGTTTATTTGAGTGGTTTTGCAGTTTGGTGTGGTATTTTTTGTAGAAATTGATTATTTCTTCCTTTACTGTTGTAATCTGTAAGTCTTCTCGAATAATCTCGTTTGGCACGAACCAAGGCGCGTTTGTTATGCTGCGTAGGACTTTCGATTGATACCTTTCCATTATTTCGATGTTCGAGTTCGAAGCGGCTCCCCATAGTTGGATGCCATAAGTCCAGACTGGCTTGAGTACTGCTTTATATAACAAGAGTTTGTTTTCGATTGTTAGCTCGGATTTTGCTCCAATAAGCCAGTACATTTTTCTCAATTTTAATCCTAGTTGTTTTCTTTTTGTGAATATACTTATGTTGTTTCCATGTCAACCTTCTATCCAAGCGAATGCCTAAGTATTTGACGTGGTCTTTTTACGGTATGTATTTGTCATTTAGTGTAACAGATGGGCACGTATTTTTACGGAGAGTGAATGTGGTGTGAACTGATTTACTTCGTTAACTATTATTCTCCACGAGTTAGGCCACCTTTGAAGGTGATTATCTATGTAATTTTGAATTGTTTTAGATGCTGTTGTCGCCTCTAATTGTACAGATAGAATTGCTGTGTCATCTGCATATATTGCTGTCACGATGTTATTTGATATTGGTAGGTCTGAGGTGTATAACAAATATAGCGTTGGGCCAAGAACACTGCCTTGTGGTACACCTGCCTTTACTAGATGGCTTTTTGACTTACACTTGTTTATTTTGACTTGAAAAGTTCTATTTTGTAGGTATGACTGAAGTAGCTCGTAGTGGCGCACAGGAAGAAAACTCTTGAGCTTGCATAACAATCCTTCGTGCCACACTCTGTCGAATGCTTGTACGACATCCAGAAATATTCCAGTGCAATACTTTCTGTCCTCTATTGCCTTTCTAGCCACAGCCACTATTCGGTTAACCTGCTCCATCGTGGAGTGACTATTCCTGAATCCGAATTGATGCTCGGGGATAAGTTTCTGGTTTGCTATTGTTGGAGTGATTCTAGCTATAATTAGTTTCTCAAAAATTTTTGATAGTGAAGGTAGAAGGCTGATAGGTCTATAAGACAATATCAGTTCTGGTTGTTTTCCAGGTTTGAGTATTAATACAATCTCAGCTACTTTCCACTGGGAAGGAAAATAGCAGAGACGCAAGCATGCATTAAAAACAATCGTTATGTATCTTATCGCAATTTTGGGTAGCATTTTAATCATTTTTCCCGTAATATTATCAAATCCGAGAGCTTTTCTGTTTTTAATATTATTAATAATGAGTAACACTTCCTTCATTTTTATCGATTTGATCGGAGTGCTATCTTGTGCATCAGATACTTCTAGTAAAATTTTTTCTTCCCGTTCGGTAATTATTCTTTGGTGTGGCTGGAATACAGTGCTAAGGTGATTTGCGAAGGTTTCAACTTTTTTCTCGTCCGATCTCGCCCAGTCACCATCCGGTTTTCTGATTGGCGGTATATATATTGCTGGTCTTTTAAGTCGTTTTGTGGCTTTGCATAGTGAGTAGTCTATTGCTTCTGTTGGACTTAGTGTTCTAAGATAATTTTGTGTTTGAGTATTTTTTTCTTCTTGTAGCATTTTCTTTAGGACTTTGATTGCTTTGTTGAGTTTTGATTTATCTTGACTTGATCTAGTTGTTTGGTATCTATTCTTATTGATCTTTTTTCTTTGATTTTTTTGGCTATTTTAGAGGAGTTGATTTATTGCGTATTATTTCTGGTTGTTAGTGTAGAGCAGTCATTAATGGTGTTATATAAGGGTACGTTGAGTGAATTTATGCAGCATTCTATATTGATAGTTGTTTTAAGTGGGACATTACACGTAATGAGTTCATCTATGGAAAGAGCATATTTTTTCAAGTCTACTTTTATGTGTTTGTTTACATTGTTGTGTATTTGACGGTGAAGAGTAATTATTACCGGCGAATGGTCCGATGTAAGATCTAGGCATGATGATGCTTCGAAATAATTTTTGCTTATCCCTTTTACTATTGCAAAGTCAATCAAGTCCGGGAGCTTTTTTAAGTCTGTAGACTAGTATGTTGGTTCTCCGGTGGATATCGGGGTGAATTAATTTTTTTATAGTGTTTCATAGAGTACTCTGCCTCTGGGTGTTGGAGTTTCTGATCTAGATCCCCACCACGGGTGCTTCGCATTATAATCCTCTCCTGCTATAAAACGGTTTCCTAGTGTTTTGAAGAATTCTGTCCATTTTTCCTTTCTGATTGTTTTGTTTGGAGGACAGTAAACAGCTGATATTGTAGTTGGCCTCTCTGTATCTTTGATGATTATACTAGTTGCTTGTAGGAAGATTTCACTAGTATGTTGGTAAACGTGGTGATTTATACGAGTATTTATTTTGATTAGAATCGTAGTACCTCCGTGTGCTTTAACGAGTGGATGATTTGTTTTGTGTACTGACTAGTTTGATATCTGGAGAACATTTTTGCTAGTAAAGTGTGTTTCTGAAATTAACATAATATCAATATTTTCGTGAATTAAAAATGTTCTTAATTCGAGGTGTCTTGTCGTAAGTTCATTTGCATTCCAGATAGCAATTTTTAGATTTGACATGGTTATACTAATTTATTAATAAGTGTGGTTACTAATTTTAATAATATGTCCTTTGTTTGCGTCATTTTTTCCATCAATTGTTCAAGTTTATTAATTGACTTTTCATCGTTGCTGCAATTGTTTTGTTCTGTGTGTACTGCTGCTTGTTTTGGTGTTTCTGTTTCATTCTGGCCGTTATGTTTAGCTATTACCAGTGCGTATGTTGTGTTTGGTCTAACTTTATTGTCATTTGGATTTGAATTTGCATTTGTGATATATGTGTTTGTATGCTATTTTGAAATGTTTTTTTCACGCAATTTGGGAAATAATTTTTACTGTAATTGCTTACGTACCGGGCAACCTTTATAATTTGCTGTATTATTTCCTTTACAGTTTGCACATATTACATCTTTGATTTTTTGTTTGATTGGACAATCCTTGGTTTGATGATATTCAACACATTTAACACACACTGCACTTTTGAAAAAGTAATTTTTCGTATGTTCATACTCTTGGCAGTTTTGACACTGAGGAATTTCTCTTTTTATGTTTGGTGGTTCGAATTTGATTACTGTGTAAAGAAGTTTGGTTACTTTGTAAATGTCCTGACTTTTATAATCATGTTCAATTTCAACAGTGAAAAGTGGTAGTGGTACTTTTGTGATGCGATGCCTTATATTATGAATACTTAGTACTTTGTGTCCGTGATTTTCTATGGCAGCTTTTAATTCTTCAGTATCAACTGACGGATGCATGCTTCTTAGAATTACTATGAAACCTTTTTCTTCTTTACGCTCGTAGGTGTAGAATTGTGTCTTTTTTTCTTTCAGCGCATTCATTATCGGGATATACTTTTCCGATGTTGTTGGTTGAATTTTAATTTTATCTTGCCCTATTACTTTTAGTGTAAAATTATTTTTGGCTATTGTGTTTAATAATTTTTCTAACGGTTGGATATCTTCTACGTTCTAAACAAAGATCAGGGGGATTTGTTTATCGTTTTGTTTGCTTCGTTACTTCCTGATTTTTCATCTTCACTATGATTATTTTCTTTATGATCGTGTAGTATTTCAAATCTATTTCTTGTATTACTTAGCCAGTAGTCTAATTTTGCTTGTTTGATAGTTTGAATAATTTGTGTTTCATTTCCTGGACTGCTTCGACTGCTTGGACTTTTTTTATTAAAAGCGATTTTCCATTCTCCAGGTTTATCTTTATTGTTGGATGACGAATCATCACTTACTTTTGTGGCCATTTCGGCCGTCTTGTTTTGTGGTTCTGTTTAAACGTATTTCACCTTTAACTGTCACTTCACTTGGTATGCTATTGCTATAACTATAACTTTTCCGGTAGAGCGCAGTTTAACACATCTACTCACCTCAAGGTTCAAACGCTGAATCCTATTAAGGAATAACTTAAATTTGCTGCTCACAGATAATGAGTTTTCCAATTTGCCTACTGATCTTGGGAGTTGTCACCAAGGCAACGGCCTACATTGCTTATGATTGCGCACAAAAGTTCGCAAATATTACATTTATTAAATATTTCTTTAGTAAATAGTGCAGACTATGAATTGCCACAACCAATTGTCAACTCTACGCGGATCGAAGTAACATTATTGCAACTCAATGAATATACGTCGGTTCGAGTGCGTTATTGTAAAATAGAAATAGATAGAGACGCTAAGAAATGCGGTTATAATAATCATAATATGGAAGTTGGATTAGGAAGAATAAAATTTTTACGCGAAACATCGACGGATGAATGCGAAAGAATACACGTACACAGATCAATATCTATATAGAAGATCGCCTCTTTCAATCCTTAATAGTGAATAGTTCAGTAGTACACGCTACAACTTTCGCAGGATCAGCCGGTAGCACGGGTGGATGCAGTAACGCGGGCTATTCTAATGACCCGTATGGCGAATTTCAAGACGTTATTATAACAGGTTATGTTAAAATTTCATTGCAGGAACATCGGGAAACGGTATCGTTAGACATTAATAAAATAACGTTATCAATAGGTACGGTTTGCAAATCTAGTGACGATAAATGCATCGATAATATTCTAGGTTACGCTTTTTGTGGCCCAATTTCCATGCACGAGTGTCCAGAAAACAAGTTCACAGACTTTTATACCGGATACGTAGATATACGTAGAAAAAGATACATGAAACAGGGTAGCGAAAGGCAATCACTATACATGTTAGACACACAAGGAATGTCTTTCGCGTTTAAAGATCTAGGAGCATTATCTAAATGCGGATTTGTCTTGACCAGAACGGAACATCCGAGAATTTTTATCCTTGATGATTAAAATAAATATACTTTTCCGGCAATAAAAGATAAAAATATCATATTTGCATACTATAATTTTTAAATACTATTTGCATACTTTAATGCAAAGATACTTTTTTTTTGAGATACATGTAAGAAAAAGCTTATAAAAATTATATTATGACGTGTTATTTCAACAGTGTGAGTAAGAAAAGAAAGTGATAATGAATGCACTAAATATCGCGACAGTTAGTCCGGATTTATTAGCCTATTAATTAATGAACGGACCAGGTTATATGAGCCTACTCGCATGCGAAGTCATTCACATAATTACGTGCTTACCTGTAGACGTGTGCACAAGAAACTTTTCATCGTGCTATCAGGAATTACCTGTAGAACGCGACGGAAGACCTATATTTATGACACCGCGCACTCACATATGAAAATTTTTCGGTACAGAAACAGCTTGTAACGAGACAATACCAGTAATGTTTAAGGTGGGAAGTGGATGGTCTAAAATGTTACCAAGACCGACCTATTTTGGTGACGGACCACAAGCTAAAAACAAAACAAACGTGGAAATATTTAGCGGCTATCGATATAATAAAGAGCGGAATTTATAGTTTGTCAAATATTGAAAAATTAAAAAGTTATATCATGTTTACAAACGAACAAACCGCGATTTTGAATAAAGTAGTAAAAAGTGTATCATTGAACGGACGTCCCGGAACAGAATTATCATTTTATCATATACTTAATTAGCAACAATGTGTTTTGTAGAATACTTAAACAAAGACATAAAGAGATATATGTGTCAATACAAAGGGTCTAGCCGGGTAAGATGGTTAAAAGTGCCGTCGAGCCTCCTGAAAAAGTAAATAGGGCATTTTGTTGGGATTGTTTAGAAACTCCTTTCCCTAAATTTTCAGACCCCTAGACCAATCTGGGGCAGTATGGGACCCCATTTTATGTTTTACAGTTATTCGACGATATCTCGGTCAATTTTCGAGCTAGAAAAAATTTTTGGCGCCAAATTCAAATTTTTATTACGTTCTAAAATATTCAAAAATTTTTTTTTCAAAAATGATAGATACCTCAACGCTGGAAAAAATATATATTGTGTAGTTTTACTCTAGAAACACGCCCATATTTTTTTTAGATTTTTAAAATGTGGAGAACGTCCTTTAAAAAAATAAAAACCCTTAATAACATGGATTTTCGCTTCTAGCGCCGTACGTTCAAATTGTATGACAAAATAGATGACGTCATCAGATTCTACGTCAAAAAATACATCGAAAACATGTGTCATACTTTTGAAATAGAGTGTCTCTTTCATTAGTTTTTACGAATAACATCATTTTCTACGCCGTTCGTCCCGGCTGACTGCGCCGACACTCAATTTTTTCGACTACAACGTCAACCCAACATTAATTCTACACATAAAATACATGTTTTCGATGTATTTTTTCATGTGGAATACGATGCTGTCATCTATTTTGCCGTATAACTTACTCGCAAATTGCTAATAGCAATAACTACTAGTTTAGTTTTTGAATTCTCGCGCTCTATTTTCGTGGACCCTATGCCTAGAAATGGCGGATACAGATATTCATGCGGCACTGGCCAACACTAGCCAAGATTGTTTGGTTCAGTTGTTCCGCTCAGTTAGCTCAGTACCAATGCTCAACGGATTTACCAAAAATCCTCTGTTAAAAAATATTAATGGCTAAATATTCAATTTTTTATTGTTATTCATACAATAAATCTATTTATTTTTTTCTTGTAGTCGGTATATAAATTGCATTGCCTTAAAAAGTGGAACAATCAACATCTGTTCATTGTGGAGGTTATGCAAATATTTATTTTATTCTACAATATCATTTTAAATTGAATATCCAGTGATAATGTTATGAAAAAACGTTGTACTGAGTATTAGCATTGTTGCAAGGTTTTAGCGACTATCAAATAGATTCGAAAATATTTCGGTTTTATTTCGATATATTATTGTTGTCACTTAATGGTACAGCAATATATTTAACAGTTGCTTAACGTTTAAAAAGGTAAGCAGTACTAATATCTAAGGTTAAACTAGGTATACTTCTAGCAATAAGTTATTAATTTTATTTCATGGAAATGTTACAGCAAATTATAGTCTATGAATGAGAAGGATTGCTTGCTTGTTAGAGAGTTGATGGTGATTGATTTTCCATGTAATGTCCAAATAAAAATCTTCAATAAATCTTCAAATAATCTTCTTCTTACATACTTAGTAATCAATTGTACCAATCAGTAAAAAACGAAATTTAGTCGCTTGAAACAGTCAGTGATCATGACTTAGGAGAAATTCTGAAGACATTCGATACAAGGTAAATTAATTTAATTACTTTTCTAAGGTTAATATTTGTATGATGAAAGAAAAACTTTTTTCAAGCCTTGAAAGCTTGAAAATATAAATTATGTGATTTTTATGAATAAAAAAATCTTGATATCTAAGTGAAAATCTTAGGCAATTTTAAAATTTGTTAACCTTGATTGTAGTTATAAACTGATAAAAACTTCGACCTTATAAATAAACCTTTCTATGCAAATTGAATTCTGGATATACTATTATTTAATTTTTTATTATAAGTTGGTGGTCATATAATATAAAAACTTATATTATTGATATAGTTTTATACACATGTTTAGATATAACTGTATATAATAACTGCAAGTAGAACAGTAGTCTATATTCAGTAATATTTTCTTTTGCACCTCGACACTTAATACTGTATGATGAAAATAAATATTCTTGAGGTGTCAGCAATCAATAATTTGATTTCCTGCCAGACGGAAATAAAAATTTCTTTTCGTGAAAACTAATGATTCTCCTTTGCTTCTCCAGTTATTGTATTTACATTATATTCGCCTTCCTATGAAACTATAATATCCACACAGCACTTAGTTATAGATGAAAAAAAATGAAAAAGCTGGAAATCATTGAACTTGGACCGTAATCTATATTTAATAACATTTTCTTTGAAACAAAATCTAGTATACAAATACAATCTACCTTTGTACCGTATTCTATAATACATATAGAATACCTTTGTGAATTAGAAAAAAAAATTAATTTTTCCCTAAATTGAAGTAGAAAGCCACCTTAAAAGTGATTGGTCAATTATTGTAACTGGTAATGCCGCCTTATTAACACCTATTGTTTGGTAAATTAGAAAGTTTTCAAAGCTATCGTTGAAAAGCTAAAAAAATACCATTTTTTTGATTCTCAATAATTTTACTCTCAGAAGTAGTTGAATTTCCATTAGTTTAAATAACATGGAAAATGATTTGAAAAAAAAAATATAATTATACATAGTTATTCACCGCTTATTTTCTATTGAATGCAAATCCTTTCATAAAAACATTGAGTTTAAAAAGCTATCAGATAATCATGTTATTGAATATTGAGAGTATGTTAGTTTGCTGTTTGTTTTGATGCATTGTTTGGTTTGATGCACAATGATCTGCGATTAAAACCTATAATAAATAACGTAAATATTTTGAATCTCAGAATTTTCATGGGGTTTACAACAATTTTTACCTGGTTTGAAAATTTCATATGATTAATCATATGATCAATGCTCAATCATATGATCAATTGTATGAAATATCTGTGATAAATCATATGATTGATCAAATGATTTATCATACGATCAACCATATGATATTGAATTTTTCAGAGAAATAAACTTGGTTTGTCATTTGATGAAAGAAAAAAAAATGCCTAATATTGCATTTTTTGGCATCATATGATTTATCATATGATTTATCTTATAATTTATCGATAATTCATATGATAAATTACATGATAAATCATACAATTAATTATGATAAATCACATGATGTCTAGAAAATGCAATATTAAGCACTTTCTCTTCCATCATATGATAAATCACATAATTAATCATATGATAAATCATATAATGAACCAAGTTTTCTCTGAAAAATTCAATAACATATGATTCATTGTATATGATTTATCACATGATTTGTTATATAATTAATCATATAATTTAGCGATAATCATATGATAAATCTTATGATAATGCCGACCGAAAAATTATATCATTAATCATATGAAATTTTTCAATCGAGTACGGTTTCCTTTGAATTCAATTACGCCCTGCAGAAACTGTAAGTTCTATACAGTTTGAAGGTGGAGATTCATTATGATCCTTTTAATAATCAATATGATCCTTCAATTATTTCAAAGGCAAATAGATTTTCTAGAAACGATTATTTTTTTAATTCATCTCGTAAATCGAATTCTTTTCTTATTATTTGACAACACTACAATAGATACATTTGTTGAAAAGAAAAATATTGTTTTTTTCATTGTACTTTATAGCTATGTTGAATATTTTAGATTTTTCTTGATCTGAATTCGTAAAATAATCGTTAAAATCTTTATCTTTCAGGTATCAATCATTATGGCTAATTCAAAAGTTTATAAAAAATGTCCTGTTTGCGGGTTACCAGAAAACAGAATGGTCGGATACAAACAAATAATTGAAACAGATGGTGAAGCTTCTTCTTTGTCCGACTATTTAACTACAACTGTTGTACTTGGAGATATTCTATGTCGTAAATGCAGCGGCATTGCACGTTTAGCAAGGTCAAAAAAACGTAAACTTGAAGAATCAAAAAACGTGGTTAATACACCACAGTCCGACAGCCAAGAATCCACATCATCTTCAGATCCATCATCACAGACTTCTAAAAATGATCCAGTTTATAGTCCACAGCAAGTTCAACCTGCTGTTAAAGAAACTATTGAATTACCTTTCAAAAGAGTTGTTTCTGCTCATAACTATTGCTGTCTGTGTCGAACTAGAACAGGAATCGTCAATATTCCTTTTGAAGCACGACAGCAAGCATTTGTTGAGAAGGAAATATTTATCCCACAAGGTAACCGATGTTGTCACAGACATTTGATAAAGAAACGGATTTACGTTGAAGAGTTGGATAATTTAAAAATAGAGGCGCATTCATGTACTACAACAGCTGAAGATATTACCAAATTACTCAAAGCTATAAGTATCACGTCCGATAGAGAATTACATGACCGAATCGGTGACTTTTCTATCTCTAAAGACAGAATTCGCGCATTCACAGGATTGTCGTGGGAACAGATAATAGAATTGAAAGAAATGATGGTCTCTTTAAGAAGTACAGCAAATCGAACTGTTACGCAAGCTCTGGTTGTGTTTCTATTCAGACTGCAAACAGGTAATTCAAATGAAATGATCTGCTCTATTCTCGGACTTGAACGTCACCAACAAGTTTCTGAGTTTTCAAACTTTATTTTGAATTCTTTTGAAAAGGATGTTTTGCCTTCGCGTTTTGGTTTACATGCCGTCAATCGCGAAGATTTGATTCTTAATCATTCATCAAATCTTCTCCAAAAACTTCATGGCATAAGTGATAATAATCTTGCTCTTGTTGCTGATGGCACCTACTTAAAGCATCAAAAGAGCTCCAATAACGAATATCAAAGAAAATCTTATTCAGGGCACAAGAAACTTCCATTATGTAAGCCATTCACTATATGCACTACAAATGGTCTTGTTGTTGGTATCTTGGGACCATATTATGCCAAAGAAAATGACGCTAGGATTTTAAAAAAGATTTTGGATGACAATGAGAGTGGTCTGAAGGAGTTGATGTGTAAAGAAGGCGATGTTTTCATACTTGATCGCGGCTTCCGGGATGTAAAGTCGCAATTAGAAAACGATGAATATCAGGTTCTTATGCCAGCATTGAAAGGCAAAAATGAGAAACAGCTGTCAGCGGAAGATGCAAACAAATCGCGACTTGTTACAATACTGCGTTGGGTAGTGGAAGCTGTACATGGTAATGTAGCTCAAAAATATAAATTTTTTCACCATCAACTGGACAACCGCTATCTGCCTGCAGCTGGTCTTTACTGTAGGATAGTTTGTTTTCTAATAAATCAATTTGGAAAACGACTTATTACCACTGCTTGTTCAGATAATGAAGTATTACGTTATATACTTGACAAAAACTCTAAAGAAAATAGCTTAGCTACAGAAGTCAGAGCAGGAAAATATAGCCGTAAATCCAGTTTATTTGTAAGATTAACATCAGCTGATATACAGGATTTTCCCGAAATGACAATGAAGGATCTAATAAGATTATTCACTGGAACATATCAGATGAAGCAGGTGATATCATACTTGGCTGAAATGATGGGTGAGACAAATGAGTTTAATGTAGGTTATTGTAAAATATCATCTGATCTTCTCAAGGTAGAAGTGAAGTCGAGACATAGAGAAAATACAGTGTACAAATGTTATATACATTATAAACCAGAAACTCTGGGCTGTGCTGGCATTCTACGCTATTACTGTGAGTGCCCTAATGGCGAGAGAACAATCGGGTGTTGTTCTCACGTAGCCACCGTTATCTACTATTTATCATATGCTAGAATGCAATCCTATATTATAAAACCTGCAGAACAACTTACGAAGATTTATGAACAAGATAATACCATTCCTGTTATCGAAGAAGACAGTGATGAGGATTGATATAAATTAATGCATTTTTTTATGTTGTCAAAATTGATAAAATATATCATAATTGAATAGATTGTTTATTTAATATTATATAAGTTGCCTCATCATTTATGAACCATTTTCCATGAGTAAAAAGATCTTTATTTTAACATATATTGGACTTTATGAATCCTGAGATAGAAGTTTATTAGTAGTTTTATTAGTAGTTATTGCTATTAGCAATTTGCGAGTAAGTTATACGGCAAAATAGATGACAGCATCGTATTCCACATGAAAAAATACATCGAAAACATGTATTTTATGTGTAGAATTAATGTTGGGTTGACGTTGTAGTCGAAAAAATTGAGTGTCGGCGCAGTCAGCCGGGACGAACGACGTAGAAAATGATGTTATTCGTAAAAACTAATGAAAGAGACACTCTATTTCAAAAGTATGACACATGTTTTCGATGTATTTTTTGACGTAGAATCTGATGACGTCATCTATTTTGTCATACAATTTGAACGTACGGCGCTAGAAGCGAAAATCCATGTTATTAAGGGTTTTTATTTTTTTAAAGGACGTTCTCCGCATTTTAAAAATCTAAAAAAAATATGGGCGTGTTTCTAGAGTAAAACTACACAATATATATTTTTTCCAGCGTTGAGGTATCTATCATTTTTGAAAAAAAAATTTTTGAATATTTTAGAACGTAATAAAAATTTGAATTTGGCGCCAAAAATTTTTTCTAGCTCGAAAATTGACCGAGATATCGTCGAATAACTGTAAAACATAAAATGGGGTCCCATACTGCCCCAGATTGGTCTAGGGGTCTGAAAATTTAGGGAAAGGAGTTTCTAAACAATCCCAACAAAATGCCCTATTTACTTTTTCAGGAGGCTCGACGGCACTTTTAACCATCTTACCCGGCTAGACCCTTTATAGTTCATTACAGCAGGCAGTTATGCACGCTGAACAGATTAACAATAATTTAAATGAATTAGAAAATCTGGCAAACACAACAGAACTAACAATTAATCAATTAAGATAAATTTTCAATCCGTGTTTCTTTTTCTCAGAAAAAATAAAAAAATATATACTACAATAGCGAAACGTATAAAAGTAAATCAAACGATATTATTTTCATAATAAAAATAAAAGGCTATAAATATGTAATGTCTGCGTCGTGTTATATCAAAACATTCATCGATCCTTTTAATCGTTACATAATGAAAGGAAATTTACATATGATCAATTATAAACATGATCTATTAGATTAATTATGTAAAATTTGTAAAAGAATATTATTTACGAAAATTGTAATAAGTGTGATACACGATCTAAGTCAAGCAGGGATTAACAATATAATTAATATTAATAGTCCTATAGTTTTTATTGGTAGTATAACTTATTGAATAATATATATCGTATTACAGTTTCCAGAACAGACAAAAAAAACCATTCAAGATGAAAAAAGCCGCAATTTGCCTGTGTTTTCTTATCGGATTTACGGAAGTCAGGGGACGAGAATAAAACCCCGTTGTACATCTGATCGAAGACAATCCAGGTATTGCGTTCCATAAAATTGAGAGTATAGCCTTACTCGCGAAAATTGGAATTTGCTAACAATCATTGACCTGCAGTACACATCGTATTTACTTTGAACGAAGTGCTTACAAATAAAATAACTAGTCTAAATAGCATTATCGTACAAGATAATATTTCCTATATAGAAGCAAGCTCGATAATATAGCATGTTAAAGAACAAATGAAAGATATTAAACGCGTGGACGATTCCCTGAATCGTCTTGTCAACTCGTTGCATGTTGACAAAATTAGGGGGGAGTAAACGCTTTATCTTTTCAAAACAGTTACGCATTAAGTAACAGTAAAAAAGTTATAGAAAGAGTAATAACATGCATATAATTGACCTATCTTATGTTATAGACAAAGAACCGAACACTTATTTCTTTGACAATGGCCTAAAAGAACAAATTAAATCAGTAAACTTAAAAACTGACTACCTGAAAAGATGTGTGCAACTATTAAAACAGAACCCAAATACAGACATCTCTGGTTATTTTCCACCCGAGAATACGATTCATTAAAAATTAAATGCACAAACAAATTAGTATATATTCCAAAGCTTTCTTCTGGCATAGTTGAACTTCCAAGGTTATGCAACATATGGGCCGACAGAAACATTTATAAAGGTGCGACCGATTATAAAGTAATAAAAAATCTAATTATTCCACCGATTCGACTAACTCTTTTAAAGGTAGACCAGTTGTTAGCAAGTACAGCTAAAATTGAGATAAAACCAATCAGTACCTTAGCAACAAAAGTAGAAACCAAAATAGTGGACTTATCACCTTGGAACTTTGTATGTGTCGGCGTTGCGACTTTATGTTTAATTACAAGCTCTCTAATTATATTCATTGTATACCCTTATTTCAACATAAAACAAGGTGGAAAAGGCACTGCGGTGAGCGAAACATATATACTAATTTCGAGATTAGATACCGGATTCAGATAAGATTTTACAGGGCCACCGTTTTACGAGATACCTTAAATGCCTCTTAAGAAGGTTCATGTTTACGAAAATATGTTACCAACTCTATCGGAAACAACCAAGCATGTAGAACTGGCTGAAGATTCGTCGGAACAATTATGTATTGGAAAGCTCCGAATCGATAATTAGCAAAGAATAAATACTAACCTTAAACACATAAGTATGTCTGTTGTCAAAGGAGTCAGCTGGCTAGTTGCAGTTTCTGTCTTAATACAAAAAATTAGCAATTATTATAAGTTAAATAACGCAAAGAAATGTTTAATTCTGCGGGGGAACGTCACCTGTAGTATTAGGCTAGGTGTGAGTAATAAAAGTTTTCCTAGTATCACTAGAGTAGGTCGTCGATTGTAAAATGGTAATCATCTAGAAATATAAAAGCAGAAAAAGAGGAGTAGGGAATTAAAAAAGATAAGTCCTAAAACGAACGGAAAAAAGGAAATTTGTTAGTCTATAGAAAACAGCAGAGCAAACAATTGAAATAGTTCAGTGAGAAAAATGTACGCTAAGTTCGTGAGCATCAAGTTGATAAGTGAAAGAGGATATTGCCACGGTTTTCTCTTTAACGAAGAAGGCATTATGCAACGAGACCCTCTAGGGTTGTTTGAGACTAGTGAAAATTACTGTAAGATACCTGATCTGTTCCATATCTATCGCTAAGAACTTCGCCGCTGGCTGAACGAAACCATGAGTGAATTATGGATATAAAGTACAAACTTTCTAGCCAACTAATGCTTATGAAGTGATTGGGGAAATACTGTACAACAATTCACCGGAGTTCCAAGAACTGTCTAAAAAGAGTGCAACGAAGGTAGCGTACCACTTGCTAGGTCTGTAATACCCGTACTCACAACAACAAGCCAGAGGGAGACGCTTTGCATTAAGAAGAAATAACGAGATTTTACAACATCCAGAGTACTCCACAGTACTAAAAGGTAGTACATACTGGGGCCAAAATTCACTTCACTACCCGTCTCAAGCAGTCAGTGAATGTACGGACACATTATTAGGACCGTTATTAGCAGTACGTGAATGTCGTTACTGCAAGGTGTTGCATTTAAGTAAACAACATAAAGACGTGTTGGTTCAATTTTTAACATGTCCCTTTGCGAAACATCGCTAATCACTGGAAAATGAGGACAAAATGTATCCGTTTCATCAAGGTGGTACCGAATTAATTCAGGCAAGGAGTAGGGAAGTGGATGAGTTATGCCGGGAGAACAGTAGTTATTGGGTAGATATGAAGTAAATAAAAGTTTTTTTTTGTAAATATATATATATATATATATATATATATATATATATATATATACATACATATATTTTTTTTAATTACTGTGGATTTTTATCAATTAATTAAGTACTGCAACTCACTGGTAAGGTTTCTGCGAAAACAGTTGTCGAAGATCGCGCTGAACTGGACACATGGTTCTCGAATAAATTAGCTAGTCATAAAATGTATCTAGTAGTAGGAAAAGAGTGAAAGTAAAATTTGTATGGCCAGACTATAGATTAAGTTCCTGGTATGAAAGGTGAGCCAGAATAAAAAGGGAGTTAGTTGTCAGTGAAACATCGTCGTGTCAACTAGGTCTTCTGTCAGTAAAACTGCAAGCCACAGTTCAATATGTTCGTGAGTAGTGTTGGAAAGGTTGGAGTCTACCTTCGGAAAAAATCATGGATTTGTCATTACTGAAGAAGAAATTGTGAGTGATCCATTAAATTTGTATAGTCACAGCCCCGAACCCTACGAAAATGTGATGTTGCCGAAGATGTATCGATGTGGAATCGTCATGTGGTTGAAAGTGAAGCAGTAAAGATGGGACGGATGTCCAGAGCAGGTAACCCTACAAACCAAGGCCAAGTTTTAGGTCAAATATGTTATGAAAACTGTGCGGACTATAGAAAAGCATCGGAGCTTTCCGCTCGAATGATGGGCTACGATCTTCTCCTACCACTAGCGCCTGGAACAGACGTAATAAACGAACATTTGCAGATTTAAATGAAAAGATGGGAGTTGAGATATGAAAACGACCATCAAAAGTATGTATTTTACAGAATTTATTCCACGATCGCACGTAGGAAGTAATCGAATGGAGATTCAGAAGTGGCTAGACTATATGATATAATTTTACCAAGGAGAACGAGTTGAACGCGGAAGAACATATGCAGAGTTCATTTACTTGCCTTACGGAGGTAGAGGATTCGCGGATCTATTAACTTATGATAGTTGCAAACAATGCGCTCGCCCTTTACCTGTGTAGCGTTTCTGTAAGTTATGTATCTTGAAATACTTAAGCCATGGATCGAAGAACATCTTTCTAATTAGCTGAAATTACTGGTCGACCCCGCATCAATATGCTCTACGAACCGGAGAGAAATGCCGTATGTACAAGCGCGGTAACAATGGTGAAGAGATTTTCCATCGAAGATTGAACATCGTGTGGAGAGGAAGTTTTTTACCTTTTGAACAATAGAGACTAGTTAAGGATGTGATAAATGATGCTTTGAAGTGTTTGTTTATTAATGTATGTGTGTGTGTGTGTGTGTGTGTGTATGTGTGTGCGCGTGTGTGTGTGTGTGTATGTGTGTGCGCGCGCGTGTGTGTGTGTGTGCGTGTGTGTGCGTAATAACCTTCTGTTTATAGATAATGCGTAGATTAAACTCATTGTATGTAATGTATAAGTGTAAATGCATTTTTAGGTCATATTTAGAGGTATATCGATTGACTATCGTTTATTACTATTGTATCGAGTGCAACTTGCGAGCGCCCTGCGTCGCTATTTTTCAGGGGTAGGCGTGTAACGTCGGGAACAGGTCAGGCTACATACGAGGGTGGTCCGATAAGTACTTTAGCCTACAAAAGAAAAACGAAAATTTTGGAAAAGTGGCGTTTTATTTTTCAACATAGTCTCCTTTTAGTTCGATACACTTGGCCCAGCGATGCTCCAATTTCTTTGACCCGTCTGAAAAATACGTTTCCTCGAGGTCTGAAAAGTAGGCTTCCGTGGCAGCGATTACCTCCTCATTCGACTTAAATTTCTGCCCGGCCAGTGACTTTTTCAAGTTTGGAAACAAAAAGAAGTCGCACGGAACTAAATCTGGAGAATACGGTGGATGGGACAGCAGTTCGTAGCCTAATTCGACCAATTTGGCCATGGCGACGGCGGAGGTGTGAGCCGGTGCGTTGTCATGGTAGAAGAGCACTTTTTTCGCCAAATGGGGCCGTTTTTTCTGCAATTCGACAAATTAGCGAAACATCGTTATTAATATTTATTTATATTATAAACATCATTATGTTATTATGTTATATAATAACATCGTTATTATATAACATCGTTATATAATTATAGCTATTATAGTTATTATTACTGTCGAATCGGCCCAATAATTCGGCATAGTACAGCAGTACAGCCCTGTGATCGTTTTGCCCCTCTCCAGGTAGTCGATGTAGATCACACCTTGTGAATCCCAGAAAACGGAGGTCATTACCTTTCCGGCCGATGGGGCAGGCTTCGCCTTCTTCGGAGCACTTTCGCCGGGTAAAGTCCACTGTTTCGACTGTTTCTTGGTCTCTGGTGTATACCAGTGGATCCATGTTTCGTCGACTGTCACGAAACGACGCAGAAACTCCTTGGGATTGCGCTTAAACAGCGTCAGACATTACTCTGCAGTTGTCTCACGGTTGCGCTTATTGTCCGGAGTGAGCAAATGCGGCACCCATCGCGCCGACAGCTTTTTCATGCCCAAAATTTCATGCAAGACATGACCCACGCGATCTTTTGAGATGCCTACGATCTTAGCTATCTCGCGCACCTTCAATCGTCGATCTGCCAATACGAGATCGTGAATTTTTGTCACGTTATCCTCCGTGGTAGCCGTTTTCGGAGCACCTGGACGTAGCTCTTCAAAAATCTACGTGCGACCACGTTGAAACTCGTTAAACCAATTTTTGACGGTCGTTATCGAAGGAGAAGAGTCACCGTACACAGTATCCAAGCGCTTTTTGATTTCGCTGCGCGATTTCCCTTCCAAAAACAAGAATCGAATCACCGACCGATACTGCTCTTTTTCCATTTTTCAAAAATCAACGGACACGCTTGCTTTCACATGCTCTCAAAAATAAACTACAACTCCGATCCAGCTAAAATCTTGACAGTAACCATTGATAAGGTTGTACTACGTGATAGAATATTTCTTTTGCGAGAGTGGCGCCATCGGGCGGTGAGGCTAAGTACTTATCGGACCACCCTCGTAATAGCGGCAAATTTGAATTTTTATGAAAAGGGAATTCCCTCAATTAGAGTAATGGCTAATTAAAGTCTGACCTTGTTCTTAGTGACGCGTATTCTCCTTATGGGTTTAACCCTTTATAGCCTACTTTTTATGTGTTATAAAAAAGAGGTGGCAAAGCGACTGTCCAGAATACTCAGTATTCTACTTGAACGTTGAAAGACTTCGAAAGTGTCTGTATCACTTAGTTTGAGTAATATATACTTAAACTAAATTTCTACGAGTCATTTATTATAAATTAGAAAATAACTTACGCCTACTCTATATAGATCCACGATACATCCCTGGATTCTGCAGTACGAGGTTTAGGATGAGTTCACTTACACGTAATTCTATTTAATTAACTGTTACCTTTCTGGTCGGTGCTTTAGTTTGATTACCAGTCTGCTCTTGTTTAGTCTCATACCCGTGGTAAAGCGCTTATGCGTTGACCGAAAAGAGACAGTCGCGGTTGAGTAACTATTGTCAATTCGCAGCCGTTGCGTGAGACGTAACAATCCTTTAGCTGGAAATAGAGGCATAAGGATTGATATGCTCCAAATTTATTTCTTATAAATAAAGGTAAGGTTTTACCCACCAACGGCTTAGTAATTTTTTCTTTATTTAAGCGATTTGATTACCTACAGAAGCTTTAATAACTGTTATTGATTTTTCAATGAGCTTAAATGTTGTTCTAATTTGATTACATTCATGTTAAAAAATCCGGACCTATATAAATAACGAAAGTCGAAATAATAAATTAATACGAATAATACTAATAATAAAATATATAAATAAAAATAATATCGATCTATGAAATTACACAAAATAACAATATTAGTTACTTTCTAATCAAATGAATTTATATGTCCCGACTTATGACGCTGTTGCCAGATTGCTTTTAACCATTATTAATACAGAATTAGAACAGAGCGAAACAGTAAACTATGGCAAAATATCGCGCGTTTTACTTACCTTCGGATCTTTTCTGGAAAGAGCCAATAAACGAACCAATAAACAGCTCGTTTTAGCTACTTCGGCCAGCACGCCGGTCGATCTTTGTCAACCACACTGTCCCATTTTTCGGCGTGCCGGCCATAAAAGTTGTATCTCTTTTTCTCTTACTCCCTTGCGTTAACAAATGTTGAGAGTAACCGACTTGGATTTGAATCGAAAAATCGAAAGGGTTTAAAATTGATCAATTCAGTTGCTGTTTTTAATAGAAAAATATAAAAACAGTTAGAGGATAGAATTCAATTTTATTTTGATTATGCATTGGCAGAAGAATGCTTCACATATGTGGTCAGGGATTGTGGAGCAAACGATTATTATCTATTAGATAAAACTGTTGTTAAGTTAGTAAAAATACGAAATAAATTTTTAATAATATTTAATTATTCAACCTTCTTTGATTTGCTTTTTTTCAACTCGAGATATGAGAAGAATGTATGAATATTTAAAAGGACCAAGATTGAATTATTATTACGCAGAATGCAAACTCAGAATATAAGTATTGCTCACTTGGTTCATAACGATTATGAATTATACAAAAGTTTCTAAGGATTGCCAGTGCTGTTGTAAACAAATCGTGCTGAGCTGTATTTTATTACCTGTGTATAACAATGTATTAAATTCAAAAAGTCCAACAAAAATGTAACTAGCTTTTACATCAACACCTGCACTATTATGTTAAATAATATGAAAAAAATCAGTGATTCAATTATTTAAAAAAATACAGATTAACTTTTGAAAAATGTTAATACGCTATATTGACCTCGTGAGTGTAGCAATGAGTGTCGACTATTGTTATGATAACGCGCGCGCGACAGTTCAACTACACGACATTGCCAGCTTTGTTTAAAAATTTAAATGGGGTGGACAGAATCAATTTCCGTCGACTGTACTTACGACTACCGAAACTTTTGTGTAGAGGAGATAGAGCTGCTTGGTCTCATGTGTATAAACTTCACGGGCCTTCTATAAGCGTCTATATTCATTGATAAATAAATAAAATACGATTCAATTAATTATGTTACATATACCAAGTTTCATAAAAGTTGAAATAAATATAAACATTTAAGAAAACACAATTTTATATTTTGTTTCATAAAAATAATTGAATTACGTAAAAAAAATCATTTAATACTATTTAAACTTTCTCACTATCATTTTCACTTTCTCTCTCAAATAGGCTTTAATAAATCAAAATTCCTATACAAGAATATGAAAAATGAACACTTCTGCTGAGATACTTTCATTAGCATCAAAAATCTCTAAGAACACATTAAGGTATGAAGATTTTATTATATTAGAAATTTGAAGATAAGATAATCAAAAATTGACTGAGAGTATGAATTGTAAAACACCTTTTTGACTCTTGAAATACTTGAAATATAAAAAGTTTTTATTGAATCCTCAGTGATGTTAATTTCTAATATATAACAGTTAACTTTATTTCTGATTAAGTATCATTCAAAAATCTTCATAAAACTAGTAATATTTTGGATAAAATATCAGTAGATACAGCTTTGTTTTTATAATTATAAGGTTATGTACAAAGTTAAAAAATTTTTTAAATTCAATATGTATATATATATTTAAAAAAAACAATTTATAAATTAAATTAATTATTTTTTATTACTTTTTATTTGAATCGTTTAAAGGATATGATTGTTGAGCATTGTTTTTGACTTTCCACGGTCGTCTCACTTTGAAGTATTGCTTAATTTCTTTATTTCTTATTAATGTTTTGGTATTTAAACCATCAAAATCTGGATTAGATAGAATTTCATCACTGTAGGTCCTTGGAATTTTTTCCAATTGATGATCTTGTTCTAATGTACCACATTTAACTTTATCTTGTAATAACAAGTCTTCTACAAACTTTGATTTTGGAGGTATGAGAGCAGCTGCTACATATCTATTTTCAGAATTCAGAAAATTAAATGTTGAACAAGCATGATAAACTGGTAATATTTCAACTAGTATTTTATGGTTGCGAAAAATTTTTTTTATATCCAAAATAAATTGTTCATTGTATAGATAATTGTCATCTAAACCAATGACTAGTAAATCTAATTTTGGTTCAAGATTTAAAACAAGAGAAAAAGAATTTTTATTCATATCTGTTGAAGAAGCTATGTTCCAACTTAACATGAGTTTCGAAAACACAATCATAGGTCCTATTGTCCTTATTCCATTATTCAATATAAATCCATGCTAAAATGAGACCAAAGAAATTCATTAGGAACATTATAAATGATAAAAATAGCACCGTATTTTTTTTATTTTACTTCTGTTATATTGTTGATCATCAAACCATAATCAAAATTTTTATTTAAAATAGTTATTGTAGTTTTACTGTCTCCTTCATACAAGGCATGAACATTTGATGAATATAAATTTCTGTAAGCACTTAATTCAATATTTGTTAATTCAATATTTTATTAATATAAATATTTATCAAAATGATTCATCAAAATCAAAAAATTGTATTTACGTTTTTATGAAACTAAATATGTTTAGTTTCACTATCAATTGTCTTGATAAAATTGACATGATTTTCCTTTTCAATAATGGTGATATGAGAAACTGATAGAGATTCGACTAATGTATGCCTCACATATACATTATGAAGGATGAAGGAACTCACTGAGAAACTTATAAAAATAGTTTCGAAAAATTATAGAAAAACTGCACGTTGTTAGTAAGCATAGGAAAACCGATTAATAATTCCGTAAATTTTCGTTTTTATTGATAAAACGAATTTACACTATTTCCAGAGAAATAGACCTGCTCATTCAATAGTAAAAATCACACGCACTTTTTCTTTATTTTACATTCTGTAAATACTGATGCTGTTCATTTAAAAATAATTTATTTTCAGTATGCTATTTCAAGAAGGTTTGTCGATTCTGTCAAACAGCTTTCAGCAGTTGACTTCAGACCTTACAATTTTCGTAAAGCTGAAGCGAAAATTGTGGGGTCTGAAGTCAACTGCTGGAAGCTTTGTGACGGAACCGCACAAACCTGTATTACAATAATAGGTCTTAAAAGTTACCACCCAACAATTCAAATATTGAACAAATCTATAAACTAAATGCACCATTCGATTGGGCGGATTTTAGTTAATCACATATCGTTTGTTCGTCCATTATGCTCATTCTCTTTATATGAAAATCAGATAAAATTAATTATGAGTGCTGGCGGTAGCACACAAATTTCATTCTCCAAATATAGTGGTTTATATCGCGAAAATAATTTTTTACAATATACCAATCGTTAGTGCGTCTCACGCATTATTGGTACTCAACATAAAATTATTAAAAAGTTTATCATTTAATTGAGTAAAATAAAATAATACAATAATACTCTTGCGTATTTAAAAAGGTTATTATGACATTGTTTCGCGCATGCGCCTCGAATGAAACATTGTTGCTCAGTCGGAGACTCAATGCCATCTAGTAAACCGAAGTAAACTAAATTCAACTGAAGCATTGTTGTTCAGTTCACAAGTTCAGTCAGAGTGTGCCTTTCGTCCAGTGTCAAGCTTCAGCGGTGTATACTGGGACGTTTTTCAATTGAGTAAATAATATATCAAGATTCAATTTGAATATTTATTTACTATAGCATGATAGTAGCTCTTTCATGTTCATGTAAATAAATATATTTGTACGCTGTAGAATTAGCTTTGTTTCAAAGCTTAGTTGAATTATTATTGTGTCTTAGTGTGGCTGAATTGAAGTTCTCAGTTCTAAAGTAAACAAATATATTTGTATAGTGTGCGATCAGGTTTCTTTGCTGGCTTAGTTGAATTATCAATTTTATTTCATGAATTTAATTTGTTCTGGCTTGTACGTCTGATATGGAATGCAGTTCATGTCTTAACCTCTGCTTGCGATGTGGTAACATTCCAAGTGGAGGATAACAAAGAGAATATTGCCATAATAATACATAATAAATAAATTTCAGATGGAGTTGATATTTCAACATGTACTCAGTACATTTCATAACAGCTGCAAGGACAAGGAGGGTCAGACGATGAGTCTTTAAAAAATATTTTGGCTTAGTTTTGGACTCTTCTGTAGATGACATCAAGATAACACGCATGTGTTTATCTCAGCTAAAGGAGAACCAATAGATGTTACCACTGAAACACACATTTATCAGGTACTTTTGATCAAATCTTTATGAAAAACTTAACACAGGATGAATGTTTGCTACTTAAACTAAACTTCCAAAATACAATTACAAAATGGGAGTTAAATATTCAAGGTGGATTGTTTAATAGAAAAAGTAGTTGTCAATCGAGATCTTTTATTGCAAATTCAGTCCTTGAATCTATTACATGCAGTAGTTAAAAGTGAAACAATATTCTTGTATTATTTATCAAATTTATATTGATTAGCTTGTATCATCACAGTTGTTAAATGTCTTTTTATTTAAAAAATTAAGGACTCCTGAATATGCTTTTGAGATTTGTCTGGCAAAATATCGGATAAATGGAAAGCTTATGTGGTGCACCAGTTTGGTGTATAGATGTGTCACAAGAAAATATTATTTACACAGGAGGTGCTTGTCAATTATGAGAAGTTCTAGTAACTTACTCCGTGGTTTAGAAGATAAAAACTTGTTGGTTGATGCTTGTAATCTACCTATACATAATTCAAGCTACAGATTATACAAATGTCTCCAGATAGACAGTTGATTGCTTTAGCTTCATTCAAAGTTGAAATATCGCTTCACAAAAGTACGTTTAAAAGCATTTCAATATTACTTTTGAATTGTTGCTTTCATCAGTGTGGTTCAATTTTCTACTCAAGGTAAAATTTATTAACATTTAATAAGTAACGAAGTAACAATGATATAATGAATATTTCCATATTGATATGTTAAATTTTATGTTTAAGGTTTTCAAATTTTATTACAACACAATGTGCTTGCTAGTCGAGAACGATGGTTGCAACAGCTTGTCCGAATGAAAATAATATATGTGGAGACAGAAGGGGTAGTATATATAAAAACACATACTGTCATAAAAACAATAGATCATGAAGATTTTCGAAACTGTTTATTGGATTTAGAAATTATTAGGCGTGAGTAATGTAATATACGAAGTGTATTGCACCAAGTAAGAACAGAAAGAGTGCAGAAAGTAGCACTAAGTCCATATGATGATAAACGATGTATATTTGATAAAAATCCTGATACACTTCCATGGGGTCATTACAAAACCATTGAAACGTCAAAGCTTAAAATTAAGAGTACGGAACAACACAGGAAAAGAAAGATCATAGAAATGGAAGAAAATCCTCACGAAAGTTGTAAGCTTCCTCCAACATCCGATAGAAGTCGCTCAGAATAGAGTAGTAATAGTGGGGAGGAAGAAGGATTAGTTAGGAAAAGACTAAGGATACAATAGTGACAGAGTATGGATAACGGTAGAGTGGGGGGACAACGGCAGACATGGCGACTGAAGTCGGAGGAGTAGGGCAATGGAATCATATGAGAAATTACTCAAGTGGGGATGAGGCGAAAAGAGAGGGAAATTACGGCGGCTCGAGTTCTCAGAGAGGGGACGCATGGTACAAAATGGAGAACACACCTCAGTCCATCGCAGTTATTGAGCAGTAGGTTGAAGCAACAGCAGTAGTCTCTCTTCCTAGTTCTCCTATTCGACTTCTAGATTTTCTCTTAAAAGTAAGTTTCTTATATACGAGTAGCTCTCTAACTATATCCTAATAGTATTAATTATTGATTGATTTTTTTATTGTAGAATGGATTTTTCAACAATCAATAAAATAGCAAAATCGGCATTCTTACCTAGAAAGACAATGTCGCAATTAGAAATTAACTGTACCTATATGATAACGAAATTAAGAAGGCTGAATACTCGACATGGATTCAGTGTAGTAATAACGGTAGACGACGAATATGAAATTTTTCTACCAAAGCGAGTAATCTTAGCGTTAGAAAAAGACGAAGATATGTTACGGAAATTGTACGAGACCATGGAGAAAAAAGAATTATTTATTCATCATCGCGAAGTCTCGAATTTTGAATTTAAAAATTAAATTAGTATAATGTGTAAATGTATACGTAGTAAATAAATTTATATTTAAAATTTTAATTATGTCTTTAATCCTCATTTAATTATTTCTTCAAATCCTTTTTTTTGGAGAGGTTGAAATAATTACTTATTCGTTCTTTCTACTAAACTTCGACTTGGTGTAAAGGTCTCATAAGCAATGTTAGTAATGGAAGCCCCTCACAGGTGAGAGCGATGGTTGGGGCTCTCACCATTCCCTAACAAAAAAATAAGAAAGAGAGAAGGGGGCGATTTCGGCGGCTCGAAAAGCGAAGTAGTGGGGTTATATTCTAAAATAGCGATAAGATGTTAATAGGCATACCATTCTGTTCGAAGCAGTGGTAAGAAGAAGAAGTAGTAGTAGAAGCTTAGCCATGCCAGCTATAAGACACAACAGGAGATCTCACTCCTCTTCTAAGCATGTATGGTTTGCGAAGAAAGTTAAAATACATCATCTTCGATACGAAGAAAAAGACTCTAGAAAAGGTATTTGGGAGCAAATAGTACGAGATCACGAACGTTTCCAAAGACGAATTGTTGAATTGAATAAAGTTATATCACGAGTATTACTCAAGAAACGTATATTGATGATGAATAGAATGCTTGGTCCTATATTAGAAAATCATCACACTATATATATGTTAAATAAAATGGAAATCTAATTTAAAGTAGAGGGAGGCGGTTGTGGCGGCTCGAAAGCCAAAGTAGTGGGGAAAGGTTTTAAAAAAGCTGTGAGTCTCGAAGAGCTTCATTCTGCCTCAAGAATCGAGTAGTAGTAGTAGCAGTAGTAGCAGTAGTAGCAGCAGCAGCAGCAGCATCAGTACAAATAGCAGTGAGAGCAGTAGTAGAAGTAGTAGTAGAAGTAGTATTAGAAGAAGAATACGTAACATTCTAGATCTCTTTACCTACAGCAAGATAAATTTGGAAATGTTGAATAACATTGGAATGAAGCTTTTCGATATACTTCCTGAAAAAAGTCATTATGAATTGCATGAAGATGAGAATTATCTAATAACATTCATGAGACAAGATGAATCTCGAATTATTCTTGAACTCGATTGTGTGTTCGAAATTGTTCTACCGGACCGAATGTCAAGAGTGATAATTCATCATTTGGATCTTTTTATTTATCTTTCTGATAGAGTACAAAAATATGCATTATTTATTCAATATCATGGATGTGATCGATTTCAATTTAATATTAAGTAAATGTATATCTTATTATATCTCAATAAAGATTGTATTATATAAATTTCTTTTCTGAAGAGGTAAATGAGTCATTAGTGTTTCTATTAAAGCAGGTTTTGACTTGTCTTAATGGACTCACTAGTGTCGAATATAAAAATGGAAGTACCACACAGGTAAGAGCGAAGGTTGGAGCTCTTATCCTTAAAATAAAAAAGAAACAATGTAATATTTATAAATGAAAACAACACTATTTATTTAAATATAAGCTAGATACGTATAAATTTATATTTGTAATCATTGTTGTATAGTCTCCCTATTTATCCAAGAATTGTGAGTATTATCAAAGCCAAGCCATTTTACGAAGACTTCATTACCCCGTCTTCTGAGAATTTTTTCTACAAGGTAGATATCAGAATACATAGCTTTCTGTAGTTCTTGCTCATAAAAACCACCAACAATGGAATTTTCTTGATAATCTAGTAGGTGATATGTTACAGATTTAGTTCTCGAAATACGATGAATAGTAAAAATTTTTGTAGACCAATTAGGCGTATATCCTTTTTCAAAAACGTGTGTAGACTTGCTCACTCGCACTTGCTCATCTCCTACCTGGAATTTCGGTTTTTTGAAAAGACGATGATTGTAAGAGAATCATGTGAAGACCTGCATTTCATTTTCTTTAGTCACGTCTTTAGGCTTCATATTTATTGTACGATGTTTTCGATTATTATAAAATTCTATTAAACTGGGGAGAAAGTCAATCCACTTATAATTTCCTATTAAAATAAATTTTTTCCACATAATATTTTTTAGTGTTCGATTGAAACGTTCACAAATTGATGCTTTAAGATTGCTATAAGTAGAATAATGGTTTATTTTATATTTTTTCATTAAACTTTGAAAATTTGTATTGTAGAACTCTTTGCCTCTATCCACTTGGAGATTTTTAGGAATGCGTCCCTTTTTTAATACAGATTCCATTGCGTTAGTGACATCTACAGCAGCTTTATGTTTTACTGAAACTCCCCAAGCATATTTAGAGAACGTATCTGTAATATTTAATAGATACGGAAAACCTTTATTCTCTCTAGAATAGCTTTGCATCTCAACAAGATGAGCTTGCCAAATCTCATCTATTCCACGTATATCGACTTGTCGACGAGGATAGTTTCGACGTGCTGGTTTGTGTAACTCATCCACCACTCTTTGATGTTTCATTTTTTCAATCTATTTGCTATAATTGATGTGAAAAGCCATTAACAGTGCTAAGGCCGCTCAAAAACATTTGAAAGAAGCTCATAGACACAATAAAATTATGGAAGCTATTGCTATTGGTAAAGGACTTTATTTGAAACCACATCGTAAAGGTTATGTCTTCATCTAAAACCATATTCAAGTGAAAAAGGTTTAAAAAAAAAAGTTCGAAGTAACTTTACCTAATCGAGCACTGACAGATCATGATATAAGAAAATATGCTAGTAGATAAGCAATGTATGTTCTGAGAAACAAAGGAGCCGACAAAGGATACCGCCAATGTATAAGGATACGTGTATGTTCTGGGACACAAAGGAGCCGCCCGATGAAGATGTCACGGTAGTGACACCTTTTTGACACCTTTTAATTTATGGTCAGACCCCATGCTGAATGTCTAAAAGGCATTTGATGTACCTTTGACACCTTCCGCGTGCCAGTGGGCCCCATGCTGAGTGTTTAAAGGGCATTTGATGTTCGTTTGACACCTCGTGCGCGCCGCCAATGTATAAGGATACGTGTATGTTCTGGGAGACAAAGGAGCCGCCCGATGAAGATGTCACGGTAGTGACACCTTTTTGACACCTTTTAATTTATGGTCAGTCTAGCGTCTCTAGCTTGCTAGGCGCGTACATCGTATAGTACGGATGCTGTTTTCTCTCTCTCTCTCTCTATCCCTCTCTGTCGTTCTCCTTCGATAGTAGGACGCTCATGCTGGCTAAGTGTGAACCCTCGGAGAGGGGGTAGCGTCTCTAGCTTGCTAGGCGCGTACACCGTATAGTGCGGATGCTGTTTTCTCTCTCTCTAAAAGGTATTTGATGTACCTTTGACACCTCCCGCTGAGTACCTGAAAGGTAGTCGATGTAGCTTATGCATTGAAGATGCGCCGCCAATGCATAAGGTATATGCGTATGTCCTGAGACAGAAACCAGTGGGCCCTTCGATATATATATATATATATACTACTGTGGGCAAAAAGTAAGGTGAATTTTCAATTTAAACTTCGCGGACTTAACATTTCGGGCTAGTTCTTTTTTTCTTGAGTTGGTAGGACTGCGAATGACATCTGGGACAAATTTCATGTCAATGTCATCATCAGTAATATATTTACGCTTGTGTTTACCAAACGACCAAGAGTGCATGTTTCGATTTTTACAATGTCTGATTTAATTGAGCAAAGAAGTGCCATCAAATTTTGTTTGCGGAATGAAATTTCGGCTGCGGAAACGTTGAGGATGTTGCGGAAGGCCTTTGGTGATTCTACCATGTCGCAGAAAAATGTTTATAAGTGGTACAAAGACTTCAAAGAGGGTCGAGAACGTGTTGATGACTTGGAGCGCTCCGGACGACCATCGACGTCAACAGATGACCAACACGTCAATAAAGTGAAGGAATTAGTGCTCGAAAATCGTCGGTTGACTGTTAGAGACCTTACTGATATGATCGGAATATCAGAAGGATCTGTGAAAACAATTTTGAAAGACCATTTGAGCCTACGAAAAGTCAAATCTCGTTTGGTACCGAAAATGCTCAATTTCTTGCAAAAAAGTCGCCGCGTTGATGTGTGTGAAACAATGCTTTCTGACTATCAGGACAAGCTCAAATGCATGATTACGGGAGATGAGACTTGGATTTATGCTTACGACCCTGAAACAACCGACCAATCAAGCGAATATCGTGCTAAAGGCGAGGCCAGACCGAAAAGAGCACGTCAAAGTCGTTCAAAAATCAAGGTCATGATGACAGTTTTCTTCGATTTTCGTGGTGTGGTGCACTATGAATTCCTTCCACCCGGCCAAACTATTAATAAGGAATATTATTTGAGCGTTATGCGTCGTTTGCGTGAAGCAATTCGTCTAAAAAGACCAGAATTATGGGCCAACAACTCTTGGTTTTTGCATCACGATAATGCACCATCTCACACTGCACTCGTTCTTCGTGACCATTTTGCCAAAAATTCGACGCATATCGTTCCGCAACCACCGTATTCGCCTGATTTGGTTCCGTGTGACTTCTGGCTATTCCCAAAACTCAAGAGACCACTCCGGGGAACGCGTTTCGAGTCGATTGAGGAGATAAGAGCTGAATCGAAGAAGGCGCTGATGGCTATACCGGAAAGGGACTATTTGGCATGTTTCGAGGATTGGAAAAAACGTTGGCATAAGTGTATTTTATCGGGAGGGGATTACTTCGAAGGGGATGACATTGATGTAGAAGAATAAATAAAGATTTTTCATTTTACAAACAAATTCACCTTACTTTTTGCCCACAGTAGTATATATATAATTTAGGAAACTTTCGACCACTCACACCAGCTTGCACTCTCTCCAATAACGCTTTACCTTATGCTGAGGGTTAAAACGCATTCGATGTTCCTTTTTCAATGAAGATGTGTTCGAAAGTATGTATTACGCAGCAGGTGATTGGAGATAGAGTAATCTTAATGACGAATTGTCTGTTAGTCATTTTATTGCTTTTTTTGCCTTAGAGATAAGGTTTTTGAGTTAGCCTTGTTTAGTTGCGGTAACATCCTCCAACATGCCCTTGTACCTTTTTCTTTTGAAGTTACCTTGTATCTTAATTACGAATCGCGTACTGAGCAACTAAAACTAAATTTATTACCTCTTCCATTAAAAACAATACTTTCGCTATTTTTGAATGGAGCTTCGAGAGTAAGAAACTTTTGGGAGGAACGAAATAAAAACGTCTTCATTTTCAGAAAATCTTTCATTAGTAGACTAGGTCTTCAAGAGAAGACTTCTTAAAAAGTGAGTAAAGTTAAGTGATTAAAAAAAGTGCATCATGAATTCATTGGAAATTATACGAACATTAAATGCTATGATCGTATTCATGGCGAATGTAAGTAAAAAAAAAGCAATCTTTATATTTATATTATAATTTAATTTTTATATCTTTTTTTTAGACTCCTCCAAACCTGCTGGCGGGCATTCCAACAGCAACATTTTACCATCTACTATTAGCAATTTTATCAATCGTAAGTAATTTTATTACATATTTATTTTTAATTATTATAGTCTTATATGTTGTATTTTTCAGCTTCATTCAATCATGGTCGATCCTGCTGAAAAACTGAGGATTAGCCAGCTGCTGCAGGGAGTAATCGAGGTAAGAAATTTTACTTTTTATAATTTGTTTCATTTAAATATATACATATTTGTTTGTTTTTTAGTTGCAGCAGATATTGGAGTTTGCTGAGCGCTCAGCAAGACAGCGGGCTGATGCCCAAAGAGCCGCTTTTCAAAGGGCTGCAGCCGAAAAAGCTGCAGCTGAAAGGGCTGCAACCAAAAAAGCTGCAGCCGAACAGGCTGCAATCGAAAAGGCTGCCGCCGAAAAGCCTGCAGCTGAAAAGCCTGCAGCCGAAAAGTCTGCAACCGAAAAGGTGTTGGTGGAAACAGCGAGGAAAAGAAGGAATCCCTTTGCGTCGTTACCCCCCAAAAAAAAATTTTTTAAGGTATAATTTTTTAATAATCATATCATTAATTATAAAATTAAAATTTTTAAAATTATTATTTTTTTCAGATAAACGATGTTGCTCGAGAGTCCTTATGCAGTATTGAAAATACCCTTACAAGGGCAAAGTTTACTGCCGCTGACACCACCACCACCACCACTACCACTACCACCACCACTACCTCCAATGCCATCACCATCACCACCACTGCTGCCACCGTCACCGCCGCCACCACTACTGCAACCGCCACCACCACCACCCCCACTACCACCGTCACCAAATGAAATAAGTTACTGTCAAGAATAAAATTAATTTAATGATGATTTTAGTAAATTGATTTTGTTTAATGGCATAAAAAAACCTCCTCGAAGTGAGAAGGAAAAAAGCCGCAAAGGCAAAGCAAATTATAAATACAGTAATTGATAAGAGATTGGAATTACAAAATAATGCACTATTATTATTACTATGATGAGTGAGTAAAGCAAATTGATTACGCTGATGCGAAGTGATAAGGTTCGCAGAGCCTTTACAAACGTTGCGGTGGAATGGCCATTCACTTATTAGAATTCGAGAGCTCTTTTACCTTTGGACGACGTACACGCACACAATCATTGAGCGAGCGAAGGGAGAAGGTGCTGCCAGGTATGAAAGGTGCATGCAGCTCCAATGCCTTGGACACGGGTACAGCCCTGACTGCGATGTCACCGAGTTGCCGATCTGAGGGCGTGGGGTTTGACAGCACCCCAGAGGAAACTGAAGTCGCCTCTACTAGCGCAGCGAGTTGATTCGTCGCTAGTCTCTTTGCGGTGGTCGTCAAAGGGGTACACACACTGCGGTACAACACACGCGTTTTGCTCGAAGCACGCGAGCACACACAAGAATACAAGCGGTCGAAGACGGCGCGACACAAATATGTTAACGATCGCGCGTCGGTATAACTGCAGAAAAAGAGATGTGCACGAGAAGGAGCGTAATAGTTGGCTACCCTTCCGGTCGAACTCTTTTTCAAAACTAAGTTCTAACGTGGCGTCTTCTTGGGGATGCCACTATGGCGAAAAGCGCGGAAAGGCGGGAAAACTACCCTCTCTCTTTGGGTCCCTTTCGCAGGATCCAATCAGAGATTAGCGGGAGCGTAGCGAAGAGAGTCCGCGCGAAGTTCGGCAACTCGAGGACCAGCGGCGAGCGAGAGAGAGAGTGTCCCCTTTTTTATTGCCCAACGCTGCGGGCGGAGCGGCCCGGGCAATTAGGGAAAACCCGGACGTGCCAAACTCGTTTATGATGGGATTAGCATAACGGTACGATGGAAACAATGAGCACATTTAGAGAAGACTCAACACGTTTATTTTTGGAAATACCCAACACGTTTTTGGGGAATCCCCAGCGCAATTAGAGAATAAGCACGTATTTTGAAGAGTGATTTGCTGCGAGAAATAAAGTAAAAGGTGAAGCGAGAGAACGCGTAATTGTAAAATAAGGGAGCGGATTCGCCGCGAACACTCTCTCTCTCGCTCTCCTACGATAGTAGGGTGCTTCGTTAGTAAGCTTATGCTGGCTGAGTCTAGGCTCACGGAGAGGGGGTAGCATCTCTAGCTGCTTGCTAGGAGCGTGCATAGTATAGCCCTTGGAGAGGAGGTAACGTCTCTTGCTGCTTGCTAGGAGCGTGCGCCGTATAGCCCTTGGAGAGGGGGTAGCGTCTCTAGCTTGCTAGACGCATAAGCTGTATAGTGAGGATGCTGCTCCTTCTCTCTCTCTCTCTCTCTCGCTCTCCTTCGATAGTAGGACATGTGGGGCCTTGGAGAGAGCTTGGTAAGCTATATGCTGCTGTCTCTCTCTCTCTCTTTCTCTAAGCAAGCGCTATAGTAGTTTCATTAGATTTCAACCTCACAGTTTGATTTAATTTGAATATTAATTAATAAAACTTATAGAATTTTCGATTAATTATTAATTTATTATTTACTTAACTATACATTGAATATAATACAGTCTGTCTATAATCTTTATTTTCAGTAGTTGACATCGCTATATTGAAATATTGAGTTGAATTTTTACATGTAATATTGTCAACTTCATCAATACCTTCCACTTCAGATTGCTTCAGTCTAGCTTTTATCCATAAAAACAATCTTTGTCCATCTGTAACGGCACATACAAAGTTAGCTGATTTATTGTAATGATATGTACATATTGTTTCTAATGGGTAAGGTTATGCGCACATTGGTGGACATCTCATCTCGCTTTCAAGTTGTAAAATTTTTCTAAAAAAGGAAAAAAGTTTCTCATTAATAATGATTTTAATTTCTAACAAAAAATAAAAATAATTTTTATACTTACTTTTCAGGTAATATCTTTTGTAACCATTATTTCTTTTTTAATTCTTTTACATCAATATTTCTAGAATTATTTAAATGATTGTTTAGTACACGTGCTAAATTTTTATATGGAATAATTCCGGATCTCCATATTGTCATCATGGTTTAATAACCATGATGACACGTTTCTAAGAAATGATTCAGTTTTCGACACTTGAAAGGAAGTTGAAACCAATGATATGGTGGTTCACAGAAAAACACAGTTGGAACAGTATCTACATCTAATGGTAGATATGCGAGTTCTTTACAAACAAAAGTCTCGTTTAAACTTTGAAAGCCTTGAAAATCTATTACGAAATCCATTTGAAAAGATGCTGAAGTTAATGTGAACTCTACTAGTTCCCAAAACCGTTATGAGAGTAGAGGCACGTGTTTGTTCTATATAAAGCCTATACCTCACTATTCGAAAGTAGATGGCGCCATAGTCACCATACCTCACCAATCGAAAGTATAGGGCGTCATAGACACTATATAGTATGGTTATAGGTAGTTTTTATTAAATTCCAACAATATATATAATTTATTTTCTTTTTTATTGAAAAGCATTGTATACATTGATTACATAATGTCTTGTTAATTTCGAACTAATTTTTTAACATCACCACTAATTGGGTTATATTGTACAATACGATCGTGTAATATTAAGCAGTAGGCTGCAGTATCTTCAGGAAAATCAGTCCGAGTTTCAAATTCTAGGCGAATATCAACTGGCGCGCTTTTTAATGTTTCATTTTGTTTGGAGCAGTGTATAACTATTAGCGGCACTTTATTAATGAAATCTTTTTTATTGAGTAACGGCTCGTTTTCTTTACCATAATAAGCATTGTGAAAATTAGTATACATATCGTGGAGAACAGCATCCTGATTTTGATTGATATTGAAATTGAGATTTCTATACGGATAGCATTGTGAATTGAGGAATAGCTTCACATTACTAATATTACAATGATCAAAATTATTAGAATTAACACTCGCTGAACTTTTACGTTTAGTTTGAAAAGCTAAAATAACAAAGCGAGGCTTTTCCAATTGATTGGAAGTCTTAACACTCCAAACATGCTTTCATGTACGTGGTAATTTTGGATACTCAAACATTTCCCAAGTACGATAAATCATTGTAATTGCACGATCTCGTCCGATCTAATTGATTAATTTGATTTTTTCATTGTCTGCCACCATCACATATGGCATCAACCATTCAACCTTAGTTAAAGTAATTTTTGTTTTTTCTGAAGCAGCAGGATTCCCTATTGGAGCAGACAAAATAGCATTCAAATCATCTCTTGATCTTGTGAGAATAAGTTCATGCTTGACATTTACTACAATTTTCCGATAATCTTCAGTAAAGCCCATTAACATACTAAGAGGTATAGTAACATCACAAAAACCTAGAGCATTACATATTAAAACTTAATTGTTATCACCATTCCATCCGGCATTTTCAGCGATAGAGCTCTGACATGGATTGAGTGAAAGCTAATTTTTCATGAGAGTTGTTAAGCCTACATTTTTCACTTTATCAATTTCAATAGCATTTATTTCATATCGTATTTCCTCGAGCAAATGACAGAGTGCGTTGTTGACTAATAGGGTGGGTGGGGGGCGGCACTGTCGAAGGGACCCACTGGCACGCGCGAGGTGTCAAACGAACATCAAATGCCCTTTAAACACTCAGCATGGGGCTTTCATATCGTATTTCCTCGAACAAATGACAGAGGGCGTTGTTGACTAATAAAGTGTTCTCCACTGGCGTAGTACCGTCCGGCTTGGTCAACCGACCACAAATATGAATCATACTGCGTGATGGAAGCAGAAATAAATCTTGATGTTGAATTGTTATATGAATTTCATCGCTATTATTTAAATATGATAATGAATAAGGCTGATGCGCATGAACTTCATAATGAGCTATAGACTCATCGAAAGCGACAGCTGAATGAATGTCTAGAATTCCCTCCATATTGTTGTTGTTGTTGTTGTTTTATACAACACACTAATATGCACAATATTCTTGAGACTTCTAGTCTCAAGCTTTTCAGGAATTGAATGTTCTGAGATGTGAGCGGTCTGATAGCTCGCTGTTGACTGGTTGCTGTTCGACATTTTTTTCTTTTAATATAGCCTCGGCCGCTCTTTATATTGTAAATGATACCCATTACTAAGATATGGTCTTTATATGTACTCGCACTGTGATGACTTCTCCTCGAAAGTTAACTAGGTTTTCGTCTTGATCAAATATACGAATTTGAAAATGATCAATGCTCCTCACAGCGACTGGAAGGTAAATGATGTGAGAGGGAACTTCTATAATCTTATATCCAGGTGCGACTGCTGGGAAAAATTCATGTATAGTATGTACTTTACGATCGTTTATGTAAGAGCCTGTAGTAATATTACACTCTACACGTCAAGCGTTGCCTTTGATTATAGTAACGGGTAAGTCCTATGTGTTTCGTTTTCAACGAGCGTGCGTTTAGTGAAGCCTAAAATTGATCCAATAGAATCTTCTGGTTCAAAATGTATTTTTTGACTGCACTGAATGACACTACGTAAAGTATGTTATTATTTGGTTTCAGACTAAACGATATACCTTTAGGTGCTAATGCTTCTTTGAGAAAGCTTTCAATATCTTCTATTTCGTAGCTACCAGTCGGTAAAGTGATAGCTTCTTGACCTTCAATGTAAAATTTATTATAACCAACGTCAATGTGTGGTATTGAATTAAATGTAAATAGCTCAACTAGACTAAGAACATATTTTTTGTTTGGTGTCAATTAGATAGGTGCAAAATAATATGATTCGAGTACGGATGATGTTCCCGAGAGACTCAATGTCAGTGTATTCTCCATGACAAATTCATATCAAATAATAGTCATTCGTCGAATGAGTATTTTTTATACTAGTTATATGTATTAAAATCTTGATATCTATTATAATTATACATGATTCTATTAACTTTGAGATAAAGCAATAGATCTATAGGCGGCTTTAGATTACCAAAACTATCAAAATACATAACCTCATCGCCTTTCTTTTTATATGCTACCCAATGAGTACCTGGTCCCCTTTTATTATCCAAATTTACAGTAGCTGTCTCTTGATATCGAGGTCCATCGATCGGTAGAGCATCACGCATAAAACTCCTCGAAAATTTGCAATTTTTAGTATTTTAGCATATTTTCTTATATCATGATCTGTCAGTGCTCGATTAGGTAAAGTTACTTCGAGCTTTTTTTTTTAAACCTTTTCCACTTGAATATGGTTTCAGATGAAGACCATAACCTTTACGATGTGGTTTCAAATAAAGTCCTTTACCAATAGCAATAGCTTCCATAGTTTTATTGTGTCTATGAGTTTCTTCCAATTAATTGTGAGCGGCCTTAGCACTGTTAACGGCTTTTACTATTGAAGCAGCTCCTCCAGCTAAAGCTCCAGTGGCGCTCAAAGCGGCAAATAATGGAATTAAAAAAGGAAGAGCTCCACCCACTTTACTAGGAATTGGTAAAATACGAGGCATATTTATTTTTCTTCTTCCTCCAGCCTTCTTCACAGCTTCTTTAGCGCCTTTTATAGCCGAACGAATTACAAAGAGTGATTTATAACTAGGTACAACACTTCTCGAGGCAGCGTTAATAATTTTTTCAATGCAATTGATAGATTTTTACTTTTTACATGTGTCTTTCATCGCTGACGTTGTTGTTGGCGATTGTTTAATCCCTTACCTCGTTTCTTTCCTCGTTTTAAAATATTAACACCCATACCAAGTTTACTTTTAACTTTCATTATGTTGGCTACAGCAAACGCAGCAACTTTTTCACCAATACTACTATCTTTTGCTTTCACTCTATCCCAGGCCTGTTTAGCTAAAATTTTGTCGGCTTCGTTTCTTGCCTCAATATTCTCTCGATTCTGAGAATAAGCAATATCGTGATCTTTACAAGCAGCGTCTAGCGGATTTTTTCCAGGATCACCACGAGCAAGTCGTTTTTTCAATTTAGTTCCCGGCCCGCAATACTGATAACCAGGCAAATGAGCTTCGAATGGTAAGTTATTAATGATCTTATTCACTAAGCCAGCACCACCAGTCTTTCGTTTGTAACAAATGATCATACCTCATCAGAAGACAGTCTTAATGAAACTAAAAAATATATAAACAGTCTTTTTATAGTTAGTAGTCTCATTTGTCGTTCGATCAGTGACTAGAAAACAATATGGACTTCAAAGAGCAACCACTTAAGTTGCAAGTCATAAATTTTGATAATGTGGTTGAGACGGAAAAACGAGAAAAAAGACATGGTGAACTACCGCCTGATAGTATACGAGCAGTTTTCTGTGGTCCTAGTAACTGTGGGAAAACTAACTGTTTGCTAACACTAATCACAAATCCTAATGGACTTAGATTTGAAAACGTTTATGTTTATTCAAAGTCTCTCAATCAACCAAAGTATAAGTTTTTAAAAGATTTATTGGAACCGATTGATGGTATACAGTATTATGCATTCAGCGAGCATGAGGCAGTTGTTTCACCGGATAAAGCTAATCCAAATTCCATCATGATTTTTGACGATATAGCCACTGAAAAGCAGGACAACGTGAGAGCATTCTTCTGTATGGGAAGACATCAAAAAGTAGATAGTTTCTATCTCTGTCAATCATACGCTCGCATACCGAAGCATCTCATTCGAGATAATGTGAATTTACTAGTTTTGTTTCGACAAGATGACGTAAGTATCAACTAATAAAACGTGACAAAGCTGATTTATAAAATACATTGAATGAAACTTTTAAACCTATGGTTGATCCATTGAAGAAACTTGTGGAGGTAGCTATTGATAAAACTAACAGTAATACTGAACAGGAAACGAACAAGGAGAAGAAAATTACGTTCTATAAAGTTTTCAAGACAAAAACAACAGCTGACACTCCCTATAAATCTCAATATTTCAATAGTACTGTTAATGACTTAAATTCTACATTACATCCGCTTGATTCTACATTTGAATCCGCTATGTCTATTGCTGATGCTACTGATGATGGTGATGAAGACGAATTTAGTAAGACTAGTCAATCAACACTTGATAGAACTGCAATAAATTTAGACAATGTTAGTTCAAATGTAACTACAAAACAACAAAAACAGCTATTGGATGACTCGATTGTAGGAAACTATATTCGACTATTGCATGAACCGCAACAGAAAAGTAATTTAGACAAGACATCTGGTGTTCGCTTGCATAAAAATACATGTCATAGACAATTCTCCAATTTCTTTACAAAACGACAATACGACTGTGAATGATAAAGCATTCAGCAAGACGCCTGGATTAATGGAACTTCTCTTTCGTAAAGAACCTAATTCTAAATTAATCAGTTCATCGGATATTGAAAATTATATAAAAATTCTTGAAATCACTAACGCTCATCGTAAGAGATATGAAACAAAAGGGGAATATCGCAATAAACGTGTAAATAAATTCAAAATGTATATTGGTCCAAATTTATCTTTAAGTGGTAGTGCTAAGAAGCGAAAATTGACTATTGATGGAAGAGGTCTTTTTCCTAACTATAAAATAGCAAAAAAAGGATTATGTATTGATTTGACTATGTATATTGGGATGATCCAAACGAGCTCGTTGATCGATTGAGATTGCTTATTGCCGAACATACCGCTGGTAATCCCAGTCACATTAATGAAACTCATTCAATCATTGAAGAATTACGTGAAGCTGGCTATATATATTAAGAGAATCCTAAATATTCCTCAGTAATAAAATGAGTGTTGATGTGTTTGGACGTATACTGAAAAAAAGGAGGGTAATCGAGGTCCTCCTGGTATAGGGTATAATATCACTAAAGACGGACAATACGACGCGAATGACAAAAGAATTTGTTATATAGCCGATCCTCGGGAGAGTAACGATGCTGTAAACTTACGAACGTTGCAAAAAACTAGTGAAGTTAACATCACTACGCTTACGACTACAATAAATAATCTTAGAAAATCTTTAAATACAATAAGAATACAATTACGATCGTATAGAGAAGCGATTCAATATTTACAAACAAATAATAATGATAATAATAAGAAGAAAGAAATAAGGATTACACCGTCTGACTTTTCATTCATTTAATTATAACAAATAGATTGAAAAAATGAAACATCAAAGAGTGGTGGATGAGTTACACAAACCAGCACGTCGAAACTATCCTCGTCGACAAGTCGATATACGTGGAATAGATGAGATTTGGCAAGCTCATCTTGTTGAGATGCAAAGCTATTCTAGACAGAATAAAGGTTTTCCGTATCTATTAAATATTACAGATACGTTCTCTAAATATGCTTGGGGAGTTCCAGTAAAACATAAAGCTGCTGTAGATGTCACTAACGCAATGGAGTCTGTATTAAAAAAGGGACGCATTCCTAAAAATCTCCAAGTGGATAGAGGCAAAGAGTTCTACAATACAAATTTTCAAAGTTTAATGAAAAAATATAAAATAAACCATTATTCTACTTATAGCAATCTTAAAGCATCAATTTGTGAACGTTTCAATCGAACACTAAAAAATATTATGTGGAAAAAATTTATTTTAATAGGAAATTATAAGTGGATTGACTTTCTCCCCAGTTTAATAGAATTTTATAATAATCGAAAACATCGTACAATAAATATGAAGCCTAAAGACGTGACTAAAGAAAATGAAATGCAGGTCTTCACATGATTCTCTTACAATCATCGTCTTTTCAAAAAACCGAAATTCCAGGTAGGAGATGAGCAAGTGCGAGTGAGCAAGTCTACACACGTTTTTGAAAAAGGATATACGCCTAATTGGTCTACAAAAATTTTTACTATTCATCGTATTTCGAGAACTAAATCTGTAACATATCACCTACTAGATTATCAAGAAAATTCCATTGTTGGTGGTTTTTATGAGCAAGAACTACAGAAAGCTATGTATTCTGATATCTACCTTGTAGAAAAAATTCTCAGAAGACGGGGTAATGAAGTCTTCGTAAAATGGCTTGGCTTTGATAATACTCACAATTCTTGGATAAATAGGGAGACTATACAACAATGATTACAAATATAAATTTATACGTATCTAGCTTATATTTAAATAAATAGTGTTGTTTTCATTTATAAATATTACATTGTTTCTTTTTTATTTTAAGGATAAGAGCTCCAACCTTCGCTCTTACCTGTGTGGTACTTCCATTTTTATATTCGACACTAGTGAGTCCATTAAGACAAGTCAAAACCTGCTTTAATAGAAACACTAATGACTCATTTACCTCTTCAGAAAAGAAATTTATATAATACAATCTTTATTGAGATATAATAAGATATACATTTACTTAATATTAAATTGAAATCGATCACATCCATGATATTGAATAAATAATGCATATTTTTGTACTCTATCAGAAAGATAAATAAAAAGATCCAAATGATGAATTATCACTCTTGACATTCGGTCCGGTAGAACAATTTCGAACACACAATCGAGTTCAAGAATAATTCGAGATTCATCTTGTCTCATGAATGTTATTAGATAATTCTCATCTTCATGCAATTCATAATGACTTTTTTCAGGAAGTATATCGAAAAGCTTCATTCCAATGTTATTCAACATTTCCAAATTTATCTTGCTGTAGGTAAAGAGATCTAGAATGTTACGTATTCTTCTTCTAATACTACTTCTACTACTACTTCTACTACTGCTCTCACTGCTATTTGTACTGATGCTGCTGCTGCTGCTGCTACTACTGCTACTACTGCTACTACTACTACTCGATTCTTGAGGCAGAATGAAGCTCTTCGAGACTCACAGCTTTTTTAAAACCTTTCCCCACTACTTTGGCTTTCGAGCCGCCACAACCGCCTCCCTCTACTTTAAATTAGATTTCCATTTTATTTAACATATATATAGTGTGATGATTTTCTAATATAGGACCAAGCATTCTATTCATCATCAATATACGTTTCTTGAGTAATACTCGTGATATAACTTTATTCAATTCAACAATTCGTCTTTGGAAACGTTCGTGATCTTGTACTATTTGCTCCCAAATACCTTTTCTAGAGTCTTTTTCTTCGTATCGAAGATGATGTATTTTAACTTTCTTCGCAAACCATACATGCTTAGAAGAGGAGTGAGATCTCCTGTTGTCTCTTATACTGCTTTAAACAGAATGGGCTTCCTATTAACATCTTATCGCTATTTTAGAATATAACCCCACTACTTCGCTTTTCGAGCCGCCGAAATCGCACCCTTCTCTCTTTCTTATTTTTTTGTTAGGGAATGGTGAGAGCTCCAACCATTGCTCTCACCTGTGAGGGGCTTCCATTACTAACATTGCTTATGAGACCTTTACACTAAGTCGAACGAATAAGTAATTACTTCAACCTCTCCAAAAAAAAGGATTTGAAGAAATACTTAAATTAGGATTAAAGACATAATTAAAATTTTAAATATAAATTTATTTACTACGTATACATTTACACATTATACTAATTAATTTTTAAATTCAAAATTCGAGCCTTCGCGATGATGAATAAATAATTCTTTTTTCTCCATGGTCTCGTACAATTTCCGTAACATATCTTCGTCTTTTTCTAACGCTAAGATTACTCACTTTGGTAGAAAAATTTCATATTCGTCGTCTACCGTTATTACTACACTGAATCCATGTCGAGTATTCAGCCTTCTTAATTTCGTTATCATATAGGTACAGTTAATTTCTAATTGCGACATTGTCTTTCTAGGTAAGAATGCCGATTTTGCTATTTTATTGATTGTTGAAAAATCCGTTCTACAATAAAAAAATCAATCAATAATTAATACTATTAGGATATAGTTAGAGAGCTACTCGTATATAAGAAACTTACTTTTAAGAGAAAATCTAGAAGTCGAATAGGAGAACTAGGAAGAGAGACTACTGCTGTTGCTTCAACCTACTGCTCAATAACTGCGATGGACTGAGGTGTGTTCTCCATTTTGTACCATGCGTCCCCTCTCTGAGAACTCGAGCCGCCGTAATTTCCCTCTCTTTTCGCCTCATCCCCACTTGAGTAATTTCTCATATGATTCCATTGCCCTACTCCTCCGACTTCAGTCGCCATGTCTGCCGTTGTCCCCCCACTCTACCGTTATCCATACTCTGTCACTATTGTATCCTTAGTCTTTTCCTAACTAATCCTTCTTCCTCCCCACTATTACTACTCTATTCTGAGCGACTTCTATCGGATGTTGGAGGAAGCTTACAACTTTCGTGAGGATTTTCTTCCATTTCTATGATCTTTCTTTTCCTGTGTTGTTCCGTACTCTTAATTTTAAGCTTTGACGTTTCAATGGTTTTGTAATGACCCCATGGAAGTGTATCAGGATTTTTATCAAATATACATCGTTTATCATCATATGGACTTAGTGCTACTTTCTGCACTCTTTCTGTTCTTACTTGGTGCAATACACTTCGTATATTACATTACTCACGCCTAATAATTTCTAAATCCAATAAACAGTTTCGAAAATCTTCATGATCTATTGTTTTTATGACAGTATGTGTTTTTACGCCTTTTGCTTTCTTTATTGCTTGATGCTTTTCTATTAATATACTATACATTTTACTTCGAAGTCCAATGAATTCTCTCATAATATTACCATTGCATTCATCTTTCATAATACCGAGAACCTTTTTATTAACTAACGGCATATTAAACTGATTATTTTCTGAGTAATCTGATGTATCAAATGTATTGATATCTTCTTTCATTATTTCATATATATCAACATCTTGAAATTCATATACGAGGCTATCTGTATCAGCATAAAGTAATTTTGCTTTATGAGATAGTCTTTCTTTTATGTAGCCATAGTGGAAGTCATATACTAATGTCTTTGAGAGATCTAGCACACAAAGTCCAATATATATTAGTATTTTAATACTAATAGACGTCCATGATAACTGTATTGCTACTAAATTTTCATCAAAGATTGAACTACTATGACAGTTGGGTTGTGCGATCCGTGCTTCTGCTCCATAGCTGCCACTCCATGCACTAATTAATTTAACGTCTTTTCGTTTCCTTTCATCCTCCATAGTCTTTCCGTATACTTCATTAATCTTGAGTTTATAGAATAACTTTTCAAATTCATTTTTAGCTTGTTTTCTTTTTTCTGTATTCAAATCTACATAAGTTTTAAGCCATGGCTTTTGATTAAACTGAAGTGCTCTGTGTATTTGTTTTATTTTGAGTCCGTATTTAATAGCCTGCTTTAGCGCTCTATAATGAATGACATACCGTTCGTTATTATACAGTGTTGTTAAAAGTTTTTTTTGTCTTGATCCAGGTGGTGTGTTATGTTCAGGACAAAGTGGAAGGTCCTTATGTTCGTCGTGTAGTTCTTTTGGATACTCTAGATCAACTTCTAAAATATATCCAACCTCATTATTATCGGAAACATTGAAAAATTGAGGCTCATCGATGTTAGAGACCCACTTAAAATTTTTATATGGTAATGATTGCCGTCATCTACCATCCATATAAATTGTTAACGTCAAAGTACATCAAAGTCTTGCTAGGTTCTTTTTCATTATATTCTGAGCCCATATATCGACTATTAGCTTTTGAGTATCTATTACAGCATTGACTAATACCTCCTCGAATACCTTTTTGGATGAATAAAACCATGTCTATATCGGTTAAAAGTTCTAGCTCAATTTTTGTACACTTTAACATAGCATCCCATGTTAATCCAGGAGTAGTATAATAGTGTGCTGGATCGAGTTGATACGCATCCAAACAAGTTTTACGAAAATTTTCAAAAATATCGGCTAAGAGTAATACGTCAGTTTTTAAATATAAATCAGAATACTGTCCTAAATCAATGCATCCACACTTTTTGAGCATGCTCATAGTCAGCTTCAGAGATGTTGCTATCTATCAATTACCTATGAAAATCTTCGATATGTGGTAATTGAGTCTGTTTTAATCTTTCAAAACTGTTAACATACTCATATGGAAAAACACCTTTTCTCTTCAATAATTCTATTTGTGTTTTTGTATATTTATCTATCTTGAATTCATGCTCTACGATATTTAGTTTGGTTAAGTATGAAGACAGTTTTTCGAGAGATGATGGCATAAAACGAATCGAAATAAATAAATCGAAAATTTATAGCACTACCGTCGACGTGTTTTGTGAAAGCTATATATCTTTCCTTGTTTTCAGCTAAAACAGTCACATTTCCCTCAAGATCAGAGCTAGTAGCTATTTCTTTTATTATAAAATGAGAATCATATCCAGTAAGGTTATGGAAGACGACTGGTATAAAATAAGGATTCTTATAATTTAAATTACAGGATGCGTGAGCAGTACCTCTAAATCGGCTCGTCAAATGACAATCATCTCTAACTCTTGTTTCATCACGTTGAAAATATTTTCTACAAATATGACACACTTTGCTCATCTTGAAATCCATTTGATTACGCCATGATAGATTCATTTCTATAGCATTCTTATATATTTGATCTATTTCATCTAACAAATTCTGAAATTGTTTGATAATCCATTGTACGAGTGATTGTTCTTCATTCAATTTTTTCTATACATCTTAAAGACTGATTTAGAATCATCATAACTACATTTTATATAAAGCCCCACACTAAAGGCTTGATGATTTTGGAAGGAACGTCCATTATTTACTGGTTTTAATAAGCACTCTAAATCAGCATATATAACAAATGGAACCATTTATTTTCGATTATAATGATTAAATTTCAGAAGAGGAAAATTAGGTAGATTAACTCTATATTTATTTAATTTTGAACAATCTGTCTCATGAATATTCAATTTTTCTTTATTATTAAAATAGTAGAGACAGCGTTCACAGAGATAAATTTGTGCAGTATGTTTCGTTACTTGACTTCTAACAAGAGCAGATAAGTTTTTAATCCATACATAGTGGAATTTTAATTTGAAATTATCATTGTTATTTGATCTATTAGATTTTTCTGTTTCATTCTCATCAATATAATCGCTTTGTAGTAACAAAAGATTGACATGCTTATCTTGTTTTAAAGTTGATATATAATATGGCGAGACTTCGAATTTAAAACCGTATTTTTTTAGTATGTATAGATTTATTGAAATACTATTTAATTTTTCAAATTTAGGAATATTCTTTACCTCAACAGGAAAGTTTATATCATCTGCTATTTGTTTTGGTAGTTGAATATATGAGCCAGGTTTGAAAGAATTAAATTTATTTATATTAACAGTAATACCGATGATAGTTTTTAATGTCCAACCGGAATCTTTTTCTTGAAATTCATCTAAATTTTTAAGTATAACATCTACAATATTTTCTGTAAACCATAATTTAAGATCTGTCGTTCTATAAATAGAAACATTTTCGATATTGAAATACTTTACTTGAATGTCCTCTACATTATCTTTTATTAAGGTAAATTAAGCTGACATTTCTATATTTATTTTTAGAGCATTATGAATTGAAAGATATTTTGGTATTTGTAGTTGTAATAGTTTATTTGCTGCTTTTAAGAATGACTTTATATCTGTATGTTCTTGATTGGCTATGAATGCATTAATGATACGTTTTTCAAATGCTGAAATTATTTCACGCCAAATAACTTCGTTCCCTTCAATTTGGTTTGGAATGACTCGTAATGAATTAACATTTCCTCCGACTTTTATGGAATTATTTAAATTAATTTCGATTGAATTCAAATGAGTAGCGCATGTTTGACATCTCGGTTGTATTGGTCTACTTAAGTTAGGCCGTAACATATATTCTTCAAGAGAATGCAAAGCGGTAATTATTATATTTTTCCATCTAATTAAATCATCCTTATTAGTGTCTGAGTTATAATAAGCTTTCCATAAATCGCGTACTGTATTTTCAAAATAAGAAATAGAAGCCATTGTAATGAAAATGCACGTAGGATAACTAGTAATACTACTACTACTACTACTAGTACTACTACTACTACTACTGCTTGTCACTGCTAAGAAACCTAGTGAAGTGGGCTGTCTCGAAAGACTGCGCTCTTTTCCAATCGAGTACGGCTTTTAAGCACTATGGTGGCGCTGAAAGCAGTGGTTTCGGCGCTGTAGGTTGAAGAGTGAGTAGTCAGACGAAAGGTAGGAGGTGGGTGGGTGGGTGGTGGCTGCGCCTAGCAAGCTAGAGACGCTACCCCCTCTCCGAGGGTTTACACTCAGCCAGCATAAGCTTACTTAGCGCCCTACTATCGAAGGAGAGCGAGAGAGAGAGAACGGCATCCACACTATACGGCGCACGCGCCTAGTAAACTAGAGACGCTACCCCCTCTCCGAGGGTCCACACTCAGCCAGCATAAGCGCCCTACTATCGAAGGAGAGCGAGAGAGAGAGGGATAGAGAGAGAGGGAGAGACCAATATATAGTTTACCAAACACCCTACCGACTTCTACAGCATCCTACCTTAACAACCTCTGGTTGGGTGGGTGGGTGGGTGGGTGGGGGGGGGGGGGTACTGTCGAAGGGGCCCGCTAGCACGCGGGAGGTTTCAAACGAACATCAAATGCCCTTTAAACACTCAGCATGGGGTCTGACCGTAAATTAAAAGGTGTCACTACCGTGACACCTTCATCGGGCGGCTCCTCTGTGTTCCAGAACATACACGTATCCTTATACATTGGCGGCATCCTTTGTCGCTCCTTTGTGTCCCAGAACATACATTGCTTATCTACTTATGCTAAAATACTAAAAATTGCAAATTTTCGAGGTGTTTTTAGCGTGATGCTCTACCGGCTGATGGACCTCGATATCAAGAGACAGCTATTGTAAAGGCTATAGCGGGTTAACAACGTTAAAATTGCCTAAGAATGAATCGTTATCTGGGATCAGCCATCCGAAAGAGCATATTTTCAGACTCTCTTACCTAAATTTTCAGATCCCTAGGTGGCAATAGAGCGCCATAATTGTAAAAAACTGGTTTTTGTGAAAATAATTTCTCCTGCTTTACTGTTTACTCAAAAAATTCTGAAAAAATTCATGAATATTAAATTTTTTACTACAAAATAGCCTAATGTTTTTTCAGAATTTTTGGATAAAAATCGGAGTCAGAAAAAATTATTGAAATTTTCAATTATTTTTTAGGTTATGAAGGTCATATTTGGCTAACATCTACATAATCATTTTTCATGTATTTTTTCCCGTACTTTCGAATACATTTATTCAAATTATCATATTTTGACCGGAACATGCTTAAAAACTGAAAAAACCGTTATTTTTCGCGTTTTTCCCATGTTTTTAGCACATAACCTCAAAATTAGATATTTCACGAGGTACTAAAATACCTATAAATACTCTAGGACTCTTTACCTGTATGCAAGAACACCAAAAAGTAGTTTAGAAAAATTTTCCAACTCCTAAAAGTTCATACATTCAATTATTACTTCCCTGTAACTGCAAAGAGCAAGACCAATCATTTATGATTGAGACATTTTTGTTGCTTAAAATTAATTCAAACCTTAAAGCTATAAAACATTTTGAATTACAATAGTTTGAACAATATAAGCTAGACATTTTTTTAACGAGCCTCTTGTTATATTAACAGTCTTGTGATCCACAAGTTATAGTTATCGTACTCGGTCAAACGTATTTGCTACAACCCTTTATTCATAGTTTCATTGAATAAAACTTGTGAGATTGCATACTTGGATTACACATTAATATAATAACACATTATATTACACATTAATGATTAAAAAAATATTGAATTTACTTCTGTGAGGTTATGAGAATGTTTTAGCACAATAACATCAGTTGTCTTCTGATACGTCAAATTATCTCGACGACCTACTAAGTCGCCCGAAAAAACGCTCAGTATCACGCGATGAGCTAACAGTTCGGCCTCAGAAAAAGTACTTTTTGGTTAGTGACCTACCCACTCACTCGATGGCACTACCGGGTTTCCGTACTCCCCTCCCTCCCAGAAAAGCCTACGTAAACCTACTGCGCATGATAACGAATCGTTGGTCATCTAGCCCAATCATGGCCGACGATTCTGACGGTTCGCTTCTGACTATTTAAATGGAACAAAAATGTACCTCAAATCTGAACGTGGATCCATTTCAAGTTTGTATTTTCATGACATTCAAGGCAAAAATTGAAGAATTCCGTTAGGCGCTTTTCAAAAAAAGTGAAAAAACAAAAATTGAAAAATGTATTATATTTTGATAACATTTCATAAATAAATATCCTTATAGATATTTAAAATCTAAATAAAATGAGATTTTCAGTTAAATTACTAAGGATAGATGTTTCAATAATCATGTATGATGGTATAATATAAATTATTATAATTATGATTAATATTACTATTATTATTATATAAAGAAATTATGACTATAATATTAAAAATGATTTTAATAAATTACGATATTTGACGGTTTTTTCATGCTGAGTTTTTCTCTGAGGTCCGTACTCGCTCTCTACGAAAATTCTGTGGGTACGTTCGACTATAGACTATAGTCCGACCATTCATCCACCATCCGTTTGACACGTACGATGACCGTTGAGTGACCGCAGCACTCGCAGCAGCAAAAGCTACCTCCGCAACAGATTATTCTCGTATTAACACTGCAACGGTAGTCGATTTAATTAATCGAACCGTTCGCGATTCTGCTTCTCGCGCGTTAGTTCTAATAGTTAAGAGAGAGAGGGGGCGCACGATCTTTTGAATAGGCAGTTACGCCTCAGCTGTGAACGCGAATTTACCGTCGAATTGTGTCGCACTTATTTTCGCCAAATAAAGCTTCTTTGGGACAATTACGTAAGTGTGTGCTACGATAGTATTGCAGCAGCAAACAGCGGTGCACAAGCAGCAGATGAAGGCTGATCGAGGCAGCGCAGCTGATAATCAAGGAGCAGCAGCAGTTGATATTTTTGTAACAACAATTACGGCTGATCACCGTAATTGCACCGCATGGTAGGTGCACCTTCCGTCATTATAAGCGATACGAAATACATTCGGTATTTTGTCTATTCGTGGTAGCGTTATTTTTTGTATTCGTGTCGAGCGTTAGTTCGCGGCATAATTTGAATCTACTCTCTCTCTCTTTCCCACCAAATATAACTAATTGTAAAATCCTATTCGCGTGCGTTAGTCTTTCGGCCCTACAAAGACTGTAGTAATTTTTATTAATCAAAGTCTGTTAAATTTATTCGCCGTTTTCGTAATTTAATCTTCCTAGTAACTTAAGTAATTGAAAAAGGCTTAGGTTTTTATCCAATTACATCTAGGGAATTAAGAAGATTAGGAGTAAAGTCGCTCATACTTAAAAATCAACGAGTGTCACAAGACACGTGACTTAAGGTGAGTTCAACTTCGTTTAACAGAAGACAACTAGGATAAATCATCTGACGTTATGGCGAATACACGTACTATCATACGTGTTTAACGGAGCGGCGGTTTGCTCTGCATAGTGGGAATTTGTTCTTAAATAAATTTTCCATTTTTCAGATAATCTTCCCCGTTACATGGCGCCCAATTGGTATTAAGACCCGTTTAGTGCGAATAGGATTGTGCGTCGAAGGTAATCGACACACGAGAGAGAGAGAGAGAGAGAGACGATTGCGCGAGCGTTTCAGCGGGTGGTAGCGCGAGATTGTGAGCGGTACGCCCTCTGCTGGGGAAAAAACAAAATCACTTCGAACTTTTTACTTAAAAATTGTTAAGTTGATTGTAAAAAGGGCCGAAAGCGATAATTATAAGTGGGTCGAAGTGATTTCAGGTCGTTTGGAGTAATCAGGTGTTAGCTCATTTTAGACATAGTTTGGTGGGTAAAGGGGGGTTGGAAGCACCTGAACGACGATAAAAGCAGAGAGCGCGACCCAAGCGTGCAGTCCAGAAAATATTAGCCAGGCGGAGCGAGCAAACAGCAGGCTCCGACCTTAGGTAGGATATTTTTATAATATTTATAGATAGTTTGCGGAAACTGCGCGCGCTCATAATCTCGCGAGTTTCTGCCTTATAAAAAGGAGGCATTAACGGTAGTTACACTAAATAGTTTATACCCCGCTCATACCTTGGGTGATAGGAAGCGGTAGTGGTCGATTAGGCCGATAATTTCAAACCTCGACCGCATCCTACACCCGTGCGGAGGCAAGATGGCTCTGTTGTCAGCTCAGATCGACAATTGGGCATTAGAGCTGACCTCCGCACAGCGCGAAAGCTATTTGGCGGTTTTAGAGCTGCGCAAGGATGGAAGTGTCATCCAGCAGGCGGCTAGGCTTGGGAGATGGTTGCTAGGAGAGTACACCGTCACAGATTTCGAAGAGACTACGCATAGTAAAGAGGTGGCGGGGCGCAGGAGGCGCAACCGATAAGCGTGGCTCGATACAGTCTGTGACAAGTTGGAAACCTACAGCTCAGACGAGAACAGCGACTATTCCCTGAAGATCATCAATAGGGGGAGGGGGGGGGGAATATCCTTGACAGATATGTCAAGGACATTCGCCTGCCCGGATGAGTACTCTGAGGGTGAAGCCAGCCGCCAAGAAGAGGATGAGCTCATCCAGAAGGCCATACGCACCCAGGAGCAGGAGGAGGGGAAAAGGAGACGGAGCAATCCGGATCTCAGGTCGCAGGAATCCTGCACCCGGAAGGAACCTCAGAAAGAATTATCCTTGAGTGAAGCTTTCCGGGAAATAGAGTACCTGAAGGAGGGTGTCGACCGCAACCGCAAGCTGGTAGGTCAAATCCTAGAAACCCTTCAGACTCTGCAGGGAATACAGGTGTGTGCGGAGCGCGAGGCACAGGACATGCACCTACGAATACGAGAGCTGGAAGACGCAATGCATGAGATGGCCAATGCTAGCCGTTCTTCTCAGCGCGACTTGGTTCAACCGCGCTCCGGACGTAATGTAGACTCTCAGGACACATTCACCTGTCACTACGACTCTGGGATTCCGGAAAGCACACCGGCTCCTCTAAGACCAGTACCCAGGAGGAAGGACGTCATCCCACCGGAAGCCCTCCAAAGAAGAGGAGGTGAAGAAGATACAGAGGAATTTAGGAGATCCACACTTGTTCGACAGAGGAGTCGAAGCGGTTCGTTTAGCACCGGTCCTCAATTATCCTCAGGGCTTTCTACAACCCGACAGGTTGGGAAATTGAGGTTTGCGGGCAGTAGGGCAACGAGCCTGGACATGTTTCTGTCAAGGTTGGAAAATCTGCGAGTTGGCGCAGGACTAACTGATGATGAAGTGCTTTGTTCCGTATCAGAGATCCTCGAAGGTAACGCGAGGACCTAGTACGATAACAACAAGTACCAGTGGCTTAGTAATGCAGAGTTCGTCGCTGACGCCCGGGATTGGTTCGGCACTAGTACCCAACAGCAACAAAGGCTGTTGCAGGAAACCCAGAACCGGTTCCAGGGTGAGGACGAACTAGTGCGAGACTACGTGTCTAACCTGGTGGCTCTTATCAATAGACTAGAACCACCAATGCCCTTGGAGAGGTTGTTAGACTTACTCCATGCAAACCTCCTTCCAAACATCCAAATTCATCTGCGTCGGGGCGAGATGAAGTCGATATGCGAATTCAACAGGAGGGTGACCGAGGTACAGAACACCTTATCTTACGGTCGTCGTCCACGTGTGTTCGCCGACCCCAACTCGACGATCTTCCTTCAGCACGCCTACCAGCCGAGCAAAAGAACGGCTGGTAATAAATCCCAAACCGCTGCAATGGCCAGCGAAGGGAATGCGCGTGCGAAGAAGGAGGGAGATCCGCAGCGCGGACAGGGCGTGGAGAACCCTGCCAGGAGGCCTACCGAACAAGCATCGGTATCGGTTACGCAAGCTTCCACTTCTAATAAAAAGATGGAAGAGCGTCTGGAGGGTATCGAGCGGATGTTGCGCAAGTTGGCCAATGAGAAGCAAGGCAGCCCTCCAGAACAGCGTAAGAGCCGATGGCGTGGGGGAAGGAAAAATTCTCCTTCTCCTAGGTCTCCTGGCGAGCGGTGAGAAGGACAGAGGCGGAAGATCGACTTCACGAAGCGTCTCCAGTGTTACGCTGGTGGCAAACTGGGATTTAGTCGTAAATTCTGCCCAGATTGCAACAAGGGAAACGACAAGGAGAGCGAAGAGAAGAGGTCATCTTCACGCCTCCAGTAGATTCGACCTCTCGCTGCGGGTCGCCGATGGGAAACAGGAAGTTATCGGCGACCCAGGGATCCAAACAGGTCCTGGAAGGGCATCAAGAGAGCCCAGGGTCTAGTGGTATGTTGGAGCAGAAAGCGATCGAACCTGATGCCAGCTCTCGACAGAATAGAGGAGTGGTCATTCTTGAAGGACCAGATGCCAACATACCAATTGTGAAGGAGGGGGAAGACTCCAGGGAGAGCTTCTCCACACAAGAAGCTCCTCTGCTGATAGGATCCACGAGAAGAAGCAAGCCTACCGCCGTTGCAGCAGCGGAAGGGAAAAAGCCGCTGAAAAGCACGACGAAGGGAGGCAAAGATACGACTCGTGGATATGAACCTGAGGATGAGACCAGGTGGTGGTTGCGGGTAGACATAGGTGACTTTAAAATTAGAGCACTCTATGATACTGGCGCCTCATCCACAGTCATGGGTTAATTAGGTCTGAGATTGGCATCGGAGATGGGACTCGGATTGAATGTGACCAGAGCGGGCGATGCAAGGCTCGCTGATGGGCGCCCATGCCCTATAATTGGTCACATGATGTTCCCCTTTAAAGTAGGAGGAATCACGAAGGAAATCTGAGTCGCCATTACGCCACTGCTCACGGACGACTGCTACATAGGCGCGAACTTTATAAGAGAGTTCCGCGCAGTTTTGGATCCCGACGAGGATGAATTATGGCTTAAGGCCATCCAGGTGAAAGTCTCAATGGAAGTGGCTGGAATTGATGGTTCGGCATTTCTCGTACCGGTAGGACTGTGGGAGGCCACGGAGACACAGCTGGAGGAAATAGAAGACCTCGTTAATGGATTGATTCCTGACGGAGGTCAGGCTTTAGGCTGTGCCGTGGGGGTTGAGCATGAAATTGATGTTGGAAATGCTCGCCCCATCAAACAGAAATACTATCCAGTCTCGGATAAAGTGCGAGAGGAAATGCACGCGCTGGTCAAAGATATGCTGGAAAAAGATGTAATCGAACCAGCGACCAGCGGATGGTCAAGTCCAATAGTAATGGTAAAGAAGGCTGATGGAAAATATAGGTTTTGCGTGAATTACCAAAAGGTAAATGCGATTACCAAACCTGATGCCTACCCTTTACCATATATGAACGACATCCTAAGACGGATAAGGGATGCAAAGTTCATATCTACTCCGGACTTGAGCAGTGCGTACCATCCAATTCCCCTAAAGGAAGAATCGCGTCCAATATCAGCGTTTACAGTACCTGGATTTGGGCACTTTCAATTCAAGAGAATGCCCTTCGGACTGTCATACGCAGGAGCGACATTCCAGAGGTTGATAGACAAGGTGATAAGCCCGGATATGGATCCATTCGCTTTTGCTTACCTTGACGACGTAATTGTGGTTTCGTCGTCCTTTGAGGAGCATAAGCGGCACCTAGAAATGGTATTAAAGAGAATTCTAGGTGCGGGCCTAACCATCAACAAAGCCAAAAGTCACTTCAGCAAGACGGAAGTCAGGTACTTGGGAGTTCTTGTAAACGAGGACGGAGTAAGACCAGATCCAGACAAGATACGACCGATATTAGAATATCCAACACCCCGGACTGTCAAACAGGTGAAGCGATTCATGGGAATGACGTCGTGGTATAGACGTTTTATACCCGATTTTGCCATGATCGCTGAACCTATAAACCGCCTGACAAAGAAGAATGTACGTTTCTCTTGGGAGGAGGAGCAAGAGCGAGCTTTCACGAGGTTACAGGAGGCGATGACTTCCGCCCCAATACTGCAATCTCCCGATCCTAACGGTCAGTTTATACTGCAAACTGATGCCAGTGACAGTGGGATCGGGGCAGTCCTCACGCAAGATGTCGATGGAGAAGAACGTGTGATAGAATACGCTAGCCGATCATTCAACAGCGCTGAGAGAAATTATACGGTCTCCGAAAAAGAGTGCTTGGCAGTGGTATGGGCTATTGGAAAGTTCCGGCCATACATTGAAGGGCATCACTTCAGGGTCATCACTGATCATAGTTGCCTGAAATGGCTCCACAATATGAGAAATCCTACGGGAAGACTAGCGCGATGGGCGCTAGCATTGCAAGGCAATGTCTTCGATATTGAATATCGAAGGGGGGATCTCAATGTGATAAACCCGAATGGTAACCGACGAGGGCCAAGACGTTCCCGCAAAGAATCGCGAGGGAACGTATAACTTGGTGGGATGCGGCCTATGTTAGGATTTTTCTTCGCGCAGGGAGTTTTATCCGAGATTTTTTGTTTTGGATGTTACAGATGGACCGGAGAATCGTCGTCGAAGAGGAAACCTTTGAGGTGGTCACGCAGATGCTATTAGATCTGCAACTGGGCCCTGATGCGATGCAGTTAATTGAAGATCTGCGGAGCTCGCCAGAGTTTAGTTGGAGGGGACCACCCGAAGGGTTGTTTCGGTGGCAGACGTGTCGCTTGTCGTAGAGCAAGGCGGTTCGGTCTAATCGACCGCTCACCCGTAACACTCCCGTTTCGTCCAGGAAAAATTCCAGGATTTTCAGAGTGTTATGGCCTCAAAATAGATCGGCGCGCCTCACCTGGTAAATCTCGTCGGCAAAAGCTTGACGCTGGACGATCTGAACGCAGCTAAGGAAGGTCTCCCTCAATTTATGTGCGGTTACGGGTTTTCGTACGTCGACTGCCCTCTGACGTTGTAAATGTTAAATTTAAATATTATGATATTTATTCAAATGATCGCATAAATTAAGCCTTAGGAATGCAACAAAACAAGAAAGCCAATATCAAAGCCCCGCAAATGAACAATGCGGTGTTTATTTACTTGAGAGCACAGAGACATTAAGCTACTTCATTTTCCATACAATTATTATTATAATTCACTATCTTTACTCTCGCGATCTCGCAACTTAATCCAATCAATTATGCCTTGCATACGTCAAAAAGTTACATAAGTCATGTAATCTGTAAATCTTTTTTACAGCTAAATGTTCATGCAATATCTTATTGATGCTCGTCATACTAATGCCCAAGGATGCCTCAATCTCACGATATGTTACATGCCGATCTTGTTTTATTAGTTCGTGCACAGCATCAATGTTTTCTGGCACAACAACTGATTTTGGACGACCTTCACGACTTTCATCCCCGAACGAACTGCGGCCACGATTAAATTCGTTATACCAGCGTTTCACAGTGGCAAGGGATGGGGCTTCATCGCCAAAAGTCGAAGTAAGTTGATCGATGCACTCCTGTCTTGATAGCCCACGTCGAAAGTCGTAGAAAATCATCGCACGAAAATGCTCAAGAGTTAATTCCATTTTTTGCCCGAGATAAATTTTTCAAGTTACTGTGAACAACACAAATTGCACTCAAATGAAAAAATGTTCGGAAGATGGTTATGGTTAAAAATGTCAAACTTTCCATTTGAAACGTCAGATGGCGCCTCTAAACACTTAGTATTGCCAAGGCTCAAAATATAAGTAGCAACCCTCGTATTTGGATGGCAATAACATTTTGAGACAAAGTGCAGGGCAGATGATTACATTAGCTCATACTCTTTTATTCTTAATTGCCGAATGGATGAGTAATTTTGATCATGTGGGATTAAATGAACGAATACAAAGCTTTGTTGTTTTATTGCAAATTATGAATGTACGTTCGGCATTCGAAAATCATGAAGATAACATTAATCTTTTAGAAGTGATGATACCGAGGTATTTTGAGACATTTACACGTTTATATCCTAATTAAGCAATACCGAAACATCATTTTATGGTACACGTTTCAAAATATGTTATTTGGTCCAGCTAGACAGCAATGGTGTTTTCGATTTGAAGCTACACATTGTTACTTTAAAAGTCTTCTTCCAATAGTCAAGAATTTTAAAAATATTGCATCAACTTTTTGCTATAGATATCAAGCACGGATGTGCTCCAGGTTAACAGTGAATCCTGGCATGCCGTCTCCAAAATTTTTGTATAACAGTGATTGTATTTCTCCTGGTCCAACTATACTTCTACAAAATTTACCCTATGGTTATTTATTTCGTGAACTTGCAATCAAGATTACGTGGTTACAAAAAATATTACTTTTTAAATTCAAATCTGCAAAAAAATTCTGTAGTGAATCAAACCACATCGGATTAAGGTTTTTTTGTTTATAAAGACATTAATTTTGAATAAAAAAAATATTGGGAACGACTACTAAAAAATTCGAAACTCCAAGGCTCTGTAAAGCTTAAAAATCATAAATAAAATGAAGCGGAATTGGGGGTGCCTCATAATTTTGAGTAGCTTGTCTGACTACATTAAAATTTTTTTCTTTTTATGTGGTAAATCCACTCGTCCATTTTTTTACAATAACATCTATGTCAATTCTGTGATTTTTTTGGTAGACATAGATCTTATATAAATGCTTAAAATATTTACCAAGGATGACTCTTTAATAGATTTTTTCACCTTTTTCTTTAAAAATTAGCAATGAATTTTTTAATAATATGCATAATCCCATCTTAAATCTTACAATTTTTTCATTTCAGTTTTTTCATAAAATATGGATAATTTTGTTGCAACTGACCAATGTTGCAATTGCTCCAAAAAAAATCTAAATAAGACAGCCACACAATTAAAGATTATTAATTTAGAAAGTGAAGTTGAAACTGTTCTTCAACAATTAAATATAGATAATGTCAGTGTTGGATCTAAACTTTGTGATAAATGTAGAAGACTTGTTTTTTTTGGTACAAAAAAATCTAAAGTTGATGAGCAACCTTCAAATAGTGATAAAAGTCAGCCAACGAGTTCTCAGGAAGTACCTAGCTCACAGAGTTCGGGAAGTGTCTTCGAGGTAAAATAATCCTAAAGAAATAAAACCTAGTGTTGAGCTACTCCTTAAAAGAACTTTTGCCTCTCATAGCGTGTGTTGTGTCTGTAAAGATACAACTAAATTGATTCTTGTGCCATTGAATGCAAGATTACAATATTTCAATGAATTGAAAATTTTTATTCCAGATGGCAATCGCGTTTGTTCTAAACAGTTAATCAAAAAGTATACTGTAACACAAGTTTTTTAACTGCAGATAAAATATATTTATTTCTGTATGAAATATTAGACTTAACGTCGCAAACATTCTTAGATAAAATTAAATCATCAGAGCTTAGCGAGAAACAATTATTTTCTTTTACAAGTCTCTCTGATAATCAATTACAAGAGTTGAGTAAATTGTTAGTTTCCATGAGATCATCACATTCTAGGGACGTTACACAAGCTTTGGTCATATTTTTATTCAAACTACGGACTGGATCATGGAATAATTTTATTTCGTCTATTTTTGGAATTGATAATGAAATAAAAGTCTCAGGTTTTTACGAATCGGTAATTAAGTCATTTGAAAAAGACATTGCCCATATTCTTTGGAGTAAAAAGTATCTCAAGGGAAGAATTAATTCGTGATCATACTTCTATTTTTCTGAAAAAACTTTTTAGTTTAACGAACGTGCTTGCTTTGGTATTTGACGGTACTTATTTACGTCATCAAAAAAGTAAAAATAATGACTATCAATGGAAATCATATTCAGGTCATAAGAAATATCCTTTGATTAAGCCATTTACTGTTTGCACCACAAACGGGTTCGTCGTAGATGTTCCTGGTCCGTTCTTAGCTACGGAAAACGATGCAAGTATTATGAAAAAAGTGATGGAAGATCCGAATGGTGTAAGAACTATCATGAAAGAAGGTGAAGTTTGTATTGTGGATAGAGGTTTTAGGGATATGGTACCTTATTTAGAAAGTCTTGGATATAGGGTTCTTATGCCTGCCTTGAAAGGGAAAAGGCCGAACTTGACAACATCTGAATCAAATGAATCTCGTTATGTTACAAAATTCACCAGCAGTTGGATAACAAGCTTCTACCAAAAGCTGGCGCATATTGTAGAATCGCTTGTTTTCTCAACAACCGTTTTGAAAAGCGTTTGAACAGCGATAAAGATGAAAATGGATTGCAAGACATAACTATTGAAAGAATTCTGAAATGTAATCAAGATGAAAATACTTTGGCATCAGAAGTTGCGACAGCCAGATGGTTTAGACGATCTACTACTATGACTTAACTAACGTCAAATGAAATAACTGACTTTCCGGAGATGACTGAACGGGATCTTAAGATTTTTTTTTTCAGGTACCTATCAAATAGGTAAAGCCGTCTGTTATCTGGCTGAATTAATGGATGATAATCAAAATATCAATTTGGAGTATGTTAAGTTGAAACCAAATATTATTAAAGTATTAGTAAGATCCAGGCATATAAATAGTAAGACCTATAAGTACTACGTTGAATACAAGCCTAATTCAATCGGCTATAGCGGTATTCTACGACACGCATGCGACTGTGCGAACGGATTACGAACTGTAGGCACTTGCTCACATATCGCAGCAGTTATATACTATCTCAGTAATGCTAGATATCAATCGAAAATTATTAGACCAGCAAAAATTCTTTCTGATTTGTTTTCCTCCATAGATATTGATCCACTTATAAATGAAGATAGTGATGAAGATTAAGAATAATATTGTAATTAAAATTGATAATGTTAAAGTTCTTGTAAATTTTAATTGATATGGATTTATCACATTTACATTGACAATACATTTCATGAACAAATTGAATGCACATATTTATATTTTTTATAAACATTATTCTAATTTCTACTATAATTATATACTTACTTACTCAAGGGTATTATTTCATTATAATAATTAATAATTTCAAAATGATACGGAGTTTTTCTGTACTTGAAGTTGGCTGAATAGGCTCTTTGCAGTTCCAAGGAAGTAATATTTGACTTTATGAATTTTTAGGAGTTGGAAAATTTTTCTAAACAACTTTTTGGTATTCTTGCATACAGAAAAAGAGTCCTGGAGTATTTCTAGGTGTCTTAGTACCTAGTGAAGTATATAATTTTGAGGTTATGTGCTAAAAATATGGGAAAAACGCGGAAAATAACGGTTTTTTCAGTTTTTGAGCATGTTCCGGTCAAAATATGATAATTTGAATAAATGCACTCGAAAGTACAGGAAAAAATACATAAAAAATGATTATGTAGATGTTAGCTAAATATAACCTTCATAATCTAAAAAATCATTGAAATTTCAATATTTTTTTCTGACTTCGATTTTTATCCAAAAAATCTGAAAAAAATCGGGCTATTTTGTAGTAAAAAATCTAATATCCATAAATTTTTTCAGAATGTTTGAAGCAAACAGTAAAGCAGGAGGAATTATTTTCACAAAAACCCGTTTTTTACGATTGTAGCACTCTATTGCCACCTAGGGGTCTGAAAATTTAGGTGAGAGAGCCTTCAAATATGCTCTTTCGAATGACTGATCCCCGATAACGATTCATTCTTAGGCAATTTTAACATTGTTAACCCGCTATAGCCTTTAGATGATAAACGTGGACCAAGTACTCATTGGGTAGCATATAAAAAAAAAAGATGATGAGGTTATGTATTTTTACAGTCTTGATAATCTACAGCTGCCTATAGATCTGTTGCTTATCTCAAAGTTAATAGAATCATGTATAATTATATTAGATATCAAGATTTTAATACATACAATTGCGGCCATCTTTGTCTCAAATTTCTTTTAAACAAACTATAGAAAAGACAACTAGTATAAAAAATACTCATTCGACGAATGACTATCATTTGATATGAATCTGTCATGGAGAATACACTGACATTGAGTCTCTCGGAAACATCATGCGTACTCGAATCATATTATTTTCCACCGAGCGAGTTGATACCAAACAAAAAATACGTTCTTGGTCTAGTTGAGCTATTAACATTTAATTCAATACCAAACATTGACGTTGGTTATAATAAATTTTACATTGAAGGTCAAGAAGCTATCACTTTACCGACTGGTAGCTACGAAATAGAAGATATTGAAAGCTTTCTCAAAGAAGCATTAGCACCTAAAGGTATATCGTTTAGTCTGAAACCAAATAATAACATACTTTACGTAGTGTCATTCAGTGCAGTCAAAAAATACGTTTTGAACCAGAAGATTCTATTGGATCAATTTTAGGCTTCACTAAACGCACGCTCGTTGAAAACGAAACACATAGGACTTACCCGTTACTATAATCAAAGGCAACGCTTGACGTGTAGAGTGTAATATTACTACAGGCTCTTACATAAACGATCGCAAAGCACATACTATATATGAATTTTTCGCAGCAGTCCCACCTGGATATAAGATTATTGAAGTTCCCTCGCACGTCATTTACCTTCCAGTCGTTGTGAGGAGCATTGATCATTTTCAAATTCGTATATTTGATCAAGACGAAAACCTAGTTAACTTTCGAAAAGAACTCATCATAGTACGAGTACATATAAAGACCATATCTTAGTAATGGGTATCATTTACAATATAAAGAGCGGTCGAGGCTATATTAAAAGACTAAAATATCAATCAGCAGCCAGTCAACAGCGAGCTATTAGACTGCTCACACCTCAGAACATTTAATTCCTGAAAAGCTTGAGACTAAAAGTCGTCGAAAATCGTGGAAGAAAATATTGTGCATAGTAGTGTGCTGTATAAAACAACAACAACAATATGGAGGAAATTCTAGACATTAATTCAGCTGTCGCTTTCGATTAGTCTATAGCTCATTATGAAGTTCATGTGCATCAGCTTTATTCATTATCATATTTCAATAATAGCGATGAAATCCATATAGCAATTCAACATTAAGATTTATCTCTGCTTCCATCACGCAGTATGATTCATATTTGTGGTAGGTTGACCAATCCAGACGGTACTACGCCAGTGGAGAACACTTTATTATTCAACATCCTCTGTCATTTGTTCGAGGAAATACATTATGAAATAAATGCTATTGAAATTGATAAAGTGAAAAATGTAGGCTTAACGAGCCTCATGAAAAATTGGCTTTCACTCAATCCATGTCAGAGCTCTATCGCAGAAAATGTCGGATAGAATGGTGATAACAATGAAGTTTTAATATGTAATACATGTTACATATTAAAACTCTAGGTTATTTTGATGTTACTATACCTCTCAGTATGTTGATGGGCTTTACTGAAGATTATCGGAAAATTGTAGTCAATGTCAAGCATGAACTTATTCTCACAAGATCAAGAGATGATTTGAATGCTATTTTGTCTGCTCCAATAGGGAATCCTGCTGCTTCAGAAAAAACAAAAATTACTTTAACTAAGGTTGAATGGTTGATGTCATATGTGATGGTTGCAAACAAAGAAAAAATCAAATTACTTAATCAGATTGGACGAGATCATGCAATTACAATGAGTTATCGTACTTGGGAAATGTATGAGTATCCAAAATTACCACGTACATCAAAGCATGTTTGGAGTGTTAAGACTTCAAATCAATTGGAAAAGCCTCGCTTTGTTATTTTAGCTTTTCAAACTAAACGTAAAAGTTCAGCGAGTGTTAATTCTAATAATTTTGATCATTGTAATATTAGTAATGTGAAGCTAATCCTCAATTCACAATGCTATCCGTATGGAAATCTCAATTTGAATATCAATCAAAATCAGTATGCTGTTCTCCACGATATGTATACTAATTTTCAAAATGCTTATTACGGTAAAGAAAACGAGCCGTTACTCAATAAAAAAGATTTCATTAATAAAGTGCCGCTAATAGCACAGGACCACAAATGGGAACCGGAAAAAGTCCTTCAGCAAAATTGATACCCTATATGTATTTCGACGCGCTGATTCCAAATCCGAGGTCCACATAACCCCAGCACGTCGTGTTCAAGGACATTTGAAGGCCAAACGCATTTACTACGGGAAAACATAAAATCTGACCACGGATTCGAAAAGAGCGGGAAATTTTACGTCCAAATATGTATTTTCTATTTTTTCCAACATGACCCTCCAAGGTCATCTGAGGGTCAAATGACTCACCGATAGATCAAATTCGTATTTCCCACATACATCATCACAACTAAAGACATGCGTACAAATGAGTCAGGTATCTTTAGGTTTCTCGATGCGCTGAATCCAAATCAGAGGTCCACATAACCCCAGCACGTCGTGTTCAAGGACATTTGAAGGTCAAACGCATTTACTACGGAAAAAGATAAAATCTGACCACGGATTCGGAAAGAGCGGGAAATTTTACGTCCAAATATGTATTTTCTATTTTTTCCAACATGACCCTCCAAGGTCATCTGAGGGTCAAATGACTCACCGATAGATCAAATTCGTATTTCCCACATACATCATCACAACTAAAGACATGCGTACAAATGAGTCAGGTATCTTTAGGTTTCTCGATGCGCTGATTCCAAATCCGAGGTCCACATAACCCCAGCACGTCGTGTTCAAGGACATTTGAAGGTCAAACGCATTTACTACGGGAAAACATAAAATCTGACCACGGATTCGGAAAGAGCGGGAAATTTTACGTCCAAATATGTATTTTCTATTTTTTCCAACATGACCCTCCAAGGTCATCTGAGGGTCAAATGACTCACCGATAGATCAAATTCGTATTTCCCACATACATCATCACAACTAAAGACATGCGTACAAATGAGTCAGGTATCTTTAGGTTTCTCGATGCGCTGAATCCAAATCCGAGGTCCACATAATCCCAGCACGTCGTGTTCAAGGACATTTGAAGGTCAAACGCATTTACTACGGAAAAAGATAAAATCTGACCACGGATTCGGAAAGAGAGGGAAATTTCACGTCCAAATATGTATTTTCTATTTTTTCCAACATGACCCTCCAAGGTCATCTGAGGGTCAAATGACTCACCGATCGATAAAATTCATGTATTCCATATACATCATTACACTATAGATTTTTAACTATAATTTGGTCACGTATCTTTAGGTATTTCGACGCGCTAAATCAAAATCTGAGGATCCTCGGTCTCAAATTCAAATATGAGATACGGTGAAAACTTAGTTCATGGTTGTGTTAGCTCTCTTTATGGTTTTCTCGCGCGGATATTGCCAATCGATTCCAGCAATTAAAATTCACCTAGCTTGATATATAGACTTGATTTCAGATAGTGATGTCGATCAAAAAGATTTACGAATGACGCGTTCTTTTATTACCAAACGATCTGCGGAGCGCTTTTCTTTTGTGTGGAGTAGTAGTGTCTCTTTTAAGAGACCAACAATAGTCTGACATCATGTTCGCATCCCAATAGCCTTGATATCTTCTTTCGATGTCTTTGAAGTCTTGGTGGAATCTCTCTCCTTGCTCCTCGCTAAAGTCTCCTAAATTTTCAGGAAAGTAATCAAGATGAGAATGAAGAAAATGAATTTTCAAATTCATCAAGCAACCCATTATTTTGTAATTACCCAACATCTCATTTACTATATCTTCGTAATCGTCGTCTTTATTATTTCCTAAAAATTTATGCTGAACTTCTCTAAAGCTTTGCCACGCGTTGCGTTCCTTTATCGTCATTCTTCTTTCAAATTCTTCATCTCGTAATAGTTCTCTTATTTGTGGACCATCAAAGACTCCTTCGTTGATCTTTGCTTCCGAAAGTTTTGGAAATTTCTCGAAGAGATACATAAAAGCGTTGCTTTCGTCTTGTGAATTTTTCATTGCTTTAATGAACTGTTTGACCAAACCAAGCTTAATATGCAAGGGTGGGAGGATGACTTTATTTGCAGGTATAAGACTTTCGTGTAAAACATTTTTATTTCCTGGGGTCAAATTTTGTCGAAGTGGCCATTCTTTTCTCACATAGTGTTGATCTCGGTCACGGCTATCCCATTCACAAATGAAACATGGATATTTCGTGAAGCCACTTTGTTGACCCAACAAAATTGTTGTTATTTTCAAATCTCCAACCAACTGCCACCCGTGAGTATCATAATGCAATTTCTGTAGCAGTAAATCGAGATTACTATATTCCTCTTTCAAGACAATGGAATGACCAATTGGTATAGGGGCGTATATGTTACCGTTATGGAGTAAAACTGCTTTCAAGCTTCTCGTAGAAGAATCAATAAACAGACGCCAATCAATAGCTTCATACTCTACGTTTCCAAATTCATTTATCAGTCCTGCAACGTCGTTGCAATAAACTAAATCGCATTCTTTCGAAAAAAATTTTCTAAATTGTTGATCACGATTTCGGTAAAATGTGATGGAAGTACCAGGAGCCAGACAATTTTTTTCTTTCAATCTAGATGCTAATAGTTCCGAAAGTTCTTTTGAAAGTCCCGTGTCTCGAACTAAATCACTCAGCTCTTCTTGATTAAACCCATTAAATGTCTGGTCTTGCTCATCATCTTCTGTATCTTCCATTTTATCAGTGCAACCTCTTCTACTTGAACCCTCTCCCATTGATTCTTCTGTTTGCATTTCTAAAATCTCAGGTTCTTCAGCATCCAAGGTGGCGAGAACAGGAAGAGTTACAGACGCAACGAATGGATAACGTAATTGGGATACATTTTTACGATTATATCCACGTGTATCAGTCAAACAGAAGTAACAGTCTGTATTATGATCTGTCGGATTACGCCAAATCATTGGCGAGATGTATTGCGATATTTTCTGGTGCAGTTGTATCTTACGTTTTAAACATATAGTTTTTGGAGTCCAACAGTTGTTTATTTGTTCAGTGATTAAAGGGAAAACTATTTTATAATTTTCTAGCAGTTTATCAGTGAAAGATTCTCTTTGAGTTTTAAAACAAAATTTACCACAAACAACACGGAAGTTGTCAATACGCTCTTTGCATGGTGCCAATTCTATTCTTGTAGCAGTAGATCCTACACAGGCCAAGTTATCCACCAGTGTAGAACTGGAACTGCGGTCGCATGATGACGACGATTGCGGGCCCGCTTGCTCACCCCGACCAACCGCCGATACTGGGCATCCGAAACCCTGCATCGTACTCTTTCGTGTGCCGACCATGACGGCATAATGCCTTCACCCCAGGGCTTTGCCGGAAAACAAAAAAGACAAAAAAAGCCGTTACCCGCCGCCACCACGAGGAGGTGCCCTGGGTTTCGGCACACGAATACAATGTCCTCGCCACCTTGGATGCTAAAGAACCTGAGATTTCGATCAGTAGAAATGTGTCCGATGTAGGTGCTGAGAATATAGAAATGCAAACAGAAGAATCAACGAGAGAGGGGCCAAGTAGAAGAGGTTGCACTGATGGAATGGAAGATATAGAAGATGATGAGCAAGACCAGACATTTCATGGGTTTAATCATTCTTAGTTCGAGACACAGGACTTTCAAAAGAACTTTCGGAACTATTAGCATCTAGATTGAAAGAAAAAAATTGTCTGGCTCCTGGTACTTCCATCACATTTTACCGAAATCGTGATCAACAATTTAGAAAATTTTTTTCGAAAGAATGCGATTTAGTTTATTGCAACGACGTTGCAGGACTGATAAATGAATTTGGAAACGTAGAGTATGAAGCTATTGATTGGCGTCTGTTTATTGATTCTTCTACGAGAAGCTTGAAAGCAGTTTTACTCCATAACGGTAACATATACGCCCCTATACCAATTGGTCATTCCATTGTCTTGAAAGAGGAATATAGTAATCTCGATTTACTGCTACAGAAATTGCATTATGATACTCACGGGTGGCAGTTGGTTGGAGATTTGAAAATAACAACAATTTTGTTGGGTCAACAAAGTGGCTTCACGAAATATCCATGTTTCATTTGTGAATGGGATAGCCGTGCCCGAGATCAACACTATGTGAGAAAAGAATGGCCACTTCGACAAAATTTGACCCCAGGTAATAAAAATGTTTTACACGAAAGTCTTATACCTGCAAATAAAGTCATCCTCCCACCCTTGCATATTAAGCTTGGTTTGGTCAAACAGTTCATTAAAGCAATGAAAAATTCACAAGACGAAAGCAACGCTTTTATGTATCTCTTCGAGAAATTTCCAAAACTTTCGGAAGCAAAGATCAACGAAGGAGTCTTTGATGGTCCACAAATAAGAGAACTATTACGAGATGAAGAATTTGAAAGAAGAATGACGATAAAGGAACGCAACGCGTGGCAAAGCTTTAGAGAAGTTCAGCATAAATTTTTAGGAAATAATAAAGACGACGATTACGAAGATATAGTAAATGAGATGTTGGGTAATTATAAAATAATGGGTTGCTTGATGAATTTGAAAATTCATTTTCTTCATTCTCATCTTGATTACTTTCCTGAAAATTTAGGAGACTTTAGCGAGGAGCAAGGAGAGAGATTCCACCAAGACTTCAAAGACATCAAAAGAAGATATCAAGGCTATTGGGATGTGAACATGATGTCAGACTATTGTTGGTCTCTTAAAAGAAACACTACTACTCCACACAAAAGAAAAGCGCTCCGCAGATCGTTTGCTAATAAAAGAACGCGTCATTCGTAAATCTTTTTGATCGACATCACTATCTGAAATCAAGTCTATATATCAAGCTAGGTGAATTTTAATTGCCGGAATCGATTGGCAATATCCGCGCGAGAAAACCATAAAGAGAGCTAACACAACCATGAACTAAGTTCTCACCGTATCTCATATTTGAATTTGAGACCGAGGATCCTCAGATTTTGATTTAGCGCGTCGAAATACCTAAAGATACGTGACCAAATTATAGTTAAAAATCTGTAGTGTAATGATGTATATGGAATACATGAATTTTATCGATCGGTGAGTCATTTGACCCTCAGATGACCTTGGAGGGTCATGTTGGAAAAAATAGAAAATACATATTTGGACGTAAAATTTCCCGCTCTTTCCGAATCCGTGGTCAGATTTTATGTTTTTCCGTAGTAAATGCGTTTGACCTTCAAATGTCCTTGAATACGACGTGCTGGGGTTATGTGGACCTCGGATTTGGATTCAGCGCATCGAGAAACCTAAAGATACCTGACTCATTTGTACGCATGTCTTTAGTTGTGATGATGTATGTGGGAAATACGAATTTGATCTATCGGTGAGTCATTTGACCCTCAGATGACCTTGGAGGGTCATGTTGGAAAAAATAGAAAATACATATTTGGACGTAAAATTTCCCGCTCTTTCCGAATCCGTGGTCAGATTTTATGTTTTCCCGTAGTAAATGCGTTTGGCCTTCAAATGTCCTTGAACACGACGTGCTGGGGTTATGTGGACCTCGGATTTGGATTCAGCGCATCGAGAAACCTAAAGATACCTGACTCATTTGTACGCATGTCTTTAGTTGTGATGATGTATGTGGGAAATACAAATTTGATCTATCGGTGAGTCATTTGACCCTCAGATGACCTTGGAGGGTCATGTTGGAAAAAATAGAAAATACATATTTGGACGTAAAATTTCCCGCTCTTTCCGAATCCGTGGTCAGATTTTATGTTTTCCCGTAGTAAATGCGTTTGGCCTTCAAATGTCCTTGAACACGACGTGCTGGGGTTATGTGGACCTCGGATTTGGAATCAGCGCGTCGAAATACATATAGGGTATCAATTTTGCTGAAGGACTTTTTCCGGTTCCCATTTGTGGTCCTGTGTAGTTATACACTGCTCCAAACAAACTGAAACATTAAAAAGCGCGTCAGTCGATGTTCGCCTAGAATTTGAAACTCGGACTGATTTTCCTGAAGATACTGCAGCCTACTGCTTAATATTACACGATCATTTACACTTATTTAAACTAATTAACATTTACACATCTTTTTTTGGCTGCTTTTACGGCTGTTGTTTCGGTCGTAGCCCTCACAGCCTTTTCGGCTGCAGATTTTGCAGCCCTCGCCGTCTTCTCGGCTGCAGCTTTAGCAGCTCTTTCAGCTATATATTCTGTGGCCTTTGCTGTCCTTTCAGCCGCGGCCCTTTTGAGCGTAGCGGCCATCTCGCTTGCGGCCCTTTCAAGCGCAGCGGCCTTTTCGCTTACGGCCCTCTCAGCTACAGCTCTTTTAGATGCAGCTCTTTCGGCCGCAGCTTTTTCGACCGCAGCCCTTTCAATTCTCTAGACATCGCTCTGTAACTAAGAACAAAAAAAAAATATATACTTATTTAAATATACTTATTTAAATATAATTATTTATATATACATACCTTTATAACGACTTCTAATATATGTTGAATATGTCGCCTATGCGACGGATCCGGCAGGATTATATTTAGCTGAAAAGAAAAAATAAAATGATTAAAAATAAATATATTTTATATTATATAAAAATGCTTATTAAATATCTTAAAATAGCAATCAAGAAATAATAAAATATACTAGTCGGTAAACTTGCTAACAGGATCGGCGGAGTCTAAAACCTTATCTCTGAGGCAAAAAGCAATAAAATAACTAAGAGACGATTCGTCATTAAGATTACTTTATCTCCAATCACCTGCTGCGTAATACATACTTTCGAACGCTTCTTCATTGACAAAGGAACATCGAATGCGTTTTAACCCTCAGCAAGAGGTAAAGCGTTATTGGAGAGAGTGAAAGGTGGTATGAGTGGTCGAAAGTTTCCTAAAATTAAATGTGACCCTGAAAAAGAATAGTGCACGCTGCGAGAACGCATCTTTATTTAAAAAGGAACATCGATTGTGCTTTAGACTATTAGCAAGAGATGTAGTATTATCAGAGAGTGGTTGAAAAGTTCCCAAAAATCAAAGCTTATTATTAGCCCTACTATCGAACGAGAGCGAAAGAGAGAGAGAGAGAGCAGCATATAGCTTGCCAAGCTAGAGACGTTACCCCCTCTCCGAGGGCCCTTAGACACCTTTTAGACACTCAATGCCTTTTAGACACTCAGCATGGGGTCTCACCTTATCGCGATAAAAAGGTGTTGCGGTAGTTATCGCGACACCTTCATCAGGCGGCCTCTTTATGTCCCAGAACATACACATATCCCTTATACATTGGCGGCATCCTTTGTCGGCTCCTTTGTGTCCCAGAACATACATTGCTTATCTACTTACGTGGAAGACAAATTATGTGCATTATGCGCAAATTACAGGTAATACTATGATATTCTCTTTTGATTATGCCGTGCGGAAAGTATGACTCAACTTAAAGAAAATACGAAAGTCGCCACTCGCTTGGTGAAAAACGTGCGCTCAAATTCGCGCTTTCCGGACGTTGTTTTCAAAAATACCGTATCTAACATGTACGAGGTGTGATCAAAAAGTAAGGTGAATTTTGAAATTTAGCGGGCTACGTCCGTTCGATCTTCGACTTTTTTATTTGGTTATGTCGGTACACTCGTCTAGAACATACGTTCCAAATTTCAGCTTTGTAGTATGTTTGGTTTATTTGTGAGAGGCATCAAGGTTAGAAGTGTTTTGCGTGCTCCACGATTTGCTGCTGTCTAAAAACATGGATCAAAGAGTTTGCATCAAATTTTGTGTGAAAAATGGAATCAAATGTTCCAAAACACTTGAAATGCTGAAAGTGGCATACGGTGAGTCTACTTTAAGCCAAAAAAATGTTTACAAGTGGTATAAACTCTTCCAAGAAGGCCGAGAAGACACCGACGACGAACCTCGTTCTGGACGCCCGAGCACATCAACAACTGATGAGAATGTTGAAGAAGTGAAAAAAATAGTGTTGGGAAATCGTCAAATTACCATTAGAGAAATTGCTGATGATATTGGCATCTCATTTGGTTCGTGCCAATCAATTTTGACGAGTGTTTTAGACATGAGACGTGTGTCAGCGAAGTTTGTTCCGAAATTGCTCAATTTCGACCAAAAGAAACGTCGCATGAGCATCGCCCAAGAGCTACTAAATGACGTCAACGATAATCCAGATTTACTCAACAGGGTTATAACAGGTGACGAAACAGGGGTATACGGTTATGACGGCGAGACTAAGACTCAATCGTCCCAGTGGAGGCATTCTGGATCACCAAGGCCAAAAAAAGCACGCCAAGTTCGATCAAATGTAAAGGTTTTGCTTACAATTTTCTTTGACTGCAGGGGCGTAGTGCATCATGAGTTCTTGCCACAGGGTAGAACAGTAAATAAGGAATATTACCTGCAAGTTATGCGCAATTTGCGCGAAGCAATCCGCCAGAAACGTCCGAATTTGTGGAAAAATAAAAATTGGCTTTTGCACCATGATAACGCCCCTGCTCACACATCGTTGATTGTGCGCGAATTTTTGGCTAAAACCAACACAGTAACGATGCCACAGGCACCGTATTCCCCAGATCTGGCCCCCTGTGACTTCTTCTTGTTCCCAAAACTGAAGAGGCCCATGAAAGGACGGCGTTTTGCCACGACTGAGGAGATAAAGACGGCATCGAAGGATGAACTAAACAAGATCACAAAAAATGATTTTTTGAAATGCTTTGAGGATTGGAAAAAGCGTTGGCATAAGTGCATTATATCCGAGGGGGATTACTTTGAAGGAGATAAAATAAAAATTGATGAATAAATAAATATTTTTTGAGAAAAATAAAAATTCACCTTACTTTTTGATCACACCTCGTATCTTTCCGCCATCGCTTTGCCTTGCTCGGGCATAAAACTCATACGAGACAAGAAGTTACTTCCTCGCACTAATTGACTAATATACTATGGTAATATTGTTGTTTGAAAAAATAATACTTTTTATTTAATTTTTTGTTTACTTAGGTGTAAAACTTCTTCATAATAAGTGGCATTTTAGCATTGGAGCTGACCAGAAACTTGCAAAACATGAACATTCATTTAGTAAGACTATAATTCAATCCTCACTTGTCAAAGATGAGACTCTTCGTATACTTGATACACTCGTCGATATAAACATCTTCGACATTATTGCTGTTGCTGTTACACATGGATCGAATCGTGATCGGTATACATATAAATCAATTCAGTAAATCACAGTCGTTTTAATTAACTCGGTTCTTCTAAATACTGTACATATATTTTTACTGTTCCTCAATTACATTTTTATAGATTGGATTATTTATGGAGACGTTTGCCGATGCTGGTAGAATGGCGTTCTTCAATCTCTTGCTGACACCTCATTAACCTGTTCGGTAGCCTGGCGATTCCATGAGCTTTGATTATAATTTCATTTGAAATAAATATTGTATTGATTAGTTACATAAGCGTGCATACCAAATATTTCCGTTTCAGTACTGTATTTATTAGTTATGTATAAGCGTGCGTACGAAATTTGAGTTAGAATATTTTATTTGTAAGCTTGCATTGAATTCAGAATGTTACATAATTAATCAATAACGCTTTATCTACAAAAGGTGGCGGTAAGCTATCATTTTCAGATTCACTATCCGTGAAACTAGTTTTCTCAATTTCACCAGTATATATTAATTAAAACAAAATATAATTTTTTTACCGTCTATTCTTACATTTTTTGTATCTCAAGGGATCTCGATTTGAACAGGCCGTGCAAAGATGATGGGGCATACGTTTTCATCGCGGCGGGACAAATCTTGAAATACTTCGAATTTGTAGTTCAAGCCATTAGCCTGCACTCATTTGTTTTAAACGTTCAACAGCGTTCGATCTTTTCATCAGCAGTAATATTACATTCAGTAAATACCAGTCGTGTGATTATTCTTAGTTTACAGAGTAACAAGCATCGAGTTGTTGTTATGTGTATTTATTAGTTATACAAGCGTGCGTGCGAAAGATTTGCGTTTCAATATTGCATTTATTAGTTATATAAGCGTGCGTACGAAATATTTGCGTTACAATATTTAATTTATAAGTAATTTAAGCGTGCGTTAAATTCAGAATGCGTCGAAAACCTCTAAAAACACATCTAGACATATTTGAAGAACTATCAAAGCTTCCTATATTTTTTCAAGATAAAAAACTCAAAAAGGAACGTCATAAATCTCAATCGGGATATGAAGTCTGGGCTGTAGCCGAAGATGTATTAAAACCAATGACGAAACATAATATTTATAATTATGTCTGCACCAATCGGAACAATATTCAAGTTTCTCTTTTACAACATCATTTTCTAGAAATTGCATATGCATCAAATCTTCGTCAACAGGAAAAGTATTTAGAACCACCTGTAATATTAATTGTTCAATATCCTGATGAGTACGATACCTTGATGGAATTGAAAATCCACGTAGATTATGCAAATTTAATTCGCTCAGTATCTATAATGCCTCTTAGTGTTATATTGTGGTCTTTGTCGCAGTTGATTTTCTGTCGTGATATGGTACAAAGAAATAATTGTATTGCTGTAACGATTTTGGAAAATGTAGTTCCTGCAAGTAAACTTCGAAATTATGTGAGCAAGAAAAATAGCATAATCTCGATCACCTCTATGTTGCAAGATCGTTCTATATACTTTGCTCATCTTTACTCAGAAGATATTGATGCTTACAAGATAGCCCATTTTTTAGAAGATTTTATTGACAATGAAGGTATTACCTTCATTAGTATTACCACCTATTAGTATTACCATCAGTATTACCACCTACTTTACCATCGAAACTATGTGTTGGTTATAACATTTCAGTTATCAAAGAAATTTGCAAATCTTTAAATGAATGTTCTTTCAGTTATTATACCACTCGTGTTTTATCTTATGTTATTCTTAAGAATAAAGAAAAAAATGAAAATTATGGAGAAAAAGCGCTAGAACTACCTGTATCGACACCTGTCAGTATTGTTATTGACTTTCTAAGCATACTGATAGTTGTAAGAAATTCGCAGTATTTGCAATATAAGCAAACGACCATTAAGACGTTTTATACGAAGTGTATAATTTATTTAAGTATTATCTCAGATTATTTTGATATTTTCTCCGTCGCAAGAAAACATACTTAATGAAACAATAAAGCTATTAGAAGAAAAGATAATAAATAAACAGGAAGTCTGTGCCCTTTATAATAAATTCTTAATGTGCGCAAATATTGATGGAATCTCCAGCGAACCAGTCACAATTCAAAATGAAGTACCTACGCTGGATTATATTCAGACATTTAAAGAGCAAGTTTAAAAAAAAATCACTTCTACATCTAAAGTACTAACCCGTATTACTCTGTGGAATGGTACGATAATGAATTCGTTTATTTACTCAATTCATTTCCGGCATAGAGTAGTTTGCTGATAAATGATGACATGAAATTTGACATAGTCACTAATATTTCAGCAAGCCATCTTGAAATTGTCAATACAAAGAAACGCGTTACCTCACTGCCTGATTTTCTAGTAGATCATGTACTGCAGTCAAATGACTCAGTAAACATTGGCAGAGCTAGTTATAATCGGAAAACAGATAAAAATAAAACCACTATTTGCACTTCGCCAAATGTTTAAAATTATATGAAGACAACTGGAAAAGAAGGAATCATTGCTATAAAAACCCCGCTGATCCTTTTGCTTAGTCTAAAAAGCAAAGTGACGCAGCTGATGTATTTGTTGCGTCAGAGTTTGATGTATCCGTTGCATTGGAGTTTGATGTCCCAAAGTTAACGAAAATTGATGAGCAGAATTCGAAACCAATCTCATGTGTACACGTAGACTTTATTGCTAACTTAGACAACAACACACAAATCAATAAACTTCATAGTGATGATGTTCACGACATTAGTGTAATTTCATAGTTTAATTTTGAGAAAATTGACATTGTTCATTCGGATAATGAATTCAATCCCATTGCAAACTCTTCCGTACAAAATAGTTTTACGATTGATCATTCGTTGATAGCTTGTCTATCTGACCACGATTATGCATTAAAGCATACTTGTGAGATTGAAAAAACTGGTTCGACGCATAGTAAATCTGAAAATGATAGTTTGTCATGACCTTTTGTAGATAAAGCGTTTAACGCAAAAGAGGATTATAACGTGTCTGACATAAACGAAAATGTTTCAGGTGAATCGGAAACTCTATATACTATTAAGATAATAATACCGGCTAACGATTTAGTATTGGATCGAGACTCTTTAGATTTAAAAGATATGAATATTATTGTTAGAATTATATGTGCGCTTGCCTCCATACACGCTCTGCTTCCCCCCTCTACAGCACTACCGTCGCAGCTAGTCGGCCAGCAGCGCTACTTTAACGGCAATACGCTGTCGCCTTTATACTTTTCTACACTTGGCATAGTTATTTACACACACCTGTCCTTGCGATACTCTAAGAGGTTATGGGCCTATCACGCTTCCCCTGCGCGAGTGAAAGTGAAAAGTTCGCAAGTTGAAGTGTAGAAAAGGTGAGATGGCTAGCAAAGAGCCAGAAGACTTAGATAAAGGTGCGAAGGAGCTCGACGATAGAGGTGTGACATCGCCAAGCAGTTCTTTGGTCGAGAGAAACTGGGAAGAGTGTAAGTAAAGGAAAGAATGTTGCATGATGCCACAACTGTGATTGCGCGTGTGTAAGGGGAGAACGCGTGTAAACGGTGTGAGTGCGCGTACGTAATATCGAGAACGCGTTTTCTCGAAAATAAAGATCGCGATCGGAAAATTATATAAAAAAAAAAAAAAAATTCAATGTTCAAGTTTTTATAGAATATCGACTAAAATTAAGGTGCGATAAGGGGTGACACGCAACGAAGCTTGTAACAAAGGTGCGAGGAATTTTCAACATCGGTGTGGCGTGATTTGTCCTCTTCCGAGAAACAAAGAGCGCGCGTTGGAACTTGAAAAAGCCGGCCGGCAAGAGCGAGTGCGTGGCGCGGGGCATATACGTGAGAGATAGAGAGAGAGAGAGAGAGAATGAGATAAACACACGGTGCGGCGCACATGCGCGTAAGAGAGAAAAAGACGAAAAGACAAAGACTGCAGCAACATATCACGTGATACTCGAGTATAAGGCACGAACGGTGTGTTATTTCTCTGTGACTCAGAGATCTGATAAAGCACGTTATGACTTGCCGCGCGCGCATTCGTATTTCGTCGAAATACCCAACAAAGGAAATCGTTGAAAAGCTAATAAAAGATTGCGTGCACCACCGAAATAAAATAAAGTCAAATCATTTATCGGAAAAATTAATAAATTGGAAAAATTTACAGCTCAAGCTTCACTGAATGTAGTCTGGATGTTTCTCACGGAACAATTTAAGCTGAATGAGCTTCACAAAGATGAAGAGATTGTCGTGGCCATTGAAAAAAACAATCTCAAGCTCATATGTGAACATGGGCAGACGTACGTCACCGGTAAGCTTTGATAAATTTTTGAAAGGTGTGGAAAAATGGTTCTATATATTTATATATTCATGAATAAATGAATAAGTGTGCACACGATATATAAAAATGAAATTTAGTCGAAAATTTTGAAAATTTATAAGTATCTCATTTACAATGCTCGTGATTAGTCGGGTGTGCATACCTGTTGTGCAGGAGGTATACCTGACTGATCGGAGCGTATGAGGGAGAATTTTTTATGTTCGGGTTCTCAATTACACGTTCCTCTTGTAATCAGCCATACTTGTAGTTACTGTCAACTGATTTCAAGATGCCTGATCTTGGTGTTTAAAACTAATAAAAATTGAAATTACAGCAGAGAGGATGTTCCCCGAGCCGACGAAGAAAAATTAGGGACTCGTGGAGAGTTGGATAGACTCTCACTTACTCGACAGCACCAAGCCGATCATGCCAAGACTGATCACCACAGTGGCGCAAATCGAGCATATCACCCTCGAGCTTGAAGGTGTGAAGGTGAGCGAAGGTGCGGAGGTGAGCAAAGGTGCGAAGGCAAAGGTGAGTCAAGGTGAGAATTCCGGTACCGGAGAAAGAACCAAAGGTGCGGATGATGTGGAGAAAAAGCTCGACGAGGTGACCGACGAATTGAAAAAGGGTAAATCATCTCTGCCTTAAATAATAGGAAATGAAATTGTAAACCTTGGTGAAAAATATAAACTAACAAATTTAAAGAATTTAGATACAGAAAGATTCGAGTTAGATTCTAATAAAACTGAAGCCGAAAATTTGGTTTTAGTTCAAAACAAATTGCGAAAGCAAGACAAGTTGATTGGTGAGGTCAAAGGTGTGTTGACTCAACTTATGGATACTCTTGCGAAAAATACCCAAACTTACAACTCAGCACTGTCTGTGTTAAAGGAAGAGCTCATCAAAAATCGAGATGAGAGACTTGAGATAAAAAAATTTCCTCGAGGAAACCAAGAGTACCATGAATGCTCAGAAACTTCAACTTGAAAAAGTTGAAGAATGGATGCAGCAGTACGACGAGCAGGTAGAGCAGTCAGAGTCTCTGAACGTCGATGATGGTGCTCAGGAGGTTGAAAATGACAATGTACTGCCCGCTCGTCGCGATGGTGAGAACGCTGAAATTGGGCAGCAAGGTGCGAGAAACGACGAGGCACATAACGAGAATGATGCGTTACGCGGTGAGGTGAGTCGAAATGCCAATAAGCGTAAAGAATCTGACAGAGAAATAAACTTAGGTGCGAATAAAATATTGCAAAATGAAAAAGGTGTGGAAATAGATATTGTAAATCTAATAAAATCTGAGGTACAAAAAGCCACCGAGCAAAATATTCCAACTACTAATAGAATAAAAGTAGATAATGGGGCAAATACATTGAAATTAGAAATTTTGAATAAAGGTGTGAATAATTTCAAGCGAGATTACAAATTGAATACTAATATGAAGTTTGAACTGTTTCTCGATTATTTCTCATCTGAACTAAGGGCGAGCAATTTGCAACATATAATAGATTCAAAAACCGAGTTTGACAAAATAGATACAAAGATTTTGGAAGACCAACGATTTAAAGTTAGAGATATTTTAATAAATCATTTGGAGGTGAATTACCATTCCAAAATTATGAACTTAACAGATCCTTTGCAAATACTCAATAAATTGAAAGAAATAAAAGGGTGTGAAAATAATGTGACTTCGCATACGATGCGAAAGCAATTACATTCTATACAATACTTGCCGGGGACAAATAAAGCCGCTGAGTTCTGTGAGAAGTTCGAGGATACTATTAGAAATTATGAAAATGCTGCTGGTGCGATTTCTCTGTCAGACGTTGAAAAGCGAGATGCCCTTTACAGTGCAGTAATGGTTTCTGTCCCCAATATTCAAAATATTGACTTTTTAACTAAAAAGTCAAGTAGTGGAAAAAGCTTATCGTATGAGGAATTAAAGTCGTTTGTTATTCAGGACGAAACAAACAGGGTTCATGCCCAAAATCTTCAAATCCAAGGTGCGAATCAACCTCGAGCAGCCAATAATACTGCACCCCGACGAGCTCCTGACAGGAGAAGGGGAGCACCATGGTACTACAACTGTGGCAGCTATAATCACTGGGTGGCTCAGTGCACTGCAGCTGAAGGTGAGAAGGTGTGCTACAGATGCAATCGAGTTGGCCATAAGGCCAGTGAATGTACGGCTGATCCTGCAAATTTTCGAGGTAGTTCAATTGCTTTTCACCGCGGACCGCGTACTATGCGTGGTCAAAGTAAGGGTTTTAAACGTAAGTCGAATGGTAAGAACGGATATCCCGGCAATGCTAAAAGAGGTAGCTGTAGGGGACGAAATAGAGGTAGTTTTAGAGCTAGGTCTAGAGGTAGAGGCAGAGGTGGTTACTCTGGGCGTGGCAGAGGTGCTAATTTAAGTCAAAGTACAAACCTACCACAGTCGAATGACAACGCTTCATCAGAAAACAACGATAATATTTCTATATCGATAACAAATTCTCTTAGCCCATTAAATGGGTGTGTATTAGCAAATTTGACTGAAATCGATCCCAATCGACACATGACTAAGAGCGAAACAGCTAAATTAAAATTGCGTGAAAAAGAAAATTCAGAAACTTCTGTTGAACAAACCCCTATGGAAATTGATGGTGAGAGTTTAAAGGAGAAAACTAATTCAGATCAGGTGTGTATTGAAAAATTAGGTGGGAATACAGAAAATTCCGAATTGTGTGAAAATGTAGAACCAAAACCTTACGAAATGTCTAACTTCGACGTGACCATCTAGGACCGAAAAATACATGGTGTAGAGAAGATGCCTATAGAGGAAATTGCAGAAGCCGAGTCGCCTTTCTCTGCGGAAAATAAGAGATTTCAGAAAAATAATAAAGCGATGTTATGGCATGTGAGGTTTGGACATGCGTCCATTTCTTATTTGAAGGCTTTGCAGAAAAGATTTCCTGATAACAAAGAACTAAACAAAGCAATTTTCAATGAGTCTATTTTAGATTGCGAGGTGTGTCAAATTGCTAAGTTCAAAAGATTGCCCTTTAGGCTCACTCGTACTCGAGCCACAGCTCCTTTGCAAGTGATTCACTCTGATGTGATGGGGCCAATTACCCCGGCGGCATACCCAAAAGGTGGCAAGTACATTTCAGTATTTATTGATGATTATTCACTACTGGCAATGGCATACTCCATGAAAGCTAAGAGTGACACTGGCTACTGTTTTGAAATATTTGTAAGAAGCGCGCGAAACCTGCTGGGTTATGACGCGAAAGTGTGTTATCTCAGGTCAGATCAGGGCACTGAGTACACGGTGGAGGTGCTACAAAAATTAGGTGCGGAACAACAGTTAGCCTCTCCAGATACTCCTCAGCATAACGGTGTGAGCGAACGCATTAACGCAACGTTACAAAATAAAATAAGGTCGTATATGTTCGATTCAAGATTGCCAGAATACCAGTGGGATTTGGCCATGAATGCGGCTGTTTATGCGTACAATCGTACACCCCATTCGGTAAATAATATGATAGCACCCCTGCAAAAATTCGCGCCGAATCATCATTTCAATATAAATCAAATAAAGAGGTTCGGTTGCTTGGCATATATAAAAGTACATAGAAAGGTGGGTCCTAAATTCAAAGCTGAGGGAAGGCGCGTTATATTAGTAGGCTACACACCCACTGGCTATCAATTTCTGAGACCTGAAGATGGTAAATGTTACGAAAGCAGAAATGTACATTTTAACGAAAAGTTAGTATATGGCAATAAATATGGCAAAGACGAGATTGTGAGTTTGCCCCCTGTTCAAGAAGAAATTAATCAGGAAAAATGGTTTGTTGAGTTTGACAATGAAGACCAAAATGAACAAGAAGTGCCAAAATCGGAGGGAGTGACGGTGGGAAAACGAGGGAGACCGAGGAAAATTATTGCGAGTGAGAGTAAAGAGTGTGATCCCGACAAAAATACCGATCCGACAATAAATGATACCAGCTTTGCCAAAATTAAGGTGGGTGAAAATGCTAAAGCAACTGCTTTATTGTCCTGTCCAGTCGAGTATGCGAGTGAATCGGGGCATAAAACTCAATCTGATGTCGAGCGAGACGAAATATATTATGGTCTGTTGTGTGAAATAAATGCTGACCCGTCTGATTACTGGGAGGCCATGTCAAGTGAGGAGAGAGAACATTGATTGAAAGCTATGGCTGAAGAGTTGAGATCATTGATTAAAAATAAGGTGTGGTTGATAGTTGACAGGCCATTTGGAATACAAACCATAGATGTAAGATGGCTATTTAAGCGCAAAATGACAGCTGAAGATGAACTCAGATATAAGGCGCGGTTAGTAGTGCGTGGCTTCAAGGACAGACATCTGTACGAGCTGAGAGAGACATATGCTCCTGTCTCGAGATTACCTTTGGTGCGTTTAGTTCTAGCCTTGGCTAATAAATATGATTTTGAGATGTGCCAATTAGATGTGAAAACTGCTTTTCTCAACGGTGTGTTAGATGAGGAAATATACATGGAGATACCGGAAGGTGCGGGTTTTTCTGAGGAAGAAAGAAAAACTAAGGTGTGTAAATTACAAAAGGCTCTGTATGGACTGCGAGTTAGTCCTAAAAAATGGTACGACCCTTTTACAGATGAAGTGTTCAAAATGGGATTGAAAAACTCCGAGGTTGAACCTTGTCTGTTTATTTGGAGCGATGGAGTAAGCCTATTATTATTGCTGCTGTACGTTGATGATATCTTGATGGTGAGCAACAACAAAGATAAAATGAAAGAGGTACATGCGAAGTTAAGTGAGGCATTCGAGATGACAGTGTTAGGTGAGCCAAAAGAATTCTTTTGGCCGTGAACTTAATTAAGTTTAGTGCATTAAATTGGACTACGAGGTTTGATCCGAGGGAGGTCACTACCTTGAGCGGTATTACGGCACACACCGTTCCGACCATAGGTACGGCGATATTAACGATTAATGGAAAATCCGTAAAATTCCACATAGTATGGAATAGTTTTCCTATCGAAGAGGACGGGATGCTAGGCAGAGATTACCTAATCGATACCAATGCAGTGATTTCGTATTATCATAACAGCCTAATGGTAAATAGCGACGTTATGAACCCGATATCGTTTTTACCGAATGATGTTCCCATTGACCGATTACAAGATGACCTGATACAAGCTATGAGTATTAGAGCTCGTGAAGATGAGGTATCGGATATTGAAACCACAGCGGACCTAGACAGAGGAATAGAACGACTGGGTTGTAACGAAAACGTGAATAATAAGATTACCAATAGGAAAGAGGTCCTGCCGGTTGGCACGGTACGATATACCTTAGCACCAAGGACTCGCCAAGTTATACAGATTAATTTACTGAAGAGCACACTCGCGGAAGGATATTTACTTAGAATAAATGTGGCGGATGATAAAGTATTTCTTGGGGAAGGCATAATCATTAACGATCATGAGACCTGTAAGATTATGGCCATCAATACCCACGAGAGAGAAGTAACCATAGAAGTGGACCCAAAGGAAATTATTCCATTTGAATATTACAAGTCGGAATTCTCTAGTGACACGAATTCAGATCAGGAAGGTAGCATTCAGGGATCGCGGACTATGGACCAACCCGAGAAACGGCGTGATCAATTATTGCAATTGATTAGAACAGGACACCTTAACTCGCACGAGCTCAAGAGTATTAAATGGCTATTGAAGAAATATCCGAATGTGTTTTTATTCCCTGGAGAACCTTTACCATGTACTAACTTGATAGAACATGAAATACACTTAGAAAACAGAGTACCAGTTAATACCAAACAGTATAGGCATCCTCCTGTGCACCGAGAATTTATATCGGAACAAATAAAAAAACGCTTAGGGGAAGGAATAATCGAAGAATCTAACTCACCTTATAACTCGCCGCTCTAGATTGTTCCTAAAAGCCCGGCAAGTGATGGCACACCGAGGTGGAGGATGGTCATCGACTTTAGAGAATTAAATAAAAAGACTATTGGTGATGCCTACCCTTTACCCAATATTGCTGATATTCTAGATCAGTTGGGAGGTTCGATGTATTTCTCGACGTTTGACTTAATCAGTGGATTTCAACAAATTCCCTTAAGAGTTGAGGACAGGCAAAAGATGGCATTTTCAACTTTTGATGGACATTTTCATTATATCAGAATGCCGGAAGGACTAATGAACGCGCCAGCGACGTTTCAACGAATGATGAATGCGTTGCTGCGAGGACTACTGAATGTAGAAATGTTAGTGTATTTGGATGACGTGATAGTTTACGCTAAGAATTTACACGAACATGAAGTTAAGTTAGGGAAGTTGTTTGAGAGACTTACCGACGCAGGGTTAGTCTTACAACCGGACAAGGTAAATTTCCTACGTCAAGAAGTAAAATTCTTGGGACACATTGTCAGTGCGCAAGGAGTTCAGCCGGACCCTAAATTGATTGAAGCCGTAAAGAAATTTCCAACGCCCAATGGAGTGAAAAGTATCAGATCTTTTCTTGGACTCTCCAGATATTACCGTCGATTTATCCAGGACTACTCGAAGGTAGCCAAGCCTCTCAGTGACTTAACGAAAAAAAATCAAGCATATAACTGGGGTCCGCCACAGGAAGAGGCTTTTGAAAGGCTGAAGCGGATGCTTTGTGAGGCCCCTATTCCTTGGCTTTTCCTGATTTTAAGAAGATTTTTACCTTAACCACAGATGCTTCGGATTATGCGATAGGAGCGGTTTTATCACAAGAAGTGGATGGTCATGAAAGGCCTGTAGCATATCTTTCCAGGTTGTTAAATAAAGCAGAAAGAAACTATACTACCACTGAAAAGGAGTGTGTTGTAGTTTTATACGCAATGAATCAGTTTAGACCTTATCTCTTATGCAAGAAATTTACCCTGATTGCTGATCACGAACCTCTAAACTTTATGCATAATCGCAAGGACCCAGGACAAAGGCTTATGAGATGGATATTTAAGTTCACAGATTACCAATATACATTCAAGTATAAACCTGGAAAATTAAATTGCAATGCAGACGCACTTTCAAGGAATCCGATTAACTTACAGGAGTATTTGGACGAGAAGGCTCGGAAAGAGAAAGAGCTGAATGAAAATATTCCAAAGATTCGGGTAATGATGCTAAAACGTTAGACCGGAGGAAAAGAAATTGACGAACGAGAGACAGGAGAACCACGGGAATCGATTGGTAAACGTAAGAGGGCTCTATACGATTTCGAATGAGCCAAAGACAAGAGGAAGACCCGTTGGGGCCAAGACGAATAAGGCAAAACCAAATTTAGATCATAGTACCGTTGCTGAAAGAATCCGAAGCAAGAAGCCTGTGAAAACCACAGAAAAAACTCTCCGATTACCGAATGAGCCCAGACCCGGCACTTCTAAACTCAAATTGGGAGTTGAAAAAGGGACTAAATTAGACAAGGATAAATCCTTAACCAAGAGGCTAAAGGCGCTACGAAAAACTACATCGGATGCAGCAATGGATGATCCCGGATTAAAAACCAGTGAATCGGACAAGGAAACCTCGTCTAAAGTTACAGAGCGGGAAGGAGTAACGTCGACTGATGAATCTGCCATCGAAGTTGTCGTGAAGGAGATCGATAGCAGCGAGTTCGTTAAAGATTCATCTTTTGGACAATACCTGCCGAGTGGACGACACAAACGGGTCCAGGATATTTTACATCGACTGGAGAAGGAAAACATTAGTGCCAGTGTTTCAGACTCCGACAGCGAAATCGGAATGAAACGAACAAGCACCACTCAGGGACCCTTGTTATCCTCAACTAGGATGGAGGATAAAGGTCCGAAAAATGTCCAAGTTGTCTTGAGAAGAAAATTGATCGCCACAAGACTAAGGAACCGATGTTGATTACGGACACACCAATCGAGGCATTCGACAAGGTATCAATAGACACCGTAGGAAAACTACGAACCACTCCTGGTGGAAACTCTCACCTGTTGACCATACAATGCAATCTGACTAAATACTTAATTGTAGTACCGATAAAGGACCTTAGAGCGACTACTATCGCTGATGCGTTAGCCAGACACTTAATATGCCAATTCGGTGCCCCTAGAGCGATATTGTCGGATCGCGGGACGAGCTTTCTTTCAGAAATTGTACAATCATTATTACACTTATTCAAAATCCATCATTTAACAACTTCCGGATATAGACCTCAGACCAATGGGTCTCTTGAAAGAAGCCATGCACCATTAATCGATTTCTTACGAATATACTCGGAACGTTTTGACGATTGGGATCGATTAACCCCCTTCGCGTTTTTTACGTATAATACGACTATACATAATGGAACTGGTTACACCCCCTTTGAACTAGTTTACGGATGAATCGCTCGTTTCCCCGTGAAGATACCTAGGGAGGAAAAATTAAAGACTTATAATCAATACCTACGCGATCTAGTCTTACGTTTGACAGAACTAAAGGTAGCGGCGGGTGATAATCAAATTTGTGAAAAGGAAAAATCTAAAGACCAGTATGATAAACACGCTAGACCCTTTAAAGGGAAAGTCGGTGACTGCGCCTGGATACTAAACGAACCTCGGGTAGGAAAAGCCGATAGTTATTATAAAAAACCTCTAAAAATCGTTGAAATTTTAAATCATAAGAACGTTTTATTAGAATTACCCAATGGGAAAACGATACGGAAGCATATGGATAAACTTAAACTTCAGGGGTAGCTATATAAGTACGATTACTCACTTATCTTATCTGTTCTATATTCTTCGTCTATACTATTTACTTTGTTCTGTTCTTTCAGGTACTATTTCTTTTAATATACTTCCTTTCATTTAGTATGTATCTAATCTTACTTTCCTTTCTCTCCGTATTTGCCCTGTCTATTATGGACCCCCAAAGTTATTCTATAGAGAAGTTAAACAACAACCCAGGAATCTACTACGAAAGAATAGATTCAATGAGAATAAGAGGGCGGATTGGAAAATATACATATCTATCAACTTCAATTTGTTCTTGGCGAAGACCACTGCTATAATTGACCTACATTCATTACTGAAAAACTGTACTGGGCATCTCAATGAGGAAACTTGCGGTAATATAATCGGCATGGATCACATTGATCTGAAGACAATCGCTCTTGAATAAATACGAATGAAGATTCAAGGAGCCATTGAAAACATGGGACATATTCAGCCACCCGACGTCCAAAGACCTAAAAATATCAGGCCGAAAAGACTGGTACCTTTTGGAGGCATAGGAAGACTGAGTCATAGTTTATTTGGATTAGTGACCATTGACGAAACTGATAAAATAGAAGCCAACATAGATCAATTATATGCAGACCAAAACGATATCATTAAACTCTTTAATGATAGGACCCATATAGTTACCACGGGAATGGATAAACTGTTTAAAATGATGGACGTCCACGGGGACAGGATTTATAATTTAAACCTCCAAATGCGACATAAATTCAGGAAATTAGAAAACGAAAATGCCCGACTGGAGTACATGTTTTCAATACATTCACTTGGAAGAATGCTAGAGGCAAAATTAGATCATCTTATCAAAAGCTCGGAAAAACTTCTTGAAATTATTCATGCGCTAAAAAGGGGCAAAATACATCCGGATCTTATAGATCCTAACATGTTGCACCAGATAGCAAATGATATAAAATTCATGGTAACGGACCTCAATTTCCCAATTCCAACGGAACACCTCCGAATTGAAGAAATTATTAAAATCTCCAGCATTGACGCGATCCAGTGAGAAAGGAAGACATATATTGTCATTCATGTACCCTTAGTTGACAAGAATTACTATAATCTATACCACCTGCACTCAGTACTGGTACCGCAATCACCAAGCTCAACCGGAAAATCTGCATATATTAGACACGAATACCCGTACTTGGCATTAAGTTCGGATCAAAAACAGTATATACAGATGGACCACCATTCATTGCAAAGTTGTGTGCGAACACACTATACCTTTATATGTTCGGTAGGAGGACCTGCTTTAGATGCTAATCTAAATAGTAAATGCGAACTAGGACTACTACTACAACCATCCAGGCATGAACTATACCATTGTGACATAGTTCTGAGAATACAACGAATTACCAGTTGGAATTATATATCAACGGATGGATCATGGATATACTCAGCCAACCAACAAGATACAGTTCGAATTGTCTGCCCGAACCAAGTGGACCAAAAAACCGAGATACAAGGGGTAGGAATATTAAGAATTGCCCCGGGGTGCATCGGTTATACCAAGGATGCGACCCTGTTTACAGAAGTGAGGAAAGACAATAGAAATGTTTACCTATATCAACCGAATTTAACCCTTAACTTAACGAATCTTTACCCGACACTAACCTACTTATCTGAAACGGATATTAAATTGGAAGAATGGATCCCACAAGCTGAAACCTGGACCAGCCAAGAAAAAACATTAAGCGACATCATGGAAAAGATGCAAATGATAAGAAATCATAAAAAAATCACAACAACGCAATCAGGACTGATTTATGGAGGATTCAGTATTAATATCCTAATCATCATGATTATCAGTATAATTTATAAATGTTGCATTGTACGCACAAAAGCACTAAATAATACAATAGTACACGAGTCACCTCACGTGCATACACTGTATCCTCGACGCAGACCAATCCTTCATAGCCTCAGACTGACTACGAAGAAGCAAACGCCTGCCCGGATGTCTGAAGAACGATCCAAGAAACTAACTCAAGTTGAAACCCCTCACATTCAACCCTCGAAGAAACCGAAACCCTCCGCGACTATATCTAATCTGTCGGCAAAATCTGAAAATTCTTCGGGTTTACAAATCCAGACAGCGGAGTCTGTATGAATTTTAATCAATAAATTATTGATCATTTATTTCAGTACCCAATATCGCCATGAGTAACATGTCCGACCACTCCATGATAGACCCGACCTGCATCAAGATACGGTACTTAAAGCATAAGGCGCTAAGCGAACTCCTGACACGATTAGAGAGTATCGGACCCATAGAGGAGTTTCATTCACTACAAAATCTCACGAACAACAGTACAAGAATTATTCTCTGCAAATTTACTAGAATTATACATGCAGTTGAAGCAAGAAAAATAAAAAACTGGAATATAAGCGAGATAAGTCGTGCCCATATTGGAAAACCGAAACCGTTACGAACAAATGATTCCAGGTCTACGGAAAAAACCCGACTATTTTGTTGACTTCCCTGGACAATTGAAGAGAGTTATAGAGAAGCCTTATTCTTCCAACACTTCGTACAGTTCGGACCCTTAGTGTATCATAAAGTGGTGCGAGATAACAAAGGAGCCCTTTCTATAGGCTACGCTCAGTATTACAAAGCTGGTGATGCCGCAACAGCCTTAAAAGAATGCGACCCTATTTACGGCGCTAGATACGCTGATGTAGGAAAAGAAAATGGAACCATAGTGATGAAACCAGGCACCACTGGCTCTGCGACGAATGGATAGACGCATCAATCTATGAGGAACACGATACTACCTGCAAATGGCAGCACTAAAGTAAACTCAGGGAAGGAAAAGTGAAAAAACAATACCCTAAATCAGAAATGAGAAGAGTGTATAAAATAAACTCTACCGGAACAAGCCGACCTAATATAGGATTAGACAAAAATGGACCCTTTACAGATCTTGTTACGCTCGCAGAAATTAAATCAATGGACCCTACTCCTAATGCACGGGCAACTTTACGAAAAGCCCGACGAATTGACCTCACGAAAGAAGACAGGATAACAGAAATCGACCCTGAAGATAGAATATACTTCGAATCAGCTGTATAAATTATAAGTCATAGGAAAATTTATTGACCCTTTAAATTGTATTATTACTATGTTATTTAGTGGACCCATAACTTTTGATCTGTGACCTATCTCTTTATTCTTGTCTATGTCTAGTCTTAAATCTATGTACTTTTCTCTTGACCATGCAACTAACCGGACCATATTTTTACCTTAGGATGGAAGAAATTAACGGAATTCGCCTCCGAGCTGTTGCACCGGTAGACGACTCCCCCACCGCAATTCGAGTCAAATTTGATGACCCGTAACAAGAAGCTGCGGTCATCAAACTATTCAGTACCGTGGGGACCATACGATCCGCTACAACGGTAGCAGGCTCATCCTCCTCACATTATGGAGAAACCATTATTGAATTTCTTCACGAGCATGATTACGTTGCTGCAGTATTACGATTCTTCCCGTGTACCGTAGGGTAATGGTCATCTCACACTTCAGATGAGTACTCTTCGGAGGACGAAGATGAAACAACGAACCCGATTGGGTTCGCGCTACGATCGACCGCACCGGCCTCTGTGAGAGAGGATGATGCCGATCGACGATTGCATTTCCTCATACCGCACCGAGATGAACGAAATGAACCATGGCCGGAACAACGGGTCCACAATGACTTCACGCGGTTTGGACCGGTTGATTACATTAAAATATGGCAAGGCTCTTGCGGGCCTATGGGAGTAATTAAATACTTATTCGGCTGGAGTGTCACTTCAGCATTGAGTAACCTAAATAAACGTTACAAGGCGAAACATTCGCCACCTCGTCGTCTCACAGCCAAACTCAGGAACAGGTCCATATATGTCTATGATAGTGCCTGCGGACATTATGTTACTAAAACAGAATTGAAAGCACATGGGACCATTTGCCGATACCAAAATAGAAATGTGCTGAGAACGCATTGGTTCTGTGGAAGGTCAGTGTACCTTTCCGATTGGAACCAACATTTACAAGAGTGTAATTTGGGGACCTACGATTACAACGGGTCCCCCTTTGACAATATAAACAAGCTGACCTTGTTCCTGCAAACTCCCTCAACCAATCCAAAGGACCAAGATTTGTTACTCCAGGATCCAGCCTCCTGTCTACTAGATTTAGAGGGACTAGATTTAACAGCCGGACACGATATATTACAATTATATACTATCGAATAATATTTTGCTTTTGGGATTTCTGTTCGGACATAGTATAGCTAGCAGTATTCGTATGCGCGACTCGGTGGGAATGAGCGGCAGAGGCTGATTCACGCTGCGTCAGCATGCTGGGACAGCATGCTGCAGTCGGCGTGCTTAGCTAGGTAAGACGAGCCGCTACGAGAAGCATAAACGTCTAAAGCATATGCGCGAGAGAGAGACGGTATGCTAGGGACAAAAGCTATATAATAAACCAGCGAAAGCAGAGCGAAAGAATTAGTCAGTTAGAAGCGAGCGCTCAATTAAGAAGGCCGCATATTTTTCCTACTGAAATTAAAACCATAATAGAAGTTTGAATATTTAATTGCTTGAGTCATAATTAAATATTAGAAGTGTCGGGTACGATTGCTTTAATAATTTTGCGTAAACAAAAAGCCACAGGAATTATCATTTTCTTGCGTGTTGGTACGCTATTGGATAAAGAAGATATTAGACAACTAAAATCATAGGAACTAGCATTGTCTCGCGTGTTACTACAGCATTGTATAAAAAAAACATATCGGACCAGTTGATCTGATCAGATTTAAAGAAAAAGTGATTGGCCATTTCACGAAGCGAATAATAATCTGGACGAATTTATATTTACAATAATAATACAAAGTAAGTAATACTTTTTATGTAACCGAAAGAATACTAGACATCGCGACGCGAAATTTACGCGTCTGAGAATAGATATATATATATATATATATATATATATATATATATATATATATATATATATATATATATATATATATTGTTTAACTTATTTAAGTTGTGAAAGAAACTAGAATAAATATTATAATTGTAAACATCCATAAGTGTATCCATATGCTTCCCCACTATATTAAAGAGAATCGCTATTACATTTTTGGTTTTAATAAATAAGCGAAGAACGTTATAAACGTTCAATTATTTATTTCACAAAAACGTTATTGAGTATCGAATTATAATTAACTGAGATTTCATTATTGACGCGCGAACGGGCCGGGGTGCCCGAAAGCCTGACTACCGCCCGAGTCTAAGGCCGCTCGGCTGTTAAAAGAGCCTTCGTACGGGACAAACTCGACTCGCGCGAGTTGTCACCTATCAAGCTGATTTAAAAATTCTACAATTACTTTTTTTTACGCACTGCTACGCTTACTAATTCTCGCGCTATCGTTTTAACTCTGTTTGAAAATTTTACTACTTTTTCTGAGGCTCTTTGCTAGCGCATAGCCAGCTCACCCGATAGTTGATAGAAGGTTTTGTCTGATCCGAATAGATGTTTTTTAATGCATCCCCGTACAATCTCATTTTAACTAATCTTGCTAGATCCGCTTCATTTCCGGGTGGAATAACATTATAGGCTTCCCAACAACCGTCTAAAAATCATGTAGCAGAATACAGTATCCATCATATTTAGGAATGAAATCTTTGATATCTTTCAAATCTACATTTCTCATAAGGGTAATTGTAGAATTTTGTACTGTACGCGTTGAATCTTGTGGAGTTCAATGGTAAATTGGTCTTGTATTGGTAAATGATCTGAATGTTGACGTAGGTGTAAAGTATTCCGTATTACTACTTTTCTCGTTTTGATTTATTACTCGATCACTTTTTTCATTAAAATTTGGTATTGAAAATTGTACGTTTATCTGATTCATAACAGGAATTTCGTTTCTTATTTTATTTATTTCGTCGTCGTTATCATCGTCATTTGTCAAGTTTGCCAGAGATTGGAAAAATTCTCTTGACTCGTCGTCTGTTATTTCTGCGGTTGACACAATTATTGATTCAAATTTATTTTTAAGTTGTACTACTTTGTCAGTACGATTCACATAATTCCTTTCGGGCTCATATTGCGTTTTGTTAATTCTTCTACAATAAGTAGTAAAAGTGGATCTTGACATGTATTCCTTATTAACTCTCCATCTATATAATGTTCTAATATTTTTATTAATTTATTTAGTTGTTGTTGTTTGTTGCCTTCTATTTCAAAACCTACATCCTGACAAGCGTGCAGAAATTTTATACATTCCAATAATATTGGTTCTCTACTGGTTATAAAATTCTCATCTACTTTTCCTATGCAGTTTTTTCAAACTATTAGTGCTTCCTCATTTCGTTTGCCTCTCGAATCGGCCCCCGTAGCCATGTCTAAAAAGAGAAAAAATAATTTTGCCTAACCCTGCTTTTCTTTAATAAAAAATATTCGGGGGGTCTCCAATTGTTGCGTCTCACGCAAGAGCTGCGAATGGACAATAGTTACTTAACCGTGACTGTCTCTTTTCGTTCAACGCGTAAGCGCTTTACCACGGGTATGAGACTAAACAAGAGCAGAATGGCAATCAAACTAAAGCACCGACCAGAAGGGTAACAGTTAATTAAATAGAATTACCTGTAAGTGGTCGTCCTAAACCTCGTACTGCAGAATCCAGGAATGTATCGTAGCTATATAGAGTAGGCGTAAGTTATTTTCTAATTTATAATAAATGACTTGTACAAATTTAGTTTAAGTATTTATTACTCAAAATAAGTGATACAGACACTTTCGGAGTCTTTCAAAGTAGAATACTAAGTTCTCTGAACAGTCGCTTTGCCACCTCTTTTATAATGCAAAACACATAAAAAGTAGGCTATAAAGGGTTAATCCCATAAGGGGAACGCGCGTCACTAAGAACATGGTCAGACTTTAATTAGCCATTACTCTGATTGAGGGAATTCCCCTTTCATAAAAATTTAAATTTGCCGCTATTATATGACCTGACCTGTTCCCGACGTTACAGCATCATGAAAAGTTTAACGGGTTTATGAGAATAAATGTTGATAATTACAACAACCTTATTGAAATTATAAAACCTAAAATAATAAAACAGTATTGTAGAAGAGGGACAATATCAGTAGAAATTCGTTCAGATAAATTTCAGACAGTAGTTTCAGATGGATACAAATTATAAAATAATTTTTTTCCAATGGTACAATTAGTTTCAAGTCGATTACTGTTTTTTCCCGTGCAATTACAGTATTTTTGCGCCAGAATGAAAAGTTTCAAATACTATTACTCCAGAATCATAATTTTCTACTGCACATGCGTTGACAGCACTTCATGTGTCAGACTGCTCTACGAAAATATTACTTTTCTTGATAAATAGGAGGGGTACAAATAGAAAATTTAAGAAATTCGGATTGGTATAAATTAAAAGAAAGTTATTTAATTAAATTTGTTTAGGAAAATGCAATATTTTTCTGCCGGATCGTAAATTTTGCAGATCGTAAAAATTAGGAAGAAGACATTTATAATTTTTTAATTTTTTACAATAACATTTCACGATTTTTCGCCAGGAAGAGAGATTTTCCGCGAAAGACACGTAATTGGAATTGTCGAACTGGACAACGAAAATTATTTTTTTCTTAATATTTAAGGGGGGGGGGTTACAAAGTCCAAAATAATTGTTATCCAATGGTACGGATTAAGGCGAGGCTGGTGGAATTTTTTTTTTCAGGAAATAAATAATTTTTCTATCAGAGTTATCTACTTTATCATCCGAGTAATCAGCTGTTTTTGTAAATACAGGAGTTTAAGAACACACGTTAACTTAGGACTATGTATATTGTAACGGTAGTCGATTCGATCAATCGATCCGTTTGCGATTCGGTAGTTCTCGCAATGCTAGAGCGAACGATTAAGAGAGATAGGGGGTGCACAAGAGTTCAAAGTTTTCAGTTAAGCCTCAGCTATACTTGTGAAAGTACCGCCAATTAGTTTTGCACTATGTTTCACCGTTTTTCCACAAAGTTTTCCTGGAATTTTTGAATCGTTTGCGAGTGATAGATAAGTAGCTGATTAAAAGCAGCAGCATCACTGTAGCAGTAATTAAAACAGCAGCAAAACAACAGCAGATCTTCCGAGTGAGGCAGCGCAGCTGATTCCTGAGTGTTAGATTTCGCGGCAGAGTTTTGAATTCTCTCTCTCTCTCTCTCTCGTATCATTGTTAATCATTGTAAATCCTAGCCCGTAAAAGACTGTAATTTTCTAGTCATAAACAATATTAATTTTGCTCGCCGCATTATGTTATTTTGTTTCCTATTAGTTTAACGGATCTATGACCGGTTAAATTTTAAACCGATTTCATCTAGAGGATTAGTTGGAATAAGCATTAGGTCACTCACACCTAAGATAGATCGAGTGTCAGAAGTCAGGTGACTTAAAATAAGTTCAACTCCATTGGAAAGAAGACAACTAAACGAAAGTATCAAATGTAAAGGTGAATATACGTATAATCATACATGTTTACCGGAGCGGCGGTTAGCTCTGCATCGTGGGAGTTTGTGCTTTAATAAATTCCTTTTGTTTTAGCTGATCCACCCCGTTATAATATTAACATGTTTAATTAAATTTTAGAGTGTAGAAATTACAATAAAACTATTTTCGATTGGTACAATTTAAGGAAAAGCTAGAAGTATATTTTTTTTTCTTAGGAAATAAGTGATTTTCCTCTACAATTTATTAATATTACAATTGCACAAAAAACATTGTACTACTGTGGGCAAAAAGTAAGGTGAATTTTCAATTTAAACTTCGCGGGCTTAACATTTCGGGCTAGTTCTTTTTTTCTTGAGTTGGTAGGACTGCGAATGACATCTGGGACAAATTTCATGTCAATGTCATCATCAGTAATATATTTACGCTTGTGTTTACCAAACGACCAAGAGTGCATGTTTCGATTTTTACAATGTCTGATTTAATTGAGCAAAGAAGTACCATCAAATTTTGTTTCCGGAATGAAATTTCGGCTGCGGAAACGTTGAGGATGTTGCGGAAGGCCTTTGGTGATTCTACCATGTCGCAGAAAAATGTTTATAAGTGGTACAAAGACTTCAAAGAGGGTCGAGAACGTGTTGATGACTTGGAGCGCTCCGGACGACCATCGACGTCAACAGATGACCAACACGTCAATAAAGTGAAGGAATTAGTGCTCCAAAATCGTCGGTTGACTGTTAGAGACCTTACTGATATGATCGGAATATCAGAAGGATCTGTGAAAACAATTTTGAAAGACCATTTGGGCCTACGAAAAGTCAAATCTCGTTTGGTACCGAAAACGCTCAATTTCTTGCAAAAAAGTCGCCGCGTTGATGTGTGTGAAACAATGCTTTCTGACTATCAGGACAAGCTCAAATGCATGATTACAGGAGATGAGACTTGGATTTATGCTTACGACCCTGAAACAACCGACCAATCAAGCGAATATCGTGCTAAAGGCGAGGCCAGACCGAAAAGAGCACGTCAAAGTCGTTCAAAAATCAAGGTCATGATGACAGTTTTCTTCGATTTTCGTGGTGTGGTGCACTATGAATTCCTTCCACCCGGCCAAACTGTTAATAAGGAATATTATTTGAGCGTTATGCGTTGTTTGCGTGAAGCAATTCGTCTAAAAAGACCAGAATTATGGGCCAACAACTCTTGGTTTTTGCATCACGATAATGCACCATCTCACACTGCACTCGTTCTTCGTGACCATTTCGCCAAAAATTCGACGCATATCGTTCCGCAACCACCGTATTCGCCTGATTTGGCTCCGTGTGACTTCTGACTATTCCCAAAACTCAAGAGACCACTCCGGGGAACGCGTTTCGAGTCGATTGAGGAGATAAGAGCTGAATCGAAGAAGGCGCTGATGGCTATACCGGAAAGGGACTATTTGGCATGTTTCGAGGATTGGAAAAAACGTTGGCATAAGTGTATTTTATCGGGAGGGGATTACTTCGAAGGGGATGACATTGATGTAGAAGAATAAATAAAGATTTTTCATTTTACAAACAAATTCACCTTACTTTTTGCCCACAGTAGTATTATTCAAATTCTATAGGGGACATATATAAATTAATTTTGTGTATTTTTTAGATGGTACCAATAAAGAAGAAGTCATTCATAATTTTTTTTCATTCAAAATCCTATATTTTTCTACTGGAAGATAGGTTTTTCGTCACTCTTGGGCAGTAATACGTTAATTTCAATTACTAAACTACGCTATGAAAATCTTTTCTTTCTCTATTTTTAGGGAGGATACAAATTCTAAAAAAACAGTTTTCGGGTGATATCAATTAAAACAAAACTCGTGATATTTTTTTATTTCAAAATATCAATCATGTTTCTGCCAGGGTTTTATTGATGAAAACCTCGTGGTATTTTACCGCAGTCAGCTGTTTTTGTCTGCTCCAATTCTGTACTCGTGATAATTACAATAATTTAACAGTATTATGCGTGTTATAAATATTGTAACGATAAACATCATATTCACGCACTCATCTAGCACCTACCAACCATGAAGGGAGGGTGCGCGCCGCGTACGAAGAGAAAGAGTGAGATAGAAAACGTCAGTCGAAGAAAGAACTCTCGAAAAAACATACGTACTTTAGCCGAATCTAATGTGTTACACGAGACGAACTCCAGAATCGTGAGCTATACCCATGACGTCAATCTGGAAAGGCATCCTGAGAGAGAGAGAGAGAGAGAACTCCAGCGGACAACTGACCCCGAACAGCTGACTTTTCCGGTGATTGAATAATAGCATCAAGGATACACGTAAACGAGAGCAGAACTCGTGAGGTAAGCTGGCTAGCTCCGCGTAATATATTCGCATAACAGAAGTTAAATCGCAGGTCGATCTCACGTGAGTTCTAGAAACGCATTGTGATAATTGTGCGCGTATCGCAAATCAATTATACGCGAATGATTGTTACGTGCGTGTGGCAGCGAACAAGATGGCGGCGCCCGCATCTGCCACGCATTAGAAATAATTTCCGTCGCACAGGCCACGTTTTGTAATTGAACCTTGGATTAACAAATGATACCAACGTGATAATTGAGAACAACCTAATCTAATCATTGCCTGACCGTTAAGAAGCGCCCATTTCCGCATTCGTATATTCGTTACCGTATCTTTGTGCTTGCGCGCCCATTTTGAGTTAGCGGAATCCGACCATACTCCCAAACGAGACTGAAGCTGCCTAATAAAGACAACGGCAGCAATCAACGGGGACTTCGCCCGGGAGCAGGAGCTCATGGTCAAGGTTAGATCGTAGTTCGAGGTCGCTACAGAGGGCGCGTTTGTGATTGTCCGTGGGGGCAATCCTCAACAAAGGCTCAGAGCGCCGCTAAAACAAGCGCCATTGCGTGACGTCACGATGACGCTTATTCCGCTCGCGTTTATTCTTGCACATGTGAAGAGGCTCGTCCGTAAACCCATACACCGCATAGCCCACCAAACACCTTATCTTGTTACAATATATATCACGATATATGAATACAGAAAATGTAATTATCTATATGTCTGAAGCAGAGATATCTGAAAATTTGATTGATGTAATTAAAGATTACCCGTATTTAGGGGATAACAAATATTCTAAAAATAACCTCGAAATTAATAAGTTGAAATCTCAGAGGCATATAGAAATTATAAAGAATCCACAGGGCAACAATTTTCACATCTAAATATCAGACCTCATTTGGCCGAAGGCTGTTCATGCGCTGAATCCAAATCCGGCGTAAAAATCGCTCCTTTACCCTAGGTTTCCGAGATATCCTAACCTAAAAGTGCAAAAAACATGTTGTTAGGTATGTTTGAGATTATATCGCAAATCAAAAAATTTTTTTTTCTAAAAACTAATGCTTTATGAAACTAACATTCTAACACTTCAAAACGCCGTTTTCCGATTTAAAAAATCTTTTATTCGCTGAGATATCATTGAATAAAGTTAAGTATATTGGCGTTTCCATGAAACTAGTACGAAAATTGAAAAAATTACTCTTGTCAACACAAGTAAAATATTTCCCTGTTTTTCGGATCACCCGATTCGAATGTAACCTCCAAATTATTCTATCTTCGAACGTTGTACAGATTATCTAACCTAAAACTGAAAAATCAATGATTGTAGGCAGAGCAATCAGTATTAAGTTCTATTACTTTGACATAGAACTTAGAAATGCGTAACCTGCAAACGTTAAACCCCAGAGAAGGTAACCCAAAAGCATAATATCCTGCTAATGTTAATCCTTTTCAGGATAGTTGGCAGCTCTTTCCGCGGTTTTTTCAGCAGTGTGTACCTCCTCGACGGTCCTTTTCAGGATCGTTGGCGGCTCTTTCTGCGGTTTTTTCAGCGGTGAGTATCTCTCTGACAGTCCTTATCAGGATATTTGGCGAGTCACTGCTTTCACGGTTTTTTCAGCGGCGGGTAGCTTTCCGACGATGCCTTTCAGGATAATTGGCGAGTTAATATTACGCGGTGTATTAGGAAAATTGATAAATTTTGTTATCTTTGTGGGCATTTTGAGATAGACAAATATCGAAGACTGTTGAATGATTCTATGAAGAAAATGATTTCTTTTTAGTTTTATTTTGTTTAATGTCGCTCTATTTATGCTCCATTAGTGCTAATCAGTGATGGAGATTTGCCATGTCTTTGAGAACAAAGCACATGAAACTTTTTTCAGTGGTGCTTGTATTAGTTAGCAGGGATTGGGAATCGAACCTGGGCCTACCGGGTGCGAGTCCATCGCCCTACTAACCGAGCCATTGCAAACCGTAAAATGATTTCAAAGTATTACACTAAAAGTAAGCCTAACTATGACAAGGCATGGGCTACAAAATCTATTTGTAACTCTTATCGATATAATTTTTATAACTAGAAAACTGTTGAAGCAGATGTTATTTTTGAGCCAGTTATCTGGTGTGAGCCTTAAAATCATATTACAAACTATTACTTTTGTGTATGTGATATTTCTATAAGGCTACAATAAAAGATATGCAAAAAAATATCGTATATCCTTCTGCATCTAGTGTTACTTCAGCAAAAAAAGATTGAATTGAGAAGTCACATAATTCAGATATTCTGATAAGCTCAGAACTTCGTCAGAACGTCGACGCTAGTGAGAACGTAAAAAGTTCTGAAATTGAAAACTCTGATATTGAAGAGTATGAGGATCACAACACTTAGATCCTACACTATACAATCAAGATGATTTGAATGGTCACATCCATGAACTAAGTCTTTCCAAAAGTCAAGCAGAATTACTGGTGTCAAGACTCAATGAAATAAATTTGCTACTACCTAAAACTAAAATCACTACCTATAGAAAGAAAGAAAAGGAATTTCTACCATTTTTTTTAAAGAGAATTCTGTTGCATTTTGTAATGATGTCAAAGGCTTAATTAGTTTGTATCAAATAGGAGAGCGCAAGCCCGAGGACTGGCGGTTGTTTATAGATTTCTCCACTGAAAGACTCAAAGCAGTACTATTGCACAACGGGAATGAGTACGCGTCAGTTCCTTTTGGACACTACAATTTTGAAAGAATCGTGTGAAAGTTTCAAGTTTCTCTTAAAAAAATTGGATTATAAATTTCACATTTGATATAGTTGTAGTGATTTCAAAATGATTAATATCTTAGTTGATTTACAGTCAGGCAATACAAAAAATTCTTGCTTTCTTTGTCTCTAGGATAGTAGAGTCCTCTCCATATAAAATTAGAATTGATGAAACAATTTGTCAAAGCTCTAGATGTAAACGGTGAATGCTACAAATATCTTCGAAGCAAGATTCCACATTTATTAGATGCTAAAGTTAAAGAAGGAATTTTTGTGAGTCTGGACATATGAAAACTTATAAAAGCTGATAAATTCGTAAAAACAAGGACAAGTGATGAAAAAAATGCTTGGTTAAGTTTTCAGAGCATTTGTGAAAATTTTCTGAGGAACAATCAAGATCTAAAATTCAGGCAATAATAATTTCTATGCTATCGAATTTCAAAACATTAGGTCGTCTGATGAGTTTGAAAATACATTTCCTGTTTTCCCATCTAAACTACTTTCCTGGGAACGTTAAAAAACAAAAAGTCTCAAATAAATAAAAACATTGTCGAGCGTGAGTACCAATTGCAAACTGTATAAACAGGTAAGGTTGTCATAGAAATAGTGCTTGCAGGCAAAATGGGGTTGAACTCTTGCAGGTTATTATGCTCCTGAGTTAACCTCTCAGGGGTTTAGCGTTTGCAGGTTATTGTGCACATGGGTTAACCTGTCTAGGGTGTATCAATTGCAGTTTATTGCGCTCTTGAGATAACCTGTCTGGAGATTAACAATCACAGTTTATTGTGTTCTTGGATTGATCTGTCTAGGGATTGACGTTTGCAGGTTATTGTGCTCTTTGGTTAACCTATCTGGGGTATAACAGTCGCAGGTTATTGTACTCTTGGGATAACCTGCCTGGGGATTAGCAATTACAGGTTATTGTGCACTTGGGTTAAACCTACTGGGGTTTAACGTTTGCAGGTTACGCATTTCTAAGTTCCATGTCAAAGTAATAGAACTTAATACTGATTGCTCTGCCTACAATCATTGATTTTTCAGTTTTAGGTTAGATAATCTGTACAACGTTCAAAGATAGAATAATTTGGAGGTTACATTCGAATCGGGTGATCCGAAAAACAGGGAAATATTTTACTTGTGTTGACAAGAGTAATTTTTTCAATTTTCGTACTAGTTTCATGGAAACGCCAATATACTTAACTTTATTCAATGATATCTCAGCGAATAAAAGATTTTTAAATCGGAAAACGGCGTTTTGAAGTGTAAGAATGTTAGTTTCATAAAGCATTAGTTTTTAGAAAAAAAAATTTTTTGATTTGCGATATAATCTCAAACATACCTAACAACGTGTTTTTTGCACTTTTAGGTTAGGATATCTCGGAAACCTAGGGTAAAGGAGCGATTTTTACGCCGGATTTGGATTCAGTGCATGAACAGCCTTCGGTCAAATGAGGTCTGATATTTGAATATAATCTTTCGTCAAATTTTATTGCCCTGTGTTACGAGGGGGGGGTCAATAAGTCTTCACAAAATCCTAGAGATGGCGCTCATCACGCTTAAATTATGATGTTTATGGCAAGAAATACTACTAACTAGACATTGTACAATGTTTCAGCTCGATTCATTAAATTGTTTTTTTGTGAGCGTTTGTTGAACAAAAAGTTATTGGTTTTTTTGAAAAATGGAAAAAACAGAGTTTCAAGCGGTGATAAAACATTTTCATTTGAAAAGCCTTATACCAAAAGAAATCACAGTTGAGTTGAACGCCATTCATGGCAAGTCTGACCCTGTGTTCAAGACTGTTTATAATTGGATAAATGAATTTAAACGTGGCCGTACAACAACAAAAAATGAACCTCGTTCCGGACGCCCCGTAGAAGTGAGTACGCCCGAAATGGTCAACAAAATCCACGATATGGTGTTGAGTGATAGAATCATGATGATCGTATCAAAGGGTACAATCATTTCAATTTTGCATGAAAAATTGGGGATGAAAAAAATATTAGCAAGATGGGTGCCGTGTTTGTTCACTGTTGAAAACAAACGAACTCGCGTGGTCACCTCTGAAGCTCTTTTGGCACGCATACGTCGTAATCCGGAAGACTTTTGGCGTCGACTCGTAACTGTAGATGAATCATGGGTACACCATTATCTCCTGAAACCAAAGAACAGTCGAAACAATGGATTACCGCAGGAGAACCAGCCTTAAAGAACGCAAATACAGCTGGCAAAATTCTGGCCACGGTTTTCTGGGATACGTATGGAATCATTTACATCGACTACCTGGAAAAAGGCCAGACGATCACTGGACAATATTATGCGTCATTATTAGGTTAGCTGAAAGAAAAAATCAGAAAAAAACGTCCTCACTTGAACAAAAAAAAATGCTCTTTCTTCAAGACAATGCTCGAGTTCATACGTGTGCAATTTCGATGGCAAAAATTAACGATTTAAAGTTTGAATTAATTGACCATCCACTATATTCGCCTGATTTGGCTCCCAGTGACTTTTTCTTATTTCCTAATCTCAAAAAATGGCTTGCCGGACAACGATTCACGTCGAATGAAGAAGTCATCGCCGAAACAAATGCCTATTTTGAGGGTTTTCAGAAATCATATTTTTCTGATGGCTTAAAAAAACTGGAAGACCGTTTAATAAAATGTATCGACCTTCAAGGAGATTATGTTGAAAAATAAAAAAAAATTACATACGCAAAACTTTTTTTTTCTTCTTTTTGTAAATTGACCCCCCCTCGTATTAATGCACAATTAAATTTGAAGCTAATAGATGAATAAATAATATTTACATTATTAAAAAATGAAAATATTTATTATTTGTAGAAGCAAAAAAATAAATGTCGTTTTCATTAGATGAATTTAATTATTTACTTTTACTAATTTAACTTTTTTTAAATAATAATATCTTTTATTAGATGCAAAAGTTGTAAGTAAATGGAAAAATATAAGACTATCATACTATAGAATCAACAAAAACATAGCAAATAGTAAAAGAAAACGAAATTATTTAGTTGAAAAGTTAAATGTTTTACCCGATATATATAAAACTAGTGTCAAGTGTGGTACCGGAAAAGTGTGAGAGGAAGGCATGAGAATGGGGAGTGAGATTGTGTTGAGGGGGGAGAGATTGAGTTGGGAAAAGAGGAAGATATATAAAAAAAAAAGAAGGAGGCAAGAAGAAAAGGTAAGAACGGGCGATAAAAGGAAAGAAAAAGTAGTTAAAGTTAGAAACTGATAAAGAAAAAAAGTGGAAAAAGTAAAGGAGAGAGTCGTGAAAGAATAGTAAGAGTGAAGGAATAGATGAAAGTATAGAAAAACAGCAGTGGATAGAACACTTTAAAAAACAATTGGGAAAGAAAGAGAGGAAAGAAGGGGAAGAAGAACAAGAAAAAGCAGAGATTGAAGAAAAGGAAAAAAAGAAAGTGAAGTAGTAGGGATAATTAATGGTCTGAAAGGGAAAAAATCCCTAGGGGAAGATGGAATACCAAATAAAGGCTGGAAGGAAGGAAAAGAGAGCTTACAAGGGATCTTACGCTTTATTTGATCAGGATATAGGACGCAAAGAATATCTAGAAGAATGGAGGAGTGAGATTATTGTGCCAATCTTCAAGAAGAAGAGCAAGAAAATAGTAGGAAACTACAGAGAAATAACATTAATGGTCTCAGGATACAAATAATATACGGAAATTTTGAGGAAAAGATTCGATTAAGAAGTGGAAGAAGAAAGAATATTAAGCGATACACAAATGGGATTCAGAGGAACAAGAGGAACAATAGATACCATATATATTCGTACGTTAAAGAACATAATAGAAAAATAAATACAAGAAGAAAAAGGGAAAGTATTCATATTCTTTGCAGATATGAGAGCGGCTTTCGACAAGATCAGAAAGAAAAAAATATAGGATTTGATGGAAAAGGGCAAGAATAAGCAGAAAACTAAGAGAAGCAATAAAGGAAATATACAGCAGAACAGAGTGCAAAATTAAAATAATTGTAAAAGAGGTGGGGGATTTTAAAACATATTAAGGAGTAAGATAAGGGTGCCCTTTGAGCACATCGCTTTTTAACCTTGCCTTCTCTGGACTAGAAGAAAAAAATGAACCAGGTACAAGAGAGAGGAGTGGTGCAAGGAAAGAAAAAAATATGGTCAATAGGGTATGCGGAAGATATAGTATTGATAGCAAAAGAAGAAAAGGAAATGAGGCCGAAAAATTAGAAAAATTTATAGCAGAAAGAGGACTGGAGTTGAATGTGGAAAAATAAAAAATGATCAAATGTAGTAAGGGTGAAGGAAGAGGAACAAAAGAGAAATTTGAGTAGAAAGGAGATAGAATAGAAATGGTAAAGGAATATAATTATCTAGGATACTTGGTGAGCAGGAACAATGGAAATAAAAAGCACATCATAATGACGGAAGGTAAGATAAAAAGAGGGATAGGCAAACTTTCGGGAATAGGAGGAATCATGTATCATCATGTAGATATCATGTATAAAGCGGTGATATGGAAAATATACGAACAAATGGAAAAAATTCCGGTAAAATATATAAAATACGTTTTGAAACTAGACAGGATGAAATCAAGGTACCTAGGAAGATGGGAAAAAGGAAACAGGAAGAAGAGAGCTAGCAGACTCGACACTAGAAAGAGTACTGAAGTACAAGAAAAAGCAAAGGAAGCTGTGAATGAAACGATAATAGAGAAAGTATGGAGAGATCTAATGAAAAGAGAGAGGAGTAAGACGGGAAAAAGGCGGAAAAAAAAGAAAGAAGAAAAAGACTAGAAGAAAGTAAGAGATACAGAGAAATGAAAGAATGAGAAGAAGATAAAGAAGAATTTTAAGAAGAGATCAAAGAAGATCTAAAGAAAGCGGTAAAAGAAAAAATAGATAAGAAAATAGAAGAATTAAAGTATGTGGAGAGATGGAAAAAAATAATAATTGAAATGGAGAATAGTAGGCTCAGTGGAATGCAAGGAGGAGGAAAGATAAAAGAGCTACAGGTGAGGGAAAGACTTAAATTAGAAAACAAGACAATAGCAAGCGTATACTGAGAAGAAGAAGTAAAGAAAATGTGCAGATTATGTTAAAATGTAGAGGAAAATTGGGAGCATATTGTGGAAAAATGTGAAATACGTGGAAGAAAAGACAAAAAATAGAAAAAAATAATAATTGGAGGGAAGGAAAATCTAGCATAGACGCTACAGTTAATCTGGAAAAGGAAGAGAAAAGAAAAAAAAGAGAGGAAAAAGAAAACAGAAGAGTAACAGGAGCCTGTGGATAGAAGATAGGTTGTAACAGGAGAAGGTAGAGACAAGCAGTGAAAAGAGGAAAAAGTTGTGCAAGGCCCAAGACAAGAGGGAGCAGGATGAGATAGGAGATGTGAAAATAAGAGACAGTTGATAATCAAAGTAAGAGCAAGGGAAAGGTGAAAAGACACAAGAAATGGAAGTAGAAAGATTGAAAAGAAAAGTTAAATGAATGGAGAGGGACTGAAAAGAGAAAAAGAAAAGAAAGGAATTAGGAAGAAAGATTGAAGAGCTAGAGGAGTGGAAGAAGATGAAAAAAACTTGGAAAAAACAGGAAATTAAATTAATGATGTTAGAGAATAAGGGAAAAGGAAGAGAGAGAAGAGAGACAAGATCACATGAAAGAAAAGGTAAAAAGCGGTACCAAAAAGAGAAAATTAAGTACGTAAGAGGACTTAAGAGAAGTAGGCAGCAGGGATTGGAGAGAATTGGTGCTTTTCCTAACAAAAGAACAAAAATATGAAAAAGAAGAGGAGGTCAAAGAATGGATGGAAAAAGTGGAGCTGAAGGAAGCTAAGCAGATAAAAAAAGGCAAGTACTAACTAGAATTTGAGAGAAAAAGGGATAGAAATGTGATGTAGAAAAATAAGAGAAAGTATTACTTGGAAGGAAAAGTAATATTGGATGAATGGATGACGTATGAAGAAAGAAGAGCAAGAGGATGATCAGGGTTGCGGACAAAGTTAGTGAAATATGTGAGGAGCTGAGGATAAGTATGGAAATCAAAGTTGAAAATAGAAAAATGGCAACAAAAAGTAGGGAGCTGCGTGAGGGAAAATGGAAGATTTAAGAAAGTGGAGAGAGTGGAATAAAGAGGAAGATATTAGAGGGACAAAATAGGAAAGAACAACACAAACAAAACAGACTGCTAATTCGGGAGAGGCGAAGGGGAAAGAAAATAAAAGCGCAAGACATATGGCGGGAGAACACGTGTAAGAAAAAGAGAAATATATAATAAAAAGTTGTGAAATATATAAATATTTCGGAACGTCTGTTTCGGAATTTTATACGAGATCCGGGACATCTCAGAAAACCTATATAATACCTTGCTTTCTGGGACATCCCAGAAGTTCCGAAAAATAAAAATGTTATAATGAACATTTTTTGGAGCGTCCTGGAAACGGTTGAGTTATCTTCTGGGCAATCATAGAAAAATACCGTTATCTTCTGAGACCAATGGCAAATAAAATTTTTTACAAATCTAGCCTTAATGTGTTTACTTCAAACTAGGAGACAGCTAGAGCTCTTCTCGCCTTTTTAACGACTTTGTCATTGAAAGAGAATGAACGATGGTATCTGAAAATAATTACAGTTTATTTTTTAGTACGTAAATTTATTTCAAAATTCCAATTATCGAAAATCACATTGGTGTATATTCGATATGACAGGTAAATTAGATTACGTATTTTTTATGGCCACCAGTGTTATATGAACATGGTACATAGGTCGGATTGACGGAATTCAGTGTAGCTGAATTTGTGTCGAACTAGATTCCGGTTCATAATTTATAAACGTGAGTGCCGCGTCGAAGAATTAAAAGTAATTCTTAATTTACGACGTGTAGCTAAAATAGCTAAAAAAAAATAAATAAAAATAACTAAGAATGTGACGGTGTACGCTGGTCATGTCCTACACCGTGTGTATGCTTCTCTCTCCATCCTAGGCGAAGGCGCACGGCTGGCATCAGACGCACGTTATTTTACGTGTCTGATGCTTGCCTTTATTCTTTCCAGCATTGCGGCTAGAAGAGTGAGAGTGGAGGCAGCAGCAAGCAAGCGAAAGGGGAGAAACATCAAGAGTAAGAGAGAGAGAGAGAGAGAGAGAGAGAGAGAGAGAGAAGGAAATCATATGTAGTTCGGTGAGGCTTGGCGCGCGGCACTTGTCGCACAGGACAGTGCCGCGTGCCGCCGATTAGGAGGAAAGTGGTGGGGGAAGGCGTGAGAAGCCGACTCTCACGCACTCGCGACACTAGATCGACGCATGCTTGAGAGATCGGCCGCACTAGAAGTCTTGAGGAGTCGCTATTCTTCCTATCATGAATCCGAGAGGGTGTGAGAGCCGTGACAGCGTTAGAATTGGGCTACATCTTGCGCCAGCCAACTCACCTGCAGCCCACCTGCTAAGCAGCCATCACATTTGGTCAGATTTAGTTTTCTCTCCTCTCTTTTCTCTCTTTATTTCCTCGACATTATTTCGTGGCTTGTGTGCGGCGCCAGGCTTTCACGAGCCGGCGCAACGTTTCTTTATTATATAGTTTTAATTTGAGCTGGTTAATGAGGTGACATGGCGCTAACGTGCCGGTCATCTCGTTTAGTATAAGTCTTTGTATCATTAGTATTAGGTAACTTTTGTATTTTCGTCGGTACTCAAGGTAGTGCAGCTGTAATCAATGGTTGGTTAATGAAACTGTGTGTGTGAAGATCATTGTGTCTACACCTTCTCTTTCCTGCTTTGCTAGGAGCGACACACCGCCTCCCTTGCCCTCCCCTTAAATAATTTGGTAATAGTAGCGGAATTGTTGGCATTGAAAGCCGACGCTATTACAAAAATAAATAACTAAATAAATTAAAATAACTAAAGTGTAGGTTTTAAAAAAAGAACCGGTGTTAGAGAAACCGATACAGAAATATTAGCAAAACTTCAAGGTAATACTCTTTCTTGACCATACGATCTTGTGGTAAGAACTCTTGATGTACTACGCGCCGATAATGAAAGAAAACAGTGAGTAAGACCTTAATATTTGATCGAAATTGACGTACTTTTTTTAGTCTTGGCTCTTCTGGAGTCTTCCATTGGGACGATAGGGCTTTAGTTTCGACGTCATAACCATAAACCCATATAAGAGTGGTGACTTTTGAGCATATTAGAATCATCATTGACGTCGTTTAACAGCTCTTGAGTGATGCTCCTTCGACGGTCATTTTGTTCAAAATTAAGCAGTTTCGGAACAAATTTTGCTGCTACATGTTTCATGCCCAAGATTTCAGAAAAACTTGCATGGCACGAGCCAACAGAGATGCCGACGTTTTTAGCCAATTCTCTAATAATGATTCGACGATTTTTGAACATCATTTGTTTTACTCCTTCAACACTTTCATCAGTTATTGAAGTGCTGGGGCATCCAGAGCGAGGTTCGTCGTCGGTATCTTCTCGGCCATATTTGATAGAGCTTATACCACTTATAAAAATTTTTTTGACTTAAAGTAGACTCACTGTATGCCACTGTCAATATTTCAAGTGTTTTGGAGCAATTAATTCCATTTTTTATACAAAGTTTTATACATACTCTTTGATCCTTTATTTTCAACAGCAGAAAATTGCCGATCACAAATAATACGTTTAACGTTTCTGTCTCGCAAAAAAAAAGTAAACATAAAACTGGCTGAAACTGTGAGCATATATGAGGGACATGTAAACCAACATAATAAAAAATATATATTGATGATCGAATTTACGTAGTCCGCTCAATTTAAAAATTCATCTTACTTTTTGAACACACCTCGTTCTTTACATTTTTGTTAAAGGATTCGAAAAGATGTTGGTCGGTTGAACGTTCGAGTAGAACTGAAGCAATTCATTTATTTGAATAGGCAACGACATGTATTGACTTTTGAGTGTATACAATTTTATGTAAACGTGAAGAATAGATTCGAGGTGACTCTCCACTATAAGACAATAAACGCCGGCGCCGCATGCCTGGTGCATGGCAGACACGTATTTCAAGAGAGTTGATTAGTTCGATGCACTAGACGTTTTCATGCTTCGGCTTCCAAATGTTGCATATGCGTTAGGCCTTTTGCTTTCTGTACGTCTTTTCAGTGGGCAGTTACGCTTCGTGTTTTCAAATGTCGCGTATGCTTTACTTTCTACCTGAAAATAATACATGAAAAAACGAGCTTTCCACGCGCCGTTACGAAAAATAAATTTTTTAGTTTCATCGGTCCAAACTCATCCTTTGTCTCCTTCATAATTAAGAACAGGAGCGAAAGTAATGTTCCTGCAGCATTTATTGTCGGTTGTATCGTATAGCTGTGGATTGTTGCAGAAATTGATAAAAAAACATACTCAACTTTTTTTGTTCCTCTGTTAGTATCCATTATAATGAATTTCTAACTCAAATCCACTTTGATCAGAGTTATAGATATTATCTTCTACATACTAACGGATATTATTTTGTGTTTTATCTGCAAATTTTTCTGATTTATCTTTCAACTTTGATCCTTACGTAAAGGTTTTTTTGTAAGAAATATATTTATTTTTCTATCCACTATTTTATGCTCTTTTTTAAATTTATATATCCAAAAATCTGAAGTTTTAAATCATACGTCGTGAAAAACCATATTTGCTTATCCCTTGCTATTCATGCAAAACATATTGCGGAGGTTGAACGACACAAAGTTCATCTCCACGATCGACCTCAATAGTGCATAACACCAAGAGAAGTTTGCACCAGCGGCGTGCTCTCTGACAACATTCACTGTATCACGATTCGGCCACTTTCAAATCGTACGCATGCCCTTCGGGATAATATATGCAGGAGTGACCTTTCGTATACTTCGATGATATCATCGTAGTATCGTCTAGTTTCGATGATCACCTCAAAAAGCTAGAGCTCGTATTTTCACAAATACCCGAAGCGGGGCTCACTATCGACCTGGATAAATGCGAATTCTGCAAGCCCGAAGTCCGCTACCTCGGCTTCATTGTTGAATACGAGGGCTTATGGCCTAACCAAAACGAATACGCGCAATAATAAAATACTCTCGCCCACAGACGCTGAATAAGCTGCACACGTTCTTGGGGATAGCGTCTCGGTATAGGCGTTCCTTCTCGAACCTCGCCTCAATGACAGAATCGCTCACAGTGCTCACGAAGAAAGATCAAGAGTATATATAGGAACAAGCGCAAGAATCCACGTTCCGAAGCATTAAAGAATCGATGACCTCGGCTCCGTGTCATATCCGCCAGACTCCAACGGAGAACACATACTAAAAATGGACGTCAGTTCCACGGACCTAGGCGTAGTGCTACTGCAACAAGAAGAAGGCCAGCTGCGCATGATTGAATATGCGAGTTGCGTTTTGACAGAAACAGAGCGAAACTATTCGATAATGGAGCGCGAAGCTCTCTCCGTAATATAGAAAATTCGAAAATTCCGACACTACCTTGAAGCATACAAATTTCTCGTGGTCACAGACCACGACAGCTTAAAATGGCTAATAACGCTCAAAAAGTCAATTGTCCGGCTCACCCGTTGGGCGTTAGATCTTCAAGGTCACACCTTTGAGGTAATGTACCGGAGCGGCAAGAAAAATCAATTACCCGACGCTCTGTCGCGCGTCTTCGAAGAGGGTTATGGAACGTTAGAGTGTACTCTCGTTGCAATGTTGACACATGTCTATGAGGCAGACGAAGGCGAGGCGACCACATGCGTTCTCACCTGGGGGACTGATACGACCGACAAGTGGTATATCGACAAGGCGCAGGTACTATTTTGTACGAAAGTTGCGGTTAGGGTAGTTGCACCTATTGTGAGTTGCGGTTTCGGTGATCGGCCGTAACCGTACGTGAATTAGCGGATAACTGAGAGCTCCTAGTCCAAATAGAGGTAGCTACTTCCGTTGCTGCCGCGCGCTGGTTGCTGCCGGCCAGTATTGCTGATAGTTGATGTTGGTTGCTGCTGATTGCAGCTGGTGTGATGGTGGCTCCGAAACTGTACACCACTCGTTCACAAAGTGCTCACGATACCTCGAAATGATTTTCCCACTTGCATACTTTGAAAATTTTAACACCTGTCTCGCTTGCCGGTTTTATCAATACTACCGATATTTCCCGCGCGCGCCTTCTCTCTTTCCAAATCGCTAGCTCGCGCGCCTCGAGTGCTACCGAATCGCCAATGAATCGATACTTTTAATCGATTACCGCTGCAAATTATTATAATTTTCATGTAAAAATATATATTTTCAATTAAATATCTTCTATTTATCTGCTTTATCTTGTATATTATAATTTATATATCATAATTTTATTATGTAAATCGCATTATGTAATTTTCACTAATATCATGTCAAATCCATTCTCGTGCATATTCTACAACTTATTTTTTAAAGAGGCGCATGGAAAATGCTACCAAGCGAGCATTAGTGAGCGAGGTGTTTTCAGCTAGTATTAATTATTGTAATAAAGCGAATACTATGAGCTTGAGATGACAATCCTAGGAACATGAAAAAGAATTCATTTTATTGATAGCAACTCAATTACTATTGTTATCAATAAATAAAAAATTAATAATTTATTTAAACAAATAAAAGTATATTAATCGAAAGCGTTGATTTCATACTTACTGACAAAATTATTAGAATTGATAATTTTTAATTAGCCAATTTTATATTTACATTGTAATATTTCGCCAAAAACATAAATTAATTATTATTCAAATATTATGAAACAATTTAAGTATTTCTTATTGGTAATGATGTCTATAAGCGATAAGTTATTTTTTTATGTAAAACATTTCAATTATTTTATTGTAACATTTGCGCTATTGAATTAACTAACTTTGTTGAATTAACTAACTTTGTTAGTTAATAAATTTTAACTACGATTTTTGCGATAAGTGCAAATTATGCTTAAGTTATCTATATTACATTCTGTATTTTTTACACTATTTAAATTTTCTTTAGCGCTGTTGGTTTCATTGTAAACAAGAGAAAATAATTTTGCACATTAGCAGAAATAGCGTGAAAAGGGCTATCTGGCGGAATTGGGGCTCAAAAATCTGTATATAACTAGGCTCAATTTTGCACAAGTGAGGGATATTCTCTCTTAGCCTTGCAAAGTGAGCGCTTAAGATTAAATAAACTTGAGTTATAGCTAAAAAGTTTCCTGTGATTAGATAAGCAAGCCTTTCCTCTCCAATTGTAATTTATTATGTAAGTTAATTAAAGCTAACTTTCGAATTTAACTATTTCGGATAAGAAACTTGTTCAGTGGTCAGATAAAATTGTTCAAGGAGCTCCAAAATGGCAAATTAAATGCTTAGCCAATGCGTCTGATCTCGTATTAGTGGCGTTTAAGTTTTTTATTGATACAATAATTACATATTTGGTTAAATGACATTGCATAGTTAGAAAGTGACAATTACCACTGAATGTTATTCGTAATTTCTTTACTATGTCGATTGATACTTTGTCGGAAGTTTCGATTAGCGTGTCTGTTATTATCATCGGTTCATGAGTTTTGTGTCTATCAATTTTCTTTTCTATACATTAAGGATATTTTCTCACATAGTATGAAATTTTATTACGCATTCCAGGCCAATAGTATCTTGTTCTAATCTTTTGATACGTTTAATTAATCCTTTTATGACCCACAATTAGGCTGCCATGTAAGGTCTTAATTATTTGCGTCCTTTCCTCTTTTGAGGGTAAGGTTACTTTATTATAGTATACCGTTATATTTATTTGGCTACTTTCAAAAATATTTATTAATAATTCGGTTAACAAACCTGGTACCAAATCGTCAGCAAAGTCTCCCCGTCACGATATTTGAAAGCTATACTTTTTTTTTATATAAGTAGCTTCCTTAAATTCCGAAGTCGAATTTTTATTGACTCTACACTCGTAGAATCTAATATCTATCTTTTACAACTATTGAATATATATTATATTTCTTGTACGGAGTGATCAATATTTGTCTAATTATAGGTTTTTTATTTTTTATATTTCATAAATCAATACCACCGATCTCATTCAATAGTCTAACAGTTGACGTAGTGCTATCACAGTCCCGGAAAAATTGTCAAAGCCTTGTTCTGATATTCCATCTTCTCTCTGTATGATAGTTAAAGTCTCAAACAGATCAGCTCAATATCTTTCCATCGGTATGTTTGTTGGCAGGAAAGATATAGGATGCATCACATCATTGTCTACCATAATAGTGTTATGATAATATGATATTACGGTATTACTGTCCATGAGAAAATTTTTTCCCAACATTTCATTCTCTTTTATAGGTAAATTTTCCCAAATAATATCAAATTTGGTCATTCGTCCATTAATACTTTACATAACAGGATCTACGATCTGTCTCGTATGTGCTGCTATTCCACTAAGCGTCATTGCCCTTTTAGAGTCGAATCTTACTGTGCAGTCCAATGCTCCAAATTTTATTAAATTAACAGTTGACCCGTTGTCTAACATAAACAGTCCATTTGTCATTTGTCTCCAGGATTTGGCATCTTATTCTTATCGGCGCATAGATTTTATTATTTCCAAAGGCAGATCTTCCATCTGCAGTAACTCAGATGCCTGGTCTGTCTTGAATGTTTGAAGTCTCTGTAATACCACCATCACCTGTGCGGATGGTACTCCTACTTTCTTTTGTGTTGGCTGTTTTTGTTTTGTAATTTCGCCAGAAATTCCTTTATTTCTTGGATCTGTACCTGAGATGGTGGGCTAGGGCTCACCACGTTGAGTACAGGGCGAGTCCCCAGTAAGCTTAATGTCTCTGAACTGGATCCATTCGGTTGGTTGTACAACAGTTTGGTCTCAACTATTGGCCATGATTTCCTTGATTAGGGCGATTTATTTTGAGTTGATCATAACTAATGGCACCGTATCGTCTTCTCGATGGATACGTGTTTGTATCAAGATTACAGAGACGGCCTTGATTTTCAAAACCATTGTGATTTGGAAATCATGAGGTCCAATTTCCATTGCGCATTTGGCCTTGTCTTTGTCTTTATGGCTGTTAATTTTGATAGTTCCCAGTGTATTGGCCGTTATTATTCTGCTGCTGTTGATTTGATCAACCAACCCACAAACCTCAGAAAATCAACCTAAAATCCTAAAAAAAATTACTACCCGCAGAATGGGCCTTTCCCTAGCTCCAGTAGTACCCGCTCGGCCCTGTGCAGCAGTGTCCCAATCACCATGCACCGTAATACCACGTCTCAGTCAACAACCAGGCCACAACTCTACGGCGCACATCCTAGCGCCGGCTGTTACCTACTCAGCCCCATGCGTACTTACGGCGTACGCGCCCCGTCTAACCGTCGTCGACAGAAATACTGCACACCGTAACGGTTGCACCACACAACTATCCGAGCTCAAAGTGCCCCTGCACTCAGGCAACCACGATACACTTCGGTTACCTACTGAAGCTCACCACCGCACTAGGAGAAAAACCCGTCCTCACGACAATACCGCACCCACGCATACGAATCGCGATCGTACAATCCCCCCGATCATCCGACTTACTCGCGTGTCCGAGCAACTGTCACTCCTCAATCAAACCTCATACATAATCTCATGCGCGTCGTGAAATTCCCCATAACGGATGCCATGTAACGAAGAATTAGCGACCGTTCCCGTCTGGGTAGCTCGCGGCCGTCCGCACTGTTGGGTTATAGGGCAGGTGAAATGAGCAGAGTAAATGAATATCTTTTAACAAAGGATTTATGATCAGCTCTTAACACACATCCGGCTCTTATGAGGCGTCAGCTCGTACTGGCGTCGCGCTCCGTGCTCTCGCGCAAAGGCGGCGCTGCACACACACATACATACAGTCAAGGAGAGACGCATACATACACTCATACCTTAACACTACCTTACGTCGAATCTTGAGTGTTTCAATACAAAATCTTATATTATACATATGGCGTGTACAAACAAACGTTAGGAACTGTGAAATTCGACTAGTGTCAAGCTAATACATTTAGTAAGAGAGAACAATAAACTTATCGAGCTAAATGTCAATACGAATACATTCGTTGCAATTTGAACAGGAACTAGTTAAATTTTAACTATGAGTTAAACAATAGAATCACAAACGTAGTAATTAAGAATTAAATGCAAGAAACAAGTGAAATAAATGAAATTGTATCATAGGATCAAGTCAGTGATTGATTATTTCTCAGTCCCAGCTCTCGTCCTCATCTTGGGCAGTTTGATTACGATTGTACCACTCGGTGGCGTATCCTTCTGTTCGAGTCGGTCGATGTGCATGCGGCACTGGAGCAGTCTCTGGATAGCGATATTCGGTTGCCAGTCTGTTCTCAGTCTGAGCATTCAGATTGAACCGTTCAGCTCTGTCGTTAAGTACTCGTTGATACTCTTCATCTGTCATCATATATCGCGCGTTTTGTCTCGAGTATTCACCTGCAACGAATTTTAGTTAGTTTTGCATAATTATGTTAGTTAAATTTCCGTGAATGAGATAGGACAGCGGTTTCGTAAAAATATCCGCCAACTGATCTTTAGACCCCACCCAGTTTATTTTAACTAAGCCATTCTTTGAACACTCTTTCACATAATGGGCCTTTATTTCTATAACATGTCTTAAAACTTTGCCTCCGTCAAATTCGGTATTTGCAATTGCAGCTTTGTTATCGCAATAAAGGTTCATAGGGTAAACGGTCATAGTAGAGAATTCTTTTAACGTCAAGCTGAGTGCAACTAGCTCTTTACAAGCCTCGCTCATAGCTATGTATTCGGCTTCACAGGTCGACAAAGCTGTGTGAGTTTGTTTTTTAGTTCTCCATGTAATAGTGTCACCGAATAATCTAACTAAATATCCGCAAGTCGTTATAGAGTCTCTACAGTCAGCTAAGCTAGCGTCCGAATATGCATCTAGTCCTTCATCTTTTCCAGGATAAATTAGTGATAGATTTTTTGTTAGAACAAGGTATTTTAACAGTCTGTCTATCATTTTCCAGTCGTTTTTATTAGGATTTAACTGATGTCTACTGATTACATTTGTCGCATAGCAGATGTCCGGTCTAGTCGCGTTTGTTAAGTATAACAGCGAGCCAACTATCTCTCTGTATTTACTAAGTTCAATTACGCTATTGGTCATTTCCTCGTTTTCTCTTTCTCTTCTCTCTCTATTATTTACCTGTGAAGTTACCATTGGCGAGTTTTGCGGATGAGCGTCTTTATACCCGAATTTTTCGAGCATCCTGTCGATAAACTTTGATTGATTAAGTTCTATAGTTTTAGTCTGTCTGTCACGTGTAATAGTTATTCCTAAGTACTCTCTTGGTTCCCCTAAATCTTTCATCTCGAATTTCTCAGCTAATTTAATTTTAAGTTCATCTAACGCTTTTTGATTATTTCCTATCATAATTATGTCATCTACATAAAGTAAAAGAACTATCAATACACTATCAACTATATAAACGAATAGACACGGCTCGTTCCTAGTTGTTTTAAAGTTAAAATCTTTCATTGTGTTGGCGAACAATTCATACCAACTCTTAGGGCTAGTTTTGAGTCCATACAACGATTTCTTTAATTTGTATATGTATTCTTTTCTTTCTTTATCCGCACTAGGAAAACCGTCAGGTATTTCTATATAAACTTCTCCTAGTACGTCACTGTTCAAGAATGCAGTCTTCACGTCCATCTGATACATTATTAAGTCATGTTTATTGGCATATGAAAACATCATTCTAATTAAAGGTAATCGTGTTACGGGTGCATAAGTTTCGCGCAAGTTATAAAAGTTTTTATCTCTGAATCCACGCGCAACTAGTCGTGTTCGTTTTAGTTTAGTACTGTCTACATTTATTTTAGTTTTATAAACCCAGCGAGTATCTATTATATTAGGTCTAGCTGTCGTTGTCGCAATGTCGGCTCTTTTATATAATTCTAAAACATTGTTTTTGATCATTGCATCAATCTCGGTGTCAAATGCAATTTTCCATTCAGCTCGGTCTGGCCTAGCCATCGCTTCTCGGTAAGATTTAGGATCTTGCATAATACCGGCTAAAAGAGCGTGATATTTGATGTCACAGTCTCTGTCATTTTCAGTTTCACCAGACGAGTTATTTAGCGCATACAACACTACCGGTTCTACTGTCTGTGTTTTCCTATGCCTACCTACTTTTCTTCTTTTAGGAGTGGATTCAGTTACTCCCTCAGTTTCTGAGATTTCCTCAGTTTCCTTTTCTTTTTCTTTAATTGGATCGTTTCTTTCTATTATTAAATTTTCAATGTTTTCTTTATCATTTTTATGTTTATCACCATACGTGTACCTTTCCACGAATCTAACTTCACGCGTTTCGATTAACTTTTTAGTGTCGGAATCAAATACTATGTAACCAGTCGGTAGATAGCCTATCAAATATGTTTGTATCGCTCTATCGTCAAGTTTCTTTCCATCAGGGACTAACGCGTAAGTTAAACACCCAAAACGTTTAAGCTGATTAGCATTAATTTTGTGATTTGGCGCGAATAAACTTAAAGGAGACTTCATGTTAATGGTTGAATGCGGACTTTGATTATAAACGTAGGTCACTACTCCTAACGCTAAGTTCCACATACTCAGTGGAAAACCTGAATCTAGTAATAACGCTCGCAACTTTTTAGTTATTGTTTGATTAAAACGTTCTACGATCCCATTGTGTTCTGGAGTACCAGGACATACCGCTTGAAGTTCCGCGCCAAATTCCTTAAGCACCTTGAGAGTTTCAGTTCCTGTGAACTCTGTACCCTGATCGCAGCTCAGATAACAAAATTTCGCATCTGTTCGTAAGAGATTTGTCGCTGAAATTATAAACTCTTTAAGTTTACCTGGCACATCGCTTTTGTGCCGTAAGGCATAAGTCATAGCAAACCTAGAGTAACTATCAACGAATGCAACTATAAACCTATACTGTTTAGGGTAAGTTACTGGAGTTATATAACCCATCACGTCAGCGTGAATTCTCAACAGGGGTGCATTTTCCCTATCTCTTATTTTTCTAAACGGAAGTTTGTTCATTTTCGCTCGGAAACATACATCGCATTCTTTTAATCCTTCATCAAAATCACACTTACTAAAGTCCTTGATCTCGGGGTGTGCTTTAGTATATTCTTTTAAATATTTCGCTGACATGTGTGCCAGTCGGGTATGCCAAAGCATGACCGTGTTTAATTTCTCAAGTCTTTCAATTTCGGTCGCTTTGGTGCCTTTCAACTTGTCGTAAGTTGAGTTGCTCGCTTTTACTATCTGTCTATCAAATAACGTACACAAAAGCCTATTATTTACATTAGAGTGTTCTTTTTGTATTCGTTCGGGCATGGGTTTTCCTTGAGTGACTGTACCGCGACGTGTCGTAATGTTAGCTACTACTGTTTCCTTTTTAGATTGAAAACTTTCTGAATTTAATTTACAAATATTTACAAACACGCTATTAGATTTAGAATTAGTTTCCGAGTTATTATTTACACCTGACATGTCAAGACTTATTTCCCAAAACGGTCGTTTATATAAACCGGAAATTACAGTCTGCCTACTCTTTGGATCATAAATATTTATCCTTTTATTATCAAGATAAATTTTTAAGCCTTTGTCAGCGAATCGTCTAAGCGAGATTAGATTTTTAGCCAAGTCTTTAGCATAAATTACTTTATCTAGTATTACTCTTTTCCCGTCTTTTAAAACTAATTCTACATTGCCACGTCCTTGAAAATTAAACTTCGCATTGTCATTTTTATTCGCGCAGTTAATTACGCCCGTGTCAGTCACATCAAGTTCTTTAAACTTAAGTCAAGAGTTAATCATATGGTGACTCGCGCCCGAGTCCGCAAGAGCTACGTTATCTGATTCCTTATCTGATTCTACCTCAGATTCACTCACATTACATTCGCAACAGTGTGCCGAGTGTCGCTTACTACTTTTCTTTTTAGTTTGTTTACCCTGATTACTTTTACGCTGCTGAGTAGAGAAAGATGAGTTCTGACGACCTCCACGAGCAGAGCCGCTGCTTCCTCCTCTCCCACGTCCACTCTGTCCTGAGTATAAATTTCCAGGTGCAGAACTGGAGTGCTTTGATCGGTCGTTGTCGTACCGAGGTCTTTTATCCAGTCGGTCGTTCGACGTCTCATTCTCCCTCTGTCGTTTCGTATTTACGAAGGACAGACCCGGCTCCCCTGAAGTACATTCTCTCTGGATATGCCCTGGCTGCTGACACTTGTAGCAGAACAAGGTTCCAGCTGGAGTTTTGCAGTCCTTTTTGTGATGCCCGTTGCTTCCGCAGTTGAAGCACAAGTTGTGCGCAGGCGGTTCTCGATCAGGTCGTGTGTTCATGGCGTTCGGCAGGTCTTTGTGGTGGCCAGTCTTTCTCGGAGCATGCTGCAAAAACAAGCGTCTTAGTTTTGCTAGATCAAAAGTATTTTTGCCTTCTGTCTCTCCCATACAGTCGGCCGTTACTACATCTGTTATCACTGTCGTCACTGTTCGTCTGACAGCATTAATAAACAGACTACGTTGCTCATCTTCAGATACTTTCTTTCCCTGAATATGAGCTTCATAGATTCTAACGGTATTGTCAAATCTCGCGCAAAAATCAAAACCTGTCTCTTTATTACAGTCGTATTTGATATTAATTAAGTTTTTATAAGCAACGTGTTTAGTTAATCCTATCTCTTGCAATTTAATCTTTTTAATTTCCTTGATTAAGTCAATTGGATTAGATATATGAGAAAAACGGTCATTATATTCTTCATGAATATGATTGATGATTATATCCTTTACCTTTACATCATCATACTCTAGTTTTAATTCCTCTACCTCTTTCCTATCTGAGTCGTTTAACACATAGAATAATCTTTTTGCTTTCAACTCGGTAAACAAGTAATTTTCGAAAGTCTCGTACCTAGTCTTTTTAGTTAACGTATACCTACGGAGTACGTTCGATTCGTTATGATTAAAGTCAATACTTATTGAATTGTCACCCGACCGCGTTACATTATTTACTGTACTATTCAATTTCAACGATTTTTCTATTGTTTTTGTAATCAAATCAGTCAGAGTTGTGTTACTCACTTGACTGTCACACCAATAGTAACGTTAGAGTTTACCTGGTTCATTGGTTTTGGAGTAGACTTGGTCGGTCCAAAGCCTCTAGTCATGGTGATAGCTGGGTCAGTCCTCTGTTCAGAGTTCTTCTCTTGGTCCGAATCCTCAATCTGTACCTCATCTATCACTTCCCCTTCTTCGAGCTCCTGCTATTCGCTAGAGATGAGACCGGCAAATATAGTGCCGTCAGCCTGGTCAGCACGATCAGCACTCTTTTGGTTATCAGGCGGTCTGATGACTACCACCCTCTTGATGGTTGGGCCTGTAGTACGAGTCAAGTCGGTTGTCTGAACCTGGGCAGTTTCAGTCTCTAGGTCAGCAGTAGGCTGGTTCTCCTTTGGCGCACTGACACCTTCAGCTCGAGAGAGGTTAGAGTTGACTAATACAGTCAGCTTTTCCATAGCTTCTGTCAGGCTGTCTTGTTTAGTTGTTATCCTGTCTAGGATGTCCTGGGTCTTATCCTTCCATTCATTCAAGTTCTGCTGAGACTATACGATCTTTTCCAGCATGTTGTTGATTTTCTCAATTCTTGGCGAAGGCGGTCGCTCGACTTGTGGCTTAGCCACTCTGAGCCAGAACTTTCCATCCTTCTGAGCCAGTTGTGGAAACATGGCCTCAAGCCAGCCTGATGATCGGTCATCCAGTCCTGCAGCATCAGTAAACAGGAAGATATTCAAGTTGCTGCAACAACTACAGTCGAGACAAAAGGATTTCATGCTGCTAGACAGAGCCTCTGAATACTAGTGGATGCCTGCAACGAGCATTTTACCCCAACCAACCTGAACACGAGTTTGGTTGCGGTAAGACGCCCTAGTCTTCATCCCACTTGGTGCACAGGCCATTTCAGTACAACCAGAGGTGGTTAGGACCCTTTCGTCGTGTCAGTCTGTTGTGATCGGCTGCTGCCTTTCACCTGTCCAGTATTTCAGTTGCAGCTGAAATACCCAGTGCACTGTTCCGTCATCAAATGTTTTAATTTGACTTAACCTTTACACAGTCATCAATTTTGATCCGTCTATTTTACTTTCTTACTCTAGTCGTTGCAGTCAGTCATTGTACTTTAAATTACATGCATATATTACAAAGAAATCTTACCAATCTCAATTCTCTCCTGATTTGTGAAATGCAGGATGAAGGGTTTATCACCCTGTGGAGCAGTCAAGTAAATTCCTTCATTAGGAAGCCTGGTCTTTAGGGAGTAGAAATCCCATAGTTTTCTCCTTATCTCTAGGATCTTTGTCTTCTGATCAGTCGCTATAGGTGGAGACAGATAATTAATTTCAAATTAGTTGATTATCTTTTAACTAGTCACACTTTACTATTCATTTCATAAAAGTTGATCTGTTCAATTTTTTATTTTCAGTCGCATTTCATCTAATAACATTCAGTTCACCGCTCGCGCGCTTACATATAGATGTCTATACCTATAGTTATATATATATGCAACGCCTTTGCTATACAGTCTAGTCTATACCGTTCGTGGCTGTTCGTGTACGTTCGGCTCGGCTTGGATGCGCGCGCAGTTCTTTCTCCTTTTGGCGGGTCAGCGTCGGCATGCTACCTCGTGCACGGCTCACGTGTTGCCGGCACTGGCTTTCCGCCATCTTGGCCAACGACCGTTGATTCGAGGAATCAACAGGTCGTTGCCTGTTTGACAGAAAGCCTTTGTCACATGTCGCAATTTCCCTCGTTCTAGCATTTTTTTTTTTTTTTTTTTTTTTTTCGGAACTTTCTAATACTTAAATTTAGCAATTCGCGAATCTACGATTATAAATTCTTTTATTTTCGCGCACTTTTACGATTCTAAACCACTTTTCATTCTTTCATGCATTCTCTCAATTTATTAATTAAACAAATTACATTCTATTACTTACTCAAATCTTTGATCGACTTTTGAACCTCCTTTTGAACCTCAGCCATCTCGGTCGTTTTCTTTTCAAAACAAAGGGCCAATGCAGTTCGTCGTGCAAATCGCACTCGTGTTCGTTTTCACTCACTTTTCACTTTTCACACACCTTTCACAGTTCTTATCGCGCGGTGGAGGCGTGCTCAGGGCCCATAACCTGTTGGGTTATAGGGCAGGTGAAATGAGCAGAGTAAATGAATATCTTTTAACAAAGGATTTATTATCAGCTCTTAACACACATCCGGCTCTTATGAGGCGTCAGCTCGTACTGGCGTCGCGCTCCGTGCTCTCGCGTAAAGGCGGCGCTGCACACACACATACATACAGTCAAGGAGAGACGCATACATACACTCATACCTTAACACGCACAAATTATTTATTCGGGTATTCGGGAAGCAAAAGACGTTAAACATAACCACGATACATAAACACGATAAACGCACAGATTCGAAATCGGGATGAGGAGTGATACAGCGGTGAATAAACACAACAGCGGATTAACACACTAATCCTTTAATCGTCACCAATAGGCTATAAGACAGCGATCTCGCGCTTATACAATACGAGCGGCACAATAATAAATCCGAACGCGAAGGTGAATCGTTGGCTGATCAGCCTGCCGATTCCGTGTCTAAAACCAAATATTACAATAAATGCCCGACAAAACACTTAATGCTGTTAATTCATCGACCAGGTAGCCAGCAGGCCTGCCGTGCTACCACCCATAAGCTGGAGCCCAAACATGCACGAGAGAAAGAGAGGAACAAGAGAAAAAAACACGGCATCGATCTCGACCTTCAGCCTCTCCGACGGCTTTAACGCTCTGTAGTGTGACGTCACTGGTGCGCTCCTTCCCGCTTACCGTTTCGCTAGTGTTTATTGTCGTAGCTGTTTATCTTCTTGCTCGTCCTCTCGCTCGCTCCAAAATACTGCTGCCTCAATCCGTTGTTTCGCTCGATGATTGCTGTTGTCGTTGTCTCCGCCGTCTCTCTGTTGCTCGGTACTGCAACGTCCAAACTGTTCGCTCGCGTATCAGCGCATCTCGCCGGTTACCCACACGCAGCGGTGCCGGGTATCCTTCGGGACACGGCTGGGCGCGACCCAACCTTACACTCTAATACTCGTCCGCGCATCAGGGTGTCTTCGAAAATGAACAAACGTCGACGAGGTCGCGGGGCCAACTTCCAAAAACCGTGACCTTCGGTTTGATCCGTGCGCGTGACTTCCTCTGCCCGAAGCCTAGCAGAGACTCTCCCGAATTTTCCACGATCATCCATGATTCAAGCGCGCGCTCTCTCTCTCTCTCTCTCTCTCTCTCTCTCTCTCTCTCCTTTCTTCTGCGCCATCTCCATCGTTCTAGTCGTCAGCTCAGCCCGTTTTCAGCACCTCGAAAACAAAAATCCAAGCATGAGTGTGTGTACCACACACGCACTCATGCTTGGCGCGGCGCACGGATATTTCCGAGAGTCAGACGGACGGAATCGGCCTAGCCGAGATTCTCCGTTACAATGTGTATATAAATTTTCATTACAGAACACCCTTTTCGTACAGATTTGATAGAAATTATAAATAAAATTTTAAAAAATAAGAATGAAAATAATTTTTTTTAAATATAAGTAAAATTAAAGAATAAATAATTATAACATAGTAATACAATTCAAAAATATTGCATAAGCCTCAGCAAGTTAACCACGCACTGCTACCATTTCTGTTACATGACGTCGTTAAGCATTAATCACGGGTTTCTTTTAGCTGCGTGCAATCTCTAAACTCGTCGCGTTACTTTGGCTGCGACTCAACAAATAGACGCTTTTGCACGAATATATGGTTGAATTATCTTTTATAAAATTAATAAAATTAATAAAATTGTATGATACGCGCTCGTTTCACACCAATGTTATTATTCTCCGCATACTTTAAAATATCTCATATCATTAAAGTATAAATATTGCTAAATGGAAGGAATAGAAATTAATTTGAAAGAAATACTCATGATATTTATATATTAGCAAAAAAGATAGTGTTTTATATAAATTTAACCTTGTAAATCAGTTTCAAAATGAGTCGGACTGGAGCTAGACAAAGACTGACTCCTTTTTTAGTTACCGTACTTTTTTTTCGATTTTCATTTTAAAGCCAATTGACACTTGTCGACCAGTATAACAGTACACTCTGCAAATTTTGATGGGAGCGCATTCTTTTCACAGTGCTAATAAGTCAACATGCACCGACCAGCGTTATAGCATACTCAGCAAGATATGATAGGTGCTCATTTCTCCTACAGTACATTGATTGAAATAAAATAAAGCACAAGCAAAATTTGATTCAATAGGCACGTTACTCAACATAGAGTAAGAGAATAAGGTGTAGTTTTGAAATTCGCCGGAAGTGAGTATAAGGTAGAATATACCTAAATATTTTTTGTTCGAATGACTTCAACGATACCTGAAGTATGGGCAAGCAAACTGAAATTAATTTCAATAGCATCAATCTCTGACATCTATTTTAATCTTCTAATCGTTGAAATACTCCTAATTGGTACTATATCTAGATGGAAATTTTGGAGTCAGGGAATGAGTTATAATTTTTGAATACATCATTAGTTCGTATCTAATAGAACATAGTTAATTATTTTTTGTTGAAATGATTCACTCGATACATCCTGTATGGAAATGAATTCTAAAATGAATTCTAATAGCATCAATCTCTGACGTAGTTTTTTATCTGATATGCTTTTATATAATCCATATTCATACAATCATGTGATGGAAATTACGAAGTCGGGGATAAGTAAGGATTATGTATTTTTCTGGAAGTGGGTTTTTGTAGAATATAGCTAATTATTTTATGTTAAGATGATGTGATGTTCGTATCTCTTATAATATAATTAATAGTTCGTACTCTCGTGGTCTTGTCGCGTTAATGAGTAAGAATTCGTTTCTGTTCAAAATTTCTCTAATTGGCAATATGAAATAAATCGAAAAATCAAGTATATGTAAATATAAGTAAAGTTCCAAGGAAAGTCAGACTTTACCCTAGTTTCTTATGGTGCAAATTGTCCCAAAAGCAGAGCTAAAGTCTTTCTTGTAAAGGATATAATACAACCCAAGTTTCTTATAGCGCGAGATGTTCTATAAGTTGTGCACAAATTATAGGAAAGGAAAGGTCTTGTTCAGTTAATCACAATGAGAAAAAGAACTCAGGTATTAGCCAAGTTTATTCAATATCATGCGCTCACTTTGCAAGGCTAGGAGTGAATACCAGCCTGTGCAATAATAGGCGTATTTATACTCGGATTTTCCCGCCTATTTTCGCAAGAGAGTTCTCTTCGAGAAGTTTTCGAATCTTCGAGAAATATTCGCGAATTTTGAGAAATGAATTTTCTTAATTTACAAGTAAATAAACATCAATGCTAAGCTTTCAACATATGTAAACATTACAAAATTAGTTATCGGTCGATTTAGTGTAAATTACAATTGTCACAAACAGTGTCGTTAAAAGTTATTAACTAATAAAGTTAATTAATGCAATATTACAATATTTACAATAGAACAATAATAACTTTGTACATAACTTTATCGTTTATTAATTTTAGAAGTAATTTCTAAAAAGAAATATTCAAATTAGTTAATCTAGTTAACAAATTAACTTTGCATATGAAAATTCATTATTATTTAATAATTAAACGCAATTCGTATTATTATAATCTAAATCTATGTACTAAAATCTATATAAGAAATGCTTTGTTACATCAAAATTACATCTAATTAATGTATTTTATTAAAATAACAAAAACTATTATATCTATATCTATAAGTCTGTGACGTCACGCTCCTTATATGGTCATGAAATTAGACTCTTGTACTAAAACAATCAAATAATAGGTGAGGTAGCGCCGTTTAATATACTAATTGATGTAAACAGATAGATGAATCTAACGGGTTGCAGTGATTCAGTGACATAATAAACTAGCTCATAGATAGGACCGTTACAATAATTTCCTCTGTATACAATTTCTAAGCAATTGTTCCCACCCATACAACGTGAATCTCAGAGTTGGGTTAACTAATAAATGTTGACATTCTCTACGTGTATTCTTTAACTTGATTAAAATGACGCTTTTTTAGACTAATTCGTAAGTTGAGACTTTTTTGGGAGTAGGTATCTGATAAAATATAAAAATTTGTTTATGATAGAAAAAAGTTTTAAGATCCTTTAATTCTAAACACTGAACATGCTATAGGCTTGAAACGCATAATTCTTTGACATGATGCATTAAGTAATAAATGTCAAAATTATTAACTTTTATATGACAACATAATCAAAAATCCTAATTTAAGGATCAGGACTATATTCGATGCTCAAAAGATGATTATATTCTGAACATACTCACTCTGATTGAATCTTCATTTTGATCTAAACTGCTTACCTTTGTAGATTAATCGTTACAATTTCCCACCACAGGTAGAAGATGGCGTAAGATTCCAATCGCAAATTGCAAATGAAATGCAGTGCCTTTTTATCTGAGTATGATGAGGAATATGTTAGAGCAAACATGCATTACATAATGCAGAAGAGCCTTGATCAAACTGAATGTGGTGAACGCCATATCTATAATAATACGTGGCATAATTTTGCAGTAGTATTGGCTCTACCGAATTCATTGCTCTGAAAAAGTATTTCTTATGCAGTTTTGGCCCAGATTTGCAGAGCCTATTTTCCAATTAAATGTACGTAACGAGGTGTGTCGTTGCAATTAAGCTGCCATAGACACCATTGTGGACTATTTAATGAGTCTGGCTTACATTATGCACTACGCAAGCTTGCCTTACATGTGCGAAGAAGTTCTAGACATTACGATATTATTATGAACCCTAATTTTTAAAATCTGCCTGTACTTGATGAAAGAAAAAGTTATACGGAATCTGAAAAATGGAGTTTGAAGGGCATGAGTGTTCTTTTATGATAGTCTAACATTTAGAAAAAAAATTCATTTATGATATTACGTAATCTCCAACATAGATAAAACGCATAATCTTTGGCTTATTAGGTTAGGATACCTTGAGAACATTAGGTGATGAAAAAAATTCTAAGGCCAGATTGGGATTTACCAAGTCAAAATATTTCGGAGATATGTCGTTGCGTCTCTAGGATTTTTTGGTTGTCGGCCTATGTTTTCAATAAATTTTACTTATGTATAAGATTTGTCATAACTGGATTAATATTGCTACCTTATTGGACAAATATCTTTTATTGTTACCCCTCAACACCCCAAAACAGACAAAAGCATCATAGCGGTCATATTCTTCAACCCGAACAAGATAACCGCTACTAAGATCTCATAACTATGTGACTCAAACTGTGCATGCGCACAATTGAAAGAGAGTTTTTAAGAGATGTTCTTGATTAGTCTCACTATTAGTTTAGTCGTGACTTACACTATGACTTGGAAAAAATTGAAAGAACGCACGAATACCTAGAAGGAAAACAAGTACTGATAGGATGCGAATGCCAAGGCAAAACTCTGGTCAGACAAAACCGACAATAGAAGAGAAGATCTCTAAGAACTTATTCTAAGTCTAGGACTGATAGTCGCTAATAGAAAGGGTCAGTCCAGAACTACTAGGTACTACGCGGTACTAGGGGAGAATCAGATGGAGATGTAACAATCCACACAACAAATTTAAATAATCTCCTCAAGGATTGATTGGTAATGGACTGGAGCAGGATAACTAGCAATCATAGACCCATTCTGATAACTATGAAGCACTCCTTAAGTCCAGTTCCTTCTTTAGAAAAGATCTCGGAACCGAGATTCAACACACGGAAGTCAGACTGGTAGGAGTTTAAAAGAAACTACGAAGTCGAAAAGGGAGATCGAGCGAAACTGCCATTATCAAATTAATTAGATATTGAAATTTATGTCTCGAAGTTAGAAGAGGCGATAAAAAGAGCAGCTAGCAGGTCTAACCCGCCAAAGGTGAAACATGTAAGATCGTACATCTGGTGGGATGCATCTTTGACAAAAAAAAAGAAAAGTAGTAAAGAGGCAATGAGATTTAGTTCTCAAAAATGCCGCAGATGCACCTGACCGAAGACGGAAAAAGTCCAGGAGCAAATAGAATAGATGCGATAATGCTGGTAAAGGTTACTCCACTACAACCAGTGTTAACGACGCTTTTTAATGCATGCTTGAATATTGGAGTGTTTCCAAGTAGATGGAAAAGTGGAAGGTTAATCACATTGTTGAAAGGATCTGATAAACCAGAGAATGTGATTAAATCTCACCGTCCAGTCTGTCTATTATCAATAATAGGCAAAACACTGGAACGGCTAATGATAAGACAAATGTCATAAACAGCGGCGAATGGGCCTCGCCGGACCAGTACGGATTTAGGTCTGAAAAGTCCACAGAGGATACAATCTCCCGATTATAACAGATTATTGAAGAAGTTGAAGCCAATAAAAGCTTTGAATATGTCACGGCTATTCCACTTGACATCTCAGAAGCATTTGACGCATTATGGTAGCCCAACCTGCTTGTTGAAATAAAAAGAAGATACATATTTTCTCAGTAAGCAGTATTCGAGAATTAATACAATTTAAATACTTTAAACCGATAAAATTCATTAAGAGAAATTTGGTCATTTATATAATTTCATTGGACACATCTGGTATATAGTAGTCTTGTTCATAATCGGATTAACTTGAAATTTTGACGGCATTACTACTTATATTTCAGTCCTTTCTAAATCATGCATCGTGATACACGTAATTGACTATAATTTTCACAGTTGACAATTTCAGTTTCACTGAAAGAAAATTCATTTTGACAATGTTTAGAAAGCAATTTGAAATTGTGAGTGCAACTATTCGTAATTTATTGTTTGATTTAATAATTTGAATGTATTAATGAATTTTGTATAATTTGTTAATAAAGTATTGCTGAAGAGGTCATGAACAAAATTGCAAAACGTTGAATTACTTTGGAAGGTTTGTAGTTGTGATTTATTTTTGGGATATTCCTCACACCATTGATTTTAATTCCTAATATTCCTTGGAATAACAATTGGAAGGGGCTTCATGGTCCTGAGCCAAGAAAAGACTGGGAGAATCCTGTGCTGAAACATACAATGAGATAAGAAACATTGCAAGAGCAACATGGGGACTGAAGTTCAAATCGCTGAATCACATGCAAACTCTCGCCGCCGTGTGTCCAATAGATCTCGAATCGGACAGAAAGATCGCCATTTATTACCACACTCCATATCCGCTTCGTAAAATAAATTTTTAATTAATAAAGTTATAGAATTATAAATAATTTTTACATTGTAAATAAAATCATTATGTAATGTAAAAAATTGCAAACCAAAAAAATGAAAAAAAAAAAATAAATAAATTTTTTTTATTCTTTTAGAGATGTCTTTAGAGTTCTTTAGTAAAGAGCATTTTTTCCGTGATATAACGATTTGATTCGTCACATGTGTTTTTTAATAAAATACGACATAGTTCAAAAAAATCGTATGAAACAAAATTTCTCGGATATGGGTTTTATAGCATTTGGGACAAGCTTTCAAATGGTGAAGACGTATTTTATCTTTCGTCACTTTCCTTTAAATTAATTCGCATCAAAATTGGAAAAAAATCAATTTCATTCTTTAGTTCTAAGGTCATAGTTTTGGAAAAAAAATAAAAAAACAGACATGCACTTTACGCCACTTGATAGATACTAGAAAATCCTACAAAATAAGTACCCACAGGGTTTTTTACGACTATCCTAAGTTGAGATATAAAACTTTAAAGTGTTAGGTTTTTCGTGTACAGAGTGGTTAATACGTATCATCGAGCGGTACTGTATGTGCCAAACACCACATGATCAAAAATTGCCCAATGAAGGGAAAAACAAATAAAATAATTTATACGAACATTATCTTACTAGTTTTGAATGATGTCTAGCACATAAGTGAATCCAACAAAAACTTTTCCCCGCATTGAAAGAAAAACGATGCTATGATGACCTAGTAATGTAACTAACAATAGAACTGAAAAATTAGCTACTCAACAGATAAACCCTTACTTTAGGTACGCATAAGCTGCAGCTAGTACCGACCGGATAGATTGCAATAATTTACTTGGTAGAAACCACGATCAGCCACGAACCAGAACCAACTGAATTAAATCGTAAAAAAAGTTAGAAGTAATGTTTGAAAAATCTATGGGTAGAATGGACACGATGTCAAAGCTGTCCACAGTACTGATTAATAGCATAGCAAAATGATTGAGTTAAAGAAAACTATAACTTGAAAACTTCTTCATTCGCGGAGAAATGCCATTTTGATCTCAGAAACTCATTTTACAAGTAAGCATATCTTCCAGTTTCCAAACTATTTTGTTTAAAAATCTGATCATCCAAACGATCAAGCTAATGAAGGTATTGCTATTTTTGTCAAGTCATCAATAAACTATAATCTAATTGTTAATTACCAAACATAAAACATACAACCTACAATCATCATAATAATCATTACAAAATCCACCCAGCCATTCAATTAGTAAAGATGGCTTGCCTTCTTTCTTCAGCATCCTGGAACATCGGTTTACAGTTGGTTGTAATTTAAACGCCAAGCCTCCAAGGGGCGGGGTGAAACCTGAAAGTTCATCTATTCTTACTCCAAGGAAGAAACAATTGTACAAGATAATTAAGAAGGGAGCTTACTTACTGACCAACAGATTTTACCAAGTGAATCAGACTTTATTGAATTCGCAATTGTAAAGGAAATCAACTTTATTTTACTTTTTAGCAAGCTCATATTTGGACTTATCATCGGATTACTCTTCAGTAATAATTACATTAAATACCATTAGTAATACCAATACTTAATAGTGAGGAAAGAATATATACGGGGGGGGGGGCAATAAATCTTTACAGAAAGAAGGAAAAAAAAGTTTTACGTATGTAATTTTTTTTATTTTTCAACATAATCTCCTTGAAGGTCGATACATTTTATTAAACGGTCTTCCAGTTTTTTTAAGCCATCATAAAAATATGATTTCTGAAAACCCTCAAAATAGGCATTTGTTTCGGCGATGACTTCTTCATTCGACGTGAATCGTTGTCCGGCAAGCCATTTTTTGAGATTAGGAAATAAGAAAATGTCACTGGGAGCCAAACCAGGCGAATATGGTGGATGGTCAATTAATTCGAACTTTAAATCGTTAATTTTTGCCATCGAAACTGCACACGTATGAACTCGATCATTGTCTTAAAGAAAGAGGCATTTTTTTTTGTTCAAGTGAGGACGTTTTTCTCTGAATTTTTCTTTCAGCTAACCTAATAATGACGCATAATATTGTCCAGTGATCGTCTGGCCTTTTTCCAGGTAGTCGATGTAAATGATTCCATACGTATCCCAAAAAACCGTGGCCATAATTTTGCCAGCTAACTTTACTGTCTTTGCCTTCTTTGGGGCTGGTTCTCCTGCGGTAATCCATTGTTTGGACTGTTCTTAGGTTTCAGGAGTGTAGTGGTGTATCCATGTTTCGTCTACAATTACGAGTCGACGCCAAAAGTCCTTCCGGATTACGACGTATGCATGCCAAAAGAGCCTCAGAGGTGACCATGCGGGTTCGTTTGTTTTCAACAGTGAGCAAACGCGGCACCCATCTTGCTGATATTTTTTTTATCCCCAATTTTTCATGCAAAATTGAAATGATGGTACCCTTTGATACTCCTGTGATCTCAACTAATTCTCGCAATTTTAATCTTCTATCACTCAACACCATATCGTGGAGTTTGTTGACCATTTCGGGCGTACTCACTTCTACGGGGCGTCCGGAACGAGGTTCATCTTTTGTTGTTGTACGGCCGCGTTTAAATTCATTTACCCAGTTATAAGCAGTCTTAAGTACAGGGGCAGACTTGCCATGAACGGCGTTAAACTCAACTGTGATTTCTTTTGGTGTAAGGCCTTTTAAATGAAAATGTTTTATCACCGCTCGAAACTCTGTTTTTTCCATTTTTCAAATAAACCAATAACTTTTTGTTCAACCAACGCTCACAAAAAAAGGACTTAATGAATCGAGCTGAAACTTTGTGCGATATCTAGTTAGTAGTATTGCTTGCCAAAAACATCATAATTTAAGCGTGACGAGTGCCATCTCTTGGATTTTGTAAAGACTTATTGACCCCCCCCTCGTATTAAAAACAACCGACTGGACTAAATATAAACAATCCATACAAGACAAAATTCACAGCAATGTACATCTGAAACCTAATAGTAACATAAAGAAACCATAGAAGAATTCAACAAGTTGATCAAAGTAACTGATAATAAATTTTCTACGATATTAATCTAGAAAACCGTTCATCACCAATCAAGCCTCGTAACCAGAAAAATTCATGAAATGGGGAAATTCGAACAAAATTGACAGATTACTCGACACTGGAGAGACAAAGAAAAACTGAATATTACAACTAGCGAATTAAAACACATACGATATTAAAATAGGAATCGGAAAATGGAAAACTTCTTAACTGACCCTCAAATAACCATAAAAATATAGGATTCCTAGCGCACGTGACCTTGAAATCACTTTCTGAATATAATACAAAAATTACCATTTTTTAACATTTGACCTTAAAATGACCTTTTGAAGGTCATAAAAAAATGTTAAAATACCGTTTCAATGTAAAATTTTCCCTGTTTTAAATACTTAGAAAAATACTTTCATAAGAAATTAAAAGAAAAATTAAAAGAAGACATCTTTGACGGTCTTGAAATCCGTACTTTATCTAGAGATGAAAACTTTGACACAACTATGAATAAATTCCGAAAAAGCAGCATGGTAAAGTTTTAAAGAGGTGTCAACAAAATTTTTGGGTAACGTAAAAGACGTAGATTACATTAATATTATCAAAAGACCGGTACGTAATTACTAGAAATTAGGCTGCTTAATGAACTTAAAACTTTATTTTCTTGATTCTCATATTGATTAATTTCCTGAAAATAAAGGTGACTTTAGTGAAGAGCAAGGTGAAGGTTTCACCACTTAAAAGAATTTGAACGTAGATTTCAAGAAAGATGGAGTACAAATATATTAGCAGATTATTGCTGGATGATAAAAAGAGAAACAACTTCGACAAGGGGACAAAAACATGCCAGAAACCCGTGTGCGTAAGCGAAAATCAATTAGAGCCGCTTATTTTGAAAGTGGCCTAACTCCATTCATCTTCAAATCGAGATATTGCAAGTTTAGGCCATTTTCAAACTACACGTTATTAATTAATTCGGAAAACTTATGTGTAAAAAATGTATCGTATTTTCTCTGAATATAAGCAATCTGAAGTGCGTTACTGATAAATAACATGAAGTTGTACATGTAACCATTGTAAGCGGCAGAAAATTGAAAAACGGAGTTAGGTCACTCTCAAAATAAACGGCTCATTTAATGCTACAATATCTTAAAAATAACTAAAATTACCGCACTCGGTTTCAGTAGTGTGACTGATGAGCAATTTCACATCATGAAAAACCGTTAAAATAGATTTAAAACAAAGTTTTTCAAGAAAATCATTAAATTTATCTCAAATGTTACCAGTTAACGTCTTCTGAGAGTGGGAAAGTGACAGAATCAAATTTTAATGGATTTCGAGTTAAATTTAGCATAAATTTCGGTTGTTTCCGTATTTTAGTAGTTTTAACTCAGTATGAGGGGTTGGGTTGGGTTGAAAAATAGTTAAAAATATATTCGAGACATAGTTTTCAATGTATTTTTCCCCTTTCAATTCCGTAGTCAAAATGCTTTTATTTTCATTCTTTTTAATTCTCATTTTGAAAACCCTCAAAAAAACCCCAAAAAATGAGGTTTTTTGTCATAAACTTCAAAATATGCAGAGAAAGGCAATTTTTTTATAGCATATTCGGATTCAGCGTCGAAAAATACGTAAGAAAATGTATATCTTGTCAAAAGTACAGACATATTTTTTTCTGTGGGTTTTTGTAATTATATTTTTCTGGTTATTATAACCAATTCACCCGAATCCTGGATCGAGTCTTTCATTGGAAAGCTCATCTAATTAAGAACGCTAATATTCTATTTAGTTAAAAAAAATTTACTAACAAGGGAACCACCCCAAACCGACCTCACCGATTTAAATGATTTGGGATATGTTGTAGTACTTGAAAAAAAATTAGATACGTGTTTTTTTTTATCGGCCCATAAGGGCTTTTAAAGGGTGAAATCCACCCTGAAAATCAACCCCTAAAATCAGTTTTTTTAATATTTCTCAGCATCAAATGAATATTTTTCAGTTAACTCAACGTTAAAAAATTTCTTATAAAAAGGCGCTTTTAAAGACATAATATTTATACTGAAAGGTTGCAACCCCCTTTTTAATAGGGGTAAATACACTATTTTTTGTAATGTTTTACGACATGTAATATAGTAAATGAGCTCGAGTGATTTAAAAATCGCACTGATAATGAGAAAATACCAAAATTAAATTGACGTGTTTCCGGATTTAAAAAAAAAAATATGTTTAAGGGGTGTTTCACCCCCTAGAAACCACCCCTGTCAAACTATCAGCAGGTTAATCCACCTAACCCTGGGATAAACAAGTTTAGTCGTTTGTTATTTCTTGAAATAATTTAATCAATGCATGAGCGAGCTACCTTAACTAACCAACCTGCCTCTAACCCACCAAACCCCCATAAACCACCCTTACCGAACCACATGCAGGCTAACCCACCTAATCCTATGAAAAGCAACTTTAGTCGTTTGTTATTTCTTTGAAATTATTGAATTTTACACCATAAGCGAGTTATCCCAGCTGTCTAACATACCTCTTATCCACCTACCCCTAACCTATCTAACCCCTACCCTTATAAACCACCCTTACGGAAACACAAGCAGGCTAAACCTCCTAACCCTGGGAAACACGAGTTAAGTTGTTTGTTATTTCCTGAAATAGTTTAATCCTACGCCTGAGCGAGCTACCTCAACTAACCATCCTGCCTCTAACCCACCAAACCCCCATAAACCACCCTTACCCAACCAAATGTAGGCTAATAGAACTAACTTTGAGAGAATTGAGTTTATCAGTTGCTTTTTCTTCAAATAATTGATTGCTACACCGTACGTGGGGTATCCCATTTTTTTTAATAAAATATATCTGTAGCTCAAACATAATTTATGACAAATAAAAATATGTTTAATACATTTTATTTTAATAGTACCAAAATGGCGAGAAATATCTTAAAAATAAACACGATAATAACACGAGGTCTAATTATCATTTATAGATCTATACATATATATTTATATTCGTATGTAGTGTAACGGGGTGATTGCTCCGTTTCAATCCGATTGTTCGTTCGGCGCGCAAGCGTGTCGAGATGCGCGCGGCGATATCGAAATGTTCAAATTTAATAGTTGAAGAGCAGGAGGGGACGGGAGTCAGTCAACCAACTTGCTACTAGTTAGAAATAACAACAGTAAAAATATGATTTGAATCGCATGCGAGTTAGTTTATTTGCCTATTCACTACAATATACTTGGTCCGCGTGTTTATGTTTACGAAGATCGCGCGCATCAATAACATGCAAAATGTCGGAGCGGCTGTAGCTCTTTGTTCGCAGAGCCTATACATGCACGCTACCGATTTTCATAGAGTACGAGGGATTAATAATTCCCTCCGCGCAGTCATACAAAAAGTCGCGATACTAAGCTGGCCAGCTTACCTTATTAATGGTCGTATGATTAGCGAGAGAGAAGAAGATTTGTTGGCGGTCCCTTGTCGGAAGCAGTTCGCTCGCGGTTTCGCCCTCGATGGCGAAACGCAGCACTCCCACACACACTAGTAAAGGCACGACAAAAAATCACGGCTTTAGTCGATGTCCCTCTCGTACAACTAGCTCACTCCAGCACTTGGAAACTTTTTGCTTTTTCTCACAACGGCTGGACACTCCTGTGGCTAGTTGCTTAAATTACTAATCCCTGACTGGTTCATTTATCTTCGTGCGCGTTCCGTCCCGTCTTGTACCAAGTTCCCTTATTCCGTTTTCACCAACCAGTAGGTGCTGCCCTCGCAGGCAGCCGCTTGGTTGAAGCGATAGCGCTAATAAGACGTTTACCGTCACAGTAGATAAATAAATATATTTACGTAAGAACCATCGGACGCGATACTACATATATTTTGATTTTTCATAATAATTTTCATCTTTTTCTTTTTTTTATTTATTGGTAAATTAAAATGTAGCATTCAACGAATTCCTTACAGAAATGATAATCATCCAAAAAGTGTTTGAAACATAATGATCTTTTACACCAACCACACCGTATTATAGCAACATTTTTACATACTTCTACTTCGCAATGTATATTGCAAGAATCTCCAAAACTAAAATCAACAGGATTATCTATTTTAGCTGGTTTTTCAGCAATATAGCTGCTTTTATACCAAGCGTATTTAAAAATATTTGTATATCTTGGTGAAAAAAGCTGGTTATGGATAAGAAACTGCATTGTTATGATGTTATTTCTTAAATGTAGATTCATTTCATAGTCCAACAAAATTACTTGATCTGATAAACGTCGAACGACGTTTTTCCGGATACGAAATCCATAAACATCGAGTGGTTGGATGTTCCCTGTCGTTCCTGTGGGAATTTTTTTTATATTAATAATTTTGTTTCTCGGCATCGTTTCCCTTACAGCTTTATCGCAATGTCCATTCCAAGAGTCGAGTAAAAGTACAGATTGAGGTCCAACATTTGGGTAAAAAACTTCTTTCAACAAAATTTAAAAATGATCTAAAATAAAAAAATGTCAAAATTTTTTTATGTCATTGCATTATAATAAACAAAAATATACTAACTTGTCGTTAATTTTCCAGATTTAGATGCTTCCACATGCACATTTTTTGGTCTAAATAATGAAGATGGGACCGAATTGACCACTTTTTTATTTTAATACTATAAAAAGTGGTGATAAAAGTTTCCCGGTTGCTGATACAGTTGGCTGAATTGTATAACTGTGCGTTGTCAATGAAACCGACTGTACCAAACATTGCACCTTCTTTTCTCCTTCAACTACCAATGTTCTTCCCGAGTGCATTTCTAATTAGAAACCACTCTGATCGGAATTATAAAAGTTTGCAATGCCGATTTCTGGAATATATATGATTTAACATCAGCTACAAAAGCATCAGCATTAGTTTGTAGTTCTTCTTTACTTTCTATTGTTTTTTTGGTGATAAATTTATTTATTTTTTTAGATACTAGTAGCAACCTTAGTAACCAATTTTGAGAAGCCTTAAATCTTATATCTTCATGGCCAACAATTTTTTGAGCTTCCAATGCCCATTTCCGTATATCTCGATCATGCACTATCGTACCAGCTGCAATAGCGGCTTTTAAATTATCAAACGTGTATTGGCAAATTTGCGCAATTTTTTCTCGGTAAGTTCCATTTTTATTAATTGTTTTCGCCCAACGTTTAAGTTGACTTATAGATGAAACTTTTTTGAATCTATGATGTACAGTATCCAGTTTTCAGTTTTTGTTTTTTCCGCTCCTCCAAAATTCTACGGCTCTTTGTTTATAATCAAATGTGATTTCTTCATCATCATTTGTGCACTGATTTGTTGGTGCAAAATCAGGATCATGAAAGTGATGTTGAACTTCATCTTCGATTATTTTAGCATCAGTATCTTTATAATCTTTATGAAAATCTAACGTCTCTTCAATAATCATATCAATATCATTAAACTCATACACGGTTTCTATTAATATTTCTTTCAACTTTTCTGACAATTTAATTTCTTTGAAATTAATCTCGCTATCTGGTATTTGTAAGCTTTGAAAATATGCTAATAATAAATTAACTACGTTCAAAGGATTGATCTTCAGGTTTTAATCTAAAACAAAATCAAGATATAAATACTCTTTTTTGCAGTTGAATAATTTTACAAAAGACAAAAGAAAATCTAGTCTATAGATAGAATTCGATCATACGTTTTTAACAGTTATATTTCACATGTTTACAAATCAAAATATTTGAATAAAAGTATATATGATAAGTGACATAAATACTTACGTAGTAGACAAAAACTTTTCTTCTTGTTATGTACTATATTTTGGTGTTCGGGAAATTTGTATGTAAATATAGAAATAAATTTATTTATAAATCCAACACTATAAAAAAACTTTAACTTTTTAAATACTTGACTTTTCTTCAACTACTATGAATAATGAAATATGTATCGGATGTCTTATTATCGTAAGGGGCGTAGATTTGATATAACTTATCTTCTTCGAGCCATTGATAAGACAAAATTGTACATAAGATAAAGTGTACAGCAAAGTAAAGTACCAACAAAAAGTAAACTAAACCACTAGTGAAAATTGAAAAAAGTAAACAGTTTATATGTATAGGAATTGAGACTATAATAACTATTTATAACTATTAATATAATCAATTATTTGTTATAATTTCTTTTCTCATTATAACGGGGTTTCTGCTCAGCTTCGCCTGGGCAGGAACAGTTATATAATTTATAAGTCGCGGGAAATAAATGAGGTTGCTCTCCAGAGCAGCACGGTGCTCCTGCACCGGGTGTTCTGGGTCCAGCAGCTCAGTTGCCTCCTTTTCGGTCAGAAAGCTTGGCCCGCGGAGAGTGTCGTAGGCTACGCGTGAAGATGCGCGACGTCCAAGAAGAGAGACTCGCGTTGGCACAGTCGCATACACAATTACAGTTCAAGGAACAGGGAGTCGGCGGACAATAAGCACTCAAATATGATTAAAAGTGGATGCGTGTAAATTTTAATTAGCAACAAAGGAATACATAATATCAAAACGCGTCGATATAAACAAAGTTAATCGCAACGCAACAAACTCGCAATAGCTTGACAGTGAAGCGAACGGAACTGCGCACGCGCTACGCGGTTAAGGTCGCGCAAGCACTCGCTCTGTTGTGAGCTGTGCACAATGGCGATAGTGAACTGGCGCGCACCGTTCGAACGAGGAAGCGACAGCGCTTAACCTCATCGAACCATGTAACAGCGAATTCGCCTCACAGGAGCCGGACGTTCGCGAACGGCAAACCGCACTTATTCGTTTCGGATACGACGAATGTATGAAAGCGACAGCACGTTCGCGGAGAGAGAGAAATGGCCGGTACCAACCGTGGCCACGGCGTAACGTGCACCAAAGAAAAGGCGGGTGTAAATGCGTGGTTCAGTTAGCGTGAAAAAGGAGAGAGCGGTGTAGAGAGAGAAGCCAGGTACTAGATCTAGTACTTACAGTATAGCCGCTTGCACTCCTATCCTAACCCGCAAATCAAGGGCACGCGACAGCGGGCTCGCTTCTACCGCACACTCGCTTTGTTTTTGGTTGGCTGACTCGCAATAACACTTTTTTTTTTGGCGTATGCAGCGTACGTAGGCGCGGGTAAGGCTGGATGACCGCAGTAGACTTCGACTCGCGCGAGGAACGTTAGCCCGTCGATCGTCGAAAATGGACTGTATCAATATTCGAAACTCTCTCTCTCTCCTCGCAAGGAAGCGTGGTCCGCGCCGCGAGTCGATATCGATTATCGTACGCAAGTCGCGTCGCTTACCAGTTCGCTGACGTCCGTAATGCTGTAATTATTCAAACAATATGGTAATTTATAATGATTATTAAATATATTAGTTACTGGCTTCTTGGGGAGAGAGAGACATAACGAATATACAAACGATTCGTTATATCCCCCTTCCCCAGACGCTGGTTGCCAGTGGGTACCAGATCGAAACCTAGTCTCTCTCTCTGCATGCATATGAGTTTATTTACCTCTTAGGGAAAATTTAAGACGCGGGCCATCAAATTGGGGCGGAATAAGCGCAACCACAAAAGGATAGGAAGGGTAAGGTAGTTAGAGTAACTCTCTCCTTTACAAGAATGGGCGTTTATTCGCTACAAATGTAGTATAAAAATAAAACGATTATCATCACCAGTCAGGCCGCACATGCGGCAGAACCTCACGCCTATGAGGTCGTCGCATGGTCCATCCCACTTTCCGCAGGGTTCCGTGCGGAACGCGTTCTTGAGGGCCACGTGGCCGGGTGGCCGTTTAATGGAGCCCCGCGCGAAGCTCTGAGTCAGGCCTCCAGGCCTGGCCGGGGCCTGGGCGACGACCATTTCTGCGCACGGTCCCGCCTGGTCAGAGGTAGACTCCGTGTCCCAGGGCCTTCCGGCTTGGCAGATACGGAGCGCGTGGCGACGGGGATCCACCGCCAAGCGATCCAGCTGCCTCATCTGGGCACGAAGGTCGACCACCTCCCGCAGCTTGGCCTCGACGGCCTCAGCGAGCGCTCGCTTCTCCTCCTCGGCTATGCGCTGCGCCAGCCAGTCAGTACGGACGTCAGCGACGTACGCTTTCCAGTCCAGCTCCTGCTGGATCTTCGCAGCGTATTCGCCAGCGGCCCGCCTTGCCTCGGGGCCAACGACGCGGATGAAGTCCGCCGCTTCCGTAAAAACGGCAGTCTCTTCCAAATTGGCGGCAATACGGGCAGCGCGGGCGCCTTTTACCCGCTGGAAGAGTTCCCTCCAGGCCTCTTCAAGGGCCCTTGGCCCATAGACGGGGTAGGGAGCGTCTTCGCTGGACTCGGTGTCGTCCTGGGCCGATGACGAAGCGGCGTCCGCGGCAACCCCTGAGCCTCTCTCAGTGCTCGCCTCTTCGTCGGGCGTCCTCACTCGCTCGCCGGAAGCTTCGGCCTCGGGGGCTAGTCGGAGGAGCTCAGGCGACGAAGCGGGCTCGACTCCAACGCCGAGGGTCTCTTCCCCGGTCGCTTCAAGCGTTCCCCCGGGGACAGCAGCCTCAGCGCCCAGCGATTTCCCGCCTTCGTCGGTTACGACCTCGACGCATACCGCGGCTTCGGCGACCGCGTCTTCAGTGACAGCGCCTTCAGCCGGAGCGACGACTCGCTGGGGCTTTCCCTCGGAGCTCTGCTGCGCAGATTCCATCTGAAAAATCCCAAGGTAAAGTAGTATCTCTTGGAGCTATCAAGATGACTCAGCAAGCAGAAGAAGATCAAGCATTAGAGAGCGATGGAGTAAAGCAGCAAAGCAGAAGTTGAAAAGGCAGTAGATCGAGTAAAAGCATAAGCAAAACAAAGCAAAAAAAAAAACAAGAATAAGGCGCAATTGGGTCGCTTAATTTCGGTTGGAGCGGAGTCGTCTCGGTGACGGCGGATTCGCACGCAACGCGAGTCTCTTCTTGCCTTTCGGTCGGCCACGTTTTCTCCGCGGTTCGGAGTTCGTCTCGCAGTTTTCCGACCTATTCGGTTTAGACACGCTCTCGACGGGTACTGGAGAAAACAGATCGTTGAGATCAAACTCTTCTTCGGACTTAGGTTCCTCTTCTACTTCTTTGTCCGCGTCCGGACATTGATCCTCGTCGTGGCAAGTTCGTAAGTCGCGAACGGCAACTTTACCCACATCGTGGCCTTTTTCGGTGCTCAATTGGTATGAGTTCATGCCTAGACGTGCACTCACGATGAAAGGTCCCGCAAACTTCGGGCTCAGCTTAGCAGCTATTTTCATCGCTGCTGAGGAGAGTAGGCGGTTCTTAGCCCAGACTTTATCTCCAATGCAATACTCTACGTTTCTTCGTTTTAGGTTGTAATACTTCTGTTGACGATCTTGCGCAATCCGAGTGTTTTCCCTAGCGACGGCGGGGAAATCATCCAATTTCTCCATCCTTGCGTGCCAGTGTTCCACTGCCGCAGCTTCAAGGTTACGGACTCGGTCTCTATCTTCCCTTTTTTTCTTGGAGTCGGGAAGTTCAGGGTGCCGCCCGTAATTAAGGAAAGCTGGACTAGCGCGCGTCGCTTCATGTATCGCAGTGTTGTAAGCGAAAGCGAATTCCGCTATGTGCGCGTCCCAGGTGGTGTGATTTTCTTGAATGAAGGCACTAATCATGGTCTTGATAGTGCGATTCACTCTCTCCGTCGGATTGCTCTTAGGAGAATACGGCGCGCACGTGCTATGCGTTACGCCGAATGAGTCCAAGAACTCATCCACCAACTTATTTTTAAACGGCGTACCGTTATCCGATAAAAATTTATCGGGCACTCCGAATCGCAAAAAGATTCGCTCCTTTAACTCGCGGCGGATCGCTTTCCCATTAGCTTTGCGTAATGGAATGCACTCTATCCAGCGAGTAAAGAGGTCAACAAAAATGAGAAGATGTTCGTGACCCTGCGCTGACCTTGGAAAAGGGCCCATAGTGTCGCCTGCCACTATTTCCCATGGCCGAGAGACTATGTGCCTTCCCATTAAACCTGCAGGAGCGGCTTGCTCCGCTTTGGTTTGTTGGCAGACAAGGCAATTACGGACGTAATGTGCTACGTCTCTATTCATGCCAGGCCAATAATATTTCAGCGCTGCTCGCTTTAGCGTCTTATATCGCCCTAGATGTCCTGCTGTCAGGCTATCGTGGCTTTCTACAAGCACTTGAGCTCTGCGTTCTCGCGAGAGCACTAGTTTCCATGCGTCCTCGTCCGCGCCCATCAGATCGTCAACAAGAGGATCCGGCTTGTAGATATATAGCTTATCTCCGCTATACTTCCAATATGGGTGTTCGGTTGGATTCTCTCGAACCTTTTGAACCCATTTCAAATACCAAGGGTCTTTGATTGGAGTTAGCGCTGAGAGCGACGCTAAGTCGGCGGCAGTAGTCGTGCCATCTTCTTCGTACATCCGTGATAAGGCATCTGGAACGACGTTGAACTTTCCTTTGCGATGCACTATATCGAAACTGTACGACTGTAAGATCAGCGACCAGCGTCCGAGCTTACCGTTCGGATGCTTCAAATCTCGTAGCCATTTCAGACTATAGTGATCGGTTATCACTGTAAAATGATAACCTTCTATATAAGGCCTAAATTTCTCAATCGCCCAAATTACTGCGAGACACTCTTTTTCTGTTACTGAGAGCCTCCTCTCCGTAGCGCTGAGTGCTCGACTGGCAAAACAGAGCACTCTGTCTTCTTCTCCAATGTGTTGTAGGAGAACGCTGCCCAGTCCTGAATCGCTTGCGTCACATTCGACTATAAACGGGGCCGCGAAATCGGGCCGTGCCAAGACTGGGGCAGTGGCGATCTGTCCTTTGATGCGCTCAAAAGCGTCTTGCTGCGCTTCAGTCCACTCGTACTTAGTGTCTTTTCGGGTTAATAAGGTAAGCGGATCCGCTATGCTCGCAAAATCGGGCAAAAACTTCCGATACCAGAACGCCATGCCGAGGAATCTGCGCAACTGCTTCAGATTCTTTGGCGGCGGATAGTCCAAAATAGGACGAACCCTTTCAGGATCAGGACGAGTCCCATCCTTGTTGACTAAAACACCTAAGTAGCGAACTTCTGTCATACAAATGCGCGACTTCTTGTAGTTGATGGTTAGGCCCACCTTTTTGATCCGATTAAGGATACACGAAAGCCATTTCAGATGTTCATCATAGGTCTCGGTGGCTATGATCAAATCATCTATATATGCGAAGACGTAGGGCTCCATCTCAGGCGGTATCAGCATATCTGCCAGCATTTGGAAGGTAGCTGGTCCTCCAGCCACTCCATAGGGCATTCGCACAAACTCGAATAGCCCGAGGCCAGGAACAGTAAATGCTGTAATCGGCGTGGATCGCTCCGTAAGAGGGATCTGGTGAAAGGCCCCTGAGCAGTCAAGAGCGCTAATGTACTTAGCGTGCTGCAGTTTTCGCAGAATCACGTCCATGTAGGGAAGCGGATACGCGCTAACTTTGGACACTGCGTTGACCTTTCTAAAATCTACGCAAAAGCGATACGAACCGTCTGGTTTTTTAACCATAACGATAGGGCTCGACCATTCGCTTTTCGAACGCCGAATTATCTTTGCCTCAAGCATCTTATATACCTGCGCATGCATCTCCATTTCGATAACATGCGAAACAGGATAGTATTTCTGCTTGATCGGCCGGGCATCTCCAACGTCAATGTCATGGGAAATCCATGAAGTACATCCAATGTGGCCATTCTTTGATTCCGGCAGCTCAATTACTCGGTCGATCCCTTTTCGTTGCTCTGGAGTAATCTCTGCAATACCAAGTGCGGACAGAGCGAGCGGACTATCAACGCTCAAAGACGAGAGGGTAAGTGACACGTGTTGATCACACCCTTTTACCCGTAAGGTATTCGTCTCGGGATCAAGACAAGCGGAAAACGCACGAATGAAGTCTCCTCCTAGAGTACATTCAGACTCGGCTTCGCTTAAAATAAGGGCATCTATCATATAAGACGCTCCTGCGACCGAAAATGGTAATTGAACACTGCCAATGATGGGCACGTAATGTCCATCGATAGCGCGTGCTCCTGGGCCATCGTACAGTGTGACTGGACGATCCAGGGCTGCCGCTATTTGAAGGCCAATGGGGCTTAAGACGGTCCGAGATGCACCGGTGTCATAAAGTGCTCTAAACGTGAAATGGCCTACTTGTACTGGTAGCCACCACCGAGGGTACGTTTCAACTAAAGCGCACGTCGCAGTACTTTGGTCTGGCAGAAGCGTAATCGCTTGATCGTTCCGTGCCGGCGAACGGACGACTTTCGCTGATTGCTGTGCCTGACGGTCTCCTGAGTCGGCGTTCGTTGATGAGGCCCTCGTAATAAGGGGAGCGATAGGGACCCCGTCTACTCGCTCCTGTCCGCGTTTTTTGCGCGCCCATTCTTCGAGCATTCAGGGCAGGTAGCCTTGGTGTAGCCGGGCCAACTACACTCCCAGCAGAGTAACTTATCTGCATCTGGTCCAGGAGCCTTGTCCTTATTTTTGTCTGAGCGTGGCGTAATAACTCTCGCTCGACTTCCAGACCTTTGGTCGCTTCCTCGACCACCTTTAGCGCTCCATCGCCCTCTGTTCCTGCTTCCTCTGCCTCGGGTATCAGATCCTCTTCGTTGCACCGTAGATGACGATAGTACGGCAGTTTTTGTCGAAGTTGGAGTAGTATCCACACTAGCGATGGGCAGGCTTTTGGGGGAAGACACTGTAAGCTCCTGGTATTTCTTCAGTAGGTAATTGTGGAGAGATTTCTCTAACTCAGCATCTGATAAACTCGAAGTTTCCGCCATTGAAGCGATATTCGCCTTTGACTTCGTCGTTGTCTTGGTCTTCGGCTTATATGCGGCCTCTGGGAGCAAGCTCTGCTCTGGAGAAGGCGGCGGCTTCCAAAGTTCATCGGATTCCGCGATTTCCACCTCTTGTGCTCGATGGAGGAGCTGAGCTAGCGATGCGATGGTGTGTTGCTGCTTCTTTAGCTCCTTCTTGAGTCTTGGAACCATGTTATCTATTGCCAAGTCCACTTGGTCAAGGATACTTCATGGTCGCTCAAAGCGGCTGAAAATCGTATGTAAGGCTGACAGGTAATCTCTCACGGGTTCATCAGGTCCTTGCGTCCTTAAATGCGCTTCCACCAACAGGTTTCGGCTGTACCGACGTGACTTGCTGTAAGCGATTAGCGCTGCATCTCGAAACTCTTGGTAGGTATTCCATGTTGGTCTCAAGAGGCGGTACCAGTGGAGCGCTTGACCTCTGAAAAGCGTAGATAGTGAATCCAGGATTTCATTCTCCGTGATACGGTCTAAACAGCAGTTTTCTTCTACACGTTCCAGGAATTCCTCGATGCTGGCACTCGAGTCGTTGGAGAACTGGATTTTCCAGTCTCTGACCGTTTTTCCCAGGTTTCTTGTTTGAATTCGTGTATTGTCGAAGCCGTTAGCGTTTGTTCTCCAATTTGGAAGTCCGTGACTAGTGGTCGCTTGCCGTGTTGCATTTGTTGGTTGCGATCCCGTAGCATGCGAGAGCGAAAACGCTTCGTCTCTTAGGACCCCCCTTCCCCAGCTCGAAGCTGCAGGGGTAGAAGTCATTCCGCAAGGCCGAAGGTCTTGCGTACTTGTCGCATTAGCTGTTCCAGTGGGTATTGTATTCCTTAGTATGCTTGTTCTGTTGGTAGCTATTTGCGATCTTCTCGTTGATGAAAACAAAGCTGCATTCGGATTCAGTTTTGGCTTTTCAATTACTGTTAAATCGTACTCTGGATCTATAAGACTGTAGGTATCACGAAAATTCACATTTTTGTCCTGTCTTATTGCTTTTCAGTTACTGATAGTTTCTGACATCGACTTTATCTGTTGTTGCTGAGATTCGATTTTGTGTTCGAGTCTAGCGTTCTCGCTTTGCATTCTTGATAAGTCGTTTTCCATGTTATCGACTTTTTCTTGAAGCATAGTCGCAGCAATTATGGCTTTTTTTAGCTCTCTAGCCGTGGATTCTGGTATGTGCTGCGTTTCCCCTGTTGGTAGCAAACACCATACCATTTTCTCCGGCGTCTGTGATATTTCGCTTGTTAATCTGTTCTCCCATGTCGATGTCCTCGGCCTTGTATTGACAAAACTTGTTGTTGTCATTGTCTGTGCCGTATGTGTGCTCCCCGCGATCGTATTGTTGATTAAAGTTTCCTTTGTTAAAATTTGTGCCGTGTTAGATGTTGGTGTTAACGACATGTCCTTGTGTACGTTGTCTTCTTCATCGTTGGTGTTATCCGTATTGTCAAGATCTTCTTCCTTATCCAATTCCGCAATAATTTTAAGATCGTCGCGTAAAGATTCCGGTATGACTTCTGATTGCATCAGCGTCACCCATAATTTATCGCGTCTTTCCTTTGCTTTTAGCGTTAAATTGTCGATCGTTTCCATGAAGTCATCCGTTGAATAATCGCCTTGTAGTCGCCTGTAAAGTTTATTAGCGCGCTCATACATTGAACCGTTATTATCTATTTCAAGGTCATTTAAAATGTTATTTAACGTGTCACTGGGTAAAGATTTTATCCAATCTTTAATTTTGTTATCAATTTCATCTTTAAATATCGTTAAATCGCTAATGTTATCCATCTTTAATTTAATTTAATTTGTTAATTATTTATACTTTATTTATTTATTATTAATTATTATTTCTTGTTATGACTCTTGATTTGGTTCTTGTATTTCCTCTTAGATAATTTTATATTATTTAATTTAGAATTTATTTGATTTATATGCGCGTTTTAAATAATTATGGATTATGTTATAATCGCTATAAATTATGACGATATATAATATAAATCAGGATTGACATGCATACACAGTAGACTTCAAAATAATCGCTTATATTTGCAGTAACTATATACGTAATATATAGCGCAAACGCTTAAATTGGAAATGTTCGGACAATACGTATTAATATAAATATACGCTTGGGTAGCGATTTTCGCTTCGAACGCTTTTCTCGCCGAGTATGTCTGTACGACGTAAACACTCTGAATTCCTCAATACTATTTATATTGTAAGCAGCTTTTGTAACTAGCTTGGTCAATTTGTTGTGTTTACGTTACCACACGTACGTCTCTCTAAATTTTCCGCGAAGGATATCGCAGCAAAGTCACACGAAAATCGATGAACACGTTGGGCGCCAAAATATAACGGGGTTTCTGCTCAGCTTCGCCTGGGCAGGAACAGTTATATAATTTATAAGTCGCGGGAAATAAATGAGGTTGCTCTCCAGAGCAGCACGGTGCTCCTGCACCGGGTGTTCTGGGTCCAGCAGCTCAGTTGCCTCCTTTTCGGTCAGAAAGCTTGGCCCGCGGAGAGTGTCGTAGGCTACGCGTGAAGATGCGCGACGTCCAAGAAGAGAGACTCGCGTTGGCACAGTCGCATACACAATTACAGTTCAAGGAACAGGGAGTCGGCGGACAATAAGCACTCAAATATGATTAAAAGTGGATGCGTGTAAATTTTAATTAGCAACAAAGGAATACATAATATCAAAACGCGTCGATATAAACAAAGTTAATCGCAACGCAACAAACTCGCAATAGCTTGACAGTGAAGCGAACGGAACTGCGCACGCGCTACGCGGTTAAGGTCGCGCAAGCACTCGCTCTGTTGTGAGCTGTGCACAATGGCGATAGCGAACTGGCGCGCACCGTTCGAACGAGGAAGCGACAGCGCTTAACCTCATCGAACCATGTAACAGCGAATTCGCCTCACAGGAGCCGGACGTTCGCGAACGGCAAACCGCACTTATTCGTTTCGGATACGACGAATGTATGAAAGCGACAGCACGTTCGCGGAGAGAGAGAAATGGCCGGTACCAACCGTGGCCACGGCGTAACGTGCACCAAAGAAAAGGCGGGTGTAAATGCGTGGTTCAGTTAGCGTGAAAAAGGAGAGAGCGGTGTAGAGAGAGAAGCCAGGTACTAGATCTAGTACTTACAGTATAGCCGCTTGCACTCCTATCCTAACCCGCAAATCAAGGGCACGCGACAGCGGGCTCGCTTCTACCGCACACTCGCTTTGTTTTTGGTTGGCTGACTCGCAATAACACTTTTTTTTTTGGCGTATGCAGCGTACGTAGGCGCGTGTAAGGCTGGATGACCGCAGTAGACTTCGACTCGCGCGAGGAACGTTAGCCCGTCGATCGTCGAAAACGGACTGTATCAATATTCGAAACTCTCTCTCTCTCCTCGCAAGGAAGCGTCTCTCCGCGAGGTCCGCGCCGCGAGTCGATATCGATTATCGTACGCAAGTCACGTCGCTTACCAGTTCGCTGACGTCCGTAATACTGTAATTATTCAAACAATATGGTAATTTATAATGATTATTAAATATATTAGTTACTGGCTTCTTGGGGAGAGAGAGACACAACGAATATACAAACGATTCGTTATATCATTGACAAATTGTAAATGATTAAAAAAGAAATAATAACTATATTAAACTTCCACTTTTGAAATTAATACCTTTTAAGTGTTATTACTTGTTATTTTTCTTTATTACGAATTAACTTTACGTTTAAAAAATAATAACTATTATTATTACTCTATTACACAAAGTTATATGTAATACAATTGCAAATAATATTTTTAAAAAAACTGATACTATAACTGTTATTATTAATTTCGAAAAAACAAAATTGTTAATAATTATTTATAATTTATTTTAGTCTCAAATCTTATATTTATAAGCCGTTATTAATTATTTTCATCTTTTTTGTATTTATAATGAAAAGAAAATAATAATTATTACATAAAATTTGTAATACTTGGGACATATTGTTATGCAACATGAATGTTATTCAAAAAATACATTTATTTTTCGCTATTTATATAAGGTTAGCCCGCATGTGGTTCGGTAAGGGTGGTTTATAAGGGTGGGGGTTAGATAGGATAGGGGCAGGTGGATCGTTACACTACATACGAATATAAATATATATGTATAGATCTATAAATGATAATTAGACCTCGTGTTATTATCGTGTTTATTTTTAAGATATTTCTCGCCATTTTGGTACTATTAAAATAAAATGTATTAAACATATTTTTATTTGTCATAAATTATGTTTGAGCTACAGATATATTTTATTAAAAAAAATGGGATACCCCACGTACGGTGTAGCAATCAATTATTTGAAGAAAAAGCAACTGATAAACTCAATTCTCTCAAAGTTAGTTTTATTAGCCTACATTTGGTTGGGTAAGGGTGGTTTATGGGGGTTTGGTGGGTTAGAGGCAGGATGGTTAGTTGAGGTAGCTCGCTCAGGCGTAGGATTAAACTATTTCAGGAAATAAAAAACAACTTAACTCCTGTTTCCCAGGGTTAGGAGGTTTAGCCTGCTTGTGTTTCCGTAAGGGTGGTTTATAAGGGTAGGGGTTATATAGGTTAGGGGTAGGTGGATAAGAGGTATGTTAGACAGCTGGGATAACTCGCTTATGGTGTAAAATTCAATAATTTCAAAGAAATAACAAACGACTAAAGTTGCTTTTCATAGGATTAGGTGGGTTAGCCTGCATGTGGTTCGGTAAGGGTGGTTTATGGGGGTTTGGTGGGTTAGAGGCAGGTTGGTTAGTTGAGGTAGCTCGCTCATGCATTGATTAAATTATTTCAAGAAATAACAAACGACTAAACTTGTTTATCCCAGGGTTAGGTGGATTAACCTGCTGATAGTTTGACGGGGGTGGTTTCTAGGGGGTGAAACACCCCTTAAACATATTTTTTTTTTAAATCCGGAAACACGTCAATTTAATTTTGGTATTTTCTCATTATCAGTGCGATTTTTAAATCACTCGAGCTCATTTACTATATTACATGTCGTAAAACATTACAAAAAATAGTGTATTTACCCCTATTAAAAAGGGGGTTGCAACCTTTCAGTATAAATGTTATGTCTTTAAAAGCGCCTTTTTATAAGAAATTTTTTAACGTTGAGTTAACTGAAAAATATTCATTTGATGCTGAGAAATATTAAAAAAACTGATTTTAGGGGTTGATTTTCAGGGTGGATTTCACCCCTTAAAAACCCTTATGGGCCGATAAAAAAACACGTATCTAATTTTTTTTTCAAGTACAACATATCCCAAAATCATTCAAATCGGTGAGGTCGGGTTGGGGTGGTTCCCTTGTAAGTGTTATATAACAGACTGTAGATAATAAATAAAGAAAATTTCCGAGAACTTTCTTTTTTCTGGTTTTATACATATATAACTAGTTTTTTGTATTCTACTGAAATTGCTCGTCTCCGTTGTGATTTCTATTGCGATCCAGTTTTTCTGTGAGCTTTTGTGTACGAGGTAGACCTTCGAAATCTTTGACTTAGGAATTCAAGGTACTTTGAAATCAAGTTGTGATTCTAGGCTTATTTTTTCCGTAGTCTCTGCATATATGATTTTTCTTATGATTTGTCTTGTCAATCCAAAGGTTACGTCATTCTTTGTTGTATTAATTTGAATGGAAATTTATTTAACTTGAGAGTAATGCATAACTCGAAATCTAATATTCTTCTGTCAATCTTTATCTCTTTCAGGTTTTTAATTTCTAAGAATGATTTTTGCATAACCTTAAAATACTTTAATAAGGCATTTCTGAAAAGCTAGAGTATTGCTTTTTCTCCTTTCCATGCATTCTCTATTTCCATATTTTACTTTGAACCTTGATTTTGACTTGGTTTTTCTCACTATTGAGATTGCTCGTTATTTGGTTCCAAATAGTCTTGTTGAGTCTTAGGTATATGATTCCATTCCTTCCTTGTTTGGCTTCTTTGCTCGTTGCTTGTTTGTTGGATAAGTTATTAACTTTTACCTCGTCTTTTTCTTCATTTTCTTAATTTTTCTTATTTAGCTGCTGTATTTTGTTTGTCATACTCCTTATCATATATAACGGACCTTTCAGCTCTTTTTGTTATGAATCTGTATTCTATTACATTTATTAAAATCTCTTTATTTCTGGTCATCGCTAATACGCTTCTGTTTGTTTTAAATTCGATCTTTCCTTGTGTTTTTTTCATAAATACCTCAGATAATAGTTTCATACGACATTTGATGGCAAACATTAATTATTTTATCGTCTAAATATATACTATATCCTTAATCAGCAAATTTGTGACGTGAGAGAAGATTTTGAGATACTGACTCGGCATCGTTATTCAATTCTATTTTATTATTATGTGATTTTTTTGAATCTAGTTCCTCCGCTCTCATTTTTATTCGAACATCTTATAATATTAATTCTAATTTCATCAACAGCTTTTAATATACATTTTTAATTAGCAAGGTGCTCTGTCGCACCTGAATGTGAAATGAATTCTGTATGAATTCATTTCAAATAAATTCATGAATTTCGCAGAATTTCTGTTATTTAAGTCGTATTTTTTTGAATTATCTAAATTTAGAGCAGTGGCAAAGATAATGTTTTCGACTGAATAAAACTGACTTTGTTTTTAAGTACGTTACTTTTAAGTTCTATCACTATTTTCCTCTCATAAATTGTTGCTACTTTGGACTTTATCAAGGTTATTATTATTATTGTAACATACTTGAAATAACCTCTTCGTCGTGATATATATCTCGTCCTTCTTTTTGTTGGAATTTTTCGAGCAGAAGTCGGCAATATAAGTAGTAACTTTTTCAAAATTATAATATTTTTGTAAGTCATCATTTGCACTCAACAGCAATGTACCATTATCATGACATTTACGAGGACCGTTCAATAAGTCCATGACTTCTCGGAAGATGGTAGTTTTATCGTAACGTGTTTTACACTGTAAGAGAGTCCTATCTAGTATAATTGGGTATATAAATTATCAAGTCACTATGTTGGTTTCGAAATTTTTTACAGTTATTTGAGTTTAGTTTTTCATTGTGTAAACAAAATCATTAAAAAAAATAAGTTTCGTGTGCTTATTAAACATTATTTCCTACGCGGAAAATCAAGAAACTAAAGAAAAGCTCGAGAAATAAAGAGAATCCGCTCCATCGCATAGCATGGTGTAAAAGTGGTTTAATGAATGTCATTGTGGCCTTAAGAGCACAAGTGATACTGAGTGCCTTGGCCGTCCAAAAGAGGTGACTACTCAAGACATGATCGATAAAATTCATGATATTATACTGACTGATCGTCAATTGAAAGTGTGTTAGATAATTGCGGATCTTAACATTATAGTAGGATGCACATGAAACATTTTACATGAATGTTTGAGTATGAGAAAGTTGTCTACAAGATGGGTGCCGTGCTTGCTCACAGCTGAATACAACCGAGCTCGTGTGGTTGCGTCTGAGCAATGTTTGAGCATGTTTCAACGTAATCCAAAGGAGTTTGTGCGACGCTACGTTACAGTTGATGAAACATGGATTCATTATTATACGTCAGAAATGAAAATTCTGTCAAAAATATGGACTGGATCAGGTGAATCTGCGTCGAAGAAAGCAAAGACGGTACTATCAGCCGGGAAAATCATGGCTACAATTTTTTAGGACTCAAGTGGTATAATATCGATTATTTACAGAGTACGAGTATTAGAACTATTACAGGAGAATATTGCACCTCAGTATTAGACCGATTTGATTCTATACTGAAGGAAAAGCATCCCCATCTGGAGAAAAAAAGTTTTTTTCCACCATGACAATGCACCAGCTTACACGAGAACAATTGCAAAGGCCGAAGTATTGGATTTACGCTATACTGAATACTCATTCACCTTATTTTCCAGATTCGGCCCCTTTCCATTATTTTTTTTTGTTTCTTGACATGAAAATTTGGCTTGCGAGTAAAAGATTTTCATTCAACAAAGAGATGATTGCTGCGAAAATTGAGAAAAGTTTGATAAAAATTACTTATCACAATTATATAAAAGCTTGAGCACCGCTTTATCAAATGTATAGAGTTATCAGAGGACTATGTTGAAAAATAATTTCGAATTATTTAAATAAATAGTGTTTTTTTATTTAAAATCACGGACTTATTGAATTGATATTTAATAATATTAACATCAGTATTTATATGTATTTATTGTATTACACCGCGGATTTATAGCAGTAGACCTGCTCTCACTGCCTTAGCTTACATTATACAGGGTGGCCTATTTTAAGTGATCCACTCAGATATCTAGATTGGAGTGAGTTTTATCGAAAAAAGTTTCAGACAAAAGTTACTCAACTTTGAGGGGGCCATGTTTCTATGACCTTGGATTTGACCTTGGAGGTCATGTTCAAGGTCATTTCAAGGTCAACTTTGTTTTTTTAAATAGGAACCCCCATTTTTGACCCCGGATTCGGAAAGAGCGGGAAATTTTACGTCCAAAACGGTATTTTTAAATTTTTTTTCATGGCCTTGAGAAGGTCGATTTAAGGTCAAATGCTTGAAAAACTGCATAAAAGCGTTTTTTTAATTTTTAAGATATCGAAAAATGACCTCTACAAAATTTGTTCAGAACAGAGTGGGCCACCCAATGCACCAAAAACCTTTGACCTTTAACCTCATTTTGAAGGTCATTTCAAGGTCGAAGTGTTTTTTGTAATGGAAACCCCTCTTTTTGACCCCGGATTCGCACATAGCGCGAAACTCAACACAATACCTTATCCAAACGTCGGATTTCATTTCCAAACCGGAGAGCAGGAGGGAACGGAATCAGTCAACCAGCTTTCTACTGGCGAGAAATAATAATATCAGAATTACGGTCAACATCACATGCGAGATCTTATTTCTAGAATGTATTTGGCCCGCGTGTTTATGTTTACAAAGCGCGCGCGCAACAATAACATGCAATGTCGGATCGCTCGCCGCTCTTTGTTCGCCGGGTTAATACATGCACGCTTCTTATGGAGTACGAGAGATTAGTTATTGGCAATTATATAGCAAACGCGAAATTAAGCTGGCCAGCTTACCTTATTATCGAGCGCACTTCTCGCAATGGAAAAAGGAGACAAGTCAGGTAGCATCAGTCTTTGACAGGAGCAGGCCGTTCTTGGTTTCGCCCTCGATGGCGAAACCTCCACTCACACTCACTCACACACACACTCGCTACCCCAGCGACGACAAAAGTACAGCTCTCGGTTCGGGAGATTTTTCAGCTGGTTCGCTTCAGCACTCGAAAACTCTCGTTCTTCTTAACTACGGCTGGAGATATCGATAGCTAATCCTCGACTAGTTCGTTTTCATATGCGCGCGTTCCATCCCGTCTCGTGCCGAATTCCCTCATTCCACATTTTCCCCAATAGGTAGGTGCTGCCCTCGCAGGCAGCCGCACGGTTGGGCTGTTAGCGCTAATAAGACGTTTACCGTCACAAACTTCAAGTATGATCCGAGTAAAGAATCTGCTTCGTGATTGTGGAATCGTTTTGAAGAATTCATTTGTGAATACAACACACTGGAAGCTTCGCATTTACCAGAAGATGAGAAAAGAATCACATATTATAATGCATTAGTGACGGCATTGTCAGAGTTTAGAACTACGTACTTTGTGTATAATGAAACGACGGGAAAGAAAATAGATTACAACAAATGAAAATAATATAGAGGGTGGCCCATTTTAAGTGATCCACTCAGATATCTAGATTGGAGTGAGTTTTATCGAAAAAAGTTTCAGACAAAAGTTACTCAACTTTGAGGGGGGCATGTTTCTATGACCTTGGATTTGACCTTGGAGTTCATGTTCAAGGTCATTCCAAGGTCAACTTTGTTTTTTTAAATAGGAACCCCCATTTTTGACCCCGGATTCGGAAAGAGCGGGAAATTTTACGTCCAAAACGGTATTTTTAAATTTTTTTTCATGGCCTTGAGAAGGTCGATTTAAGGTCAAATGCTTGAAAAACTGCATAAAAGCGTTTTTTTAATTTTTAAGATATCGAAAAATGACCTCTACAAAATTTGTTCAGAACAGAGTGGGCCACCCAATGCACCAAAAACCTTTGACCTTTAACCTCATTTTGAAGGTCATTTCAAGGTCGAAGTGTTTTTTGTAATGGAAACCCCTCTTTTTGACCCCGGATTCGCACATAGCGCGAAACTCAACACAATACCTTATCCAAACGTCGGATTTCGCGCTATGTGCGAATCCGGGGTCAAAAAGAGGGATTTCCATTACAAAAAACACTTCGACCTTGAAATGACCTTCAAAATGAGGTTAAAGGTCAAAGGTTTTTGGTGCATTGGGTGGCCCACTCTGTTCTGAACAAATTTTGTAGAGGTCATTTTTCGATATCTTAAAAATTAAAAAAACGCTTTTATGCAGTTTTTCAAGCATTTGACCTTAAATCGACCTTCTCAAGGCCATGAAAAAAAATTTAAAAATACCGTTTTGGACGTAAAATTTCCCGCTCTTTCCGAATCCGGGGTCAAAAATGGGGGTTCCTATTTAAAAAAACAAAGTTGACCTTGGAATGACCTTGAACATGAACTCCAAGGTCAAATCCAAGGTCATAGAAACATGCCCCCCTCAAAGTTGAGTAACTTTTGTCTGAAACTTTTTTCGATAAAACTCACTCCAATCTAGATATCTGAGTGGATCACTTAAAATGGGCCACCCTCTATATTATTTTCATTTGTTGTAATCTATTTTCTTTCCCGTCGTTTCATTATACACAAAGTACGTAGTTCTAAACTCTGACAATGCCGTCACTAATGCATTATAATATGTGATTCTTTTCTCATCTTCTGGTAAATGCGAAGCTTCCAGTGTGTTGTATTCACAAATGAATTCTTCAAAACGATTCCACAATCACGAAGCAGATTCTTTACTCGGATCATACTTGAAGTTTGTGACGGTAAACGTCTTATTAGCGCTAACAGCCCAACCGTGCGGCTGCCTGCGAGGGCAGCACCTACCTATTGGGGAAAATGTGGAATGAGGGAATTCGGCACGAGACGGGATGGAACGCGCGCATATGAAAACGAACTAGTCGAGGATTAGCTATCGATATCTCCAGCCGTAGTTAAGAAGAACGAGAGTTTTCGAGTGCTGAAGCGAACCAGCTGAAAAATCTCCCGAACCGAGAGCTGTACTTTTGTCGTCGCTGGGGTAGCGAGTGTGTGTGTGAGTGAGTGTGAGTGGAGGTTTCGCCATCGAGGGCGAAACCAAGAACGGCCTGCTCCTGTCAAAGACTGACGCTACCTGACTTGTCTCCTTTTTCCATTGCGAGAAGTGCGCTCGATAATAAGGTAAGCTGGCCAGCTTAATTTCGCGTTTGCTATATAATTGCCAATAACTAATCTCTCGTACTCCATAAGAAGCGTGCATGTATTAACCCGGCGAACAAAGAGCGGCGAGCGATCCGACATTGCATGTTATTGTTGCGCGCGCGCTTTGTAAACATAAACACGCGGGCCAAATACATTCTAGAAATAAGATCTCGCATGTGATGTTGACCGTAATTCTGATATTATTATTTCTCGCCAGTAGAAAGCTGGTTGACTGATTCCGTTCCCTCCTGCTCTCCGGTTTTCTAATTTGAACGTGTAGATAATCCCGCGCGCTCTTCGACGTGATCGCGCGCTTAAATAATACGACGGTTTTCAACCCTGTTACATAGCGCCCAACGTAAAAGAACCTACAGCGTTTATGATTGTTCAAAACGCCGGTTCTAAACATTGACCTTGCGCTCAGTCAACCAGCGATTTAGGTGGCAATCAAAATGTTGTTGTGCACACTTTGAGTTAAAAGCCACATAGTAAACATCGCCTCTCTGTTAGTTAGCTTGCGATGGCCCGCCGCGACGATAATTTGTAAACAATCGTTGTAAGCGCGTGCGAGTGCAACCGAACGACTCTTAGCCAAAGCGTAAACACCAATAAGTTTTGAAAGTTGCCACAAATCAATAATATTGTACCCGTTGGCCCGGGGAAAACTAAGACCGGCAACATTCAAACAAAAGAAACTCAAATTGATAGTTTTATGTGATATAGTGTTGTCTTAACGTAAATGTATTTTTTAAATATTGCTAGCTACAGTTATTGGTGACTACGCAAATAGACGCTCGTTATAATATTTTAGATACTAATCAACACAGCCGCGCTAACAAACAGTTAGTGCGCCTGATAGGCAGGAGCATTATATTGCACAATAGCGAGCAAAGAGTCTTTTGGTAAACACAACGTTAAATGCCATTTGTTGAGCCTATTGTCGGCTAGTAAAGTCAAAATTTTTGATCGTTTGCTTGTAAATATTAAATATAGCACTCGCACTCGCATCATTCGTAAAATAAGCATGTAAATCTGTACAAAAACTAGTCGCGACATAACTAATAGATGACAATGGACTGCACCCAAAAAGAAGTCGAAGGGTCTTGACGCTCCAAGACGAGGAAATAAACGAATACCTCGAACACTTGGAGCTCAAGAAAAGCGGGAATAAGCTTTCGAGAGCTGGGCGACTGCAAAACTGGTTGTTAGGCGACTACTCTGCGGCGGATTTCGTGGAAGTCGATAACCAACACACCAATCCAGCAAGAAGGGCAGTCCTATGCTCGGAGCTCATAGTATCCATATGCGCGGAACACACAGCATCCGAACAAGAAGGTGAACACCCACTAGCCCAGCTAATGCAAAGTGCAGAGATGATATCGCGGATTCAGGAAACAGCGATAAACATCACAAATGTACTGGACGACGGCGAGAATATTACGATGACGGCTAATAATGGTAGCCAGTTTCAACTCCCGCCGGCATTTGCGGTAATGATCCAAGACCTCATTTTCCGGTCCAGAGAAAATGAGAAGAAGCTCGAGCTGCTAGACTCGTTAAGAGTAAACGTGTCGAGTCTAACGAAAATATTATACCAGATATACAACAACTGCAGCAATGTTAAGAGCCAACTGGACGACCTAACTGCCAGAATGAGCGCATTGGAAAATGCCGAAAACAAGAACATACGGCAAGATAATGCGAATAATTCTAGCGAAATGTGGCAACAAGAAAACACGCATGGGAGCGTCGCATTCCAAGATACCTTCACCTACCATTACGATACCAGGTTACCTCAAAGTACTCCAGCTGGACCCGGACAGAGGCCCACGGGGGCCACCGGCAGGATCCCCCGCCGGACGCTCCCTTTCGGAGAGGGTGAACAGCATCAACTCAATGGAGTTAATGCTGAAGTGAATAACCACCCGCCGAGCACGTGGTCATCTCAGCAAACAACAAACCCTTGGTCGACTACAAGGGGTGTTGGTCGCATTGTCCGAGGATGGAAACTCAAGTTTTCAGGAGAGGGCAATGCGAGTATTGACACCTTCCTGTCTAGGCTGGACAAGTTGAGGAATGGCGCGGGACTCACGGAAGACGAAATGCTCCTAACGGTGTCGGAGCTACTCGTCGATCCCGCCCTCACCTGGTACGAGGCGATGAAGGAGGAATGGTTCTCCTACGTTGAATTCGAAGAGAATGATTTGGGACCAACGTGCAGCAGCGACAGCGTCTGATGAGGGAAATTCAGAGCCGATATCAGGGCCCCGACGAACCCGTGAACGTTTACATTGCCAACATGATGGGCCTGATGAAGCGGCTAAACCCCCAAATGACGTCTGATTGCCAATTGGACCTGCTGCACGCCAACCTTCTCCCGGACATTCAGGGCTAGGTGCGGAGATCCGAAGTGAGCTCCATACGAACCCTGAATGCGCTGGCCACGGCGGCACAGAACAGCTTGCACCAGAGAAAGGTAGAACGGGTGGTACCTGATCCACAATCAACTCTGTACCCGGAGTTAGCGTGCCACCCTCGCGCCGATGGAAGTAAGGGCCGCAAGGGCAAAGTGGCATCAATGTCCAGTGATAAGCTGGAGGTCAGCGACAGGTTGGACCGTATGAAGAAAGTGCTCGAGAAGGTGACGCACCAGGACGTCTACACACCGACGCCCTCGGGGGCGACACCTAGTCCGAGCCTAGAGGCAGTTGATGGCGAAAAGAAGGCTCCACCCGCCGATCTGCTGAGCCAAGTGTTATTATCTCTCAAGGAGATATCTGAAGGGATGAAGCACAACCTCGTTGGTAAAAACGTGACCTCGGAAGACTGCACTAGGAAGCCGGAAACTCCTCGAAGACGGGAGAGAGACTTCTCCAAGCCACTCAAGTGCATCGAGTGCGGGTTACTGGGGTACAGCACAAAGTACTGTCCCCTATGCAATAAGGGAAAAAAGGAAAGGAGTGGTTAGGTGGGGTTGACCCCACTCCCTCATCTCCTAAAATAAACCCCGTAAACGAGATCTCGCGGCCTTCGCCAACACAGTCAGCACCGATAGTAGCGAGCGTGTCGAGCGACGAGAGCGAGAACTCCCCTGGTGGAGCCAATGATGAACGTGGCGGTAAAGTGGACACGGAGAGAGAGGGTATTGACGTTAGTAAAGCCCAAGACCCTAGACCGGCCGAGGTGGTGGCGAATGGATAGCGCACGCCCTCGGAGGCACGGGTAACGGCAGATAAACCGTCAAACGATACCCCCATGGAAACTCCGATCGTCCGAATCAAAGTGGTTCGAACGACAAGTGGCGTCACTTTACCACGCGAGAGCACAGTGGCTAGCGCTATGGTATGCAAAGAGCGAGGATGTGGAGCCGCCGAATCTGTTTCGCAATATTCCCTGGAACAGGAAACGCGCTAGTGGCTGCCTATGAAAATAGAAGACTTCCAGATACGGGCTCTCTATGATCCGGGAGCTTCTACCAAGGTAATGGGTAGTAATGCTCTGCAGATAGCGTCTGTGCTAGGCATCAGGTTAGATACCATCCACGCGGGTACGACAGGACTACCAGATGGTCGTAAGTTAACGATCGTTGGTCACGCCATGTTGCCGTTTACCGTGGGGGATATGACAATGCCGACGAGGGTAGCTATCCTTCCAACCCTTGTCGATGAATGTATCCTAGGAGTGAATTTTGTTAGACTGTTTAGAGCGGTACTTGACCCCGACGATAATACGTTGCTGTTCAAGAAATCACAAACCAAGATGAAGCTAGAGGTAGCTAGCTTGGAGGCAGGTCCGAGATTAGCTACGATCGGACTAGCCGAGGTGACAGCCTCTCAACAGGCGATATTGCAGAGGACCATCGGTGAGGCCTTATCGCAGGCCCCCGTGGGACTGGGATGTGCGGCAGGCATCGAACACGAGATTCGGGTCGGTGATACGAAATCGATCAAGCAGTGCTACTATCCAGTGTCGCACAAGGTCGAACAAGAGATGCATAGATTGGTAAGGGAGATGTTAGACCAAGGGGCGATCGAGCCAGCGGATAGCGGCTGATCGAGCCCCGTAGTCATGATACGCAAGAAGAATGGCTCGTATCGATTCTGTATAGACTTCAGGAAGGTCAACAAGGTCACCAAGCCAAACGCTTATCCCCTACCGTTTATGCAAGACATATTGAGGCGCTTGAGAAACGCACGCTATATCTCTACACACGACCTCAGTAGCGCGTATCACTAAATACCACTCAAACCCGAATCTCGACCTATTACCGCTTTTACCGTGCCCGGATTGGGACATTTCCAGTTCGTATGAATGCCATTCGGTCTCTCGTACGCCGGCGCCACCTTTCAACGGTTAATAGATAGCGTGATCGGACTTGAGCTTGGTGATTTTGCCTTCGCCTATTTGGATGATATCATCGTAATATCGTCCAAATTCGAAGATCACCTACAACATCTTAAGATCGTATTGGATAGGTTATGTCGAGCCGAACTCTCGATTAATCGAGAGACGAGCGTGTTCTGCAAGCCTGAGGCTAAATATCTAGGTTTGTTGATTACCCGCTAGGGTATCAGGCCAGACCCTGAAAAGGTGCGCTCTATCGTGGAGTACCCTCGACCAGGAAACGTGTGATAGTTGCGTACCTTCCTGGGGGTGGCTTAATGGTACCGCCGATTCTTGAGTGACTTCGCCACACACGCTCAACCGTTAACGAAACTAACGGGAAGAAATGCGAATACGTGTGGGGATCGGACCAAGAACAAGCCTTCGCTAAACTTAAGGCACTCGTGATATCCGCACCGTGCCTCGGGTTACCGAAGCCCGATGGGCAATACGTGTTGGAAACAGACGCTAGCGCTACGGGAATCGGCGCTGTCCTGATTCAAAGAGTAAGGGACGAAGACCGAATCATCGAGTACACTAGCAGGGTTCTTAACCCGGCGGAACAAAATTACTCTGCCACGGAGCGCGAGTGTTTGGCGGTCGTATGGGCTATACATAAATTCCGCCCATACATAGAGACGTACGGATTCAAGGTAGTAACGGACCATAACGGTCTGAAATGGCTATACAATCTGAAGAACCCAATAGGACATCTAGCTCGATGGGTCTTGCAACTCCAAGGCCATACCTTCGAGATCGAAAGGGGGCCGACAACGTATTGCCTGACGCGTTATCACGCGCTTTTGAGCCCACGAAGGCTGAGGTTAGTGCAATGGACCAGTCGAAACCAGGGGACAAAGCCTGGGACGCGGAACGGTTCCGGCGCGTCGAGAATAAACCAAAAGACTACCCGGACTGGAAAATAGTTGGCAAAGTGATGTATCGCCAAAAGCCGAGCTGTGAGTACCAAGGCGAAGATGGGTACGATGACATTTGGAAGCTTGTCGTACCACCGGAAGACCGAAAGGCGGTCCTATTCGAGAACCACGACCCTGAGACCGCGGGACATTTGGGACGCGAAAAGACCTTCGCCCGTGTCGCCCAATCCTACTATTGGCAAGGGATGTACGCGGACATTAAAGGTTACGTCCAAAAGTGTCAAGTTTGTCAGCAGTGTAAGGTCGATCAGCGATTGCCATGCGGGCTCATGAGGGATCGGATGTTGTCCACACCTTGGCAAGTGGTAGCGGGTGACATCGTCGGACCATTTCCAAGAAGCCCTCGAGGGCACGAATACGTATTAGTGTTTATCGATTTATTCACGCGATGGGTCGACTGTATACCTATACGTAGTGCCAATGGTAAGACGATCGCGAAGGAACTCCGGGAACGAGTGATCCTGCGCTTCGGTGCGCCTAAGGTCTTCCTGTCCGATAATGGCACCGAGATCCGTAACCAGCTGGTAGACTGAGAGACCAAGGGATAAACCGGACCTTTACGCCGACCTATACGCCACAGGCTAACCCTACCGGAAGAGTTAACTCTGAAGACGATGATAACCTCGTACCTACGCGGAAATCACGAGGAATGGGACCGAGTGTTACCTGAACTAGCGTTCGCGCTGAATACTGCCGTCCACAGTTCCACGGGAACCAGCCCTGCTATGCTCAACTACGGTAGGCAGCCGGAAGCCCTGAACACCCTTCGGAGACAAATGGACGAGCTTGCGGTCCGAGAGGAAGATTTGCTCCGAACCGGACAATGGAACGCACATATGAAGAATAACCGATTCGTTATTCAGCAAGCTCGTGAAAGCGCTTCGGACGAGTCCCTGAGGCAGGCGAGATATTATAACGCCAAGTACAGGACCCCCGGATTTAAGGAAGGGGACTAGGTATGGAAAAAAAATCGCATACTGTCCAGTGCGACGCAGGGCGTTCCCGTAAAGTTAGCGCCAAAATTCGTAGGTCCCTTTATTGTCACGAAAGTACTCGGAATCAACTCGCCTGGCCAACCAACAGGAAGAGGTCATAGTATTGGTCCACGCCAAAGACCTCAAACTCTACTATAAACAGGAGGATACCTTGCCAGAAGATGAAACCCAACGACGAGATGACGACGATACACCTACCACCGAGGGAACAGAGGCGATGTACATCCCGCCTACCAACTTCGCCACACCCCTTCCGATCCCTCCGATAAGATCCTGATAACCGCCCCTCTAACTAATGTGACAGGGCGCCCACGAGGGATACCTCGCAAGAATGCGCTAACCGCCCAAACTACACCATATCGACAGAATCCACCTATCTCTCCTCCCATCGTCGGCAAAAGGAAGAGGGGTAGACCGCCGAAAACACCGACCGCGGATGCATGAGGCCCTACGAACGAAGGACCTGGAAGACCGACGCAAAGGATCTCACCTTCAATCCCGGCGACATAGGCCCTGGGCAGACGAATAGGCGCCCATCTTCGATACCCGAGGAAAGAGTTATAGATACTGGCGTGTGGGACCGTTACAGGATGAAGATTACCTTCGAGCAATTAGAGGAAGCAGCAGTCGCCCTCATTAGGCTGGATCTAGGTCCCGCCGTCGAGGGGGTAGTGCACGCCGCCCTGCACCTCCTCGGAGAGAAGAAAGAGGAGGAGGAGCAAACACGGATGCTAGCTCACGCGAGCTCGTCATCCGTGATTATCGAGGAAGTCGCGGACGAAGAAACCCTGCGTCTCTCGACAGTACAGGGCGTCGTACGCGAGGAGCCAACCACGCTAGCCGAAGCATCAGCAGGGGCAATCCCCATGAGGGCCCCTCCAACCTCCGTAGGCACGCAGACGGAGAGAGCCTTCGCCGATACGACCTGGCGCCCCAGGTTCACTAGCTAGGCATGCTCGCCTGGTGAACGAACCTGGGAGGAGATAGTGGAGGGTTTGAGGGAGGTCGAGCAAGGCTGAACGACCCTCAATACCCTCCAACGAGCCGTATACGCGAAATTCGACGCGTATACGGCTGCGGGACACCATCCCAGTGATATGGATTACTAGAACAAGGTGGTGTACCGCCGGTGCCAGTTCGCACAAGCGCTGAAGGAGGTTCAGCGCCGTTACCGCCAGGCCCTCGAGGGCCCGGTGGTGACACATCCGCTAGCCTCACCCAGCCTCCAGCTGTCGGGGCCAGACTAGTGGCTCCGGAGGCCAGGTCGGACGCCACGGTGCATCTGGGTCCGCGGACGTGCGGGGTAAACCTCGTGGTGAACGTAGACGGCAGCAACGGGGGTCAAGCAACGGGACCCATCCACATAAATTTTGTGGTGGGGTCCACGGGTGAGGACCCCACGGTCGAAAGGCCGCTGTGGTCCGCCCCGAACCGGCGGGACGGGTTGCCGCTGACCCCCAGGGAGCGAGGCCTTCCTCGTGGCACCCTCTCCCGCGCACAGTGGGAAGGGTGCAACGTGTGCCACTACCCCGGGGTGACCCGCACGGACCGTTGTCCCCGTGTCCGGTAACACGTCGACCTGGTCCAGGAGAGGCTGGGATGGGAGGTACGCGGGCGTCCCCCGTTGAACACAGAAGGCCGGGAAATACCCATGCGACCAGCCAGGTGAACGATCCCTGCCCCCGTGGGCAGGGTCGCACCCACACCAACATCCAATAAAGTTTACTCAAAGTATCACAGAGAACATGATCTCTTATTATCCTTTACCCTCTTAACCTACAAAAGAATAGCGCTAATGATTCTATCGTCGAGGACCCCATAGGTCCAGACTGAAAGGGGGCTGTGACGGTAAACGTCTTATTAGCGCTAACAGCCCAACCATGCGGCTACCGGCGAGGGCAGCACCTACCGGTTGGGGAAAATGTAATGAGTGAATTCGGCACGAGACGGGACGGAACGCGGGCATATGAAAACGAACTAGTCGAGGATAAGCTATCAATATCTCCAACCGTAGTTAAGAAGAACGAGAGTTTCCGAGTGCTGAAGCGTACCAGCTGAAAAATCTCCTGAACCGAGACTTTTGTTGTCGCTGGGGTAGCGAGTGTGTGTGTGAGTGAGTGTAAGTGGAGGTTTTGTCATCGAGGGCGAAACCAAGAACAGCCCGCTCCTGTCAAAGACTGATGCTACCTGACTTGTCTCCTTTTTCCATTGCGAGAAGTGTGCTCGATAATAAGGTAAGCTGGCCAGCTTAATTTCGCGATTGCTATATAATTGCCAATAACTAATCTCTCGTACTCTACAAGAAGCATGCATGTATTAACCCGGCGAACAAAGAGCGGCGAGCGAACCGACACTGCATGTTATTGTCGCGCGTGCGCTTTGTAAACATAAACACTCGGGCCGAATACATTGTAAAGGTAAGAGGGGCGGATGCAATCACGACGCTCTCAGGAAGCTCGATTATAATCCGCTTAGCAAAAACATGGATGATGCATATAGTGCACCATATGGCCAGCCGCGAGGCTGGCCAGGTCACTTTGTGCAAAAATCTTTTGTCAAAGCGGCGGACAGTAATTGTCTTCCTTAGCAGAGAACGGAGACTCCTCAAACTAACAACTTGTTGTTTTAGGAAAGGACGTCGAAAACTTCTCTCTTTTGTGTACGGGCATATACAAATACAAATGCTGAAGTACAAAATGCGTCACCGATTGCCCTCGGCAAGCAACTAATGCTAGTCGACCCGAAGTGAATGCAATATGTATTTGAACGAAGACTTGCAATCACATGTGCGGATGTGTGTACCTTCACGTGGTGGGGCTGAAAACGCTGTCTCTGTAAAGAAACAGTAGGCAAAACACACAACGCTTGCCCCAGGGCAATAGGCCAACCGGCCAAACAAAACAAAACAAACAACACGGACCATGACAATACGTGGTGAGGTGCGGCCTGTAAACGCCCAAACATTCAACGCGGAGTCTACCACACCCCAAGAGCTCAACTCGAGCCCAGAAAAGCCAAAATCCGGGAGTCACTTGAGGGGAAATCTCTTAGGATTGTGGTACCGCGCGCCCTCTTAGAGGACGGGAGACCGTTCCGGGAGCTAGTTGCAGAGGACCAATGGTCCCGGCGATCCGAATTTAATTCGGGTAGATAACAAATTACTCCCTATCGACTGGCAATCGGTAGGTGCCACTACTGTGGGTAAAGAGTCGCGGCCGTGGTCATAGCAGCCACCCAAATTTCTTTGCCTCGAGCTCCCGGAGTAAGGCCCGACACCAATTGTGCGAGAGAACAGTCCATTGGGCCGAGTAATTCTCAATGACTAGAACGCACTACGGATGCCAAAACCCTTAGGAAAAATATTTCCACAGAAGGGCAGCATCCTTCCTGCTAAGGAATTGTTTAAGCCCTAATAGCTAAAGCAATTTTGCAATTGAAAGCGAAATTAGTGGCTGTCAGCTCCCTTTGAAAGCGAAAACCATGCACTAAATGTCCATCATATTCAGTGCTGCTAATGGCGAACACAGGCTAAGATGATAGTAAAGGCAGAAACCCGACACGCTCACTCAAATGCTACTTTGGTTGCAATTCGTCAAACAACTAACCCAGACCTGACCAAAACGAAGTTTCATTAATATCAAACCCAGCGTGAAATAAAAACACGCTGGTACACTCGTAATTAGTTTTAAGTTATATTATAATAAAATTAGTCCTAAGCAGTTAACAGTAATTTAAGCAATAGCATAAGCAGTAGTACAGTAAATAGAAAATAGTTAAATAGTAAATAGTATTAAGTTGCGTTAAATAGAAATAAAAAAGTTACCAATTAAAGATTAAAAATCAAAATCAAAATGAAAGTTTAATTAAAATCCTTAAATCAAGTCAAATCAAAATCAAAATCAAAATCAAAACCAAAATCAAAATCAAAACAGATTAAAAGCTAGAAAAATAACTAGCTAATCAATCAAATGTAAATAAAAGAGCCATAGAAAACCATGGAGAAACCCGATAAGGTAACAAAGCTCAAGCTCAAGTCAACACGCACACGCACAAGTACTCACTGCTCGCACTCGAACGCCACTCGCTTAATTGAACGCGCAAGTTAACGCCAGGACTAAAGTCGAAAGCCACCCTCCAAATCGCCAGCAGCGATCCCAAAGGAGGAAAAATATAACTAGACATTGCGTTGTACCTTGAAAGCGATATGGTCAACCATTCTAGGTATAACAAGGCGAGGAAACGTAAGCAGGAGGCGACTGTTGAGAAACCAGAGCACTGCTCTAATACTCCGGCGCCAACTCAGTTTCCCTCGCAACCAAACAATCCTGACGAAAGCGAAGACGATTGCCCACCAGTTAAGAGGTTCAAGTTGAACGCATAACAAAACCCTGAACTGGGCCTGAAACTGAGGATCATACAATTGAACCTCAACAAAAGGCAAGTAGCCAACGATGAGCTGGGAGAAATCTTGACATACAAGTGGCACTGGTGCAAGAACCATATCACTGGAATAACGCGATTTCAGGTATGGGCAGCATCGCAGCTATTCATGGAGCCAAAAAGGGCGAAAAGATTCAAGCTGCGATACTTTACAATCCGCACAAAGTCACCGCTACCAAGATTTCTAATCTGTGTGACTGCCATTGTGTTTGGGCACAAATAGTCGGAGCCTTTGGTGAAATTTATTTCATAAGCATCTACTGCCAGTTCAGCCACAGCAGGAAGACCTATCTTGACAAACTAGCTGAGACTCTCAAGCAATTGAAAGGCAAAAGAGTCTTAGTTGGAATGGACGCAAATGCCAAGTCAAAGATCTGGTCTAATACACAGGACAAGAATGGAACAGTCATTGAAGAATTTATAGACCAATATGGGCTAATAGTGGCAAACAGGAGGGGCCAACTTCCAACGTGCCGTAGCACCAGGGGCGAGACGGATATCGACGTAACTTTACATACGTCAAATCTGTCAAACTTCTTAGCTAGCTGGGCGGTGAAAGAATGGACCACCAGTGACCACAGGCCCATAGTGATCGAACTGGATTTTGCCTCACAACCAGCCAGACTCATACGAACCGAAGAAACACTAGAACCAAGGTTTAACATGAGAAAAGCTGATTGGGAGAAATTCGGCAAACTTTGTAAATTCGAGAAAGAGAACCTAGCTAAACTCCCTTTAAGAACCTCTGAAGACATTGAAACATATGTTTCAAAACTTGAAGAGGTCTTAGTTAGGGCAGCAAAGAACTCTATTCCACCAAAAAGAGAAGAACGCGCTCTCTACCCTGGTGGAATCCTGACTGGCGAAGTAAGAAGCGAGCGATACAAAAAGAACGCAAAATCGTCGCTCTGAAAGACAAGGAAGGATCGAATAGAAAACAAAGGAAAGCCCTCCAGAGATCACTTGAGAAATTGAGTCAAATGAAATCTGAATATGCAATGGCTATTAAAAAAGCCAAATGTAACAGCTGGAGAGACTTCTGCACTATTGAAAGCGAAAAGAATGCTTGGGCGTACCCATACAAACGAGCATTCAAAAAAGTCAGAATCTCAAAAGCGATGTGCACGGTTAGCCGTAATGGTTCAGTCACAAAAGACTGGAAGGAAACAAGCATGGCTCTACTAGAAGGATTAATGCCTGATGATGACCCAAGCTGCGAAAACGTTGTACATACAAAGATTCGCAGAGATATGCGGGAGGTTCCAGTAACCGGCGACGCAACGCCTTTCCTAACAAGGGAAGTTGAAATGGCCCTTAAAGCGAACAAGGCAGGGAAATTACCAGGCAAAGATAAAATAGAGTCAGAAATGCTTGTTAACGCAAAACCATTACACCGGGAACTAACGCGACTTTTCAACGCCTGCTTAAAATGCGGAGTGTTCCCCAGAGGATGGAAAAGTGGAATGCTAATCACGTTGCTCAAAGGGGCTGAAAAACCCGAGAACGAGATTAAATCATATAGACCCGTATGTCTACTCCCCATAGCCGGGAAGACACTCGAGAGGCTTGTGATTCAAAGAATTTCCAACATTCTAAACAGCTCGAACTGGTCTTCGGAGGATCAATTTGGCTTTAAGGCAAACAGATCCACAGAGGACGCCATCAGAAGACTATATGAAATAGTAGAAGAGGCAGAATCTGATCCGTCGTTCAAGTACGTAGCCGCTATTCCACTGGACGTCTCAGGAGCATTCGATGCCTTATGGTGGCCAAGCCTGCTCTCCTAATTGAAAGAAAGAAACTGCCCGAGGAACATCTACAAACTCCTCCAGAGTTACTTCAGTGATCGAGAAGTGGGCATATATGCTCACTTCGAAGAAACATTGAAAACAGTAACGAAGGGATGCCCTCAGGGTTCAGTATTTGGACCGGTAGGTTGGAACGTCATCTTTGACAAACCACTCCGGGCAATCAGGGACGCAGGATACGAAGTACTAGCCTACGCAGACGATGTGCTTCCCATCATTAAGGCAAAGACACGCATTGATTTTGAAAGACAAGCCCAAGAAATCATTAATATAATGACAGACTGGTGCAAGTCTGACAAAATGAAATTAGCAGTAGAAAAGTCAGCACTAATATGGCTAAAAGGCCAACTAAGCGAGAATAGGAACCCTACAGTCAAAATTGGGAAAGACGACATTAGAACGCACAAAACAGTCAAGTACCTAGGAATCACAATCTCGAAGGGCTTCCAATTGGAAGAACATATTAGAAATGTGGTTCAAGACTGTAATAACACCTATTTCGAGCTAAGTAAAGTTGCAAAAGCGAACTGGGGCCTAAAATTCAACTCCATGAAAAAGATATATAATGGCTTCCTACTCTCGAAAATTACATATGCCGCTGCGGGCTGGTGGCAAAGGACCAACATCAAACAGCAATCTGCGTTAGAAAGATTGCAACGATCCGTTCTTTGCAAGACACTCAAAGCCTACAAATCGATCTCTCATGAAGCGGCGCATGTGCTTGCAGCCTCCCGACCAATAGCTCTAGAGCTCGACGCGGCAGTTGCAAAGTACTGCGTCAGGAAAGGGAAATCGATTAAAATGCACGACATCCGAATTAAATCAGAGGAACTTCGATCGGGCAGACTAAAAATCTCGAAAGCCATACAACTCATCAACGATGAAATCGAAAGGGTATAGCAGGAGAGATGGCAGTCAGCCACAAATGGCAGGAGAACGTACTGCTACTTCCCAGTAATCAAGAGCAGATTAAAGAAGAGGTGGCTAAACCCCAATCACTACACAGTACAGTTTATGACTGGACAATGGCGCTTTTAAGTCATACCTCCACAAGAGAGGACTATGCGAAGACCAACTGTGTAGCTGTGGTGAAATAGAAAGCGAAAGTCATATTCTCTTTAACTGCGAAGATATAAGGGAACTAAGGAAGCCATTAATAGAGGCCGTCGAAGAGGAGGGTCATACATGGCCTTGCCCGGAAACGGCCGTAGTATCTAGCAGGAAAATCTACAAAGTCTTTGAAGACTTTGCTAGAAAAGTCATAGAGCCCAGAGAGGGAGCACCTATAACAAAGAGAAAGCGCAGAAAAATAGTCACGAACTATGGTAGAAAGACGCCGCCTCTTACAAAGACCCTAACCAAAGGACAAAAACTCCCACAATAACCTAATTTTTGAACCCAGACAAGCTTATAAAGCTTGAAATTTTTGAACGATAATTTTTGAACATCAACTTCAGAACTAAATTCTGAAGCTTGAATACTTGAACGCGAATTACCCCATTTAACCCAACGACGGAGTTTTGAACCGAATGCGTAGCATGACCGGCAAGAATACTGAAAACTGCCTGGGGAGTCGCCTTGTCGGCTAGACGAGACCCCGCCCTGACATAACAGTCAAAAACTAAATCGAAAGAGCAAATATCAGTATCAGCCAAGTCATAAAAACCATTCTTTAGAAAGCGAGATCTGACTTTGGGACAAAACGGGGTAACAACAACCTTTTGAATGACGGATACCCACCAGCGTGAGCGGGGATGACCGAAACGCAATGGGAAGACATGCCTCGGTACGTCGAAGCGATGGACCTGTGAGTTGTGGGAGAAGTCCCTTAATACAGGTACGCAGGATGGGATGTTTTTCGAACGCGAGCCCAGGAGGGGAGGCTTAGTTGGTTGATCGTCTTAGGAATTTCCTCTGGCTGTCCTAGCTGAGTCTCTCTTCTGACATCCCAACTTGGGTTGGCCTTTGCGGGGTAGTGGTACCAGGTCAAGCAAATCTCGTAAGATTTGTAGGCTGCGTGCTTCCGACGCAGTAGACGTTGGGGCAACTAGAGTCCCGTCGCGCCCAAATCGAGGGTCAAGCCTTTAGTTCCGCTCTCCTTGAGCGTCGAACCGTGAAAAAATCGGTACTCCTTTTTTTAAGGAGGTCGCCGCCTTAGATCAAAAAGGTTCCGTCTCGCTATGTGCGTCAGGGATGTCGTAGCAAACTTGACTTCCGGATCTCCAAGGTAATTGAAAGCGAAAGAGTGAAAGACAGTGGGCTATGCCAACCTATTGGCGCCCAGAGAGAGGGGTGGTAATGTTTGATTACGCTGCGCCACCCTCAAAGCGGAAAAGTGTGAACGACACACATACACTAACTGTAAAGGTAAGAGGAAATAAACGATTTCGCATGTGATATTGACTGTAATTTTGATGTTATTATTTCGTGCTAGTAGAAAGTTGGTTGACTGACGCCCGTTCCCTCCTGCTCTCCGGTTTACGAATTTGAACGTGTAGATAATCCCGCGCGCTCTTCGACGTGATCGAACGCATAAATAATACGACGGTTTTTAACCCCGTTACAAGTTATACGTATTTTGTTCTATATCTCCTAGGGTCGTGTTTGTTTTGCATCTCATTATATCTTCTATTGCTTCAAGCAACCTTTTATTTATTTTTCTTTTTATATATCTTCATCTTCGTGACGTTGCTCCTCAACAGTCCATGCATGCGTTTCTCTATCTGTTGTCAAGTGTACGACATTTGCACACTTCCAATATAGCTATTTACTATACTGCACGAAAATAACAGAAGCCCTCTATGCTGACAGTCAACATGACGTTCTCGAATAACTCTCGCTAATAATAAGCTTTTAGTAATTTGTGTAAATAATTTTTTATAAACAATTGTAAATGGCAAAAGAAAAAAATACGTATGGTTTATTTTTTTATTATGCAAAGGATGGCGTAGTTACTTTGTTGCTATCTTATGCTGATTTTGCATGGGCCTTAATGGGTTAATTTATTCGTCTCTTATCGTTTTTTTTTACTTTTTTGGTAATGTTAATTTTGCTTGGATTCATATTATAGTTTTCTTTGATTTCTCATTTTTTTATTTTTTATTTCATTTATCCATGTATTTTGTGAGTTCAAGGTTATCTTTCTGTTTTTATAGTTCTTAGTTTCGAAATTTGTAAATGTCACCGGTCTATTTTAATTTTTCCCGTAACATATATTTTAATGTTAATTAGTTGGCAAAGCTACGGCACGATTTTTCAAATACTGTGTAATAATCGTCAAATATCTCTCGTATATGACTTATCAATGACCAGAGTTTTCATGCGAAATTCAAATTTTAAATTCAAATTTTTGTTCTTGTCATTAGATACTTCCCTGTCAGCATTCACTTGATTTTGTTCTTGTCAGTAGAAACCGGTCCCTGTCAGCATTCACTTGAGTCTTAGTTACTAAATTAATTTTTTTACTAAATGGTTTTATCTTCATGTTCTAAGTGTGGTAGCGCGTTGAGTCAATGGAGTAACAAGGCAATTACAGTGTGTTCGTTGTACCAAGATCTCTCACCGGCATTGTGCTAATTTAACCTCAATGAATGCTGACTCTGTGGCCTTTACTTGCGGCGTTTGTTCCTCAGTCTATTTCCTCGTTCAGATTAGAGCCAGCCAGACTTCTGTTCTCACCAAAGTCGATCGTGTTGCTGGCGACTTGAAGAGTCTAAAGTCGCTTATGGGTCTCAAGGACAGGTCCAAGTTCTTTATTGTCGGTTTACCTAAGGAGTTCGGTAGCTCATTGGAATACGCCACGGGCATATTATTTGACGCGATTGGCTATCCAAATGCTCGTAGTTTCATTGAATCCACTTGCAATGATCTTCCTACCTGAATCGTTATCGCTTATTGCGAGATATGCAGATTTTGTGAGCTTTCATAGCACTTAATCGATGGATGTTCTCGATGATGTCCAAAAGGCCATTGAGGATCGTGAGGTAACGGTGCTGGTATTGTTCGACTTCTCAAAAGCCTTTGATATCATTCCCTACGATCGCGTAATGGTCAAGTTCCGTGGCTTGAGTTTTTCTGACACTGCTCTGTGCTGATTTTTCAGCTACCTGGCCGATAGGTTCCAGCCTATTGTTTATAAGAGCGGTGGTGTGTCGGTTTGGCTTCGGGTAGCGATCGGGGTGCTGCAAGTTAGCATCTTGGGGCCTTATTATTTGCAATTTACATATCTGACTTGCCTGCCCTCTACCTTTACTTTTGCGAACTATATGATCTATGCTGATGACATCCAGGATTACCTGCACTGCCGTCTACGCGACATTGCTATAGCACTGGACAAATTTCAGCTAGGTGTTCAGGCTATACCGGACTGGACCTCCTTAAATAGCATTTCCCTAAACTTAACAAAAGCAAAGGTCATGATTGTTGGCAGCGATCGATACATTAGAGTCATAAATTTGAACAGCATCTCTATAATTGCGATAAATAAAATAAAATAAAAATAATAATAAAATGATGTCACACTCGACTATGTTGCTAGTGCTGGAAATTTGAGTGTAATACTGACTCCTACTCTAAACTAAAATGAACATTAGATCGGCGGTACAGAGGTTATATTGTTCGCTTACCTAACTTCGTTTCTACCAGAAATCCCTTTCGAGTAATTTACGAAAGCAATTGGTCGAGCAGCTCATCTTTCCTTATTTTGAGCTACACGCAGTCGTTTGTATTCACCTTAATGGAGAGCATATATCTAAGCTACAACTAGCCCAAAATGTCTGTGTAAACTCTGTCATAGGATGGATCTCTCATATTCTCGCTAACCTGCTAAACACCCACATTACCCACCATAGCTTTCCTTGGATTGGCTGTCGCTCATTACTGATCGACACAGAGTCCTTGTTATCTTGGCCTAGTCTGCTGTACTTAGTCAAAAATCTGTTAATTTTACCTCGTTTCCCCCCGATCAAATTTTGCATTTCAAACAAAAAACTTGCAGTTTATTCTTAAACTACGAAGCTCAATGCTGGATTGAGAGAGTCTATCGCGAGAAATTAATGCCGATACTAATGATATCTGACTATACAAATATATCAAAGTTGATTCTATCGCATTCGTATCAAACCTCATAACCTCCTAAACAAACACCTTCATCGACCTGTAATTTATAAAGTAACTAGATCATTCATAATCACACATTCTCACTCCTAGTTCTTTTATTTATTATCATTCGTTTCTATCTTTATTTTTATTCTTGCCTATTATTAATAAATCCATTGTTTCAATAATGTGTTTCATATTAGTCTTACGTATTATCATTTAGTCATAAATTGAGCATTTTAAATTAAGTATAGTCATTACTTTATCGTTTCAACTTTATATTGTTATAATTTTACTTACTGCGCTTATTTTTATACTAGGCACACCAGTTTTATTCTTACATTTATGCTATGGCTATGCCTACATATGTAAATTAATTATATTATATCTGTGTATTATTTTCTAAATGATTTTATTTGAATTCTTCCCCATCCTTTTTCCTTTTTTCACATTTTTGTACTACGTGCTTCCAATTTTCTTCCTCTTTCATACACACTCTGCATCTCTTATTTTCTTCTTTTTCCCAATACCTGCTTCCTCTCGTTTCATTACCTGACTTAAACCTTTCTCTTATTTGTAGGCCTTTTATTCTTGCCTCTCCTTGAATTTCCTTTAATCTGTACTTTTTGATTTCTTCTTTCAGTTCTTTCCACTCGTTTATATACGAGGGTCGTTTGAAAAGTCCATTCAAAAATAAAAACTACTTGATTTTTTTTAATAAATCTTTTTTATTTTTCAACATTTACCACGTATGTTTTCCTCTTTTTCTCCGATCATCCCTCCCCGCTGTCCCTCCTATTCTTCTCAGATTCACTATCTCTCCTTTCTTTTCTAGTTCCTCTCTTAACCAGTCCTCTGCCTCACCCTTCTTTTCCCATCTTAACCCACCCTCTAAGTCTGGCACTATTATATTGTTTTTCTCTTATATACGCTATTTCTTCTTTATTGCCTACTTCTGTTCCTCTTTGCTTCTCGTTTCCTCCTTCTATATTTTCTTTTAATTTCACGCACGCTTCTTCCAACTGGTTTATCCTCTCTCCCTATCTTTCCTGCAGTTTCTTTTCTCTGAGTTCTGCTTTTTCCCTTTCTTCTTTCGTCTCTCTTCTTCTTTCTTCTCTCTCTCTCTCTCTCGTTCTCTCCTAACTTTTCCTATTTCTTTCTCCCATCTTTATTCTCTTCTTTTCCCCTCTGTCTCCATTTTTCCCATTTTTTCCATAATTTCTTTAAACATTTCTGTCCATTCTCTCCTTTTTTCCTCCGATACCTCTCTTAAATCCCTTATATCTGCCCATATATTTTCCATTATATCTTCTGCACTACTACCTTTTCCCACTTCTCTTATCGTGTTGTCCAATCCTTCTCCCCCCTCCCCTTCCATCTCGCTCCCCTCACTTTCACTTTTGCATCTTTATGCCTCTCTCATTTCTTCTCTAATATTCTCCGACAGCCCCTCTCCGCTACCTCTCCCCCTCAACACCTTTACTCTTTTCTTCTTTTCTTCCTCTGGGCCTTTCTTATCCATCCTTCCACCTTTATCTCTTAATTTTTGTATTGTCACAAATCTTTCCATCACTATCCCGTTCGCCTTATAATTCTACTCGTGATCTCACCTTTATTCCGTGTCTTATCTGTTCTGTCTCCGCCTTTACTTCTTGCCGCCCCTCCTCTCTACTTGCCTTTCCCGCTTCTTAATTTTCTCTCTTAACCTCAACTTTTCTTTTTTCTTTATTACTCTCTTTCTGTTTTTTCCTGCTCTTCTCCAAGCCCCTCTCTCTTTACTCCACTTCTCCTCCGCCCCCACACTCTTTTCACCTCTATCTCTCTCCTCAAACACTTTTTCTCTCAAACTTTCTCGCCAAAACTCGCACTCACAGTCAAGACACGTCTACTTTCTTCCACGAGTCGAAACCCACCTCCAGAGAAAAAGAGAGTAACATGGTTTAGCTGCAGTAAACGAGAGAAAAATATGCAGAAAAGCAGAGGAAAAGAGAGAGAAAGAAAGTGAAAGAAAAAGAAAGAGCTAGAACTGATACTTACAAATTGCAAGTTTCACCGTCAAACGAAATTAGCATGGTTGACTGCGTAATTGCTGTATATTTAGCAGCAAAAGAACTCTCATTTCGTATAATGATTCAATCTGTTGACAAACTCTCGTTCACATAATTTCATACCAGTACGAGTCATGATTTAAACGAAACAGAAAGGGCACTGGGGGAATCTGAATTCAAGTATCATAAAACAGAAGGTTACTGTTGTAAATGCTTGTGAAGAAAAATTAGGATTGTGATGCCGAAAAAAAACGCTGGTAGTGACCGTAAATTGGCTCGTTAGCTCAGCAATCTGAACGATACTATGTCCCGTGGTGCGGAATAGCTCTTTTCCACTCTCTTTATGGTTTTTATACTACTATTTCGCGTTCGTTAACTCACGCAGGTTCCTGTCTTTCTCTAATTTACAACCACGCGCCCATCGCAGCGTATCTGTTTCTTTTTTTCTCACGTACTTTATGGACTACTCCTCTGCACAAAATTAGTACATCATATGAATATTAAGAAACTGCAAAATATATATAAAACAGGCCTGTAAGGTTTTATTCTTTTGCAACCGAGAGTCATTTTCGAGTTATTTGCCAGACTCGCTTTCAGTTTAGTCAGTTCCATCTTAAGCTTACATGCAACTTCAAGAAGTATGTTCTGCTCCGCCGTAAAAAGTGGTTTCGTGTGTAGCTGTTACGTGTTACAAAGAAGTGAACTCATATTCTGATATAGTTTGAGTTTGAAATTTAGGAAACAAGTTGTTAATAGCCAAATTTACTTGGTCTGCAATGTTCTATGGCCTCTTGAATTTAAATATTGTGTTTAAAGCAGCTAGTAGGTTTTTACCCCCTCGTCTGGACCTTGAGTGTGAAAGTACGCTTCTAGAGAAAAATTTGTCTTGTATTTTCGTGATTTGCTATAAGCGTCCGGCGCTGCTTACTCAAATTTTTCATATGTTATTTAAAGCCTGGATAAAGAAAACGGTGACATAATAGCGCCTACTCTCCGAAAAGCGTGGATAATGAGTTTAACATGTGACGGGGCTCTGGCTAGAATAACCGGCTCTGTCTGGCTCACTCTCTCTCTCTCTCTCTCTCGCAGCCCCGTTGGCTGTTGCCCTGGCGAGCGTTTGAAAATTATGAACCGATACCGATGCTCGCAGCGCTTTATTTCAGGAACAATACCTGAGCAGGGTATCGCCATTAGGAGCCAATTGGGAGCGAGAGCGGTTGCGGCAAGAAGAGAGAGAGAATGACGCGTCGCGAGTAGAGAGTAAGCGAGCGCGAGTGACCCGCGGCGATCTGCTCGCGAGAGCGAAGCCGCCGGCGTTGCTTGAGCCGATGCGCGAACGATTAGGGGGGAGAGTTCTAGCCGAGGCTCAGAGTTAGACGAATCGTTTGAAGGCCGAGCGTGCGCACGTGAAAGAGAGCAAATCAGACAAAGACAAACGAGCAGATTGTAGCACGGAAAGAGGACTTTCAACGACTCTAGCATCGTAGGATCCACATCCGAGCTTGCCACGAGCCTGCTGGCAGTCCCACAGTATTTCCAGCCTGCAGTTTCTGAAACAGTTCCTGCCAGCAGCATCAACAGCGATTCCCACCAGCAGCCTTCACCAGGTCAGGTCGTCTCTCTCTCTCTCTCTCTCTCTTTCTCTCTATACTCGCGAGTGCGCGACGCGTTGGCGAAGTGATCGCGATCTTCCGCGAGCACGACGAATTCCACGATTATAACGAGTTCCTCCTTTGTAGGAAAAAAAAAATTCGTTCTCCGTGCGCCTGCTATTAAGATAAGCTGGCCAGCTTAATTTCGCGATCGCTACGTAATTGACGATAACCAATCTCTCGTACATCATAAGAAGCATGCATGTATTAACTCGGCGAACAAAGAGCGGCGAGCGATCCGAATCTGCATGTTATTGTCGCGCGCGCTCTTTGTAAACATAAACACGCGGGTCGAATACAGTGTAGAATTAAGAGGCAATAAACGATCTCGCTTGTGATATTGATCGTAATTCTGATGTAGTTATTTCTCACTGGTAAATAGTTGGTTGACTGACACCCATTCCCTCCTACTCTCCAATTTTCGAATTTAAATTCGCTCTGGAATAATTCGCTCTTCGATGCGATCGCGCGCATAATTAAATCAACGGATAGCTACCCCGTTACAATATACGATAGGGCATTCTTTCTGAACGTTATCTCCCCTCTGCCCACTTTTTTTTTAACTTAAAAAATTGTTAAAAATACTTTAAATTCATTAATAAAATCAGGCTTTCCAATGCCGAGTGGCATATTAACCTTGAAAGTCATGTTTAAGGTCATTACAAGGTCAACTTTGTAATTTCCAATACAAACCCTCATTTTTTACCCCGGATTCGGAAAGAGCGGAAAATTCTACGTTCAAATAGGGTATTATATGTAGGCTCCATTGGAACGTCAAGGTCATACGAAGGTCAATTTTTATCTTTACTGATTTTTATCCAGTTGTCAATTGATCAAATAAGATAAGTTTAACACTAAACCTACTAGAGCGGTCAAATGACCGCTTCTAAAGTCCGAAAAATAAATACTTTTTAATTATTATATGATAATTATTTTGCGTTTATTGTTATGCTAAATTCTGTATTAATTACAATCAACTAAAAAAGACTATAATTGTTTATTTCAAAGGTATAATTGTTTATTTCAATTTATTTCATATTTAACCGCTATTCGGTAGAAATAGGTATATATAATATATCGGTAAGTTTAGTGTTAATGAAATGTCGCTTCGATTATGGATTTCACTTAAATATTTGATGTATAAATATCAAAAACAAATAATCAAAAAATTTTATCGGAAAAGCTTAAAAAAACAGCACCCTAAATAGTATTTTTATTTTATTACAAACGTTTATTTAATTATAAATTCTCTTATCTTATTATGATCATAATATCCACACATAAACGATTATACTCTATATTAACTCTATATTAACTCTTTATTAACAACATAGGCAATATATAAATAGCATTAATCTCAAGGCATCAGCATATTACGTACATCCAATGATCAATAATTTTTGCTTTATACAAAAAATCATCTGGTAAAATAAAAATAATGTTTCATGCATTTTGTTTACAAGAATTTATCATAGAATGAAAATTCTATAATAAACTAGCGTCAAGATTTCGAATGATTCTTCTTGATTATATAACAAATAGAAGTGTTTTACATTAGCATATTTTTAATACACACCACTATTTTTCATTAAAGAATCTTCAGACTTTCACAGTAAATTTAATGAAATAAAATTAAATTCTTTTCATATTTTTTTATGTTTGTTTTATTCGCTTATATTAGCTAATATATGATACCTAATATAAAATTTTTTGAAAAACTGCAATCGAGGGTAGATATTATTACATAGAAAGATGAATTGATCTAGAAATTAACATTCAAGATCAGGTAAAAGATCGAAAATGAAGGTTAGAAAAAAATTGACCTTCATACTATCTTGGAGTTCCAATGTACTCCACATATAATACGCTATTTGAATGTAAAATTTCCTGCTCTTTTCGAATCCGGGGTAAAAAATGAGATACGAGGGGGGGTCAATAAGTATTTACAAAAAGAACGAAAAAAAAGTTTTGCGTATGTAATTTTTTTTTTATTTTTCAACATAATCTCCTTGAAGGTCGATACATTTTATTAAATGGCCTTCCAGTTTTTTTAATCCATCAGAAAAATATGATTTCTGAAAACCCTCAAAATAGGCATTTGTTTCGGCGATGACTTCTTCATTCGACATGAATCGTTGTCCGGCAAGCCATTTTTTGATGTTAGGAAATAAGAAAAAGTCACTGGGAGCGAAACCAGGCGAATATGGTGGATGGTCAATTAATTCGAACTTTAAATTGTTAATTTTTGCCATCGAAACTGCACACGTATGAACTCGAGCATTGTCTTAAAGAAAGAGGCTTTTTTTTTCAAGTGAGGACATTTTTCTCTGATTTTTTCTTTCAGCTAACCTAATAATGACGCATAATATTGTTCAGTGATCATCTGGCTCTTTTCCAAGTAGTCGATGTAGATGATTCCATACGTATCCCAGAATACCGTGGCCATAATCTTGCCAGCTGACTTTACTATCTTTGCCTTCTTTGGGGCTGGTTCTCCTGCGGTAATCCATTGTTTGGACTGTTCTTTGGTTTCAGGAATGTAGTGGTGTACTTATGTTTCGTCTACAGTTACGAGTCAACGCCAAACGTCTTCCGGATTACGACGTATACGTGCCTAAAGAGCCTCAGAGGTGACCACGCGGATTCGTTTGTTTTCAACAGTAAGCAAACGCGGTACCCATCTTGCTGATATTTTTTTCATCCCCAATTTTTCATGCAAAATTGAAATGATTGTACCCTTTGATGATACCCCTGTGGCCTCAACTAATTCTCGCAATTTTAATCTTCTATCACTCAACACCATATCGTGAATTTTTTTGACCATTTCGGGCGTACTCACTTCTACGGGGCGTCCTGAACGAGGTTCATCTTTTGTTGTTGTAAGGCCGCGTTTAAATTCATTTACCTAGTTATAAACAGTCTTAAATACAGGGATAGACTTACCATGAACGGCGTTCAACTCAACTGTGATTTTATTTGGTGTAAGGCCTTTCAAATGAAAATGTTTTATCACCGCTCGAAACTCTGTTTTTCCATTTTTCAAATAAACCAATAACTTTTTGTTCAACCAACGCTCACAAAAAAAACGACTAAATGAATCAAGCTGAAACTTTGTACGATATCTAGTTAGTAGTATTGCTTGCTAAAACCATCATAATTTAAGCGTGACAAGCGCCATCTCTTGGATTTTGTAAAGACTTATTGACCTCCCCTCGTAGCAGTCTTCTCGTAATTAGATGGTGCGAGAGTTTCTTTTTTATAATGAATCATTCAAATAACAACCAGGTTTCAAGAATCCTATGTTATTATATTGAAACATCACAAGACGATTATTTTATATATTTTTTTTATTTGATGTAGTAAATGCTGTATTAATTATTCAGAATACGGTAGCTATTGAAAGAAAAGAATCTTGATTGAAAAGAAATGTTTACAAAATCGCCTACAATAGGAAATAAATATTCAGTGAGCGTATATGAACTTAACAGTAGTAATAAAGACCAATCCGGAAGTTAGGTATAATCCTATATACATTGACGAAATATAGCATGGAAATCACGTATTTTTATCCGCTAAATCTATTTGATCTTGATTTATTTGGCGCGAAATGTTTAGAGATTTTTTCCAAATGCAATTATTTCTTTATTTGGAAAATGTGTAGTGAGCAAGCCAATCCTTTGTGAAAGCTATTGTGACCGATTCGATAATGATATTCGACAATATCATCGCTACAGGCCATTGAGGGAATATACGTATTGATTATCGTAAGGCAATAGCGGAGATTGACTATCGGTGGCAGACTGATGATATCGAAATGGACATATGTAAAGCTATTGTCCGGCATATAAAAGAATTTAAGTGAGGTTCTGTTGTGCCTGCCAACCTTCACACATTGGCACTTCTGACACATTTAAACCCAACCATTGACATTCTTCTTGATGTCCGATCAGATAAACCTTTCCGTGAGCAACTTCACTGCGATACGACCATTCAGGTGAGCCGGTGAGTGGAGAGCGTTGTCATGGACATCGAGTCAGAACAAGTCTGATGAAGCTGTTGGCAATGTTGCGAGCGACATTCGTATTGTCGATAAGTAGGATCTGTAGGTCGAGTAAGCCACTATCTAGCAGATTCTGGAGCCCTTCGTTGCTTTTCAGCACTTCAGCAATGTCGTATGCTCGTTGGTCGGATGACATTTCGATGGCGCTGGTCCTAGAGAGGGTGTCAGCAATTACATTGTCCTCGTCCTTGATGTATTGGAACTTCATATTATGTTGCAGGGTGTCGTTCAAATGTCTCTACTAGCATGGCGTTGCTTTGTACGAAAACTAGACTCCTGCCTACGTGAGTAGTTTATGATCTATCATCAAGGTAAAGATGCGATACTCTGGAAAGCGTCTGAAGTAATTCACTGCGGCATACGCCATAAGTAGCTTACGATCATAGGTACTGTAGTGAGACTCTGCAGCGGTGAACTTCCTGGAGAAGAACGAGAAGGGTTGACACGAAGAGTCAATGTACTGCTCCGAAGCAACGCCATTCACTCTATTCGAAGCGTAATTTCATAGTGCAGAAGTACAGTAGGTAAAAGGAACGACGATAACAAGGTGTCACGAAACACTTGTTTGCATTGTTTCCTCGATAATTCAACAGATCAATCAGATAGCATAAATTTCATCCAAAATATAAAATTAATATTAATATCTAAGTTATTATACATTAATATCCTAGTAGATTTATTCAACGTATATTATATTTTTAATTTCTGTAATTAATTGCAAAATATTAAAAAAATTTTTTTATTACTTCAATACTATTTACAATCTGTCTCACGTATAGAAACAATAAGCAAATTTTGTTGCTATTAGACATATTTATATAATAAACAATAGTATACTCCATTAAGTATACTGTCTTTGTTTTACAGTATGATTGAAATAATTAAGGTAATTTATTTGCGCATTCATTAATTTATGTTTTTTCAGTCTGGTATTGGCAATGGATGTATTGAGAAGTTTATTGATAAGTTTATTCGGGTGGTTTTGAAGTCTGGAATTATATTTTGCGTAGGAAGTTTTGATTTTTTCTTTGACTATAGGTATCTGTAAATTATTTCAGATAATTTCATTCAGTACAAATCATAGGGCCATACTATATTACGTAGGACTTTAGATTAAAATAATAACGCTGATAAGCGTAAAATTACGTGTTTTTTTCTTTTCATGCAGTAATAATTGGTAAATATTTTTTTGAAGTTGTTGGCTGAATTCAAATTTTGTTTAGTCCTATCACTTTTAAGGTATAATTTTCTTTGGCTATTGAGTCCAGTAGATTTTCTAACGGTTTAATATTTCTCTACATTATAAACGAAGATCGAAGGGGATTTGCTTTTCAACTCATTTGCTTCGTTGTTTTCTTCTTCATTATGATTTTCTTTATTTTTTTGAAGTATTTCGTACCTGTTTCTTGTGTTACTTAGCTAGTAATTGAATAATTATGCTTGTCGTTTATTGTTTTGGGTTTGGTTTTCTAAGTTGTTTCTTTGTCTTTTACCGTTTACAATTTTCCCATTTTCGTTGTTTTTATTAGTAATGGTGTTGTCATCTCTTGACTGAGTGGCCATTTTGGCCGTTGTTTTCTTTTTTTTTGAAGTTTATTAAATTAAATTGTGAATTTAGCTGTCACTTCACTGATCGATTAATACTTTAACTTTTCGGGTAGAGCGCAGTGTTAGCACGTCTGCACACCTTAGTGGTCAAACGCTGAATGATGTTTTAAAATATGTTTAAAATGATTTTTAGCTTTACCGTTTGAAGAACACTGCAAACAACTAGACCATCAGATCATTCTTATTCTCGAAAGAGTTTTCCTGATTTGTTTTGTTGAATCTTATGACATAAACGGTGGGTTTCATCTAAATTTTTACATATTTCAGTCCCCGATCAAATGTTTCTTAGTTCAGAAGTTGAATTTATTTATAAAAATAATTTAATACAAAATATCGAAAATATCCAGAAAATTGACGCAATCATTGACCTTCCTGGTACGCAGAATCATTTAAAAATGGTAATAAATGTAAATAGTTCCGAAGTACAATTAATGGATGATTGCAATAACCAACAAGTAGTAAAACCAATCGGCTGCAAACGTAAAGGTAAGATATTTTAAAATTTAGATCGATTAATCATTTTAAATCATTTATAAAATTATTTTTTATATTCAAGTACTCTTAACCACTATATATAAATACTCGTATGATTACCGATAATATTATATCTAAATCTGAACAAAAATTTTAACCCATGAAAAGGTAACAAAATTTGCTTATTTTAACGGAGTTGACTTCTTCTATTTTCACGCAAGCACATGTCCACATGGGCAGGTGTGAGTCACTTATGATGTAGAATTATCTTCTGCTGCTGGGTGTATTTCAGGTATGGAGTTCTGTTAAATGCCGGCAGTAAGTTCTGTCTTTTGCGTAAAAAATTTCTTTTTGCTTTTTCACATTAGTAATTGCTGTTTTTCAGTTCAAGGTTGGAACTCGAATAATGCTCTCTATTACCTCTCTTAATTTGCGTATGCGCCCTCACATTCCAGTCAACGTACCGACCGTTCAGTGCTACTATCATCACCAATAAAACCCTAGTATTTCTAAGTATTTTTAAGTAATTGCAATTTTTTATTTATTAATTATCATAAAGCTACATGTTTCATACATAAAAAACAAATCTTTCTTGACTAACACTTTTCATAAGCATAATAAGCAATAACCCAAATTCGGTGTCAGAAATTCTCAATTACGTTAAATTTTAATGATATCCTGCCCTAAAAAAATGTCCCTAGATCTGTGTGCTTTTGCACACAGATACCATCTAAGAAATCTTGGATGATGAAGGTTGAATTAAAGGTTAATTCTATAATTCCCTTCCTTCCATCGAGTGTACCTCGCCCAGCCTCACCTGTGTTATCCGCACCTCTTCCTACCACTTCGCAGAAGCGGAATCGTAGGGTGCGCAAGTAGATTTGCAAACTGACGGCGAGGATTGCTAAAACAGAAGAAAGAATTGTGGAGCTGCAATAACAGCTCGCAGAAATCCTACCTCAACCAGAGTGTTCACCCTTGGTAATAATTTGGTAGAGGAGTCGAAAAGAAATCAGAAACTCCAAAAGCTATTAGGGACTACTATTAGCTATTAGGGAAACATCAACAAGCAAATAAAACAAAACAAAGAAAATAAGAAATAAAGCTTATAGAGAACTTGATTCATGAGTCTTTCACATGGATCATTCAGTCTCAAAAGAGGACTATATAACGGTCCTATTTATGAGCTCTTCTCTTATTTTCACTGGATTACTGCAACCAGCTAAACTTATGAATCTACATATATCAATTAGTATATTAAACGGTGCCACCTCACATATTATATGATTGCATTAGTGCTAGGGTCAAATTTCATGACCATATAAGGAGGACCAAATTCATGACAATATAGATATAGATATGATAATTTTTATTATTCAATTAAAATGCGTTATTAAGAGTAATTTCAATGAAACAAAGTATTTTTTATATAGATTTTAGGGCACAAATTTAGATTATAATATTTTTAAGTACTTTTAACAATTAAATTGTGGGATGGTTTTAGGTGAGAACGAGTGGTGCTTGTGTAAAGTGTTTATTAAAAATTTTATATTAAAAAATAATACATATAGAATGGGCTGGAGAGTTCACATTGTCGCTCACGTGTCCGATCGCTTCAAGCGCTGTCGTGAGAGTGTGCTCGCGCTCGCTAGTTTTACAAAACCCAATCGGGCACCTATCTCCTCTTACGTCAAAGGCGCAAAGACAGGCGCGACGTGGAAGAAGACCGCACAACCTCGATCGTATTTAACAAATAAAAATAAACCCTTACAAAATAGTATTGAATTTTAATGTGCTGTAACAGGCTGCCGTCTAATCAATAAGTCCTTAGATATACCTAAAAGTGACCAGACGACGCCTAGTTATCTATGCGCTCGATGCGCATTAACCTACCTTGTCTCGGAGTGCGCCTGCGCAAAGATTCCTCACGAGTCCGAGTTGGGTTCCCCCAACTCACCGCGTGGCGGCGCTGTCGCTCCTTGCTAGTAGCGCTCGTGCGGCCGCCGATGGAAACGCTGTTACCGATTCGCCTCTACTGATCTCAGCGAGCTCCGTGCTACGCTACCGGCGAATTCGAACGAAATGGAAACAAATATAGGCGCGACCGCCGGACAAAGGAAAGGACACAATAACGGAAACTCGTTTAAACGAAACCAAGGGATGATTTATTTAATAAAACAAATTACACGGGGAATTGGCCGAGAGACTTACGCACGCACGCGTGAATGACAAGACACGCTATTTGAGAGAGAGAGAAAAAACCGCGATTACCGCTAACTACCTGCTCGCACGCAATAAATAGATTCTTCGCGCTCGCTGCGCGGATTCGCACGCAAATTAACAACAAGAGAAGGGAAGGTGCACCTACCGCGAGGACGATGTGGATACGGTGGCCAACCGTATCCGAATAACGCTGTTACTAAGCTGCTCCGCTGCTTGCGGTACCACCTCGATTTCTGTTGCTGCTGTTGTTGTTGCTCCTACCGCCACTGTTGCCACCGTTGATGTTGTTATTGTTGCTGCTGTTGCTGCTGATGCTACTGTTGCTGTTGCTACTACTGTTGCTGCGGCTGCTACGAGCACACCGCACCGAAGTTCGCACTCTCACCAGGAACAAGAACAACGCACGAAACTTCGAACGGCTCGGAAACAGGTTAGGCGCACGAACTGACTGAGTGGCACAGTCATACTACCGGTCGGAGCCTTCCCTCCCGGTCATTGCCCCTTACGCTCTCTCTCTCTCTCACGGACCGAACGCGGCTCCTCTCGCTTAGCCGCTCGCTAACCTCGCGCGAGTCTACGATTTTCGGTAATCGTTGCAGTGCAAACTTAATTTGTTTATAACTTTATAAATGTTAATTATTATAACAAAGCGGATACTCTGAACTGAAGATAACTATCTGAGAAACATGAGTAAGAATTCGTTTCATTGATAACAACTTAGTTATTGCTGTTATCAATAAATAAATAATTAATAATTTATTTAAACAAATAATAGTATATGAATCGAAAGCGTTAATTCTATACATAATGACAACATTGTTCTAATTTATGAATTTTAATTAACCGAATTTATATTTACATTATAAGATTTTGCAAAAATACGAAAATTGTTATTATTCAAATATTATTAACTAATTTAAATAGTTCTTTTTTGGAATTACATCTAGAAGTGATAAACTATTTTTATATGTAAAAATTTCTTTATGTTCTGTATGGGTAGCGTTATATAGTGTTTGAACTCTTGCAGGTGGGTAATTCTAGGCTATTTCGATTGACTTGTAACCCTTAGGTTACGGATTTTTTTTTTATTTGGCACAATTGTTGTACACATAAAACTAAGATTTTTCCCAAATTTTGGAGACGATACATTAATTATATCAAAAGTTATTAACAATTAAAGAAAAATGATAAAAAATTTTCAAACAGCTATATTTTAAAAACTAATAAAGATAACGAAGTCGGATTTTTTTCAAAATACTTATAATGCCTTAAAATTTCGAAATAATTACAACAATAAACAATAAAAATTTTTTTTCGAAAGTTATTAACTTTTTGTTTAAACAATTGCTAATATCTCAAAAAGTATATTTTTTTTTTGAAAAATTCTTGCTCCTACGTATTCCTGAGGATTTTTGCTATCGAAATCAATCATAAAATTCAAAGGCCCGACATATCGGAAAGCGTAGCCCTAATCAAAAGAAGACGCCTCGGCGTAAGGCTGCGGTAGCGCTCCAGCGGACTCACGGTCGAAAGGTACTTTAGCTTTAATCTAAAAAACTAATAAAGATACCGAATCGGAGTTTTCCCAAATTACTTATAATACCTTGAACTTTCGAAATAATTACAACAATAAACAATAAAAATTTTTTTTTGAAAGTTATTAACTTTTTGTTTAAACAATTGCTAATATCTCGAAAAGTATTTTTTTTGTTTGAAAAATTCTTGCTCCTACGTATTCCTGAGGATTTTTGCTATCGAAATCAATCATAAAATTCAAGGGCCCGACATATCGGAAAGCGTAGCCCTAATTAAAAGATGCCTCAGCGACCGGACACCGAGTATACGCTTTCCGATATGTCGGGCCCTTGAATTTTATGATTGATTTCGATAGCAAAAATCCTCAGGAATACGTAGGAGCAAGAATTTTTCAAACAAAAAAAATACTTTTCGAGATATTAGCAATTGTTTAAACAAAAAGTTAATAACTTTCGAAAAAAAATTTTTATTGTTTATTGTTGTAATTATTTCGAAATTTTAAGGCATTATAAGTATTTTGAAAAAAATCCGACTTCGATATCTTTATTAGTTTTTAAAATATAGCTGTTTGAAAATTTTTTATCATTTTTCTTTAATTGTTAATAACTTTTGATATAATTAATGTATCGTCTCCAAAATTTGGGAAAAATCTCAGTTTTATGTGTACAACAATTGTGCCAAATTAAAAAAAAATCCGTAACCTAAGGGTTACAAGTCAATCGAAATAGCCTAGAATTACCCAGGTGCTTATCTCAGTCACGATGATCATGATCCACGAAAATCTAGATCAGGGTCTTTAACGTCTTGATCGCTCGCTCGCAGAAATCGGCCTCTTGATGGTAGAGTGGGCAAGGCATATGTTAGATCCCATACTTCTTGAGGATATCCTTGAATTTTGCCCCACAGTAGTTTTTACCACTGTCACTCACCAAATATTCGGGAACTTTACACCTAAATAAGATTAATTTTTCAAAGGCATTCCCCAAAGTTTTTTCCGTAGCGACCGTCAATGGCTTAAACTCCACCTACTTGATGAACAGGTCCTGGAATACCATCAGATACTTGTATCGATTTTTAGTACGAGGCAATTCAATTACATCCGTGGTAAAGACTGCCTTCGGATACTCGACAACTCGCTTGTTCATAAGACCCTTCGGTACATTCTGCTTGACCTTGTATTGTTGACATAGTTGGCATGACTGCTCAAACTCCTGCACATCGTACCAATTCAAGAGGATTCGTAGAAGCTTGAACGCGCTCTTCTGTTGCGGCGTGACATACATTAGCGGCGGATACGCGGCCATTCGGTCTCACTAGTGGAACTAATATCACTTGCCTCACTAGAGTCTGAGGAGCTAACGCGTCTGTCACCTCCTGCTTGGTCTCCTACCATAACGTGGTCTTACCTGATCCGTCTCAGCCCAAAACTTCGGCGACAATGCTAACAGGCCCAAAGTTATCGTTGGCTTCGTTCGCCGCTTCCTATCACTCGTATTCCAGGCCACGATGAGCTGCTCTAACTTCCGTGATAAACCATAAGGGCTCGATCGACTCTGGGTCTCGGGCAATTTCTTTGGTTGCTGCAACATCAAATCCGTACGTATGGGTGTTACTCGGAAGACAGTGGATGCAATGGAAACCGGAGCCAGCGGCACCACACTCGTCGCCCAAGCCCCCGCACAAAACCCAAAGCTCTGTAAGACTACCACCAGCTAGTCAAGCATGGTGTGATCCATTTGCGAGATGACTTATGGCAAAATGGAATTAGACAATCCCGTCGCTCCCCCAACATATCCACCTACAAGATCCGCCACACCATTCCACAGCGCGTTCGAGATAACCACGGATTCATCGTTTCCTCGCTCTACCTCTGACTCGGACGATCCACCCTCAGCACTCCTTCTAATATATGTGCGGTGGGCGATATCCATCTTGTTAGTCGATCTTGATATCGGAGGGGAGTGCTGAGCCCTCTTTTACTTAGAGGGGTGAAGCAGAGAGGGTTCCAGATTTCTCGGGGCCACTTCAGGAGCCAACGCCTGCTCTAAAATCGCAGAAAAACTCTGATCCACCCCTCAAATCTCTAGTCTCACTGTGAATAGGCTCCGGTGACCGACAGACAAAAAATCCTCGGGATAAAGGGGAGAATCCGTCTCCGGTCGCGACGCCATCACAAATGCACGGAGGAAACGGTCCTTGAGCATGGCTAACTTCAGACCCTTCTGAAGCATTAATTCGGCCAGCTGTTCTGGATGTGCGCCCGCAGCTGTTGGATCTCCGACTGCCTGGTCAGGCGGCGGATATACAAATCCGGGCTTCCTGAAATGGGTGGCATTTCTTCTAATCTCATGAATTTGGATACGATGCATTAGCCAACCCACTAACCTAGAAAAACGTAAGCGACAACAAGAGGTGAGTTGTCCCGGTATCGGTGAAACCTGCTCGCACGTCTGCCCACACAAACACCTGCTGCGCACGCTCTGTCCCCTTTTTCCAAACAGACTGCACACGCTCATATGGTAGGTCTGCTGTACTCCAGAATTCTAGGCATCGGTCCAACTCTCGTTCTCTGCTGCACCAGCTCTACATCTATGGAAAGACACGCGTCTCCTACGATCAGCAACCAACAACCCAAACAACGAGAATAAAAAGAAAATCTTCAAAAATCTCGTGGGATATGGGCTCCCAGACTCCAGTAGTACCCGCTTGAACTTGCGCAGCGGTACTCCAGTCCTAGTGCCCTGATTTATCACATCGAAGACGAAAAACTAGGTTAAATTCTTCTACGCATGCGCTTGAGCCGCTCTACTCATACTTCAGTTGATCCGATATCGCACAGGCAACCTACTGTCGAGAAAAAAAAACATTTTCAGTTTAGGTGTCCAAACCAGCTTTTTTCGTTTAGAGCATGCTCAATGGGTAATGACTAGGATGTCGTCGCGGGAGCACACACTATACTCCTCACCTAGCACGCACTATACTCCTTGGACGATATCACTAGGATGTAGATCAAGGAGTATACTGTGTGCTACTCTCGCTGACTAACCACGCGCTCACCAGTGAGAGAGACAGCTATAGAGTCTCTGGTATAGCTTTGCTATCTCTTTCTCTCTTACACTGTCGAGCACTCGCAAATAAGAGAGACAGCTAGTCTCTGGTAGGTCTGCTATTTCCTTCTCTCTTTCTCTTTGTCTCTCTTTGTCAGTGCGCGTGAGAGTGAAAAAGACAGAGTTGTAAGCTCTCGGCTAATACTTGCTTTCTCTTTCTTGCCGGCGAACGCGCTGGCCGTTGTAAACCAGCAAAAAAGACAGTCGTGCACGCACGTAAAATGGCAACATAATAATAAATGCCTACTCATCTCGTATGTAAATATTTACGCGATAAAAAGCAGGTTACGGACTCCAAAACAAAAAAATTATGTACATATTTGGGCGAACCCTATTCTAAAAATACTATTCTTATTCACGACGAAGTCATTTACAAAACAAAATTTATTATTTTTAGTCAAGACGCCCCTATCCTAAAAATGTAAAAAAAAAGGCGAAAATTTATTAATTATTATAAATAATGCATTCCGTGCTTTAGAACCTCCACAGGGTTTTTACGGAGCCCAATGTAGTTATTCATGAAAAAAAATTTATTCTTGTTAGTCAAGGCTCCCCTATTCTAAAAATGCAATAAAAATGACGATAATTTATTTATTATTATGAATAAATAACAATCCTGTTTTCGCGCTGAAACAGCTAGAGTTTTAGGCTGCATCAGCTATCTGATATGCTTTAAGAGGAATCTCTTCCGTATTTATAAAATAAGTGTTAAAATTTATTCAATAAATAAATTATATATATAAATAATGTACCGGTATAGAACGTTGGATCAAATTTGATTAATACAATAGTTGATCAATTATTATAATTAATATATTGTAACGGTCCAGTATGATTTGCTCGTTTAACGCCTTTGTATTAAGACAACATGCGCATCGTTTAATGTTAAAGAAGTATCAAGGCTCAGGAGCAGCTTTGACCTTACGTAACATAAACAGATGATTAACTCATATCCAAATAAGGAGCGTGACGTCAGAGGTAGTCAGACCTTTAAACTGGCGGTACAGTTTTCAAAACAAGGACTTTAAATGAATGGAAATATTGTTGAAAGCCATTAAAGGACTTATAATCATCTTACTTCTAACACGGATACAATTTGAACACTTGAATTCTATTGAACGATGATATTTTAACGAAAAAACATAATAACTAATAATTTAGCGCAACTTATCAAAACAACTATAGCAAAGAAAATTCATTTCTGATTGACGAAATAAAAGATAGATTGAATTTCGTACAATAAATAAACATAGTAAAATGTGCTCAATGAAACAGAACTATTTTAGACCTACACTTTGATATACTTCTATGACAATTCATGTTGACAATTTGACTAAAACAAAAACTTATACAAAATAGGATTTTCTCTAGGCTAAAAATCCTATTTCACCTAAGCGGTTAATATAAGATAATTAATATTGTGCGTACTGGCGAGGTAGCGGGGATAATCTAACGAAAAATAGCCCCGACTCGTATCTATAAATACGCTCGTCGTATTTGTCTCATGGAAGTCTGAGCCCAAGGTTTCACCGAGTAGTGGCACGAGCTCTGTTCGAATAAAAATCTAGCTAACTCCTATGATGAGTAATTCTTTAACAACAGCAGTCCTTACTCGTCACCTTATCCTATCCTTGATGATTCTGTGCTTAAGTTAAGAGAGAAATAAATCTCTTAAGCAAAAGTAGCCGAATCATATGTTTCACGCTCTCCAATTATAAATTATACTGTAAACGTCTATAAGAATTTATAGCGATGCTATTGAGCTCAGCTCAATAGACGCATCAATTTCTTTGGCACTTTGCTAAACATAGGGTAATAGATGAAAAAGAAAGCCTATTTGGAAGGCTAAATAAGTTCTATTAAGCACATTTTACTATTAGAAGAAACAGGAGAAACGCGTAAGGTCAAATAGTTGAATAACAGAGAGTCTGATCACTCTTTCGATAACGTTTTTATTCTAATGTACAATTCTAGATGACATAAGAACGTGACGTTACAGTATATTTATTTAAGATTAAAAAAAATCTTGATTATTGTAATCGAATATAAATGATATAAGTAAAGTGTAGGGCGAATAGGTCGTTGAATTAAATCCTACTTTATTTTTGAATAATTTTTATTAAAAAATAATATGTGTAAATATAATAATAAGTCAAAATATAAACAAATAAATCAAACGATAATAAAAATAAACTACCACCACCACTTTTGCGTTTAACGGAAAATAAAGCAAGCTCTTTGAAGATAAATTCACCTTCTGGACCTTGGAAACCCTGCATGTCAATGATGTATTTCATCTTGAAAATTTCGGTTCTTCTGATGCTACTATCGCTGCTGATGCTAAAAAGAAGAAGAAGAAAAAGAAGAAAGTCCTTTCAAAATCGATCGACTGCTGTAAATGAGGCTCTATCTGCACGAGCTGCTTTTTATAGCCTAAATTCGTGACGCTGTCAACTCGCTAGACGCGGATTTTAGAAATAAAAAGCCCAGCCGAAGAACTCAGAGCTCATTAGCTTCAAGACATTAGAATAGCGCCAATCTGAGTACCAGAATCAGCAGCATCAGTAGCAAGATGTCAACTATGAACTACTACTCAAAGACGTTAAAGCAGCTGTGGAAGTAAGTGAGGCTGAAAGACATCAAGCCTGAGAATTACACGAGATGGCTTGATATCCTGTGTAATGAGATAGTACAGTTCGTCACATTATTTAGGGCGGGGAAGAGAGGCAATGACGTTCTGAGTAACTGAGAGAGGATTAGAGTAAGAGAAAGGAAAAATAAAGGGTTTAGACTCGTTAATTGCAAATTTTATCCTATATTCTACGCATTTAACTTAATCTACTGTACAAAGAAAGCCCAACAATCAGTCAGCTCGTTGCCTGACGTGATATCGCCGCAGCAATGGCGTGAATACCGGCACAGAGAACCGTCGCAATAGTTGGCAGATGAACGCCTAACTATCGCGGCATCCGTAATAGGCGAGGACGATAGCCACGTCTAAGAGAGAGAGAGAGAGAGAGAACTGTGTAACTTCTGCTGCGACTCCTCGATGAGCGGGGAACGGTAGGTCACCTTTTATCAAAGACGCGTCGTCGTCTTCCCGTTAAGTAGCTTCCTCCTGGACTTTTTGCCCCCCATACTTAGCTCTCCTTCTCACGACCTCTGCTCATTTCACTTCTCGCACTCAGCTCTACTGCTAATGGCCTCCACTAACTGACTAGCTTTTCTACCTCTGTCACTTGCTTTTTACTCAATCACTGACTTCTAACTCTTCCTACACCTCGTACTTAACTGTTCCTTCTCACCACTCGTCCTTCCCTTTTTAACCAGTCATACTTAACTTCTCTCAACTCGTTCTTTTCTCTACGCTTGTTGCATCGTCTCTTGACCTAATTTCGCGACGGCACGCGACACTACTCTTAGTCTAATCAGTCGCGCGCCTGCCGCGGACTATTGCCTAATACCGGCCTTTGATCCCTTCTCTCTCTTTTTCTCTTACTTCGTTCTTTTCTTTTGCTCGTTGTCGCCCTCGCTAGCCTTACTCTCGGCTTCTTGAGTATGGCGTCTTCGCCCGTTTTGTCTTGCATCAAACCAACAAAATCGGTAAGTCCGTTTTTGTTTTCTCTGGCGACAGCCTTTGCTGAAGCCTACCTCACTGTGGGCGAAACATTTGGACCTGTTTTCTAAAAACTCAAAAACTTTCGGACGTAAAGTGTTTTGCATCGGGCTTTCCCTTTGTAGATTACATCACGTATCGTCCTCGACGGGCGAATCTACCGCCACACACGAGTCGTCAAACCAAGCCACTTGCCGCGCACCATTTGGTTCCGACCTTTCGCGTATTGTCGCGTCTCGGTGCTTACGATTTACCTCGGCGTTATTCTGTTTCATAGCGCGATCATTTACCTATTCGATCTATTTTCGGTCGTACTGAGGAAATTTTCGTGAACAAAACGTAACGTTCGAAGCTCATCAAACACCAGGGAAGTGAGTTCGCCCCCATACGCAGTCCTTACTGACTTTCCTTCGCCCGTGTTTGAATCCTCATATTCGACAACAATTACGCATTAAAGCCTAGGCCTTTTACTTAAGCATCCCCTTTCAGCCTTTTCTATAAGAGGTTGCATACAACTGGCAGCTTGTGCTGAATTGTCGTCCTTTCAAGGGAATCTCTTTCGTCGTACTTCCATCCTTCATCACTGATAAGAATCTGTGTCAACGTGCAACACGAAGATACCACAGGACCACAAAATATTTTTGAGAGTCTACTGAGATCCTAATGGGTATACTTTACGTTTTTGGGATTGGTGAACACGAATCCATGCACAGAATCGAGCCAACACGTCAGGTTTTGTAGTAAAATTGAAAAAATAGTAAAAAATCTCCGATTTTCGCATACATTCATGCCTAAACTTATATACCCACTCGTATATCCCTGACCAACCTTACTTGTATACCCCCTGATTAACCTAAGGCTGATCAGGGGGTATACAAGTGGAGTTGGTCAGGGGTATACGAGTGGGGTTAATCAGGGGGTATACGAGTGGGTTAATCAGGGGGCGAAGTTGATCAGAGGGTATACGAGTCCCCTTGCCTGACACGATGGGGTGCTTGTTTAGCGTGAGTCCCCTTGCCTCTCACAAAATTTGCTCTGCATTATTTTCTCAATGCTTATTCTTTCTTTTCAGAATAACGAGTTTTTTTTTTGTTTCAAATGATCTGCGATTGGGTTTTCGTTTATGTGATATTTCAGTATCACGTTTGAGGTTCCAACAGTGATCGGCCATCATATTTATATTCCAGACACCCTGGTATCTTTGTTCCATTGTTTTGATGTCTTGATGAAATCTTTCACCTTGCTCCTCACTAAAGGCGCCAAGAATCTCCGGAAAAAATCAAGATGTGAATGGAGGTAATGAATTTTCGAGTTCATTAAGCATCCCAATTTTTGGTAGGCGGTTAACATTTGCTCAACATATTGTTTATAATTCGGATCTTTATTGTTGCCCGAAAATTTTGAGACGACATTTTTAAAACCTTTCCATGCAGCAAGTTCAAGTGTTGTCATTTTGTTTTGAAACTCTTTGTCATTTATAAGAGCCCTTATTTGAGGTCCATCTAGAACTCCCTCGTTAATTTTTGCTTGTGATAGATTGGGAAGCTTGATAAAGAGGTAGTTGAAAGCATTACTATTATTTAATTTCATGGCTTTAATAAATTGCTTAGTGAGCCCGAGTTTAATATGCAAAGTTGGTAAAAGTATCTTTGTAGTGTTTACTAATGGATCATGTAATATATTCTTAGAACCTGGAGTCAAAGTTTGACGAGCTTTCCAAACTTTTATTATGTAGTGGTTAGTACGATCACGACTGTCCCATTCACACAAAAAACAAGGAAACTTAACAAATCCACTCTATCGACCAAGTAAAATTGTTATGATCTTTAGGTCACCGCATATTTGCCACTTATGTTTATCATACTCAAGTTTAGTCAGCAACAGTTTAAGATAATCATAGCGCTCCTCTAAACTTCTAGAGTATGCTACGGGAAGAGATGCATACACATTTCTATTGTGCAATAAAACTACTTTAAAACTTTGTGTGGATGAATCAAGAATCAATCGCCAATCATTAGGATTGTAATTGATGCAATTAAACTCAGACACTAAACCTTCAATATTATTACAAAAATCTAATGAGTCTTCATGAGAGAAATAGGGCCTAAAAGATTCATCTCTGATTCTAAAAAAAGATACCTTAGCATCTTTTGTAAGACGTCCTTTTTCTTTTAGCCTAGATGCAAGAAGTTCAGAGTTTTCTTTTGAAAGTCCCAAATCTCTGATTAGATCATTAAGTTCTGTTTGATTAAACATTTTAGTATTTTTCCCATTTTCTTTGTCAACTTCTTCAAGATCAGATGCATCATCTGCATTATTTATTGACATACGAGGTTTTAAAATTTCTTCATTTTCTTCCATGGATTCATTACTATTATCCTCTATACTTCTGTCAACAAAGGATTTTGAAATGTTTTCTCGAATTGGCATAGTAACAGAAGTGACCGATGGATATGAAATATTTGATCTGTTTTTTGCATTAAATCTTAATATAGAAACTAAGCAAAAATAGCAAACATTTATATGATTCTTAGGTTTCCGCCAGATCATAGGGGAACTGAAGCGTTTCTTTGTTTTATCTCCATTTTGCCATTTACTAAGGAATTTCGCACAATAAGCGCATGAAGTTTTTGGGATCCAAGTCTTATGAAAATCAGTCATAGCATTTGGATAGCAACAGTTGTATATATTTTTGTAATGATCAGTAAAAATTTTACGGTTCCTTGTTAATACGAATTCTTCACAAACAAGACAAAACTTATCCGGACTGTTAATGCACATTGTGATTGTTCTTTAAAAACAGATAACACAACTATATCGGGTTATTGGATTATTGGGTTATTTGGGTTATCGAGTTATTGGGTTATTACATTTAACCTTACTTTTGCCCGATCATCCCTGTGCATAGATGAAGAAAATCATAAATTTAACCCCTACATGACCTCAGGCGGGAGAGGAGGAGGGGGGGGGGGTTAACCGCACCTCACACATAATACGTTATCTAAACGTAGAATTTTCCGCTCTTTCCGAATCCGGGATCAAAAATATGGGTTCCTATTCAAAAAATGACTTTGACCTTCAAATGACCTTGAAAATAAATCTCAAGGTCAAATCGGATTTCACAGAAAGGTTGCCCCTATTGTCCCAAACAACTGTCTGAACAATTTTTTTGTTCAACGCCAACCGTCGAAAATTTCGGGGTGGTTTCTTTAAAATGGGACGCCCTGTAGATAAAAGACTAATAAGACAACAACTTGAGTTAAGTAAAACGCATATATTCTCCTAGTTCAATAACAACTTAGTATAGTAATACAAAGTTAAATACTCAAGTTACTCACAAAAAATGTTGACATAGACAATGAATACTAATTTACTATTTCGAATTTTTAACTTTTCCATTAATATAATGTTTTATGTCTGCCCTAAGTAGTTCTAGCGACAAAAAGACACAAAGACTAAGCGCTAACAATGATATTGCAAACGGTGGATATCTTTGAAAGTAAATAAATCTTTCTTATTTCAAATTTTTACATCAGTATTGCAAATATGTTGCTATGAGTCTGCCCAATTTGAAAATAAATTAGTAAAAATAAATAAAAATTACAGCTTTAAATAGAACCTTGTAATGCGGTACATTACAAGGCTTTTCCTGATTGTTGCATTATCTGCAACACCTCAGGAAAGCCATTCCCGTCCCTTACCGCCCCGTAACCAGTTGTATAAAATGTAAATAAACGCGCACTAAAACAAACAATTAACACTTTTCATGCCCCAATACCACAACCGGAGATATTGACGAGATGAGCTCGATGGACGCGATCCGACGGACACTCAAAAGCAAGAAAAAAAAAGGAGCGCACCACGAAATAAGAGAGCGCACGCAGACACTCAGTCACGACCACGTGTTGCCGACCGGCGAAAGAAAAACGGAAAAACTTCACTGGGAAATGTAATGGAAATGCATGTTGATGACACATGCAGATCCGTTACACTCCCAGGCACCAACACCAACACTCACAGAGCACTGACACACCTGGGACGAGCAGAAAATCGCCGATGAAGTAGCAGCCGGCAATCAGCTGTGTCGGGCTGCCGAACACCATCGGCGACATCCTGAGCGCCGCACACTTTCACAACGGTGAACACACAAAAATACCCGGGGACACGTCACTTGACCGACACGGGAGCGTCCCAGGAGGCGCTCCAACGACCGTTACGAGAACACGAGGTGTACACGCGAGAAACCGAGCGGCCATTTTGAAGCGTCGAGATGAACTGAGCATGAGCGAGCGAGACCGACTGAAAGCGAGCAAGACAGACTGAGACAGAGCGAGCGAGACAGAGCGAGCGAAATAGACTAAACAGAGCGAGCGAGACAGTTTATATGAAATGATGAATAGAATTATATGTAAATGCGAAGATGGGGGCGCTACAATTGAAACGACACATTATATATGTATTCACAACGAATTAAAATTAAAATTATAATTAGAAAATGAACATGAAAGAAATACCGAATTATAAAAAATCGCATGCGACCGACACACCCCCTATTATAATAGCGAGTGACAAATACCCCGTTAAATTTAATCAATAAATTAACCGACAGAATTCGAACCTCTGACGACATTCGCTGGTGACGTCACGACCAATAAACGAATTAGAATAAAATTTGATTTCCGTCCGGATAGAAAAATAGATAAGAGTAGGGGTAGATCTTTCCCATCAATTAATAATAGCTATTTTAGTGGGGGATGAGAGAGGGTAAATAACGACGAAAGTAGGAGAGTTAAGGAGGGCACTGTATCCTTCTAATTTACATACGGACCAATAGTAAAATATTCGGAGGGTGCTACCGATATCCGAATTAGCATACCGACCAATAATAACATTTCTTCTCGGAAAGAGGAGAAGAAAAGCGATCTTTGACCGCGAAAAACCGATTCTCGTCCATTTTGCCGTTGTTCTGCGAGCCAGAACGAGTGATTGCGCCAACAAATCTCTCGTTACGCAGGATTAATTGCGCTAAAACTTCCTTTTCACGCTACTTTCGTTCGCCGAATCTCAGCAGGAAAACCGTAAGTAGGCAAAGTGCCACTCATTAGTAATAATCGCGGAGTGCGGGAGTGGATTTTTCGGTGCAGTAGGTCGTCGCGACGCGTGGATCCGTCGATGCCGGTGCCTATTGATTAGCGCTGACCTTTCCGCCATTTCGTAGAATCGAACGTGAGTGTTAGGATCATACGGATTAAAATCAGTGATTAAGTTATTCGCGCTGACCTTTTGCTAATATAGTAGTTATTGCGAATGTAGGATCAGACGAATAAAATCATTGATCCTATTAGTCGCGCTGACCTGTCCGCCATTTAGCAGAATCGAACGTGAGTGTTAGGATCAGACAAAGAAAACTCGTGATTTAAGATATTCGCGCTGATCTTTCGCCAAATTAATAATCTATTGCGAATATTGAAAGTAGACGAATTAAAACTCGTGATTTAATTATTTGCGCTGAGCATTTTAGTCAATCAAAGACCGACCGGAAGAATATTAGTATTTCGATTATTTCGTGTCCTTGCTATTTCATAATTATGCAGAGTCATACTGACCCTAATTAATCCGACCACTTGCTTATGAATTTATAAATAAGTCAATAAAAGTGATTAATTGTTCTTTATATAAAATTTACTTTTGTTACCCTGCCTCATTTGCATGCTGATGATTTTCAGCCGCGAGCGGTTATAATCGGGAAACGCTGATTCGCTATATTTTCGGGCCCCACGATAGGTAACATACGCGCGAATTCGAACGGACTTTCTACCTGAAATAAAGAGTCATCATCTGAGCTGCCGGCATATCATAAGCAAGCAGACAAATAGGAAACGAATTGTTGGACACCGAGGCCTGGAGCAGAGGAGATCGCGAGTACTCACCTGTTCGCTCATCCGACGCAGTCGCCGTGAAAGCAAACCGGGATACGCGATCCCATTAGGCCCTATCCCCGACGATCGCCCTAGTCAAATGGTGGTCTGGCGCTCTAAATAATCGGGGATAAGGAGTCAAACAGGCCTTGTGACGGAAGAGATTCGGTAATGCGGTTAAGGCCCCCGAAATCCCCCGCCACAAGCTCGAAAAATATAAAAAAACTGCCTCAAATTCGAAGAAGTTTCCGAATTAACGTTAAAAAAGAGCATCACACCAACAAGTATGGACACCCCTAAAAATCTTGGAAAATAAGGGTCCTAGAAAAAAACTTTAAGTACAAAAGTTCCCGCAAATAAAAAGGGCAACCTGAAGGTGACCTTGGATTCGACCTTAAGCATGACCTTCAAGGTTATCTCAAGGTCAACTTTGTTTATTTAAATAGAACCCCTATTTTCGACAACGGCAATCGAAAGAGCGGCAAATTTTACATCCAGATAACCCCCCATAACCCACCCCCCATCACCCCCTCGTAACTTCAGAAAATTTCCATAAAATTTTCTCATTAACCTAGCCTCCCCCTCCCACCATAACTCCTCATAACTTCAGAAAAATTCCAGAAAATTTCCTCATTAACCCCTGATTAACCCCTCATAGGATTTCGACAGCGTATTGCTGATGGGGTGAAGTTAACCCTTACATTTTTTAATATTTCACATTTTTGCAACTTTCTAAATTTTTGTAATTTGAACATTTGAAATTTTCGTAATTTCGCAAATTTTAATATGTGGGTTCTTGAGGGGTTAATGAAGGGTCAGGGTTAATGAGGAAATGTTCTCGAATTTTTCTGGAGATATGAAGGGGTTATGGGGGGAGGGGGTGGGGCTGATCAGGGGATATACGAGTGGGGTTGATCAGGGTGTATACGAGTGGGTTGGATCAGGGGGTATACGAGTGGGGTTGATCAAGGGATATACGAGTGGGTATATAAGTTTAGGTATGAATGTATGCGAAAATCGGCGATTTTTTACTATTTTTTCAATTTTACTGCAAAACCTGACTTGCTGGCTCAATTCTGTACATGGATTCGTGTTCAGCAACCCCAAAAACGTAAAGTATACCCATTAGGATCTCAGTAGACTCTCAAAAATATTTTGTGGTCCTGTGTAATCAATGCTTCAAGTAGGCCATTTTCTCGGCATTGTATACAAAAGATATAAATCCACATCGAGTTTATAATTATTATCGTTATACAAACGATCGTAGATTCAAAGACCTTAAATATCCTCTACAGCCCAAGGATATTAACAAGTTTGAGATAACCAGCAACATCTTCATCAATCTATACGTACTCAAGAAGTATGGTCAACAATATAAAGTCTCACCGTGTCATCTACCCTTTCTGAGAAAAGACATCCATGTGAATTTGCTGCTTATACAATTTCTACATCAATGAGAGCCTTGAGAATTAACCAGACGATGACGATAGAGAATATGTTCTAAAGTTTTATTACGTGCGGATTAAGAATATGTCTCAATTGATCCGCAGTCAAGTATACGAGGTGTGATCAAAAAGTAAGGTGAATTTTTATTTTTCTCAAAAAATATTTATTTATTCATCAATTTTTATTTTATCTCCTTCAAAGTAATCCCCCTCGGATATAATGCACTTGTGCCAACGCTTTTTCCAATCCTCAAAGCATTTCAAAAAATCATTTTTTGTGATCTTGTTTAGTTCATCCTTCGATGCCGTCTTTATCTCCTCAATCGTGGCAAAACGCCGTCCTTTCATGGGCCTCTTCAGTTTTGGGAACAAGAAGAAGTCACAGGGGGCCAGATCTGGGGAATACGGTGCCTGTGGCATCGTTACTGTATTGGTTTTAGCCAAAAATTCGCGCACAAGCAACGATGTGTGAGCAGGGGCGTTATCATGGTGCAAAAGCCAATTTTTATTTTTCCACAAATTCGGACGTTTCTGGCGGATTGCTTCGCGCAAATTGCGCATAACTTGCAGGTAATATTCCTTATTTACTGTTCTACCCTGTGGCAAGAACTCATGATGCACCACGCCCCTGCAGTCAAAGAAAACTGTAAGCAAAACCTTTACATTTGATCGAACTTGGCGTGCTTTTTTTGGTCTTGGTGATCCAGAATGCCTCCACTGGGACGATTGAGTCTTAGTCTCGACGTCATAACCGTATACCCATGTTTCGTCACCTGTTATAACCCTGTTGAGTAAATCTGGATTATCGTTGACGTCATTCAGTAGCTCTTGGGCGATGCTCATGCGACGTTTCTTTTGGTCGAAATTGAGCAATTTCGGAACAAACTTCGCTGACACACGTCTCATGTCTAAAACACTCGTCAAAATTGATTGGCACGAACCAAATGAGATGCCAATATCATCAGCAATTTCTCTAATGGTAATTCGACGATTTCCCAACACTATTTTTTTCACTTCTTCAACATTCTTATCAGTTGTTGATGTGCTGGGGTGTCCAGAACGAGGTTCGTCGTCGGTGTCTTCTCGGTCTTCTTGGAAGAGTTTATACCACTTGTAAACATTTTTTTGGCTTAAAGTAGACTCACCGTATGCCACTTTCAGCATTTCAAGTGTTTTGGAACATTTGATTCCATTTTTCACACAAAATTTAATGCAAACTCTTTGATCCATGTTTTTAGACAGCAGCAAATCGTGGAGCACGCAAAACACTTCTAACCTTGATGCCTCTCACAAACAAACCAAACATACTACAAAGCTGAAATTTGGAACGTATGTTCTAGACGAGTGTACCGACATAACCAAATAAAAAAGTCGAAGATCGAACGGACGTAGCCCGCTAAATTTCAAAATTCACCTTACTTTTTGATCACACCTCGTATACCCAAAGCATAAATGCTACGTCTGCAATCGTTTTATGCACTACTTTTGGAGCAATGAAAAGTTAGAAGCTCATGAAAAGGATTGTTTGCAATTAAATATCTGCAGAATTGATTTTCCTACAGAGATGAACAGTTGAAGAATCATGATGGCAGTGAATTAGTACTATTTGTTATCTATGCCGACTTGAGAAGTGTCTCGAAACCAGTGAAAGACGATAAATGTATTGCTGAAGAGCATGAGGGTTACAGCATTGGTATATGTAAAATGCAGCTTTGACGACAACCGCTTCATTTACAAGACCTATAGGACGGCGACAGATGAGGATTTATCTCCTGCAGAATGGCTCATTCAGCAACTTCAGACTCTATCGACTGATTTAGAGAAGAGAAACAAGAATCTTAAAGAGATGTGACTCTCTGATCAAGAGACATTTTTATTCTTTGTGGCTAAGACCTATGACATTTGTCACAAACCTTTCAAAGAGGATCAGAGGAAAGTCAGTGATCACTGTCATCTTACGGGCCAGTGAGTAAATAAAAAAACTACTTACTTTATCCTTACCCACCTCGTTTATTTCAGTTACTGGGGAGCTGCACATAATTTTCTCAAAATCAACTATCAAAACGCATCGCTTATTCCCATAGTATTCTACAATCTCACCGGATACGACTCGCACTTCATTATCAAAGGGGTTACGACTGCAAATAATTTCATGGGTCGAGTTACAATTCTCGCAGAAAATAAGGAAAAGTACATCTTCTCCAAGTACATTAATGGTATTGACATACATTTCCGATTCATCGATTCATTTCGATTTAGGTCATCATCATTAGAGAAGTTATCATCCTACTTGGATGAATTGGATATCGCTCAACGAGATTTCGAGAAAGATAGCTACTTTCACGAGCAAATTCAACTACTGTGCAGAAAAAACGTGTTTCCCTAAAGCTTTGTGGCCAGTCATGACAAGCTGGAACAGAAACACCTACCAGTTAAGGAAGATATTCGCAGTCGACTCATTAACGGAGATGTGAGCAATGCAAAATATACGCATGCGCAGAACATATGACAGTCGTTCAATATTAAGAATCTCAAGACGGAAGTGCAGTAGCTTCTCTTAGACGTTCTTGAGAGTTTCTGCAAGATCTTTCTCGAGGTTTACAACCTCAATCCTGCACACTATTACATGACGCCGGGACTAACTAGGGGCACCATGCTCAAATGTACCAACATCCAATTGGAACTGTTAACAGACATCGATATGGTGATATTTATCGATAAGGGAATTCGAAGAGGAATTTGCCAGTGTTTCAACAGATATGCTAAAACTAATAACCCATACACGTGTAAGGACTACAATAAGAACGAAGAGATGAAGTACCTGATGTACTACGACGTGAACAATTTTTACGGTTGGGTGATGATGAAATTTCTACCCTATACGAACTTTCAGTGGATTAAGCATCCGGAGACACTCAACTTCTACGTGGCAGACGATAGTAACCAGCGATGGGTGTATCTTGATAATCTTGCAGATGATAAGTTACTGGCTTGATTTTGATGACTCGATCAACAGTGAAAATCTCGGTAGACCAATTAGGTTTGTAGCCTTTTACAAATACATGTTTCGACTTGCTCACGCGAATCTTGTCGCCAGTTTTGAATTTGACTTCACTAAATAAGCATCTATCGCTTACAAATTTTCGTTTTACTTCGTTTTTATTATTTGCAGTGACATCTACTGGTTTCATTCCTATTGTTTCATACTTTCTATTGCTGTAAGCAGCTATGAAGTCAGGTAGTATATCCAACCACTTGTAGTTGCCGCGGAGACTGAACTTTTTCCACATATTGTTCTTGAGGGTGTGATTAAATCTTTCACAGATAGATGCCTTGAGGCTGCTGAACGTCGAATATTAAACAATATTATACCTTTTCATTGATTCTTGGAAATGTTTATTGTAAAACTCTTTTCCTCGATCGATATGTAGATTCTTTGGCTTACGAATTTTGCAAAAAAGTGAATTTTCCCTTTTTTTGGTCTTAGAAAAATTTTGCTCTTTTTGTTTTGTAACATTCATGATTAAGTTAACAAAAAATTTTCCGAATTTTCAATGTTGAATTATTGCTTGTAAAAAATTAAAAAACAATCGATGGTATTCATGAGGCATACAATTTGAAAGCTCTTGAAAAGACCTTTCAAACGCGCTCCACGACGATTCTGTATGTTAATTGTTACCTGAGACATTGAACTTTAAAGTTTTGACTAATTTTACGACAGGGGGTCCAAGTAGATGACCGGCAGTGTATATACGAAGTGTGTTCAAAAAGTAAGGTGAATTTTTATTTTTATGAAAAAATATTTATCTATTCATCAATATTTATGTTGTCCCCTTCAAAGTAATCCCTCTCAGATATAATACAAGGTGTGTTGAAAAAGTAAGATGACTTTGTAATTTTAAGAAAAAATATTTATTTATTTATCAATATTTATGTTGTCTCCTTCAAAGTAATCTCCCTCAGATACAATACACTTATGCCAACGGTTTTTCCAATCCTCAAAGCACTTCTCATAAGCACTTTTCGGTATAGCCTTGAGCTCTTCCAGCAATGCAGTCTTTATCTCTTCAATCGTTGCAAATCTCCGTCCTTTCATAGGTCTCTTTAGTTTTGGGAACAGGAAAAACTCACAGTGGACCATATCCGGTGAATATAGTGCATGAGGCATGATTGTGGTTTTGTTTTTGGCCAAAAAGTTCGACACAAGCAACGATGAGTAAGCAGGTGCATTATCGTGATGCAAAATCTATGAATTGTTTTCCCACAATTCCGGACGTTTGTTTCGTATTGCTTCTCGCAAATGGCGCATAACTTCAAGGTAATACTCTTTATTGACCGTATGACCTTGTGGTAAGAACTCTTGATGTACTACGCCACAATAATCAAAGAAACCATGAACAAAATATTGACATTTGATCGAACTTGACGTGCTTTTTTCGATCTTGACTCTTCTGGAGTCTTCCATTGGGACGATTGGGCTTTAATTTCGACGTTATAACCATAAATCCATGATTCGTCACCAGTTATGACTCTTTTGAGCATATCAGGATCATCATTGACGTCGTTCAACAGCTCTTGAGCGATGCTCCTTTGACGGTCCTTTTGTTCAAAATTAAGCAGTTTCGGAACAAATTTTGCTGCTACACGTTTCATGCCCAAAACTTCAGAAAAAATTGCATGGCACGAATCAACAGAGATGCCGACGTCTTCAGCCACTTCTCTAATAGTGATTCGACGATTTTTTAACACCATTTGTTTCACTTCTTTAACACTTTCATCAGTTATTGAAGTGCTGAGGTGTCCAGAGTGAGGTTCGTCGTCGATGTCTTTTCGGCCATCTTGAAAGAGCTTATACCACTTGTAAACATTTTTTAAGTTAGTATTTTTTAAATAAGTAGACTCTCCGTATGCCCCTGTCAATATTTCAAGGGTTTTGGAGCACTTAATTCTATTTTTTATACAAAATTTTATGCAAACTCTTTGATTCATTGTTTTCTACAGCAGAAAATCGCCGAGCACAAAAAACACGTTTAACGTTTCTGTCTCGCAAAAAAAAGTAAACATACAAACTGGCTGAAACTGTGAGCATATGTGAGGGACACGTATACCAATATAATAAAAATAAAATCGATGATCAAATCTACAAAGCTCGCCCAATTTAAAAATAACCTTACTTTTTGAACACACCTCGTACTATTCCTCACATAGCTCCTCAATTATTGAGTGAATTTCGTTCACGTGACTCGGATTACGGCTGATTGTTCTGCGATTAGTGATTTGAGCCGACTGATCAACTTGTTAGGATCATTCCAATAAACATAATCCATTGACGTTTCTACCCTTGGGACTTTATATCTTCTCCAATAATTAATTTTCTTTTCTTGTTTACTGGACTGATGTATGGAAGTATGGAAGTTTTGGATTTCCTACTATTTTTATCTTAAAAATCTGCATCTTCCTTGTATCGTTTCTTATGTGCATTTGTTTCAGTAAGAATTTTGATGTAATTCCATTATGTAACCAATTACATAATTTTCTCCCTGTTTACGCATTCCATATGATTTATTCACAAATTTTTTTCTTTTATTGGTGCTCAGTAATCGCAACTACTTTTCCGATTCAGAATCCTTGAATTCAGGTCTATCAAAGAAATAACGATTGTTATTATCATTATCTTCATTATCATCATTATCAATTTCACTATCAATAGTTTCAAAGAAGTGTCCTGTACTCGAATAGTATTATTGAATTCATCAGAAGTTTCATTGAAGTTGTTGGAATCTTTGGGTACAAAAGTTTTGTCAGCATTAAAGGTCACATTTAGCTTAGATTTATCGTTCTTTTTGAGAATTGACTTTTTTCTTCGTTTCTTTAGTGTTGGTACTGCTCGCTGTAAGAAGTTTCTCCAAAGGAACAATGATAAATTTAAAGGTTTCGTCCAGCGTCTTCTTGAAATTAGTTTTTTCTTTCTTCAACAATTTATGCTTACGTCTGATGACTTCACGGGCTTTGATGACTTGTATCAATGTATTCTTTTTCTGCTCAAATTCAGCTATATTAACTCTTCAATAACTCAATACATAATGATCGACTGAGACTATGTCGTTATATTCATAGCAAAGCGGTCAAAACCTTTCCTATATCTGCCATGATCAATTGCTCTATCTCGATTAATAACTATGAAACCATACTTGTCATCTTGCCAGCATCTTCCATCAATTTTTTTGTATTTAACAAAAGACATGTCAGAGTTTACGTGATCATCGTAAATGTGTCGTAAATTGACATCGTCTTGTCAAAATATCGCCAACAACTTGACATTGTTTCTGTTCAAATGTTTTTAAATTCTTGCGTCTGATTGACACAGAAAAAACAATCTACATTTTTATGTCTATCCATGCAGAAGAATGCTTTAACGTTTTTTCATTTTTCAGTTGCAATGTCGTCGAATATCATGTTAAGTTAGGTTACGCTTTATCCGGTGAGATGACTATCTCCTGTTCACTGAAAGGAAAGTAATTGACTCCATATATCGGCTTCAAAAGTTTCTCAAGAAATTTGTATTTCGGTTGATTGATCGACTTGGAGTAGATGTAGATGTTATCAAACTGCAGGCCATTCGGATAAGTAATCAGGCTGAGTAAACTATTTCTTTTTCCACAGTTTGATGGGTCCCAGAATATTGCACGTATATTGTTTGGCAGTAACTCCCTATGCTACTTATCTCGCTTGTCTTGTTCCATCACTCCATCAAAGTTTACGACTGCAAGTCTCAGTGTAATCCATCTCCTCGAAATCCATGTGTATCGATGGTTATCTCAATCACAACTGAGCCATAAGTATAAATATGTACGCTTATATACCGTAGAGCTCAGTCATACAGCAATATCGAACAGTAATGATCAACTATCTCAAACATTGAGGACGTGGCATTGTCAACAAACTCATCAACTCGCTTCCGTTCGAGCTTCATTTGCCAGGAGGTTATCAGTACTGTGGTCTAGGAACGCGACTAAAGTAACGACTGGCACGTGGTGATCCGGATATTAATACTTTTGACGTAGCGTGCAAAGAACACGATATTGCGAACTCGCGAAATCAAGAAGACATTGCAACCAGAAACTAAGCAGATAGAGTTTTGGCTAATAAGGCTTTGAATAGAGAGCTGGTAAAGAACAGCAACTTTGATGAAAAAGCAGCAGCATACGTTGTAGTAAACGTTATGAAGATTAAAAATACATTCGATATGGATTACAAAAGGAAACTAGACTTTACTATGAAAAAAATAAGAAATGAGTTGGAAAGAAAGAAAAAAAGTCCGTTTGCAGAAAGAAAAAAAATGAGACTGGATTAAAAAGGAAGAAGATCATTACACTGAAAAAAATTGTGAGCGCTGACTCGAAAGCTGCAGCAACATCAACTAATAGATTAGTCACATTTATTCACTCAGCTTTAAAAGCTGCTAAAGAAGCTGTAAAGATGGCTAGTGGTAAAGGTCGTGTTATTATGCTTCGAATATTACCAGTTTCAGCGAAAATTGGTAGTGCGCTACCATTTCTCATTCCATTATTTGCTAATTTAACTACAACTGGAGCTGTCGCTGGAGGTGCTGCTGGTATAGTAAAGGCTGTCAATGATGCAAAGGTAAGTCGAAAATAATTGGAGGAAACTTAACGACACAATCAGACAATGGAAGCTATCGCTATGGGTAAAAGTTTATACTTGAAGCCCTATAAAAGAGGGTTTGATGTATATCTGAAACCGTGGTCGGGAAGAGGTTTAGAAAAAATAGTTTGAGAAAATACGACTGTCTAATCGAACACTAAGCTACTACAACTTGATAAAATATGTTAAACTGATGAAGATTTCAAATTTTTGTGGAGTATACATGAGAAATGATCTACCTGCTGGAGGTCCTCACTACAGGCAAACATTAATTTAGATGATAAAAGTGTACCTGGTACGCACTGGATGACGTATCGCAAGACGGGCGAAAACGTTGTTTACTTTGACAGTTTTGGTGATTTACAACATCCATTGGATTTATTGCTTTATTTGAATGTTGATAAAGTCAAATACAATCGTGGAAGATATCAAGATTATAATACTTATAACTGCGGTTATCTTTGTTTACAGTTTTTGCCAAATAAACTTAACGAACGGAGAGCTATATAAAGGGCTGCATATATCAATAGTGAGTTATTCAGTCAAGAACTATTATGGAGAGTTCACTGACACTGAGTCTTTCAGGTATATCATCTATACGTGAGGCCGACTACTTTCCTCCAATAGAGCTATCACCGAAAAAGGGATACGTCTTAGGCTTGATACAACTGCTAACGTTCAACTCTATACCAAACATCGAATCACCTAACAATAAAGTTTATGCTGATGACGAGGAATTTATTTTACCTGAAGAAAGCTATGAAATCGAGGAGATTCAGGACTTTATTCTACCACTTTGTTATTTTTAATGTAATGGAAGAGATTCTAAGTATTTAATTGGGTGTCGCGTTTGATGAATCTATCGCTTATTATGAGATTCATTCGCGCCAACCTTACTTATCGATGTCATTCAACAACAGCGATGAAATTAGGACTTCAATTTAACATCAAAATATCTTCTACCATCACGCGGCATGCTTTATGTCTTTGTCAAATTGATAGCACTGGATGGAACAGTATCGAATAAAGCTAAATTTGTCAATAATACCATCTGTTATACTATATATTTGAGGAGATTCGCTATGAGATCAATGCAATTGAAATTGATAAGTTAAAGAATATAGGGTTGACTAATGCTATGAAGAACTAGCTTTCACTCAATCCAAGTCAAAGTTTGATTAGCGAAAATGCCAGATGGTGTGTTAATAAAGGTATGAGAAATCTGATCAATAACGCTGGTTATTTTGATTTCACTATTCTACTTAGTATGTTGCTAGGTTTTGTCGAGGACTATCATAAAATTGTTGTTAATATGAAACATGAACTAATTATCACACGATCAAGAACAGATACGAATGCTGTCATCGTAGAATCTACACTACGAGGGGTCAATAAGTCTTTACAAAATCCAAGAGATGGCGCTCGTCACGCTTAAATTATGATGTTTTAGGCAAGCAATACTACTAACTAGATATCGTACAAAGTTACAGCTTGATTCATTAAGTCGTTTTTTTGTGAACGTTGGTTGAACAGAAAGTTATTGGTTTATTTGCAAAACGGAAAAAACAGAGTTTCGAGCGGTGATAAAACAATTTCATTTGAAAGGCCTTACACCAAAAGAAATCTCAGTTGAGTTGAACGCCGTTCATGGCAAGTCTACCCCTGTGTTTAAGACTGTTTATAACTGTGTGACGGAGAATCTCGGCTAGGCCGATCTCGTCCGTTTGGCTCTCGCAAATGTCCGTGCGCCGCGCCAGGCTGAGAGTGTGTGCGTTTGGTACACACACTCACGCTTGGACCTTTTGTTTGCGAGGTGCTGAACACGGGCTAAGCTGACGACTGGAGCGATGCAGATGGCGCAGAAGATGAGAGAGAGAGAGCGCTCGAATTGCGGATCGCCACGGAAAATTCGGGGAGTCTCTGCTAAGCGATAAGCAGAGGAAGTCGCGCGCGCGGATAAAAACCGAAGGTTACGGTTTTCCCGAAGTTGGCCCCACGACCTCGTCGACGTCTTTTCGTTTCCGAGGACACGCCCGGTGCGCGGACGAGTATTTAAGTGTGAGGCTGGGTCGCGCCCAGCCGTGTCCCGAAAGATACCCGGCACCGGTGCGTGTAATGTAATGTAACCGGCGAGGCGCGCGGGTGCGCATGCGTGCAGTTTAGACGTGCTGCAGTACCGAGCAACAGAGGTACGACGAAGACGACGACAGCAGCAACCATCGAGCGAAGCAACGGATCGGGGCAGTAATATTGTGGAGCGAGCGAGGGAACGAGAGGGAGGAAAATAGCGACGACAACAGGCATCAGCAAGACGGTCAGCGAGGAGCACACCAGTGACGTCATGGTGCAGAGCGCTCTAGCCGTCGGAGAGGCTAAAGGTCGAGGTCGGTGCCGTGTTTTTCTCTTGTCTCTCTCTCTTGCATGTTTGGGCGCCAGCTTATGGCTGGTAGCACAGCAGATCTGCGGAAAGTTTTTGTCGGGCATATATTTTTATAGTATTTAGTCTTTACAAGGAAATCGGCAGGCTGACCAGCCATCGATTCACCTTCGCGTTCGCGTTTGTTATTGTGCCGCTCGTAGTGTATAAGTCCGAGGTCGCCGTATTGTAATTGATTGTTGACAATTAAACGACTAGTGTATTAATCCGCTATTGTGTTTATTCGCCGCTGTATCACTCCTCATCCCGACTTTGAATCTGTGCGTTTAACGTGTTTATGCTCGACGCGTTATTTAGTCGCGGGAATATCTTCTGCTTCCCGAATCCCCGAATAAATAATTTGTGCGGACGGTCGCGAGCAACCCAGACGGGTACTGCCGGAATTCTCCGTTACATGGCATCCCTGGTGGGGAACTTCACGATGCGCATAAGATTTTGTGGATGAAGTTCGATTGAGGAGTGACGGTTGTTCGGACACGCGAGTGAGTCGGATGATCGGGGAATTGTACGATCGCGATTCGTATGCGTGGGCGCGGCATCGTCGTGAAGACAGGTTTTTCTCCTAGGGTGGTGGTGAGCTTCACTAGGTAACCGAAGTGTATCGTGGTTGCCTGAGTGCAGGGGCACTTTGAACTCGCATAGTTGTGTGGTGCAGCCGTTGCGGTGTGTAGTATCTCAGTCGACGACGGCTGGACGGGCGCGTACGCGGTGAGTGCGCAGAGAGCTGAGTAGGTAACAGCCTGCGCTAGGGCTGCGCGAGTGGCTCAAGCGCGTGCGCAGTAGAGTCTGAGCCTGGTTGTCGACTGGGACGTGTCATTGCGGTGCGTGGTGACTGGGTCACTACTGTACAGGGCCGAGCAGGTACTACTGGAGCTAGAGGAAGACTCGTCGAGCCCCCCCCCCAGAAGACGAATCAAGATGCCGCAAAACCCAAGGAAGCCGGAGCTTTTTATACGGCACCTGTCGAGGCAGCCGGAGCTTCAGCATTTGCGGGCACGGATCTTGAGGATGTCGCCGCAACAGTTGACCGAGGTGATGCTCCAGGAGGGCTTGAGTACGGAAGGGAAGCTAGTCGTTCTACAGGATCGCTTTTTCCGCACGTTCGTGATGAAATCGCGACCTGAGACCGGTGCTCCCCTGTACCCCGAGGACTTCTTGTCTGGTCGGTTGCCGGAGCCCATCCACGTTGACGATGAGGATATGGGGACGGATCTGAGCTTGCCCAACGTACTAGAGCAGGTGTTGATGCTTGAGACTCACTCGAATCTCTTGGAAGGTGATGAACTCTCCTTGTTCCGTCCTTCCGGGTGTAAGGGGATGGAGCACTCGATTCCGATTTCAGCGTCGGCCGACCCATTCGACATCGCACAGCGAACCTTCGTCGAAAAGGGTGCTGAACGCGAGTCGAACGCATCGGAAGTCGAGAGGAGAAACGAGACGTCCATGTTTGCCTCGGTTGTGCCGCGGGGTAGTGTGGCGGATCCTGGTGTTGGGACTGGAGGCGCGGGACTGCCGAGCCATATTTTGCGGCCGGCCATCGCGCAGTTGGACCAAGCAATGCTTGATCAGCTAGTGCTGGTCTTGCAGGCGTTCGGGTTCGGTGCAGGTGGTCGAACTGTGGCAGGGAGTATGGCTCCGGCGGCGCAGGTTCCCACGGTTCCAGTTGTTTCTCGAGAGTCGTCGGCGCGTGCGGGAATCGCATCGCAGCAGGGAGTGAGTCGGTCCAGGCTACCCCAGCTCTCAGGTCCTGACAGATCTTCGCAGAAGCTGGGACGGGGGTCAATGGCTTCAGCGACGAGTGATAGGGAGCGTCTGGTGAGACCAGACAAAAATTTGGGTCCGCCGACGTCTTCGCTGAAGTCGTCTAGTGAGATGAATCAGAGGCGACCACGTCACAGGCGAAGACCAGGCAGGAGGCAGCGAAATAGGCGCGTAAGCTCTGCAGAGTCAAGCGAGGCGAGTGACATCAGTTCCTCCAGCGAAGACGAGAGAAGATGTGCTCGTTGCCAACGTCGGTTGCACCGTGACGATCGAGCGAGATTGAGCTCCAGTGGGTGGCCCCCTCAAGACGAGAGAAAGCGCTTGAATGGGAGACGGGCTGATGAAAATTGAAAAAATGCATAAGTAATTAATTGAATAAGTAATTATATATATTTTTTTACTTAAAAAATGCATAAGTAATTAATTGTATAAATCCGAGGTCGCCGTATTGTAATTGATTGTTGACAATTAAACGACTAGTGTCTTAATCCGCTGTGGTGTTTATTCGCCGCTGTATCACTCCTCATCCCGACGTCGAATCTGTGCGTTTAACGTGTTTATGCTCGACGCGTTATTCAGTCGTGGGAACGTCTTTTGCTTTCCGAATCCCCGAATAAATAATTTGTGCGGACGGTCGCGAGCAACCCAGACGGATACGGCCGGAATTCTCCGTTACAACTGGGTAAATGAATTTAAACGCTGCCGTACAACAACAAAAGATGAGCCTCGTTCAGGACGCTTCGTAGAAGTGAGTACGCCCGAAATGATCAACAAAATCCACGATATGGTGTCGAGTGATAGAAGACTAAAATTGCGAGAATTAATTGAAGCCACAGGGGTATCAAAGGGTACAATCATTTCAATTTTGCATGAAAAATTGGGGATGAAAACAATATCAGCAAGATGGGTGCCGCGTTTGCTCACTGTTGAAAATAAACGAACCCGCGTGGTCACCTCTGAGCCTCTTTTGGCACGCATACTTCGTAATCCGGAAGACTTTTGGCGTCGACTCGTAACTGTAGACGAAACATGGGTATACCACTACACTCCTGAAACCAAAGAACAGTCCAAACAATGGATTACCGCAGGAGAACCAGCCCCAAAGAAGGCAAAGACAGTAAAGTTAGCTGGCAAGATTATGGCCAGTTTTCTGGGATGCGTATGGAATCATCTACATCGACTATTTGGAAAAGGGCTAGACGATCACTGAACAATATTATGCGTCATTATTAGGTTAGCTGAAAGAAAAAATCAGAGAAAAACGTCCTCACTTGAACAAAAAAAATGCCTCTTTCTTCAAGACAATGCTCGAGTTTACACGTGTGCAGTTTCGATGGCAAAAGTTAGCGATTTAAAATTCGAATTAATTGACTATACACCATATTCGATTTGGCTCCCAGTGACTTTTTCTTATTTCCTAACCTCAAAAATGGCTTGCCGGACAACGATTCACGTCGAATGAAGAAGTCATCACCGAAACAAATACCTATTTTGAGGGTTTTCAGAAATCATATTTTTCTGATGGCTTAAAAAAACTGGAAAGCCATTTAATAAAATGTATCGACCTTCAAGGAGATTATGTTGAAAAATAAAAAAAAAATTACATTCGCAAAACTTTTTTTTCGTTCTTTTTGTAAAGACTTATTGACCCCCCTCGTATGTTCTTTAGCAACTGATCCTGTGACCTACGAAGATTTCAAGATTACACTGAGAAAAATAGAGTGGTTGATGTCTTATTTCGTTCTGTCAAACAGACAAAAAGCCAAACTGATGAATGGCATAGGCAAGGATCGACCAGTCACTATGAGTTTCCGTTCCTGGGAGTTGTACGAATATCCTAAGTTACTAGTTACATCGAGACACGTTTGGGCCGTCAAAACTTCCAATCAGCTGGAAAAACCACGCTTCATTGTTATTGGCTTTTGAAACTAAAGAGATCTCAACATCAATCAATATCAATATGCCATGCTCTACGGCATGTTTACGAATTTTCAAAATTCTTGCTACAGTAAAGATGCGGAGCCTATATTCAACAAGAAAAATTTCATTGAGAAAGTGCCGCTTATAGTGATTGACTATTCGAAACAAAACGAAGATAGCTGATACAGCCTAAAACACTAGCTGTTTCAGTGGGAAAACAGCATTGTCATTTATTTATAATAATAAATAAATTTCCGTCCTTTGTATTGCATTTTTAGGATAGGGGTATCTTGACTAATAATAATAAATTAATTTTTGTGTAAATAACTGAATTCTTCTTCACGAAAAACCTGTGGCGGTTTCAAAGCACGGATTGCGTCATTAGGAGCTCTTGAGTGTTTTTTAACCGCCATAGCTTGTCTGCTATCGAACCTTAACAGAAAACTTGCACAAACATTGCACAACATATTTCATGAAAATGTTTTGGCAATGTTTATAGAGACATTCACGAAACATCGATTAAACATTGCAAAAATTATGCATGCATTATTGCCGTTAAATATTCCAGACAAATTGCAATAGCTATGTGCATAACTTCTAAAATATTTTCGAAGGATTTTGGAAACTGTAGCAAAATGTTACAATTTTTGATTCCGGAAATATTGTATTAAATATCTTCGTAATTTTTCTTAAAATATTTGTAATATATTTTGAAATCTTTTCTTTATTATTTCCAACGATATTTTAAGAAAGATTAATAATTTCATTTAATTATTAGAAAATTAATAAATAAAATAATTAATATTATTTAATCACTATTTGTCAACGTTGTAAATTTTTTTACTAGAGTTTAAATATTTAAAGTTGCTCTGTAATTGTAAGCGTTGCAATAGCGTAGTCGTTTAAGTATCACCGAACTACCTGGGGTTCGGGGTTCATTTATTTTTGCGAGCGAAGTTTTCTGTAATTGTAAATGTATAATTTAATTATATTAATATAGTATTATAGACTAACTATAGACTAACTTGAATAAATGTAATAATGTGATAATAACATAATTTAAATATAAATGTTTATTCTATAAAAACTGTTCCAACAGATTTTTCAAAAATTTCCGGATAAATTTTGCAAAACTTGTATGAAATATTTCGTTAAATCTTTCTCTTCGATGTTTTCATAGTTTTTGTTTACAGACACACACACACACACACACACACACACACACACACACACACACACACACACACACACACACACACACACAGAGGAAGGCTACAGATATGTTTCAATCAAAATTTCTGCAATGTTTCTTGAAATATTTTTGAGGTGTTTTAGAATATTACGCACCAAAATTTTCCGAAACATTGCTGCAGATAGTTACGCACGGACATATGAATATTTTTATAATATTTCTATGAAATTTTGCTGACATGTTTGAGTCTTTCATAAGACCTTGCAGAAAAATTGTAGCAACATTTCATGCTATGTGGGATGTGATCTTCAGATGTGCTTTTGTTTGAATGATAATTCAGATAGATGTCTTTTCAATCATGAATAAAATTTCATTCATAATATTTTTATTGTCTGTTGTTAGTGATTAAATATAATAGTTTTAATAGTAATTACAAATTCAATTAAATGAATTTATAAATAAGATCAATAACTTAGTTTATTACCATTAGAACATTTTTTTAATTTACATATATGGACAGATACGTTATGAAAATTTAGTACTTGTATTAATTATGTAATTAGTTTCTTGTTGTTTTATGATGTACCAATAAAATATTTTTATATTTTTTTTAAATTTTGCAAATGAAGTCAATGTTTTATTTATAGCCTTGACTATAGTATCGTTGCTGCAATTTCACACGTAAGCTTTTGCTTAGATGATTTCGAATTCTATCCCGGAGAAACATTTTGTCATACAACATATATTTCTAAAAATAAACGAGAACTTGTATTTTTAACTAGTTTTGATTCTTCAGACTTTAATATAGTTTTGTTGAGTTATTTTAAATAAGTGTAAATTAATTAAATAAATGTAAATAAACACCTTTTTTAAGTAGCTCATACTATATTATATTTATATACAACCATCTTCGTGTATTATTGAGAGTAACGACGATGTTGTACTTCCAGAAGAGCCCGTATTAAAAGTTGAATTTTTTATTGTCGATAACTTGAATCATAGACGGTGATTCGATTCCACGTTTTGTACACGTATTAACTTATTAAACCTCAAGCAAAATCTAACCCAGAAAGCTTCAAACTAACAAGTACCTCCATGCGTAGCTAAAAAAATGTGTATGTATTTTTTCTTTTAACATTTGCAACTGTTTATAAAAAGTTATTTAAACAAATTACTAAAATTTTCTTTATTTCAAAAAACTAATAGCGGCAATCGATTCTACGGATGACAGAAATCTCTGAAACAATTTCTTGTCAGAATTCAATTTGCTAATATAAAATTATTATAAACAATTTCAACTCAGTCAAGTGATGCGAAACCTGTTTTACCTTAATCTTAAGACCCCGGTCCCATAGCTACGTATGAATGCGGACGGATACGGACGCGAATCGCAACTCTAGTAACATCACTAAAAATATCTAGTTCGATTATTTAGTACCAACACTACCGGTAGTGAGCAAAAGTAACTGTTGTTTAAAACTGTAGCGCCGAACGTACTACATTTAATGTTCAAATGTCAGGTCTACAATTTACTTTTCAAATTCTCATGAATATTGCATATTGATGAGTATGCTAATGTAAAAAAAGCTTTTGGGATGATTAATACATATCATTTATATATTTTTTCTTCTTCTTCTCATATATTCAAGTACTTCCATAAAATTAAGGCCTAATTCCACTAATTGTAGTTGACAGTCTATCAATTCTCTATCATTTGCCATCTTATAGACTGCAATAATGTATAAGGTTAGATAGGCGTTACATTAAATGTGGTACGTTCGGCGCTACAGTTTTAAACAACAGTTACTTTTGCTCACTACCGGTAGTGTTGGTACTAAATAATCGAACTAGATATTTTTAGTGATGTTACTAGAGTTGCGATTTGCGTCCGTATCCGTCCGCATTCATACGTAGCTATGGGACCGGGGCCTAATCTAGCCGAGGTAGCTTCATACTAACTATTTCATTCATGGCGTAGCTAAAAAAGGTACCCGTATTTTTCTATTGATAATTGTATTTGTTTATAAAAAGTATTTTTTTCAAGCTTTATCAAAATGAAACTATTTTAAATTTACTATAGAATTATCTTAAAGTATTTGTAGTTTCTTATTGAGATTTTTTTGTATTTTAATTTCTTTCTCTGAATTGTATGGTTTCCCATTTAAAAAGCGATTGCTTTTTAATTTCTACAAATGGTAAAGGTTGATTAATAATCAGAAACTTAAAATCGAAAGTCAAAATTAAATTTTTTAATAAATGTAATGATAGGTGAGAGTTTATGAAGGGTTCAGTTATAATGATGAAACGTAATATATTTTTTATGCTATAACAAAAAAGAAAGCTACTTATCTAGGTTCACTTTATGATCGGTTTATGTGCTTCAAATATTACGTATTAATAAAGTTTGTAATATTTATATTTCATAGTTTATCTGTTTAATTGATGTTATAACTTTGTTAATTGTACTTCCACTGAACTATACAAATTTTGTGCAGAATATGTACGAAATTTAGGTAAGCATATATATATAAAAAATTTGCAGGAAATTTGTACTATTTTTTGGCTCAATAATCGTTTTTTCGTTAAAAACTAAATAAATGGATAAAATAACGTGGGTCAGCTTCCATACACGACGAACTACATAGAAAAAGTGAAAGAAATAACCGACCTGATTGAGACTTGAAACCAAGACTATATTATTTTATCATTATTATTATTATTATAATATAAAATATTTATATTATTATTATAATATAAAATATATTATATTATATTATCATTTCGCTGCCTACTGCTAATTTTAATCTATTCTGAAATTCCTTCAATCATTCAGTTATATTAAATAAACTATATGTTTGCAGATAATAACGATTAATTTACAATTAATTATATATTTACAGTACAGTGTATATACATGATCTTCATATGATCTTAAAGGTTGCGTTCAAGAACAAATCCAATGTCATCATGTGACACTTTCCTCTAAACCAGACAACTTTAGTAATGATTATGAGTGTGTGCATTTAAAGTGGGTAAAACTATATACTACTTTTCGTCAGCGGTGATATTCAATCACTTGTAACTTTTTAAAAAAGTATGCACGAAAAAATTTATAAGAAAGAAATTTTAGATTTTTCAAGGTCTTTCGATCTCTATCAGAACTTTTTTACCTATCACCAATATTTTCAAAAATACAAGTGATTGAAGAAATTAAAAAACTTTGGATAATTGATACTTTTTAAAGTGGTATAACAAAAGAAAAAAATGACTTCAAAATTTTTCGCGCTTCATAGAAAGTTAGTATTTCTCTTTTACTTATATTTGCTTTTTTATTTTTATTCTACGATCAATAGAATTAAAGATATTCTTATTTAAAGAATAGTTTTTCTTTCACAACATTTATAGAAATTTTTGTCCGGTACTGTATATGGATATATATTTATAGGGTATTTTGTTATTTTGGCTACGTGGTCAATCTGAATTACCCATTTTAATCTACTAATTAATTAGATATATATGAAAAATTATTTTCTTAATTTTCATGTTTCCTTTTTTTAATTTTGTTCTTTCATTATTTTCAAAATAATCCGTATCAATGATAAATTGAATTTTTAATATTAACATTTTATTTTCAAACCAATACATACGCATTACTTTACCATCACATAATATAGTATATCACGTAAAAAATCTTGTCCAATCAAATTATGACGCTTTAACATGGCATCTATCACTTTACTATAAGAAAAAAGGAAAGAGGATAAACTTTCTTTTGATTCTCTATTCTTTCAATAATTTCACTAGTTTTAATTATAGTGTTTAATTTTTTATTTTTTATATATTTTATATTTTTCTTTATAATATAGATTATATTGTTCATTTTTACAAGATTTTATATAGTATTTGTTCGATGTTACAAGATGACATGATTTCTAGTATTATCCATTTTTTCCTCTAATTACTATTAATTTTTTGCCTTATTAATAATTTTGTTGATTGTTGAATTAGTTGTTCTAGTAGACACGATATTTAATAATTTTTAAATATAAAAAAAATATAAATATTTTATATAAATATAATAAACATTTTATTTATTTCATACGATATTTTGAGCTGCACAGTAAAAATAACAGCATTCATATCTTTTAGTTTTTAATTTAAATCTTGATCAATTTTTATTCAGACTACTGATTATTTCAATAAAACTTTTATTTAAAAATTACTTAGTCGACTACTCAATAATATTGTTAAGTTGGCTAAATGGAGAATAACAGAAAAATAATCCTATTTATTGTCGTGTAAAAATGATAATAATGATATCGACGTAAAACATAATAAAGATATCGACTTGAAAATTTTTTCATATTAATCAACATGTTTTTAACTTAATTCTTGAAATAACAATAAAAATAATATTAGAATTTCAGACGACAATTGAAAAAATAAATTTTGAAAGCAAATTAAAGTTTTTACTGAGTAATATAAGATGAAAAAAATTTCAACTAAACTTCTTGATTATGACGACTTTTACAAGACAATGGATATAACTTTGAATTTTTCCCGCTTAACCTGATATGGCCTCTTAATTGCTTTGCTAGATAAAATATAATATCTTGAATCCAAGAATATCAAATATAAAAAAACAGTTAGTTATTGATATTTATGCTTCATGAATCAGGATAAAATTTTTGAACGTATAATTTCTTTATAAATCTGTTCATTTCCGCTGAAAATTTTGGTTAGAGACATACTTTTCAATAGAGGGTACAAATAATTTCTAGCATTATTACAATAACTTGTATATAACTATTTAAAAGTTTCTATTACAGAACACTATCAAAGAAAGAGAGTTTGGCATGCGCGAGCAAGAGGCAGGGGAGACAGGACGGCGGACGGCGCGGCGGGGCGGTAAGACTCAACGAAGAGATAAGAGTCAGTCTCAAGCGGCAAAGAGGAGCGAGAGAGGGGTAGCTAAAGCAGCGTCCAGTCTAACGTCATGCAGGATCCTCTCTCTCTCTTCACCTTGCCCCTCACTCTCTTTCTTCTTATTCTCAATATTCGAGAAGGAATCGGTTGATTTTCAACTGGCCAACAGCTCATTCATGCTCATACTATTCCCGAAGAAAGAAAAAAATGGAAAACGATAGAGTGGCGATTAAGAATAAGATAAGGGTGAGATGTACAAAAACGAACACAAAAATTGATAAACAAGCGTGCGAAAGAGTAGTGAAGATAGAGAAAGAATTAATAGAACTGAACATGAGAGTGAGCGAGAAAGATGAACTTGTGAAATTTGGTTGGCTGCAGCTCGTCTCGTTATTCGCTTCGAAGCTTGAAGCCTCTAGAGGTAGTGGGGTCGTCGTGGAGGGGGATGTATATCAAGTGAATAGTGCGCGCTGCTGCTAGAACGAGACGGAATGTTAAAGGGGAGGAGTGAAGGAAGTCGGATCAACCAAGGAGGGGAGCGTTCTACGAAAGAAAGAGAGAGAGAGCGAGTCAAAGAAGGGAGGGGGAGACGATCGAATCTCCTTGGCTAAGAGCGAACAGGCGAGCGAGAGAAAGAGAGAGAACGCGAGAGGATTCACATCCACACTTTCTTCTCCGTTCAGTTGTCCGACGAGCGCTGGCATTCCGACAGTCAGAACAGTTCCGACAGTCTTGCGATACGGAATGCTAGCACGCGCCTGCGTCCATCTATAATACAACGCCTACGTCCGCTCAAGCACGCGATTGCACGTACGCGGATTAGTGACGCGCCACTAATAAATCGTGGCTTTAAAGTGATATCCGCGAAAAGTGTTTCACGTCCGCGTGCCGCTATCAACAGTTGGCTGTAGCCGACGAATGCCGATCTGTGCGAATTGCAGCAGCTGAACCTGGCGCAGACGCAGCACCTCCGACAGATGCACGCTTCAGCGCCACCGCCTTCACAAGCCCAGCTCAACCAGCAGCAGCTACAATACCACGAATCTATTGCCCACCAGCCTGTCATTTGATGACACAAAACCGACATGAAGAATGACACAGAGGAGCAGGCTGAGATCCTCGATCTCGACTCACACAAAGTTCAAACGCATAGGTAATTACGCACTCTATTCCTACTCTTGTTGGAAATTTTTCAGCGTCAGTTATCCCTTCGTTTTATCATTATTATTATTACTCGATTTTATATATAATCATCAATCAAAAACAATTAAATAATTCGATAAAAAAATTAAATATAATTTAAGTTAGAGGCCAATAATAGAAACGTTGCCAGGACCAACGTCGTGTTAAATAGTTTTTTTAAAGTCAATTTTGTCGGCATTCCATAGCCAATCTATACCGTCAATGAAACGTTGCTTATGTCTGTACAGATATGAAGATGAGTACAGCATGCGAATGCATCAGCACGCGGAAATGCACCATCACATGCAGATACAGCAGCACCATCATCAGATGCAGCATCATCAGTCACATAGTCCAGTGCACTCGGTAAATGCGCTGGGTCGGTCGCACACGATACCTCAGTCTTACGACTATCATTCAAGCCTATCGCCGATGGGCCCGGTAGACAATGTGGCGAGCATGCAGGATCAACAAAGTCAGTTCATGCTAGGCCAGCTACCGCTCGCGGGGGTGGAGCCGCCTCGTCATCCAGGCTCGCCTATCATCAGTAGTAGCCAGCCGATGCCTAACCACCAGATGCATCAGTCTTCCGGCGGTCTTATGCCCAACCAAAATCCGAAGCCGCCGGCGATGGGTAACCAATCGTGGAAGAGCAATGAGGCACGCAGACCGAAGACTTATAACTGCACTGCGTGCAACAAGTGGTTTACTAGCTCAGGACATCTCAAGAGGCACTATAATACGACACTGCATAAAAACGCGGTCAAGCAGAGTAACCAGCCTGACCCGGCCAACATGCCCATCAGTGCCCATCACCATCCTGGTCGAGATACCACTGCAAGCGGCAGAACTGGGGGCAGTGGTGGATCGACAAATCGGACTTCGCCGGAGCTCTCTTCGTCGAGTAGTCCCCCAAACTTGATGGCAGGTCCCTCGGGCGAGGCAACGAGGGGCCTGCTTCACACGCCCACCACCACCACCTCCTCCAACGCCCACATTTACAACAACAACAACCACATCAGCAGTTCCAGCAACAGCAACGAGGCTATACCCCTGCAGGCCCTCCAGGAACAAAAGTTTCTCGAGCAACAAATACACCAGCAACAACAGCAGCTTCACTTGCAACATCAGCACCACCACCACCAACAACAGGCTCAGTCTTCGGGGATTGTCATGGCCTCGGAGCTGTATCGAAACACTACCGGTCAGACGGGCATGATGGTTCTACACTCGCATCACCAAGCACCTCCGTCGACCTCTCGACAGCACTCACACCACCAGTCAATGAGCTCACCGTCACCTCATCAACAACAACAGCAACAAATCCAACAGACAGCACAGGCACAACACCAGACTCAACAATCGCATCATCTGCAAATAGATTCACCACACCAAGCCATGAGTTCACCCATATCTCCCATGCAACAACACCCGGTCCACATGAGTTCGCCTTCGCCAGTGGCCACGGGGCCTCAACAGCAGCAAGTGCCGCCACCACCCCCGCATCACCACATGAATTCGCCTTCTCCTGCAATGGTGGGACACCAGGAAACTTCGCCGCCGCCACCGGTTTCTATGATGGGGGGTACTACGATGCCTCATCAGCCGTACCCAAACGCCTTGCCCCCCCACGTTACAACTATTACCAACATCTCGGGCCTGCTGAAGTCTATTACCAGCCCGCTAACAACTATTGGTAATGACGAGCTGCACCATCACCCTCATCATCATCAGCAGCAGCAGCAGCACGACCACGTGTTACCCGCTTTTGACACTTTCACCAGTCACCATCAACAGCAGCACCATTTACATCATGAAAATGATCACGAGCTCAAACAGCCGCTGCCAAATTTCACGCAATTCGGGTACATGATCGTGCAACATCCGGTAACCAACCGGCAAGCTAACGTGGGGGGGCTAAGTCCCAAGGAGGCTCGAGTGCCTTCTCACATCAAGTTCGAGGCCATCGACAGATATGATAGCTGTGAGAATTACGAAAATTACGAAAACTATCGGAACTCACCGTTACACTATGAATATCTACGAGGCAATGACAACGACGTCGACATGATGCAGGTGCCCGCGGATAGTTCGTCAGCTGTGTCGAGTGTATACGCTCACGCCCAGCAACACCAGCATCACGGACACGATCACGAGCAGCAGCGCGAGGCTAACAACAATCTACTGCATCCAACAATTAAGGAGAAGCTCAATTCTAACATCATATCTGATTCTAAAAGCTTTGGCAAAAAGAACGTCAGAGCTGGCAAGACCAACAAGGTCAAGATTGAGACGAAAGAGCACCAGGTGACGAGCACGAACACGAGCTCGAACTACATATCGGAAAACGGGCTGCACAAGTGCATCGAGTGCGATAAGGTGTTTAATAAGGCCTGCTATCTGACGCAGCATAACAAGAGCTTCCACTCGGGGGATAAGCCCTTCAAGTGCAATCAGTGCGGCAAACGTTTCCCCCTTGAATATCAGCATGCTGAACACCTACTAAAGCACGCCGGCGAAAAGCCCTACAAATGCGAGGTCTGCCCCAAGCAGTTTAACCACAAAACCGACCTCAGGCGGCATATGTGCCTCCATACCGGTGAAAAGCCGTACGCCTGTGATAATTGTGGCAAGGGCTTTATACGTAAGGACCACATGATGAAGCACGTCGAGACGCACAAGAAAAAGAACAACTTGCACAAAATCCACTTAAGGGCGTGAAATTGGCACCGTCATCGCTTTAGCATCCGACCTCTCAACTATTTTTATTTTGTAAGCGAGAGATTAATTAATTGACTATATTACTGTGCTCGTGCAAAAACAGAGGAAATGAGAATATATCATCTCCCGCGTGTGCATGTACTGTGTATATGAATGCAAAATTGCGCCATGATGGGGATAATGAATAATGCTTTGCGAGTATGTGAATGTGTGTACTAAAATTTACGAACTATTTCATTGTATATGCGTCGAAAGGGGATGTTGGATTCACGTTGGCTATTTCAAAGGTGTACGGCTTTGACTCCGACCGCTCCTTTATTTTGTTATTATAAATATATTTTATTTGTCAAATCATAATCCATTCATGATTCCTTTTTTTTTATTCCATATTTTTATTCTTATTTTATCATACTAAATTTTTTTATTTGCACTTCATCTGTTAATGTTAGATCTCTTGCAGAAACATCACATAAGAAAGTATTTTACACGTTATATTTTGAGAAACAATCAGCAAGAAATACATCTATACTTTCTTTCACATTCTTAACTTACGCAAGATTTTTGTAATATGCAATTTTTGTAATATTTGCATTTATTTTTATTTTCGATATCAATAAGTTTTTCCGTTTATTATAAACAACTTAAACGTATTGATATATCGCTATTTAATAATTTTTCTTTCTTTAAAGTCATACCCCCCCCCCCATCTCTTGCTCTCTTCATCCATTATTTGTGGTATTACTATTGAATTCATAATAATTAATTGAAAGAGGTTATTTTTTATTTGAAGTTTGTAGTAAATATCTAATACAGAAAGATTATTGAAAATATCCATGCTAGATAATCTTAATGTACTGAATATCTTGTCAGATCCAAATGCAATATCGTTCTTAAGCGACTGTTTATTGTTCCTTGAAATGTCTCGTTGAACTAATCTACTTCCGGCCATTATACATTAAGGCTTCTGAAGTTGGGCATTAATAATTTTAATAATGGAAACGTAAAGTGAACAAGTATGAAATTACAAGTGAATCCTAATGAAAACAAATTAATACGAAAGCTATATAAATAACAATGAAATAGTAACGAAATATTTAATTTTACGTTTTAAACAAGATCTACCTCAGAAACGAAGCAATATTTAAGCGATTTATCTATGACTGTGTGAACAAGTTACATAAAGTTAAATAAAGCAAAATCTTATGATGTTAGGTGTAGTTTTATGAATAAACTAAACTGTGCATCTTTTAGTTTAATAAATTATTATTTTTTAATTTTTTATAAACGAATGTTTTTTTCGTACGTTATATCATACATATCTATTCAATAATTAAGATAAGGTGTATAAAATTTTTCTGCTAACCATATTAATAATCTGAAATCAATAATTTTGTACATACCAATCTTATTTTATAAACATATCGTTTTTTTCAAAAACAATTTTTATTTTAGTTGTTTTCACGTTAAATATACAAGTTGAATTATAGAAATAAGCTGACCAAAAAAAAAAAGAAATAATAATGATAATAACCTGTCGAAAATACACATTCATATAATAATAGGTTATACATGAGAGGCGGGAAAAAACGGTATGACTATACATGCAAATAGTAAATATTGTAAATTCGTAAGAAATAGTTTATAACTTAGCAAGAATGTAACCTTGCTTAGTAATCCTTTTATAGTAAATTTAATTTCCAATTATTTCTTTTGAAGATAAAATTTCATAATTATCAGTATATGAGAGTCGTGAGAGGCAAAAAACCAGATCACCAATCAATACGGGTTTGTCGCTTTCAAATTAAGGTTCTTACGTAGTCACTGTTTTACGCTTTATGACTCAAATATTCAGAGAAATGTCTAGTTCAAAGAGGAAATATAGCACGCTCTATAATTTTTTCTATTAGTCGCTTTAATAGAAAAGTCCTTTTGTAGAACAGGTTGCTATTGTCACTCATATGCAAAAACATTTCTAAAACAATTGCAATACTACTAAAATTAAAAAAAACGCAAAGAACCTTATAATTACGAATTTTTTACATAAGCCAATTCATCAAAATTCCTGGTTGCTTCTTTGGTTTGCGAAATAATTGATCATACCGGCGATATATTTAAAAAAAGTAACCAAAAATTAAAAAATTATTAATATATTTGGTGAAATTTTTTTATATCTATATGCAATTTCAAATGAAGCAAGATTCTAAAAGTTCTCTGATTTCGAGCTCATATTGTCGTTGCGACGATGAAAATTTACGATAATAAGCGTACAGAAAAGTATAAAAGCAAATAATAGTAAGCGATGTTATAGCCTATTGTGATTTGGTCATATGATCAGCGATTGACAGGTGATATTGTGAAATATGTATTTGAGAATGCCATACACAAGTACCTCAAGATAAAAAAACACATGTACAAATGTTCATATGTTTTCAAAATATTAGTTATAATAAACGATTACTATCCATAACTTAATGCTTTATTATTGACCTTTTTAATAAATAACGCAATCATATCAATGACACATAAAAAACGAGATATAAGGATTTTGTAGTTACATTATCTCCTAATACAAAAAAAAAATTACTAAAAATTCAGCAAAATTATTATTTTTCATATTTTTTGAAAAATCATATCATTGTGATGCATTACAAAATATCACTTAACCATAACCATAAAGTCAAAGAGTTTGTTGTTTAAAATCCATGCAAATACTGTACAAATTTCTAGTACCATTTTCACTTAGATCATTGAATATTATTGTTACAAAAAGACGCGTGTCACAAATTCCTTGAGGAAGATCGATTATTGACTCACAGTAACTATGTCGATAAACAAAAAAGATGTGTAAGCTAGTTGGCAACTCATTCATTCGCTATAAATACTATCAGTTAAAAAAAATAGACGCTTCATTTTCGGAACGTACATATTTGCGAAAAAATCGCATTAAATGTTGAGTTTGAAACATTGCGTATTAATTGATTCGTTAGTGGTTCATCGAGATCTATTAGAAAAGTTTTGACGACAATCGGAACAAAACAAACTCATAGTTTTAGCCATTTCAGACAAAGGCAACTTCGCACAGTAATCATTTCGTCAAAAAGATTGAAACATTAGAAAATAAATTCAGCTTTTCATACAAAGTATTCGAGTATTCCTGAAGCAATTATAGTGATATTTAAAAAATCAATTAATTTACTTATGAAATGGTAACTTCTAAAATAAAATAATCTTGTCAATGGTTTATCAAATTACTTTCGTATTTGATGCAAAACATTGAAAAACTTTTGAGCTTTTTACATTTTCATAAATTGTTAAATAAATAATTTATTACCATTTATAGACGTATCAGTAATCAAAATATAGAATATTTTGTTAATGTATAGAATATTATAGAACGTTTTGTTTTGCAATAAGATTTAGTCGTATACACGCAATCAGTGATGATCACTTAGACCATAGTTATTTTTTCTTTACGAACGAATAAATTTACTGTTAGTACATAACAGAAAAAAGTTATTCGTTTCTCATATCACATATATTTAAGATACCAGAAAAAGAAAAAGCGATCAATGAAACTATATCCTTTGAAATTCCAGTAGTACTCAAATATATACAACTTATGCCAACAAATTGCACATAAGATGTTCGATCACTCATAAAAAGATAATGTTTTTATAATAACTGTGGATATTTTTACTTAAAACATTATCGGGCAAATAGTTCACAATTGGTAAAAATGATTTTATTGAAATTCGATTTTCAACATTGTTAGTTTTCAGTAGTAAAAATAATGACAATGTATTTCTTTTATAAAAAATTGTTTTGTCAGCAATTGTTACATCCTACTAAAAGAATTGTATAATTTTTCACGTAATAAATCATGTTATTTTTTATGACATAATATATTATGTCATAATAATATTATAATAATATAACTAAATTATTCAATGCAAAAATACAGAGATTATGAGATTTATCATAGATATCACATGATACACCACATAGCCTCAGTATTTTTAAAAGAAACAATAACGAAATAATTCAAAATAATAAAGAACAAAGCGTTTTCATATTGAACATATAGTACAAAATAAAGAATATCAGATTTGTTCTTTTCTAATTTGAAATACTGCAACATCGTCGATATTCGTTATCTCTATAAAAAAGTATTTTTTCTTACGTAAAATATCATTACGTTTGCAATTTATGTAACCTGTACTAACAAAAGTATTTACAATAATGACGCTTTTTTCATTATTATTTCTAGAGGCTGTGTGATTTATGATGCAATATAATACTCTATATATTCAGAAGCAATAATCAGCATTTTAATGTATAAATATCTTCTGTGCTATTTTTTGCAAAACTTTACGAAAATTTTTTACCTTGATGTATTTTTGATTAATTTATTTAATTAATTTAAGGTATTAAATATTAATTTATAAAATCTATGTCCTTTTCACAAAATTTAACTATTTTTAAATAGTTGGAAACAATTAGAGAAAATCATTAAATAAAATAAAAATAAAACTTTTTAAGTGTTCCAAATACAAGACTACTATTAGAAAAGCATTCATGTAACTTTTTATTTTGTAGAAAGTTTTTTGTATATATTTCATTTATTCTGACATAAACGTAGTTCTACATACTATTATTTGACTGTAAAAAACTACCTATTGAAAATTATTTACAAGTCACTATGTACAAATTAATTGAATAAAATAATTATGACATAATTTTCTATTTTTTAGGTTTGCCAAAAAGATGGTTTCAAAACATTTTGTGTTATCAAGTCGTAATTAAATTTTTGATTCCTATCATCCTTCATGTTTGCTTGTGATGTCACAGAAAACTTCTCTATATGACAACTTATAAAGAAAAAGATACATAAATTTTTAATTTATTAAGAAAACGTAAGGAATGTGTACCACCTAGACTATTAATGAATTTGCAAAGGAAATAGATAAAAAAACATTTAAAAAGGGGCATTCCATTTATCAGTCACCCAGCTAGAGAAATCTAGCTATATGATTAATTAAAAAAAACTGTTTTTGAAAAAGGTAATATGGACCTCTAAGAAAATCGAGCTTCCTCAAATTCGTAAAATTGATAAAATCATTATAGTTATTATCTAAAAAGTTAAAGAGCACTAAAATGTTACGTATCACTGAAATATTCTTAAATATGCGGATTGATATTTTCATATAGACAAATAATCATAATTTTTGTATTTAATTAACTATGAAATTATATCAAACAAAAATTATACAAAACAAAACATATAAATTCATTCATAAGATTAAATTAACAAATCACGACATTTCAGACATTTCGATTGATATAAAACCTACATTAATTACACAGGCCGACAGAATTTGACAAAAATATTTTACCAAGAACCCGAGTATAGTTTTCCGAAGGTTTTTTGCGCGCTGAATCCGAATCCGAGGTCAGAATTACTCTGGTGGCTCCGGTTTTCGAGATATCCTAACCTTAAAGTGCAAAAAAACGCGATTTTTGCCTATATTTGAGGTTATGTAGCAAAGAAAAGAAATTTTTTTTCAAAAAACTGTATACATCAAATTAAAGTATGAGTTTTCTTCTTTCAAATGCCGTTGAGTATGCTCGAATATCTTTTTTTTTCACGAAGTTACACAAATTTGAAAATTTCAAATTTTATGAATTTAAAAAGCACCACATCATTCAGCCCAAGCTATCTAACAAGTAACCATATTAAAGAGCCACTCACCAATTTAAACCAAACTTGGAAATATGACAAAACACTAAAAAATATTGTGAGCATCGTGCTTCTATTTACAAAATGCTCTCTTACGGGTAGAAACCACCCCTGCCAACCCCTAAACAGGCTCACCCACATATCCCTGGGTAGAGCAAGTTTAATTAACTGCTTTTTGATAAAAAAACTCATTTTCTAATCACAGGTATGCGTACTAATATGATCTAGATAGGCCTCATCCCCAAATACCTCCTCAACCCTTTAAAACCAGCCCTCCCAACCCCTAAGCAGGCACACCCACATGACGCTGGGTAGAGCAAGTTAGCCAAGTGCTTTTTATTTCAAATTTGTGTAACTTCGTGAAAAAAAAAGATATCCGAGCATACTCAACGGCATTTGAAAGAAGAAAACTCATACTTTAATTTGATGTATACAGTTTTTTGAAAAAAAATTTCTTTTCTTTGCTACATAACCTCAAATATAGGCAAAAATCGCGTTTTTTGCACTTTAAGGTTAGGATATCTCGAAAACCGGAGCCACCCGAGTAATTCTGACCTCGGATTCGGATTCAGCGCGCAAAAAACCTTCGGAAAACTATACTCGGGTTCTTGGTAAAATTTTTTGTCGGCCTGTGTTATTTATTCAAAAGACATTTTGTAACAAAAGTCATTAAATCATCAAATATTGCATAAGATTAAATATTACAAAAATATGATATAATTAAATGTAATAAGATTTTTCGGTGGTCCATATCTATCAAAGGCCCTTTTATATTTAAAAAGTTATAGAAAATTTCCATATCGATGAAAAATAACTTTTACTATGATATTGCATTTGTCAGTAATTATGTAAATTATGCAAAAAATACCGAAATAAATAGTTTGGAAATATGTTATACATTGAATAATAATTTAACAAAATTCATGATAAATATGCGAACATTTCCAAGAGCTTTTAAAAAATGCCAAAACCACGGATGATGCGGCTATAAAATTTATGGAAAATAGTGTAAAGTAACTAACAAACACAGTAAAATAATTCCGAAACCAAAAGTACTCGTCTTCATAGAAAAATAAAAGGTGATCTATATTGTCTCACAATCTACCCTGCTAATATTGTACTAATGCTAGGGCCATTGTAAATATTTATAGTCAGTCAGGCCTTATTAGTACATTTTATCAACGGTAAGTGTACTGAAACTATTGGATAGTTTTCCAATTAGTCAAGGAGTCTGACATGGTCTAGTGGTATTTTCAATTCGGATTAATCAACCAAGATTTTCCTTAAGTATTTTGATCCATTGAATTAAAATTTCTTCAGTGAGTTGAGATTTGACCCGCGAGGGATATTAGGTTATTACGTGTTTTGTTATTTGAAGTATTTTTGAAGCTCTATCAGACTTAAAGTATCTGGATCAGCAAGTTGAAATTATTTTTACTGACAATACACGTTAAGATAATGTGGTAGGACCACTTATATTGTTAAAAATATTCTTGATATATTCCTAGCTTAAAGTTATAACTCGAAAAATCGTACTTTTCAAAATTTTGATAATTTTTTTCTTAGAAATTATGGATTAGAGAAAAAGCTACTTATGTTCAAAATCCGCTAAAGAAACTAAAGAATTGAAAAAGCTGATATTTATTATTATTAAATAATAAAAAATGTTAATAACAATCGAATCAATAGCATAATGATAAAGCACCTAACAAATTTAGGTTCGACGGGACAAAATACGTAAAAGCAAACGTTTGGTTGATCTGTCTAACTAGACAATTTCACAAAACCATACGTGGCACTAAATACTATAAAAACAAAAGCAAATAGTGCACGAAACGTACTGAAAAATATTATTATCGACACGACTTCTAAAATTATAATAGTTTTAATACATATAATAAATATACGTATTTGTTTAACTTCCAGTCACAACTTAATTAACATCAAATGAACGTATATATCCGTTGTTATAAACATAATTATAAATGATTAATTAGGCTTACCTAGACATACAGAGAACTATAAAGGACAACTAGGAAAACAAGATTTCGAATGAATTTAATGAAAAGTGGCTTTGAATCCATGCATTCTTTGTTTCCACACATATCTATGCTAAACATTAGATTTAATAAAAGCAAAATTAAACTAATCTAAAAATTTATAAGTATATTAAGTATATTGATTATATTCAATCAACTTTCAAGTACAGGTAAAATCATTTGATTATTAAATGTGTGTATTATATTTCGAGTATATTATATAAACTAATTGCTAGTGATAATGTGATAATAGGTGACTTTTGTTTAAATTCCAATTAAAAATTATTATTATTATACGAAAAATTTTAGATACAAAACAAAAATCATCTTCTGATATATAAACCAAAGTTTTTTATATTTTCGTATATTGCAAATAAGCCATTACAAACATCTTACTAAAATAAAATAAATAAGATTGAAAAGCAGAACTTAAAATATTCTTTGAAAGTACATATGCCATCTTGCCAGGTGGCATTAGAAGTAAAAATATCAGCGAATACATTTATTTATTTGTTGAATTTCAACATTAAATACAATCACTAAACAATAGTGTTCTATAACAAAATATTGAAAAGAAAATTTCATCTATTACCTTAGTAGTTTAAAGTTAATTTGGAAAATATAAATTCACGACATCAACACGTAACAGTTATGATAATTCTTTTGATTAGGACGTATATTCAATTGTTAGAATACCATCAATCAATTTAATCATTGAATTTTATAATATTTGGATTATTAAGGACGAGATGCTCTTCGAAATATTCTTTAAACATTGAACAGAAAGTGGAAGAAGAGTTGAAATCGTGATGGCTGCATATATTAAAAAAATATGTAAGAAAGAAACTTGGAAGGAATAATGAAAATTTGAAAACAAATATACAAAAGTCGTAAATTTATGCAGATTTATGTTCTAATACAGTTCAAGGTCGGATCAACTCTACATTAACTATTTGATGATAGATATGCACCTAAAAAGTAAAAATATCTTTCTTGAGCAATATAGATGTATTGCTATGGAATAAAACTCTCCTTCATTTAGTACAGTAATCGCACTTGAATATTATTGATATTGTAGTCAAATTCAATCTGAATATTTATATAAGTCGCCTATTTATTTAAAGAACAATGCGTTTACTTAAAAAAAGTATGAGTACTCAAATGCACACCAAGCCTAATTCAGTGTGGATGTCGAGGCGGAACAGCAAGAGACGAATAGCGGTTTCGAGAGAAGGAACGAGAGAAAACGAGCAGTCAGAAGGCCAGGTGTATTTTGGAGCCTGGGAAGCGCAAACTTCGCTCTCTTCTCTTGCGCTAAGCTACTACCACCTATATTGACACCATAACGATGCCAGATGTTCACGCTTTCTCTCTCTCTCTCTCTCTCCTTCTCTCTCTGTCTCTGTCTCGGTCTGTATCTCTCTCCCTCCCTTTACGGTACCCTTCATTCCACTACTATACTGCATTTTTCTCGTTTCCCTGAATTTTTCACACACTCCCCTCTCCTCCCTCTCTTTTCTATCTCCTTCAATCTGCCCTTGTGCAACATCCACTTGTCTCTAAGCTGTGCATCTTTCCTTTTTCTTAAACTAGTAATAATATTTAACGCATTTCTCGTGGTCTTGGACAATAATGATATATATGCATAAATAAATTATCCTGTTTACAAAATCCACTACATCTATCGATATTCATCAATGAATAAAAACAGAATTTATATCCATTTTTACACAAAAACTGATAAACTTTCACTCACTTCAAGATATATTGGAAAGTTTTTCTAAAAGATTAATTAAATTCAAGAGTCATAAAATGTGCTAAGCCATTACACTATTGTACAATACTAAACTTTATTTAGTATGTACTATATAGTAGTGGTTATGGTCCTAGTCTTATATTCGTATAATTAATATATTTAGCATCGTATATTTCTTTGTTGCCACGTTAAAAACACGTGTGAACGTTCTTCAAATTTAACGGGTTTAATATTCTGATAATTAGTATCCGGTACCCGCATACCTCTTAATTTACAATGTACAAAAGTAAGAAAATAAAAATTCTTTCATTTTATTCTATTCACTTTCTCTCTCTTCCAATCAAATTTTAAGACAGTACTAATTTTACTATCACAGATAGTTATAGAATTATTGTTTTGTACTGATCATTTCAAAACACAACATCTTATGTTCTTAAAACGATTTATTAACGGCATATTTCCATTCTTGCGGATTCTTGCCCATATTAATTATTTATAAATTAAGTTTACTATTGAAATATGAATCTCACACTGCTATATACTCGCGCGCGCACGCGCGTGTGTGTGTGTGTGTGTGTGTGTGTGTGCATGCACACACATATATAATACAAATATTTTAAAGTATAGGAAAATTCAGCATTTCATTTTTTTTTTAATATCAATCACAACGCGTGAAGTCGGCAACTCATTGTTTTTTAAGATAGGAATTGGTCTATTTGTGACCCTAATTATTCACAAATTTAGTCTGTACACTTAACGTATTATCTCACCTTTCAGATAAAATGAATATCAATTTTCAAAATGAACATTATACTTTGCAATTACTAAATGAAATGTAATTTGTATTAATTGTTAAAATAAAAAACGAAACTACTGGAAAAAGGATTTTTGCAACTTTTTATTTTGTTAAAAGCTTTTAAAAAGAGATATCACTTATTTCAAAGTAAACTATATTTATTAAGGTATACGTTTCTAGGAAATTTGGACGAAAAATAATTGTTTATTGCAAAAACATGTGTATGTGTGTGTACAGAACATATTCTAAATTTAAGGCTACTATGATAATATTTTTTTTGGGAAATTCTAGAGTAAAAATAAGAGAGTGACACCTAAATACTATACGTAAAAATTATCTTCACTCAATTTATTATTAACAACGTTCCGTTGATTTGTTTTCCAGCCTCATAAGATCCAACGCATCGAAAAATGATCTTAAAAAATTCTTCAGTTACATTGGACCTGATGAGACTGGAATACAAACCAGCAAAACGTTGTCAATAATAAATTGAGTAGATAATTTTTATTTATAGTATTTAGGTGTCAATCTCCTATTTCCTTGCTCTAGAATTTCGCAAGAAAAGGAATTGTTTGTATCAATAAAGGAATACCAATTACCTATTAGAATGATCCCATACTACGTTATAACTTTAAGAGAAAAATTTATAACGTTTTTGACATTTATTTATAACAAATTATTGGAGTGTCGAATCATATACTATTACGAAAACTCATTTTCAACAGGTTAAAACAAATGAAAAAACTTGAATTAATCCGTCCAAATTAATAGTATACTATAAATCATCAGAGCGCCGTAATGTTATCAACATCGCAATAACAAATCAAATGTTAGTGTAATAATTCAAACATCTAAGAAATTATTATAGTATTATCGCCGTTACATTATTTAATCGATAAAAAATGTTAGTACGCAAATTTTTCAACAAACTTACCTCGTTCGGAGACGTTAGCAATAATTACTTAAAATTTTCTTATTAAGTGATTCAGTTAGATTGGATATCATAAGTAGAAATTAACACGACACACTGATTAAGCCGACTACGACTACTTGATATGCATGTCGATTGTGACGAATCACACACAGTGTTACCACATAAAAACACCACGTGACTACCTCTTAGCTAATCAAAACCCGAATAAACTGACTTCACTTTATCATTTATCTCCTTTTATAAGCAGGATTTCGAGGATTTCGATACTAGCGTGATAAAGTTATTTAAGCTTTTTGCGGACCGTGGCTCGAGCGAAGTAAGGGTGAAGAAGTCACACGAGGCTCAAATCATTTTTTTGCACTAGAATCAAAATGTACTATGCTAGTGATTGAGTAAGGTACAGGATTTCTCTATTTCATCAATAAAGAATTTCACAATAACTTTTTTAAGTACAACTAGCTGGAATGAATTTTTATACATGATATACCTATTCTTTTAATGCAAAGATAAAGAGGCTACACCAGGCTGAAATCACTTTTCGACACTATCTGCGCAATGACTCGATTTATGCGTGCTCTGTTAAGCAAACGTGATTCAAATCTTGTTTCACATACGTCGTATAAAAAAATAAAATTACGTCCGAGCAAAGCCATCGCTCAAGCGGACGGTGGTTGAGAAGACGGAAAAAGTTTTTGACAATGCCGACAAAATCGGATCTGCTTTTTTTTAATTTTATTAAGGATTAATCGAATCAATATGTCAAACATTTATTTAAATATATTTATACTATTGGTGGATATTTATTAATTGTTGTTGAAACAACAATATTGTGTAACACGAATATGTAAATAAGATATAATACGAATAGGAAAGACTGTTAATTAAATTAATTTTATATTTTTCCTAGTTGCTTAATAAGAAGAAACTAAATCATGAATAAAACTTTCAACCCAATAAAATAAAAAAGCACATGGAAATTAAAAGAATTTAAACTCATTTCACAGCTGATCTACTATTAACATTGATACACCCGTTTATAGTCTATGTTTGCGCTTGATTCTTAGAAAAACACAGGTCGATGATTGACATAATAATTGACGTAATCAAAATAATTTTAATTTAAAATCGACATAATAATTTAAAACATAATTGACAAGTTATATCGGTTTATATTTGGTCGCCCCGTAGGTGCATTTAGTTCGTATATGCATCTAGATCGAAATGTAAGAAGTAAATTTTATTGTTTATTAGTATGTTAAAGTGGTTGTAAAAATACCGACACATGTATCAGTTAAGTGCAGTTATGAAGAAAATCGCAAGAAAATGTGTGGGCTATATTGATAAAAAGTTACTGTAAGCCAAACAAAATTGAATTATTTTAATATCACAGACACTAATTATAAATCAATCAAATATCTTATTGAAAAAAATTATAACTTATCTAATAAAAGATATCCTCTGAGCATTCGCTCTTTATGTTAAAAGACGCTATCAGAGCATAACAAAGGTGTCAAATATAGAACTATGCAAAAGATACCAAATTATGTTGACATTGTTTTACTAAAAGTAACTAGATCTAAAAGCTAATTTATACTGCGAATGGCATATTTGTAGGACAGCTCAATCAACAAAGCATCGCAAAACCAATGTAATTCCTACACAGAAAAGGCATTTGAATAATTGCATAGATAAATCTAATGGATTATATGGCTTCTAAGTGCCAAAGTTATCAATATCTGAAAGTAGTGTAAACATACAGCAAGTAAACAAAAGAGTAAACAACATGGTGAAATTATGTGGGTTATGCTTACAGCAGATTGGTAATGGTTTTAATCATTCATGAGGAACGCGAGATTACAATGTTCGAAAAAATGTCATATAATTAGTATCTCAACTACCCGATAAAGAAAAAGAGCATATAGATTCATCCGTCTTGCAAGAATTATCAAATAAGAAAAGTGTTTAAGGTTTAATCAAATTTAGTACCAGAGATCGCGAAATAAACTGTTTATTTGAAAGAAAGTCTGACCTAAAATAAAGTTTCATTTACAGCAGATGATTTAGACAATTTTCACGCTACATTTTCTACTAGGCATATAAGAAAAATAACCTCTTTCATATACAAAACTGCAGGTAAGATATCAGTGCCTGTAAAATATTATTAGATAAGGTTTATTATACACTTATTAGATAAAGTTTATCATGAAAATTTACTAGAATTCAAAATAAAGGATGGAAAATGTAAAAAAATACTTGTGGTTTGGGCTAACGAAAGTAACTTACTAGAAGAAGTTATAAAAAAATTGGTAGAAACTCGAGTAGTTCTTATGTTGTAAAAGTGATGGTAGATGGGGGACAAGGTTTCTTCAAAGTATCAATGTCGACAATTTCAGATGCAGTTAGTAGTACTGATGATGAGACCAATGGTATTCCTTTGAAAAAAAAGTAATTGAATGTGCAATTACAATTTAATAATACCAGTGTTAAAAAATTAATTATGAAGTGCATTGTTCCGTATATAAAAGAAACATAAAAATATCAAGCTACTTTTTGATTTAATAAAACTAAATGAAATTTCATTCAAGTTTGTGTGTGACTTAAATTTTCTATCGATAGATAATGGACAATAAACAATTAGTCTACGAGATTTGATAAATTTTTATGAAATAAACGATAATCAATCAAAACCTTTAAAAACTTATAAAGATTTGAATGAAGATTATGCTAACTACGTATTTGCAGGCAAAAGAAAAAAGAGGTTAAATTGTCGCATAGAGTAATCAATGAATTAGTTTGTCGTGAAAATGATAAAATTACAGTATTGCAGAAATGTTATGTTCCAGAATTGCATTTGTTCAAGGCTTTGTTATCCACTTTTTTTGGAATGGCTTAGTACCACTAGTAGGTCGAGAAAAAGCTCTAATATGGCCTTTCAAATTAAAGTTAATTGCATACAATTATCATGGTGAAACCTTTGAGAAGAACGCATGCAGAAAATTGTTGAAAGATTCTTTGAGTGACAAAATAATATACGAAGAGGTTGGTCCATTGTCATTAGTACCTAATATATATGCTTTCAAAGCGATTGATAAAATGGTATACGTATTTATGTTTCTTCACTGAAAGGAGACGGTCTGCAGATGAGCTAAATAAAATAATCATCGAATTACAAAAAGTTATTTATTCAACCAAAGTATCAGTAACTCTGAAAATGCATGTACTTTTCGAACATGTTGAGCAAATTTGACAATTATTGAAGAATTCTGAAAGTCTTGGTGAGTGATCAGAGCAAGCTGATCAATACAGCGAGAATTCTGGAACTATTGGGAAAAATATAAAATTAATATAATCAACGACTCTTCCTATTCTGAGAAATTGAAAGCTGCAACTATTCAATTTTCATCATTTTACGTCTAAAAGACTTTACTACATGTGTATTAAAAAATATTCTAATAGATTGTCTACTCAGAAGAAAAAGATCTCAATAAGTTCTATTTTACATAATTAATTAGTGAGGATTTATTACGTTTTTTGTAAAAAAAAACTGTGTTAATTTATAAGGCGTACTGAACAATATATTATTTGAAGTCTTTATTAATGAATAAAATTTATTTATTTATGGTAAATATCGTTTATCATTTACTTATTTCTGTTTTCACTATATTCTTTCTCTATTTCAATAACGTAACAAGTAATAAATATCCATAGGTATATATACGAGGATAGGTCAATAAGTCTTAAAAAAAGATAGAAAAATAATTCTTTTATGGTTAGTTTTTCTTATTTTTCAACATAATCTCGTTTTTATTTGATACAATTTTCCAGGTGTCCTTCAAGTTTTTTAACCCATTAACGACCAAAACCGTCAATTTTACATCATGATTTCGATACGAAATTTCATGCATTTAATCGAGTCATAAATGGATCTCATACATGATTTCTTATGTATTTTTGTCTGCAGAATCCGAATATGTGGTCAAAATTGAAAAATTTTGCCTTTAAAAAAAAATATGCCCGTTTTTTTGCAAAAAAATAGCCAAAAATCTGTCATTCTAAAGGTTTACGATTTCTTTTCAGACATAAAACGCGACGATATATGAAGTTGCGTTCAACCATCGGTGCACAAAATTGCTGAAGTTTAATGGGCAATTTTTATAAGTACGATTTTTTTTACAAAATGGCAGCTACAGGGTCAAAACCACATAAACGTCACCATAAATCTTTACCATTTCTTTTCTCGAAAACAATTGACTTTAGTAAAAATTTTCAATAAGTCAAAATATCTTAGAATTGATGAAAGCATACTAGAAAATTTTTCCAAAGTGATTTGAAAAAAATTTTTTAAATTTTAATTTTTCCAATTTTTGAAAAACAAAATTTTTGTCCAAAAATTCTGAAAAAATTTTCTAGTACTGTTTAATCGATTCTAAAACATTTTTATTCTTTACAAATTTTTATAAAAATTCATGGTTTTCGAAAAAAAAACAAATTTTAAGCATTCACTTTTAGCACTAGTGAAATTTTACAAATTGCTTACATGAGATCTATATATAATGTGTATAAATAATCTTTCCACATAATTTTTACATAATCTTTTCGAATAAATTATTTTTAAACAATTAAATACTTTTTTAAGTATATCGTTGTAAAGTTGTTAGCTTTCGTAAAATTTGACTTACAGTTTCAGCTCTGCTGTTTTAGAAATAAATTCTCATACTAAGTTTTTATGTGTAGAAATTAATTTGAATCATTATTATCTATTATTTATTATATTTAAACCTTTAAATATCACGAAAACAAACTAAACGGGCTATTTCTTCCGATTTTGAAGAAGACTCTTCAAATGATGAAAACGTTTTGATACCAAATGCAGATAATTCTGGATCTTCAGATGATTCCTGATACTTACTGTGACGTAAATTTACCGTCGATCACTTATAACAAAGTTTAAAAAAATTATTAAGCAAATCAAGCTAAGTTTGAAAATGATCACGAATATGTTTGGAAAGATGGTGAAAGGAAATATTCTAATGAAATTTCAGACGAAATTTATTGTCTAAATCTATGATAGATGAAATACAAAAAAGTAAGCCATTAAAACTTTTTGTTATTTTTGTTTCAATTGAAATGAAACAATACATTTTAGATGCATGTAAGAAAAATGACTTAGAGTTATTAATGGCTGATTTGAATACGTTTATTGGGATTATTATAACAACTTCGTTCAATAAAAGAAAGTCTCAAAGGGATTATTGGTTGACTGATCCTTTTTTATCTTGCGATATAATTTCTTTGGCAATGTTACGAAATAAGTTTGAACTTATTAAGTCTAAATTGAAGTACTCAAAACCAAAGATAATATTCCGAGGGACAAAGGGTGGCGTGTTCGTGAATTGATGAATTTGTATCAAAAAAATATCCTGAAGTTTGGCTTTTGGCAAACTGCTCTGTCAGTAGATGAAATAATGGCTAAATATTATGTTAAAACGTCGTTGAAACAGTTCATACGTGGAAAACCTACGCGATTTGGACTTAAGTTTTGGGGTCTTTGCACTTCAGATGGATATTTATTAAATTTTGACTTATATTGTGGAAAAAATTCCTCTGTAGGTGATAAATTAGCTTCATGCGCATTAAGTTCTCGTGTCGTATGCCATTTATTAAAACCTTTTTTTGAAATAACAGCTCCTGGGAAAATTTCTCAGTAACACATTTATTTTGACAATTATTTTACAAATTTAGATCTTATTGTACACTTGAAGAGACTAACATTGAGGTCTACTGGCACTGATCGAGAGAATCGTGTAAAGAAGAAAAATGCCATTGACAAAAATGTTCTGCGTGGAACATATACAGTGAAGCATGAACAAAACAGTGGTATACGAGGTGTGTTCAAAAAGTAAGGTGACTTTGTATTTTTAAGAAAAAATATTTATTTATTTATCAATATTTATGTTGTCCCCTTCAAAGTAATCTCCCTCAGATACAATACACTTATGCCAACGGTTTTTCCAATCCTCAAAGCACTTTTCAGTATAGCCTTGAGCTCTCCCAGCGATGCAGTTTTTATCTCTTCAATCGTTGCAAATCTCCGTCCTTTCATAGGTCTCTTTAGTTTTGGGAACAAGAAAAAGTCACATGGGGCCAAATCCGGTGAATATGGTGGCTGAGGCATGATTGTGGTGTTGTTTTTGGCCAAAAAATCTCTCACAAGCAAAGATGAGTGAGCAGGGGCATTATCGTGATGCAAAAGCCATGAATTGTTTTTCCACAATTCTGGGCGTTTTCTTCGTATTGCTTCTCGCAAACGGCGCATAACTTCAAGATAATACTGTTTATTGACCGTACGTCCATATGGTAAGAACTTCTGATGCACCACGCCATGGTAATCGAAGAAAACAGTGAGCAAAACTTTGACATTTGATCGAACTTGGCGTGCTTTTTTCGGTCTTGGCTCATCTGGGCTCTTCCATTGGGACGATTGGGCTTTGGTTTCGATATCATAACCATATACCCATGATTCGTCACCAGTTATGACACTTTTGAGTAAATCTGGGCCGTCGTTGACGTCATTCAATAGTTCTTGGGCGATGATCATGCGACCGTTCTTTTGGTCAAAATTTAGCAATTTCGGAACAAACTTCGCTGACACACGTCTCATGCCCAAAACGTTAGAAAAAATTTCATGGCACGAGCCAAGCGATATACCAACATCCTCAGCAACTTCTCTGATAGTAATTCGACGGTTTTCCAGAACAATTTGCTTCACTGCTTGAACGTTTTCATCAGTTGTTGACGTGCTTGGGCGTCCAGAGCGAGGCTCGTCATTGGCATCTTCCCGGCCATCTTGGAAGAGTTTGTACTACTTGTAAACATTTTTTTTTACTCAGAACAGTTTCACCGTATGCCACCGTCAACATTTCAAGTGCTTCGGAGTACTTTATTTTATTGTTTACACAAAATTTGATGCAAATCCTTTGATCCATATTTTTCGATAGCAAGAAATCGCCGAGCACGCAAAACACTTATAACCTTTACGCCTCTCACAACCAAACAAAAAATGCTATACACTTGAAACTTGGTATAGATATTCGGGAAGAGTGTACCAACATAACAAAACAAAAAAATCGATAATCGAAAGTACGTTGCCCGTGAAATTTGAAGTCACCTGACTTTTTGAACACACCTCGTAAATTACATTACCGTAATGGATTCGAAATTAGTGTCTATATTATCTACAACTGCAGGAGTAATGCCATTACAGCTACTGAAAAGATATAGTTCAATTCAAAAAGCAAGAATTGAGACATCAATTCCGCAAGCATTTCACATTTATAACTAGTTCATGGGTGGTGTCGATCTACATGATGCGCACTGTAACAATTTATTGCCAAGCATTCGATCAAAAAAATGGACCTGGATAGTTTTTATAAGACTAATCCAGGCTGCTATTACAAATTCTGTTGTAATATTCAATGCTGCTGGAAATAATCAACAAAAAGTTGGAACCAAAGAATTTGCAACGTCAATAGCACAAAGCTACATTTGCGGCACTAGTCAAAAACAAAAAAAACATTCAACGAGACGAGATAAACAAAAAAAAATGTTCTAATTGTCCAATAAGAACATATATTTTCCGCGGTGATAGCGAATTGTTTATTTTGCAGTCTATGTATGAAAACATATTACGAAAACATCTGAGTAAGTGAGAGGCAAGGGAACTTACTAAAAAAAAGCACCCCGATTAGTGAGAGGCAAGGGGACCTCACTATAAAAAAGTACCCCGATCAGTGAGAGGCAAGGGGACTCACTATAGAAAAGCACCCCAATTAGTGAGAGGCAAGGGAAATCACTATAAAAAAGCACCGCGATTAGTAAGAGACAAGGAGACTCACTATAAAAAAGGAGATATATTTTTTCGATACTCCGTACGGATAGTGCGTTTTTACCGCACGCTCGGCAAAAAACGTGCATTGAAAATCGCACTTTCCACACGTCGCTTAGCTCGTTTCGCTCGGGTGTAAACGCTACACGAGACAAGAATCTATTTTCCCGCACTTGTATCGTAATGTACTATTACGTCCACGTTGTTATCTCTAGGTAGTGCTAAAAATGAATGCTTAAAATCTGTTTTTTTGTTTTCGAAAACAAACTTTTATAGAAATTTGTAAAGAATAAAAATGTCTTAGAATCAATCAAACAGAACTAGAAAATTTTTTCAGAATTTTTGGAAAAAAATTTTGTTTTTCAAAAATTGGAAAAATCGAAATTAAAAAAATTTTTCTCAAGTCACTTTGGAAAAATTTTCTGGTATTTTTTCATCAACTCTAAGACATTTTAACTTATTGAAAATTTTTACTAAAGTCAATTGTTTTCGAGAAAAAAAATGGTAAAGATTTATGGTGACGTTTATGTGGTTTTGGTCCTGTAGCTGCCATTTTGTAAAAAAAATCGTACTTATAAAAATTGCCCATTAAACTTCAGCAATTTTGTGCACCGATGGTTGAACGCAACTTCATATATCGTCGCGTTTTATGTCTGAAAAGAAATCGTAAACTTTTAGAATGACAGATTTTTGGTTATTTTTTTTGCAAAAAAACGGGCATATTTTTTTTTAAAGGCAAAATTTTTCAATTTTGACCACATATTCGGATTCTGCAGACAAAAATATACGAGAAATCATGTAAGAGACCTATTTATGATTCCATTACATGCACGAAATTTCGCATCGAAATCATAATGTATAATTGACTGTTTTGATCGTTAATGGGTGCCATTAGAAAAAAATAATTTTGGAAGTTCCTCAAAATATCCATTTATTTGTGTTATGACCTCCTCGTTGGAGATGAATCATTGTCCGGCAAGCCCCTTTTTTTAGGTTTGCGAATAAAAAAAAGTTGCTAGCGGCCAAATCTGGTGAATACGGTAGATGGTCTACTAATTCGAACTTTAATTCCTTAATTTTAGCTATTGAAACTAAGCAAGTGTGCACTCGTGCATTGTCTTGAGGAAACAGAATATTTTTTGTTCAAATGAGGACGTTTTTCCTTTATTTTCTCGCTTAACCGAACCAACAACGACGCATAATACGGTGATTGTTTGTCCTTTTTCTAAATAGTCGACGAAGATAATTCAACATGCATCCCAAAAAGCAGTGGCCATAACCTTGCCGGTCGATTTCACTGTCTTCGCCTTCTTTGGAGCTGGCTGACCTTTCATAATCCACTGTTTTGACTGTTCCTTCGTCTCAAGAGTGTAGTGGTATATTCACGTTTCGTGTACAGTTATAAATCGACGCAGAAAGTCGTCCGGATTACGGTGGGTACGCGCCAAGAGAGCCTCAGCGGCCACCACTCGACTGCATCTGTTCTCGACTGACAGCAAATTCGGCACTCATGTTGCCGAAATTTTTCTCATGTCCAATTTCTCATGCAAAATCTCACGTCTATAGGACGTTCTGAACGATGTTCATTTGGAGTCGATGTACGGCCACGTTTAAATTAATTTACCTAATTGTAAACAGTTGCAAACACATGGGCAGATACACCATGAACTGCATCTAACTCAACTTTGATTTTTTTCAGTGTAAGGCCTTTTAAATAGAAATATTTTATTACCGCTCGGAACTCACTTTTTTCCATTGTTAACAAGAAACAAAAGTTGTTCACTTTGATCGATGATAAAAACGGAACTACTCGATGTATCTATCTGAAACTTCGGCAGCACCCTATTCAATGACTCTTGCTGGTGCAATATAAGTTGGGATGCTTTGAGCGTTATTTCTTGGATTTTGTAAGGACTTATTAACCTACCCTCGTAGATTGAAATAAATGTATAACATATAGTTTCGATTAATCCCTAATAAAATAAAAAAAGAAGCAGATTCTATTTTCTGATAATGATTTCTTGAGAATATAAGTAAAAACAACGGAAACTACTCAGTCCAATTTTATCGGCACTGCCAAAAAACTTTTTCGCCTTCTCAACCACCATAAGTGTAAATATCCAATTCAGAGTCAAAAAATGTTCTTACACTTTAATATCAAAATGTATTAAAATAGTATGTTATAAACAGCTAAAAAGAAGAGCAGGCAAAAATAGTGTAGAGTACCAAAAATAAGGCTAGAGTGCGAATCCAGTCGGTATTACAATTGCTTTCTGAGGATGGTGTAATATCTTATCTTAAAAAAAATGATGAATTGCCGACATTCAGCGTTACAATTAATTGATAGGAAAAAAGAGCGAAAATTTGGATACTTTCAAATAACTGTATTATATATCTAGAAGTGTCAGATTTATATTTTAGCAGTAAATTTAATTTATAAATAATTAGTATGGATAATATTCTGCTAAAATGAAAATATGCCATTGATAAATCATATTAAGAAAACAAGAGATTATTTTGTCAAGTTACGATAGAATCATTAGTAAGAATCAATAATTTGATTAGCATCTGTAAAATTAATAGTATCTTCTTAAAATGTAATTGGAAGAGAGAAAAAGTGAATAGAATAAAATGAAGGAAATTATATTTTGATAATATTTTAATAATATTTTGATAATTGGTTTCCTTTTTTTACATAGCTCTAAAATTACAACGCAAAAAATATAAATGTGAAGAATATTCATGGGTATTTGAACGAGATAATAAATGAATATACTATGTTGGAATTTATTATTAATACTGATATAATACTGAAGCAGTAGAAAACTATTGCTATTGAGTACATTTATTATTGCAAGATGCAAATAATGTAATAAATAAAAGAAAAACAAAACTAGAGCATGCGAAGCGCGCTTAATAATGCTAGTAGTATAAAAACATGATATTGTCTAGCTCAACAGGTTGTCTTTGAACTCTCACATTAGAGTTCTAAGTTGGGCAAAATGTGGATGCTTCTACGTTGGCTTCATCCCTTTCGTAATGAATAACAATATTACCTCGCATATAACTTACAATCACCTAAAACTTAAATACTAACATTGCCAGCGATGTGCAATACAAATGAACTCGATTTGTAAGTAAAATTATCACTACCACTTCAGTATCTGATAGTCCCTGATCGTTATCTATTATGCAGTTTTTGAAAATGTGGAGACAACCATTATATGACATTTACGATATAATCTGTGATTTCGATTTCGATACGCTTATGTAATTATTTACTTTATATTACGATATCTAATGGTTTTCTGTGTTTATTTTGTGTATTTTAAGCTAATTCTTTTTAAATTTCAGTTTTTGAAATTTTGTTTTATCGTACAGTCTGGTTTAGTTTTATTCAATTTTACTCATACTAAAACTCAAATATTGCATGCAATCCATGTGTTATTATTCATATTTTCTTATAGTCGATGATATTGAACTGAAAGATATAAGCGAAGTAAAAATCTTAAGTTCCTGGCTCTTTAGTCGTTCTCGGTTGAAAAAAGTTATTGATTTCTTAAAATAAAGCTAACTTCAAATTCATTTTTTCAATTACTCGCATTTCAGTTATACTTCAATTACAAAAGGGGCCATATTGCTAGTATACTCTAAAGTTAAAAACTCCTCTTTTTGAAGTCATTAAAAACATGTATAGTGTATTTGTCAACTAGTCTACCGAATATTTTGCTAGCTTAAAGTATAGAAATATTTTTTAAATTTAAATTTACTCAAACTACTGATTAAAATCTGGGCTTCGCCTTTCTTCAATTATAACTATTTAGTTTATAACAATCTTATCAATGAATTTATCGAATTTTAAAAGTAACACAACACGCCTGTATATAGTTTTGTCAGACGGGCTTTGCGCGCCTATTTCTTATTTATATAATTAATATGCAGTGTTCGATGCTTAGTAATTAATTATTCAATTATCTTCATATTTTAATTATACAACCATTTCAAATTTAATGTCGTATTAGCTTGTGCGAGGTGTTAAGCTATAAATAATGAACCGACCACCGAGTTTTCGTTATTCGTTTTCATTATTTTTCGTTATTTTTCTACACTAATAGTCATAATGTGTGCTAAATGCGCTTGATATCTATTATCTCTGATAGATATTAATATTCTATAAATAATTAGCTCGAAAATAATTGGTATAGATTGTTGGAAAAACATTTGTTTTATGGCTATGAAGCTATATAGATAATTAGAACGTTATATTATAAAGTAGGATAGACTTCTGTCTTTTAACTAACAAAATGATATCTTTGTTTATGACCACTGGAGACAAATATTGCATTACTTTTAATAGCGAATTATTAGAGAAAACTAACTCAATTATTACAAATTCGTTATAAAATTTATGGAATTAAAGCCAATGACAACTGAATTAGATGTATTCCTTACTCCGTTTACTCAATAATATTAAAAAGTAGGTGAATTGTTTTTAATTTTTAGGCCTAAATTTGATGGGCCAATATGATGGATTTGAAATTCACTAGATCTGGCTCCTAATGACTTTTTCTGTTTTCTAACCTTACAGTTTTACTTGCAGGAAAGAGGTTTTTTTTGGACGAAGAGGCTATTGTATACGTGAATGTCTATGTATTATGATGAGCAAGATAATAACTGTTATTTGAAAGAGCTATAGAAGTTAGAGCGTCGCTCCAATAAGTACGTATATTAACTTAAAAAGGGATTATGTTGTTTTTTTTGTTAAGTCGGAAACTTTTCAGACAACGATCGTATTATATGCTGTCACATAACATGATGTGACTATGTACAAACAATCAGATTATGAACAATGGCTTTATTTGTTAAACTATCAATCTTCTAAGAAACAAGTATCCTTGATTAAAAAATTGCGTAACCTAGAGATCTGTTAATGAAAACGTATCATAGATTTCAGTATTGTCTCTAAATATTTAATTTTTAACAAAATTGAAGAACATCCTAGATAGCTTGAGATTTAAAGAATGCGCAGTAACTATGATGTTTTAAATAAACTAGAAAATTATTGATGTATAATGATTTCTCCCTAAGCGTAATTTTACTACGAATTCTCTTGAAGCAATAACACTGCTGCCTACTTCATTTACAATTAATATTTCAACTCGAAATCAATACATACATGCTTATTTGCCGTTACATAATAGTATATCATGTGATCATATTTCAGCCAATCAGATTACGAATAAAATGCTTCAATATAGCATCCTTCAATTTTTCATAAGGGGATAAGAGGATCAGGTTTTTTATAAGGTAGAAAGAAGGATCTTAACCCATTAACGCCTAAAATCCCAGCCTTTTTAACTTATTTTTGGCCCTTGTTCCCACAGCGACAAAACCAATACGGCCGATTCTATGGCAAAACGTACTGAAAATATGAAAAAAAAATTTCTTATTCTTTTTTTTTCAAATGGATAAAGCATATTAATCTGTTTAAAATTATACGTAGACTAAGGTGGACAAACTAGTTGTAGTTCATGCAACAAATTTTTTGGTCCATCTGCTTATGTTTACTCTTTGCCAAAATGGCGGAAAAGCATGGAAATTTGAAAAAATGTGCGTTTTCTCATGACACTTCTAAGGTTATTGGATAACACCTGAAATTTTATTGATCCAATTGTAAGAGTTTGATTGATAAATTATGTACAGGCTTCTTCTAGTATATGTAACGACCTAATTAATGATGAATTCAATATTGCGCTCTGAAAACTTGGAAAATACCGAGTTTTTTAAAGATTGTCGTTAATAAAAATTCTTGAACCTTGATTAAATTAAATTTTCCCATATTTCTCGACATATTATATGAAAATCTGGTGACAGTGTTAAGAAATTCAAAATGGCGAATCGAATATGGCATTCCGACTATTGAAAATTTGATAATATGCTAATGAAAAAAATATTTTTGTATTTCGTATAGAATATGTAATCAAAAACGCCTCTAGCCATTTTTTGATCGAGAGCGCTAATTCTCCAGAAAAAAAAGTGGTGACGCTTCGAACTTATCTTTTACGATCAGTATAGTCTTTGATAGCCAATACGTTTGGTTGAGTAATATCATTCCTTGTTTGCTTTAGTTTTCTTACAGTAAATGATAATTATGAAAAACATGTAATAAAAATTATTATTCAGAATTATATCGCTCGTTCACCGTTTCTTATAAACGTTTTCCAACTTTCACTATGAGGAGGTGAGCAGTCTCTTTTTTATTTTTTTTTATTTTTTAGGGTTTATAATTTTTTTGTAATTAAAAAAATTTTGTTTTCTCGTATTTTTCGTTTATTTTGTATAATTTTTCAAATTGTACGTACTTTTAGATTATGTATATCTTTGCTATTATAAAATATTTAAATGATTATTACTAAAATAGGTTTTACAGTAATATAAAGCACAGATATTGTAGTACTTCGAAGTTCTGATTAGATATTTTGCTGTGGAACAATTTTTTTTGAATTCTTTTTATGAAACATCGTATATCTTTGATCTATGACTTTTATCATTTTGAAAATACTGTCTAGAAATAGTCATCGTAATTTTTTTATCTAACTTTATTTTCTGCTGAATTAAAAGTATTATATAGTGATAACTAGAGCGTTAACAATTGCAGATTGACTAAGCCTGATAAAAAACACCTATATCCATTTTTTTAAACGTATGCATAGCAAAGTTTTGTCACAATGAATATCATGTAAATCGACACTTCCCATGAATTTATTGCAAGCGTGCAAGGTACACGGGGAAAGCATGTAAACTTTTGCTTTTTTCCCTGCGTTATATCTGTAAGATAATAACTAGAGGTTTACAGCTGCAGCACATGAAGCGATTGACACTTGTTGATTGATGATAAAATGATTACACCCAAAAAAGTTTCTAGGTTTACTTTTGTAAGATTGTAACCATGATCATTGGTGGCTTCAATAACATAATTTTTCATATCATCTGAAAAGAGTCAGTCTATGTTTGACACTCAAGGAAGCCAGACCTGTTATTTGCGCTCTGCTCTCTTAGAAGTCAATCTACTAATCCATTCAAGTATAGCTACAGTTTGTAAATCAAGTGAAGTGTTCTTAGCCCAAGCCTTATAATAAAGGGGCTTATTTAAAAAGTAATAGTAAAAATGGCCACACAATCAGGGGACGATATATCTATCCCAACAACAAGCAATAATGAAAAGTGGAAACAAGCAAATTACAAAAGGCTGCTTACTAACCCAGGAGATCAAATTCCTTGTAAAATGCAAGCGCAACTAACGGAATACTAGCTAAGCCTATCTGTTAATAGATTTGCCGTACTGCAACGAAATGACAACGAAACTCAAAACCATTAATAAATTCATATGGTCAAACATAAAAAGAGATATCCCTTAATGTCGAAATTGCTAAGAATTCGGATACACTAAAAACTACTGCTATAACAGAGCAGTATATGTGAAATATTCACATAATCATAAAACTAAGGAACGTCCAATTAAAAAAAAAATTAAAGAATTAACATGTGCAAATTGTAAAGATAACCATACTGCAAGCTATAAAGGTTGCCCATTTCGTAAGGAGTTGCAACAAAAATTATTTACCAGATTAAGAGTAAAATCAGTCACTTAAAACAACAACTAAATTCAGCCTAATTTAAATACAAATGTAAACATAGTTAGACCAAACACATCATATGCCCAAGCAACGACTAATCAAAACGAACAGAGTATGACAGAAGTATCAAAATTAACAAACAACCAACCAGAAACAATAAAACACATAAAAAAACCAAGTACAAACAAACTCGAACATATAATAGAAAAACTAATGCGAATGTACACTATGTTAAATCAGCTAATGGCATTAGTGAACAAAATAGCATAGTGAATACATTGAATATATTGAAAATAAGTAGTATCTGGAACGCAAATGGACTAATGCAGAGTCTCATAGAATTAAAAGCATTTCTAATTTACGAAGATATTGACATCATGTTAATATCAGAAACTCACTTTACGAACAAAAACTACCTAACAAAGCTTAATAAAGCTCATGGGGTAATAGCGATTATAATTAAAACAAAAATTAATCGCTTTGTTCACGCACACTCAAGTAAAATTTACCTACAAGCAACTAGTATCATCATAAACAATAACAAGGGCAACCTAATATTGTCAGCTGTTTATTGTCCTTATAAAATAATAACAAAAGAAAACTAGACAAACTTCTTCAAGACGTTAGGAAATCGCTTTAGAGCTGTTGACGACTATAATGCAAAGCATCCGTGTTGGGGATCCAGATCACCAACTCCTACTTATATAGACAGAGTACTTTCTGATAATATACAAAAATACAACTGTTTTCCAATATCCACTGGTGAACCAACATACTAATTAACTGACATAAATAAGTTACCGGACTTGATTGACTTTGCAATAGTGAAAGGTATAAATAAAAAATATTTTGAAACAACTTCATGCTTACACCTAATATCTGATCACTCGCCAGTTTTAATTACTTTACATTCATAAATACTCAAAAATATAAATAACATCGCAATAACTGGAACAAAAATACACTCTTTTCATCGAGGAATTGAAGCCATTTATAAGCGCTCCATTACTGTAAATAGTAAAAAGTTCAGCAAATCATATCGAAAAATATCACTGAGAAAATAAAAGAAAAGAGATCACTCCGTAAAAGGTATCAAGTAATAAGATCGACTCAATTCAAAAAGAAATTAAACAAAGCAACTAAAGATTTAAAGAAAATGTTCTACGAAGAAAAAAGAATACAAATGCAAAACATGATTCAGAGCACTCAGTCCAACAGAAATAACTGATTACTTGCTATGGAAAGTTACTAAACGACTTAAGAGACCAAACCTCATTTATAACACCTATCAAGAAAAACTGCGGTAATTAGGCCAGATCAGACGAGGAAAAAACAGAAATGTTCGCAAATCATATCTATATAGTCTTCAAACCTCATTAAAGAATAATCATTGAACTAGAAGAAGAAACCGTACTACAAAACCCTAATAGTCAAGAAGATACACCAATAAAGAGAGTTAAATTAAAGGAAATACTATAAATAATTAATAATTTTAATTATAAGAAAGCTTCCGGTTATGATAAAATTACAGGAAAAATAATCAAAAAGCTACCCTCAATAACGACAAGATATATAACAATAATTTTAATGCATGTTTCCACCTTTGCTATTTTCCTTCTCAATGGAAAGTATCAGAGATTATATTAATACCTAAACCAGATAAAGAAACTGCACTTATCACCTCATATAGACTAATCAGTCTTTTACCAATACTCGCAAAAGCCTACGAAAAATTAATCCTAATCAGAATGAACCTAATTATTTATTATTTGTTATTGTTACTTTAAGAACTACGTCCACATGAAACGCTACAGAGGTACCTGTACGCACTAGTCTTGGTTCCCTATAGTCTTGAATATGTAGACTTACCTCCCCGATCATTTTTTAAATGGTGTAGGAGGATAAAGTTTAACACGCATCATGACTTGTCAATAAAAAACTAATCCCAGACCATTAGTTCGGTTTTAGGTGCAACCATTCAACGATCGAATAAGTGAACATAATTGTAAACGTTGCGAGAAAATCCATCGAAGATAAACAGCACAAGCATATTTCTTGATATCGCCAAGGTGTTTGACAAAGTGTGTGGCATAATGGGATTCTGCACAAACTCAAGGGATGTTTCCTGAATGCCAGTATGTGTTACTAAAATCTTATCTTCAAAACAGATCATTTCAAATGAAAATAAACAATAATAAAGTATCCCAACGTCAACCAAAAAAGCAGGAGTGCCACAGGGCAGTGTATAGATCCAACACTATACCTGTTATACACGTCAGATCGAACAAAGTCCTCAAATATTATAACGGCAACATATGCAGATGATACAGCAATTCTAACAACACATCAGAAACCAAAAATAGCTTCAAAAATACTACAAAATTATTTAAATCAACATTTATATAACTGGTTAAACTCTTAGATCATTTATAGTAAATAAGAACAAATCAGCACACACTACATTTATTCTTCAGAAAGACACCTGTTCACCTATTGAATTAAACGTTAAATACATTCCTCAAAGAAACTACGTTAAATATTTAGGTATACTTTAGATCGAAGGTTAACATGGAAAGAGCACATATATTTACAAAAAGAAAACAATTAGGAATTAAATGGAGGAAAATGTACTAGCTCATAGGAGAAAAGTTGGATCTGACAATGGAAAATAAACTTTTGCTTTATAAAACTATACTCAAATCAGTATGGACCTACGACATTTAATTGTGGGGTTGGGTGTTGCTTTCAAGTTCGAACGTCGAAATACTGGAAAGATTTCAATCGAAAGTGTTACGTTACATCGTACGTGCGCCCTAGTTTGTCCCAAATAAAATTATTCGAAATGATCTAAAGATTTTATCAGTAAAAGAAAAAATTAAAAATTGTTACGCAAAATACAATACTAGACTACAAAGCCACTCTAACAACTTATTTCAAACTATTCAAAGAATCAATCACTAACTGTAGACTCAAGAAATATAAAATAATGAATGTCTCAATAAAACATAATATAATGTCTCTTGCGAATGTTAAAAACTAGACAGAATACTCACTGGGGTGCTCTTCTGGGGTCCTGTATTCGTGTTGTGAATGTTTGTTGAAAGAAAGTGTGTGGCTCATAATTGCTTATAAATGAGTATCGGTAAAATCGATCGTTCCCTGTTTATGTCAACAGCCCGCGTCTAAGCGCTTGTAGCCTGAAGTGGAGAAAACCTACTATCGTCTCTGGTCGTAAAGTGAGGAAAACCCACCATCAGCCTCTAGTCGTAAAATGGGGAAAACCCAACAGCTGCTTTATGCCGGTGCGCCAACCGACGCTCAGCCGAAGTATTTATAAAAAAAATGAAACCTGTTGAGTACATCAAAACGTACAAATTTAACAGTAATAGAAACACAGAATTTATTAGTTTTAAGACTTTAATTGTAAAGCGATTGAGTGGACTAACGAAGTGAGCGATTGGAACTTGGAAAATAAGCCCTCTCTCTCTCTCTCTAAGACGGTGACTCCTGTTCCCACCAAGCGCACATGCCCATCGATAAATAGATGGAATCATCGCCACCCGTGTGAAAATCGACTACGTGTGTTCCGATTTCTGTGCTTGAGAGCAGCAAGTCGTTGACTTTACCCTCTCAGCAGATCTATGTCGTAAGGCCGCAAGGCCCCACCTTTATCCGTGTCCGGTGGGAGAGGATGGCTAGTTTTCTCTTCAGCGGGAAAGCTTTTACTAAAACGGGGAAAGGAGGGAGAAATTTAAAAAGGGACACAACGAATCGTAACTCGTTAGATCGCTCCGCCAAGGGCAGTCAGTTAGCTCTTGATGTTCGTAGAGAGTTTAGTCTGAATTTTCTCTGCGACAGAAGAGAATTATTGTGTTTCTTTAGTGTATTGATATATATTGTGTGCTGTTTGATATTTGTATTTTCACTTATTCAAAATAAAAAGTTATTCAATTGTTAACAATCTAGAAACAATATCTTATTTTTCTTGCACTCAAGCTCCAATTCCAACAATTTATGTGAACATATTCATATAGTCATCAAATTTACTTAATGCCTTTCATAACAGATAGCTTGTAAATTAATTTGGAGTAAATAAAAAAAAATCTGCAAAGAGTAATTCAAATAACTTGACAGGACTGTATCTACGAATTTTCGCTTTTTCAGCGTTACTCAATAATAATTCATTTTGAAGTTTGCTATCATACTTTTTCTCCATGCTTACCTTTCCATATAAGTGTTCATTTTCCAATTTTTTTAAGATTATCTGTATATGTTAGAAATTTTTTTATATGACCGTTGAGCTAACATATCTTTAATATCAGTATTCTGATTAATGTTCCTATTCAAATCTTCGTCATAAGATTCTTCATCTGATTCTCCAGAATCATCTGCATTTTTTATGTCAATAAATTCGTTATAATTATTATTAGAATCATCAAACTCCTAATGTTCGTGACGATAAGAACATATTTTCCGTTTTGAAGACATTTGATAAGATTTTATTTTTTATTTTTACTTTTCTTCATCTGAGACAGAGCACAGATTTTGAACTCGTATCAAGAGCTAGAATAGATTTAGTAAATGACTGGATTGAATCAATATCACTTATTTGAAAATGAATGAGTGAATCGAATCAAGGTGATCTATTTTAGAAAATAAGAAAAATTCTTATTCTGATGGTAATAATTAAAAATTCGTTTGGATAAAAAAATATACACTTATTTTTGTCACATTAGTCATACCAGTAGTGGAATTTTAACACATGAAACTTCTGTATAAAATTGAATTCGTTAAGTAGGTCAAATAATCACTTTTGACCATAACGTAATGAAAACTAGGTCGAGTGAAAGTCGAATAACTTTTTTTAGCCACAATCAAGCGTTGTGCAGCTATTTTAAAATATGAATTTAGAAATTTACGAATTTTTTTCGGAAAATCCGCGCTCAATCAAAAAAATGCCATATTCGATTCGCCATTTTAAATTTCTTAACACTGTTACCGGATTTTCATATAATACGTCGAGAAATACGGGAAAATTTAAATTAATCGAAATTCAAGAATTTTTATCAACGGCAATCTTTAAAAAACTCGGTATTTTCCAAGTTCTCCCGGTGCCATATTGAATCTGTCATTAATTAGATCGTTACATATACTAGAATATGTGTGTACATAATTTATCAATCAAACTCTGACATTTGGATCAATAAAATTGTGCGTGTTGTCCAATAACCTTAGAAGTGTCATGAAAAAACGCGCATTTTTTCAAAATTTCCATACTCTTCCGCCATTTTGGAAAAGAGAAAACATAAGCAGCTGAACAAAAAATTTTTTTTCATGAGCTACAACTAATTTGTCTACCTTTGTTTATAATTTAAAACAAATCAATATGCTTTATCCATTGGAAAAAAAAGAATAAAAAATTTTTTTTCTTATTTTTGATACGTTTTGGTATAAAATCCGCCATATTGGTTTTCCAGTGCATGGAAATGTAATTCTGACAGAAATCGAAAGAGGAGACCAAAAAACATTATGTATACAAGGTTTGGTCATGATATATTCCATTTGTCGCTATGGGAACAAGGGCCAAAAGTAAATTAAAAAGTCTGTGATTTTAAGCGTTAATGGGTTAAGAAAAGAGTGATATTATTTTCTTGCTTAGACGGTTTGACATTTTATACATTTTTTATAAGCCATGTACATAAATCGTTATAATCATAAACATTGATTGAGATCTTCAACGAATATAGGTAGTAATACTTCTTAGTCGAAGGTCATCTGCAACAATGATTATTAAAAATTACTATCTTAATTTCAATACATGTTTTTATTCGTTTCATTGTTGTTCTATACGTATGATAAAAAAAAACTCTGAATTTTCAAAATTTTGAAAAGTCAGCGATTCCTGACTTCTCAAAGTGCGACAAGTTCTATGGCGTAACTGTCCACTTGATAATCCGACTAGAATCTAATGATCATACCTGAACGTATCATTTTTTCGAATAAATTACTCAAATTAAAACATATAACTGTAAGTGTTTGAAATTTAAACTATAAATAAATTTTAAGTTTAACACTATTATAGAATAAACTATAAATTAATAAAAACATATATTTATAATAATAATTGTTGCAGATGACACTGAGCTGCGAGATAATACTACGTGTATTCGCCGTAACTGATTCCACATTGGAAATAATGTTTCCCATAGAATATCCAAGTTACTCAGATTTTAGTAGCAATGTTACTAAAAGGTAAATATTTTTATAATTATTCTGATTTTAAACGTAATATCGTAAGAGGAATTTTTTCAGATTTTAATTTTTTATTATCACCCCTGAAAGTAACGTTAAAAAATTTTATTTTCACATTTCTTTTAAATTGAATATAGACAAAACATCGGTAGCTAGGGAAAATAGCTTAGCTCATTATTCCATGTTGTTACGCAGATGAAAATTATTTTCTAAAACTTGAACGACATACTATTGCAAAAATTAAAGCGAATAGTTATTTTATTTCCATTAAATACTTTTATTATTGAATGCTTTGTTATAGTTTTTACATTGATCGAAAATTGTGGAAATATTTTTTACGTATAGTATTAATTCACATAATAATAATATATCTATGATTTTATATTTCGGATACTGATTAACTCTATTCTTTGATATAATTTTTTTTTCTTTCTTGTCATTTACAAAAATTTATATTCATATATTCCTTACATTTTATATACAAATCAGGTCATATGTGAATAACGCTTTTATTAAGAACTACTATTGATAATTTAAATAATGAATTTACTTTTAGTGATAGAAAATTAAGGCTTATATAAACGTTGATAATATCTATTAAAGTTATTAACTTTGACATTAAATTAGATAAGTAGTCCTGGCATTTAAGATTAAATCATGGCAAAAATTTGTGAAAATAAATTTAGGTTGATAGAGAGAATAATATATAATTATATAACGGCATTTCCTTATTTTTGTATTTTTTATTTACATAGAAATTGCACAGAAATTTTGTTCAAGCACATTTATTTAAAAATTAGTTTGACATATACTTCGTGAGTAAAGCTTTGTAAGCATTTACTTATTACAATTTTCTAAAAGAACTCAAAATAATCTTTTAAATGTCGGATTGTGTTGTGATCATATTTGTCGATCCTGTCTTTTTTAAGTGATTAATGTCCTATGAAAAATGTATTTGCGTTGCCTATAAATCAAAGTATTTAAAGTATTTTTATTGTAAATGAGATTTTTTTCTCACCTTAAATGGTTGCTTTATTTATTTATTTATTTTTTATAATCTAGGCAGACAGACGCGTTCTAGTTAAAAGGATGTATTAGTCAGATTACAGGAACATAAACCAACTTATATCCAAATATTACATTATTTTCTTTCAGTTTTGATTTTATTATAAATAGCTCAAACCTTTAGCATTCAGATTACATAATTTATTCACAATAAGTTTAAAACAGAATGCGAAAATTGTAATATTTAAGACACTTCAGTAAGCGTCGATAACCTCATGTATTTTATACGGTCTTACCACCTCCCATTTTCTACTATCCTGCACTACAAACATTCTCCCCATACTCTACTGATGCTTAACTCACCCAAGGCACATAAATAACTAGTCATCACTATGCTCTACAAACTATAACAATAACAAGCGGATTCCTTTGAAACTTCTTAATTCATAAATTGCCATCGCATATATCTGAAGATTGCGAAGACGATTGTATATTATCCCTACTCTCCCAACGAATATAGTGAATAGAGAATAAATATCTCTATTGCAATTTAAATTCATTATATAAATTATAATACTTTATTTAGATATAATTTGAGATAATATTTGTTTATAAAAATTGAGCAACACTACCGCAGTTGCAAAAATGCGTGGGTATTACTGATAGTAATGATAATCCAAGTTTGAGCGTTGTTTGATTATTTACTCAACATTTCATAGAAGTAACAAAAATGTAAGATTTTAACGTTAACTCACATATTAAAAACATTTGATCAATTAAATTAGTTATATCTTTTATATATATATATATATATATATATATATATATATATATATATATATATATATATATATAAATTGCCTAATTTGATTGATAAAAAAGTTGCAGTATTCTTCAACCCTTTTCTATTTCATACTCGTGATCTGTAGTGTTCGTGTCACTTCATGGACACATCGAAAAATATGAGCCATGAGAGTTCGATACCCTCTGTTACTTCTTAATGATTAGTATTACTGTAGTATGAATTTAGTAGTCGGAAAAAGTATGGAATGAAGGGAATAAAAAAATCAATAACATAATTAATGAAATTAAAGCAAATTATCAATTTTTTTCTGTGAAAGCGTGAAAATCTGCGATGAATTTCTACGTGTCTGGTTTTCAATCTCTGTTGTAAAGGCTTCCCCTTTCTAGAGAGCTACCACACAAAAGAGATACAAAGAAATCTGTAACGGAGAGAGAAAAAAGAGCGATCGGATCAGCACCCCTTCTTTGACATCCAACTCTTGCCTGCTTCCCCTCACGTTCTCACGGAATCCTTTTCGGTTTCCCAAAATATGTTTCCTTGTCGCTCCATCTCTTTCTCTCTTCCCCTCCCTCCCTCCCTCCCTTCCTCTCTCTCTCACTCTCTCTTTCTCTCTCTCTCACTCTCTCTTTCTCTCTCTCTCTCTCTCTCTTTCTCTCTATCCTCTCTATCTTTCTCTCTGTGTCATTTTCTCTCCCTTTTATATTTTTCTCTCCCTCACTCTTTCTCCTTTCCACCTTTCCACACTTGCTCTCGTCTCTCTCCGTCCCTTTTTCTTTTTCTCTCTCTATCTCTATCTCTCTATTTCTATCTCTTTCTCACAGTGTCGTTGTAATTTCTTTAGTTATATTACGTAAGTTATGTTATTATCAGAATGTGCTGTTCCTTCTGTAATACGCTGATTACTGTATTTCTCTAGCCTTATTTAGCAACTGATTAACTGTTCATTTATTACGTATAACCAATGTTTTCTCGTATCTTGATTTTGATCTTGTACAAAAGTATTTTTTGCTCTCGTGTAATTGTGCACTCTTTAATACTATTTATTTCATGTTAATAGTTATTATGTAGATAGTTATATTTGCATACTTTAAAATTGTATAAATATGTACGATCATAACTCTTCTCAAAGTTAACTAGTTTGTTACTTTTATATTTGCATTTCAATATAATTTTGTGGAGTTTGTTTGCTTAATGTATATGCGCAATAAAACTATGTTTATATTACTATTATATGCATCTACTGCTCTGTGTTTTATGTAGGTGTACATCACAACCTGTTTGTTCACCAGATTAAGGAATCGCTTAGATGTGGCTCTGCAATAGCAAACGTAAAAAGATCTGCGGTATACGCTGTGGCGATTCATTAAAAGTTAAGCGAATAGCTCAAATAGTAAATTACGACACAATTGCGCGAAGTGGGTGAGTCCTGCAGGAGCGTATTAAAAATTATAAATTTATATAATATTTATAATGACATTTTCAAAGTGCGCGAAAATCAATGGAAATCTACTGAAGCTACAAGATAAAACTACAACCAATACAGTTCACCCACACGAGCAATTTACTTCTCTTATTATAAATAGAAATCTCATAATAATGTACATATTCTCAACACTAAATGTCAACATAGCATTGTTAAGTTTGAAGATTTTATTAAAAAATTACAAGATAGCGTGGTAACTAATGCTTTATAATATAGTAGCCAGATTGCAGGAATACAACCTAATCTAGCTCTAAATGGTACATTATTCTCTTTCAATTTTGAATTTTTGTAAATATTTCAGACATCTACCATTTCGATTAACTCAATCAGTTTCGGCCGAAAATGCCACTCTTTACATCGTGCTTTGAGTATATTCTCATATATTTTTTAAACAATTATAAGAATATTTATTTATTCTTAGATAATTTTGCTGCATATGTTTCTAACATAAAGTTTTGATATACGATACTACTTTGATAACACAAGCCAAAAAAATTAAAAAATAGAAAAAAACCCATAAACGCGCGAATGTATTGTCGTAGGTTTTAAAAGCTCTGAATCCGAATATAGGTTCAGAATTAATCCATCACCTAAGGTTTTCGAGATATCTGAAAATAAAAGTGCTAAAATCACGATATTTTGAAATGTTTGTGGTTATATAACATCGTGTATACATTTTTTTTCCAAAAACAAGGAAAGTCATGACAATGGAGCACTCTTGTCCATTAAAATCCATTTTTCGGATTAGAGTTATTTTTTTTTCATCGATATATTGATTGAAGTTCAATACTTTAGCAGTTTTGCATGAACATTAATACAAGTCGACCCAAACAACAAATACATTTATCTAACATATTCCAGACACTTAAATCCCGTTTCCTTAACCTCCAACTTCTATATAGACTCTTGAACCCCAATTGATTTAAGTCCCGAACTCTGTAATCAGCGATTTTAATATAGTTGCGAACTGCGAAAATATTTAACATAACAGTCAATGATATCTTGATTTAAAAAAAGATATCTCTACCTCAAAAAATAAGGTTTGAAAGGCAAAAATGCTGCTTCGTGATGGTTTTATTGGTTAAGAAGACAAATTCATTCACAGTGTTACATAACCTCAAACAGCAAATAATCGTGATTTTTGAACTTTTAGGTTAGAATATTTTAAAAACCTTAGGTGATGGATCAATTCTGAAGCCAGACTTGGATTCAGTGCATCGCATTTCTGAATTTTTTTGGATGTCGGCCTGTGTAATTGCTAAAAATAAAATATTTTAGGCCGTTGAGTGAATGCGGGCGTTACTTTTTTTTTAATATCTAACAATTTTGTGACATATTTTTTATTAATTCATTTAATTAATAATAAGTTGTTTTCAAACCACCGCATTTTATTCAGTATATATCCATTAGCCGAATATGTTAGAGACTGCTTTGTTCATATACTTAATACAAATAGGGCGTTTATAGAACCATACTGACATGATGAGGCCCTGGTCACATAGGTACATACGGATGCGGACGGATACGGACGCGAATCGCAACTCTAGTAACATCACTAAAAACATCTAGTTCGATTATTTCGTACCAACACTACCGGTAGTGAGCAAAAGTCACTGTTGTTTAAAACTGTTGCGCCGAACGTACCACATTTAATGTTCAAATGTCAGGTCTACAATTTACTTTTTAAATTCTCATGAATATTGCTTATTGATGAGTATGCTAATGTAAAAAAGTTTTTGGGATGATAAGTATATATCATATATATATATATATATATATATATATATATATATATATATATATATATATATATATATATTCTTCTTCATCTCATATATTCAAATACTTCCATAAAATTAAGGCCTAATTCCACTAATTGTAGTTGAAAGTCTATCAATTCTCTATCATTTGCCATCTTATAGACTGCAATAATGTAAAGGTTAGATAGGCGTTTATTAAATGTGGTACGTTCGGCGCTACAGTTTTAAACAACAGTCACTTTTGCTCACTACCGGTAGTGTTGGTACTAAATAATCAAACTAGATATTTTTAGTGATGTTACTAGAGTTGCGATTTGCGTCCGTATCCGTCCGCATCCGTATGTACCTATGTGACTTGGGCCTAAAAAATAAATAAATGAAATCTGTCATAACGATAGTTTTTAAGTTTAAAAATTCTAGAAGTGTTTAAATAATCGTCTTAATAAAACAATTAGAACAATATTAGTAAAGCGTCTTTAGATTATACAAATGATATGATTAATGAAGGTATCATATCATATTTTATGTAATTTAAAGATTTCACCTGCTGAAAAATTTTCAATGTATTTTATTATTAGAATTGGTTTATTTATATGATACTAATATGCTTATTCAAATATTTTGAAAAATGTAAGGCTTGAAAACACTCATTTTTGTATATTATAACGAACTGCTTGTAGCTTGTTATGTCTCTTTCTCTCCGAAGTCAGTAATTGAAATATTTATACTTATTCCTGTACATCAATTTATAAGATGTTTATAGCGCAGAGTAGGCGTCAGCTAATTGATAAGTGACGAGCTCTTTGATCAAATATCGACTGTGAATACGCGACGCGAATTTCGCGGGGAAGTTATTATCGAGAGGAGAAAGAGAATAGGCTTGATTAGACATTGAGCAGCGAACTGGCAACAAGTCTACATTATTCATTAACCTATATTTACATTGGATTAATTAGTTTTGTTATTGATTATTATATTGAACCTACTATTACTTATTTTTGTTATAGTTTTATAAACCTTTAAATAAACCTTTTATTTATCGCAAAATTATGGAAGTTAATATCGAAATTATTTTTTAATAAATTTTATTCTAACAGTTCCCATAAAACTCAAAACAAACTTTAACTACCATTCTTCGTAGCTGCTGCGTTGACATCATGCCAAAGATCTACAACATGATGTCATCTATTCTTATACCTAAACTTTATATAAACCACTCTATATCCTCGCCGTTTCTCATCTCTGCATGCATACACTCATACATAAACAGACATAACCACACGCATGCACAGACGCACATATTCTCTTACAACGCACTAATTTAACACACATATTCACATATATTTTTTCATAAATGGTTCAATTCACCGAAAAAAAAAATTTCGAGAACGTAATCTTTTTTGCTTTTAAGATAGTTTAAATTATTTTCCTTTCATAATAATTCAAATATAAATGTCTAAACATAAATAGGAGCTTGGGGCCTTATTGTGATGTTGGTCATGCGTACTTGAACGTTGTGTAATATATTATGCGTTGATCGTGTCAGTTACAAAACTAATTAACATTGATTAGTTACTTCATTGACAATATTGACATTCGCCTTGTGACAGGCAGATCTGCGCACAGTATACTGCACAGTGTCCAAGTGTACCAACAGCATGGCCAACACTACAATAAGGCCTCTAGAAGTGGCTATATTGAGGAATTTTATTTGGTAACCAATTGGTTGTCGATGGTGTAGCGATTGGCACGATTGTGCAATTTATTCTACGCGAGCCGTGATCATCGGTCAGTTTTTATTTATTTATTTATTACTTTATTATATTATTATTATCGGTTAAGTCGAAGAGCTAAGGATTTTCGTCGGTAATTGACGTGGAAAAGTTATGACTATATATTTTTCACGTATTTTGACTTTCTGATTCTCAGTTTAGAAAAGTGTAAAATAGTTATAATTGGTTATTACAAATTTCAATGTTATAAGAACTACGACTACTTTGCTAAGCATTTTGCAGCACTCATCATTAGTTCAGTGTACATAGTACACTGAACTAATGATACTTTGACAAAATAACTATTTTGTTTTAAAAAAAAATATAGTGTTAATAAGCATATCAAATAATTTTCTTTTATGACAGTTACTTTTAATATTAAATATGTTAAAAATATAGATTTAAAAAAATGCAAACGGTCAAATAAAATAATAAGTAATGTCGAATTTAGAACTAAAAGCCTAACTCGGGGTGCGATGTCATTCCGTTCGCGTGGTCGTTAATCTCGACATTTTCCTGAATTCTGTGAAAATCTTATCTTGGTAATTTTAATCATATTTAGATTGAAAAGCTCTATAATGAATAAGAATTTGCATATTTTCTATTAGTATATGAGCATATCTACAGAAATGGGCCATCGTGTGTCGCCAGTATTTTTCTTCAATGCAAATATGTTCTAGTTATTATAACCATCAATGGTTGAACATACATATCAAATCGAGGGTGTACTATGAATTTCAGGTATTAGAAGTTAATAATGCCTGAGTAATTTGTGAAAATACACGTGAAAACCTTCGATTTTTAGAAAAAACAGTATGTCGCCAACGATTTTTTTGTTCTTTTCAAATGTTTTAAAGTATCGTGCCCATAGAAAAATTATATGTGCAAGATTGTTTTTAAGTCATTTTGCTACACTGAAACCGATTTTCGCTATCCCGAATAGGTGCAATCAATATTGAAGGTGTGATAGGGACTTAAACTTGTGTCGCCAATGTTGACGAAAATTTTTATTTTTTAGTTTTTTGATTTTTTAAGCCTCGTGCCTTCAGTTTCTCAGTTTGGAAATAAATGGATCGTATTCTACGGCAAAAAATGAAGAGAATGGGCTTCATTCGAAATATGTGCTCTTCAATTGGTCGAAATGCGAGCCACTCTAACAAATTGTGTTGCTGCGTAACTCATAAAAAAAAAGATGTTTTAACGATGGCACACTTCGAATTTTGAAAATTTATTCAAGAAACATAGTGTAATCTTATATTAACATGGAGTTACGATATAAAAACATTGTTACACTTGTTTGCGTCAAATAAAATAGTAAAATAAAATAGTTTTTCAAAATGATTTTTTCATGTAAATTTCCATAACATTCTATAATCATAAATTATTGTATTATCTGATATACTTTGATAAAATAAAATTATTAGATGTTCTAAATGACGAGTATTTGGCCATAGATTGATTGTATCATATAATACGCGATTGTAATAGGTCTTACGTCGAATGTAAATAAACAAATCAGTCTTGCCACGTTAGTTAACCAAGCAACATCGTCGGAATGGAGCTCTATTGTGAATAAAAGCGTGAATAGTGATGAAAATGAGTGAGCCAGTTAACGACAGAAATTCAAAGTTTGAAGAAAAGCGAATGCATATGAAAGAAAAAAGGGAAAGAGAAAAACAGGAGCGAGAAAGAAAAAAAATATCTACTGCAGAATGGAGATTAAATAATAAGGCTTCGAAATCTTTTGCAGGAAACACGTAACTATTAAAACTATATATGCTATACTTTGGATTCATTCAAAATAATATTAATATTTATATTTTTAGTGTAAATGCTAACCCGTATCAGTTATCAATAGAAATTTCAAGTTGTGGAAACACTGATTTATCAAATGAACTAACGTCTCATGACATTAGACGTACTCGAGCAGAAAATGTATCGAATAGAGATGTAAACAAACGTACGTTGAACTGGCAAATGTATTATTTTCCATCAAAGAAAAACAAAGTAGACAATTTGAGCTCGTCAGTTACAACTAACGGCAATACCGATGTGATATTTATTGATACTAGTAACTCAAATGATAAAGAATTGTTATTACAAAATTGTTATTATTGTATTATTTTTACAAAACTACTGATTTAAAATATTGTCTTTTTTTTAATTCCATGAAATTAACCCCCGTGCCCATATAAAAAATGAGTTATGGTTGTACGTTCTCATTTGGAAGCCGAAACTGTACCCCGATACAAATTTTCTGTAGATTTGCTCATATGCGCAAGTCGTTTAAGTAATTTTGAGATTTGACAAATTTTGACTTACAAGGGAAATTGAGGTATGTTATATTTTATAAAATAATAGAGACAAGTATTTTTTTTTATCAGCGGAGAAAGCTATCTAGGGGGTGAAAACCACCCTCAAAAGTTACCCCTAAAAACAGTTAAACAGCAATAACTTTGGTTGTAATGAAACTTTTTTGATGAAACAAAATGGAAAAAATTTCTTACTTAAAAAACAACAAAACCGCATAGTTTCAGACTCGGGGGGTTACAACCCTTACGATGTACAGTGGAAAAACTACATTTTTGAGTGCATTTTTCTTGTACAAAATCACAAAATTATCATAAAAAAATTGAATATTAAATTTTCATCCAGGAAAATAAAATTGACGTGTTTCGGCATTTTTTTATTTTTATGTCTTTCGACGGTGAATTACCCCTAAACCCTATTAATACTATATAAATAGTTGCCGATCACCAATTTTGCTGATTTTCCATTTGCTATGATGTTTAAAAGTGGACTAGAAAATGACACTGTTAGTCTGTAGGAAAATAAATGTAACGACTGGAGACCACCCTCAAAAACTACCCCTAAAACATTATTACAGCAATATCTTCGGTTTATATTAATATTTTTCGACAACAAAAAATTTGAAAAATATATCATGTAAAAGGAAAGAACAACCTTTATGATTGGATTTTTCACGTAAAAAATTACGAAATTACCATAAATACATGATAAAATAAAATTGACGTGTTTCGGTGTTTTTTCATTTTTATGTATTTCGAGGGTGAGCTACCCGTAAACCCTATTTATACTATATAAATAGTTGCCAAACACCAATTTCGCTGATTTTTCATTTGCTATGGAGCTTAAAAATTGATGAGAAAATTATACTGTTGTTGTCCTAGAAAAGGAATTTTGGGTCTGGAAACCACGCTTAAAGGCCACGCCCAAAACCCTGTTACAGCAATATCTTCGGTTTATATCAATATTTATCGACAACAAAAAATTTGAAAAATCTACAGGGTGTCCCATTTTAAAGGAACCACCCCGAAATTTTCTAAGATATTTTCAAGGTCATTTGAAGGTTAAAGTCATTTTTTGAATAGGAATCTATAATTTTGATCCCGGATTCGAAAAGAGCGAGAAATTCTACATTCAGATAAGGTATTATGTGTGTGGTGCGATTAACCCCCCTCCCGCGTCAGGTCATGTAGGGAATTTATTATTTTCTTCATGTATGCACAGGGATGATCGGGCAAGGGTAAGATTAATATTAATAACCCAAAAACTCAAATAACCCAATAACCCAATAAACCAACCCCAATAACCCTAATAACCAAATAACTAAGTTCGTTGTCGACGCCTCTCTCTTCATTTAATGATTCGGATTCTCACGTGGTTTGGGTACCGAAGCCTCCCTGGGTAATTTTGACGGTCAAGGCTACAGCAAGATATTACCGTCCTATTATTGGGCGGGGGAGGGGGCAAGATATTACCAGCAAGTTACCAGTAAAATAATAAATTTGACCCCTACATGATCTTACGGGGGGGGGGGGGGGTAACTGCACCTCGCATATAATACCTTATCTAAACGTAGAATTTCTCGCTCTTTCCGAATCGGGGATCAAAATTATAGGTTTCTATTTAAAAAATGACTTTGACCTTTAAATGACCTTGCAAATAAATCTCAAGGTCAAATCCGATTTCTGGGAATGGTGTCCCTCATTGTCCCAAACAACTTTTGTCTGATCAATTTTTTTGTACAACGCCAACCGTAGAAAATTTCAGAGTGGTTCCTTTAAAATCGGACACTCTGTATATAAAAGAGAAACGAAAACATACAGGTTTTGTCACTAGGGGTTACCAGCCCTACGTTTTCAGGGGTGAAACTGTATATATAGTATATATTTTTATCATCCGGATTCAAAAACGGATCATAAAAAAATTAAAAAAACGATGTATCCTGTGAAATATAATATGAATAAACCTAAAGCGTCCCAGTATATCTCTAAACACCCAGTGATTAACTCAATACGCATACCCCCTAATCAACTTCCTGATTAACCCCCTGATTAATCTCACTCGTGTACTCGTTGATTAACGCTGATCAACCGCACTCGCGTACCCCCTGATTAATCTCATTCCCTTATCAAGCCCACTTTCATATCCCCTGATTAATCCCAACCGCATACCTTCTGATCAATCTCACCTTCTGATTAACCTCACTCGCATACACTCTGATCAAGCCCACTCGCATACCCCCTGATCAACCACACCCCCTTATCAACCCCACTTACATATCCCCTGAATAACTCCACTCGGCAAGTTAACCCTCAGTTTATCCCTAAGACAGTTTTATCTCCAGAAGAATTAACCCAATAAATGTTTATCAGACGGGTTTATCCCCAGGTCGGTCAACCGCTTGACAAATATTTCCGTAGACAGAGTAACCCGCAGAAAAATTCACCTCTTTACAAGTTGATTCAAGACAAGTGATGTATGTTTATTTATTTTATTAATACAATATTAATACGTTTGATGGTATCATATTCTTCTTGAAATTCAATAACATTCTTAAAGTTAATGTTTATATTGTATATAAGATCCGTCTTCTTTTCACTGTTGATATTGTGAACAATAATGATACTCTATTTACAAATGCCGCAGGCATAGTAGTGTCTTGCACCATGCACATTTTATAATTACTATATTTTCACAAATCTTGCAGATAAGATCTTCTTCAATTGCAAAGCAATATTCTGCAGGATTATCCAATTTAGGAGTTTTTTCATCCAAATATCCACTTTTGTACCAAGCATATTTGAATACATTTTGGAATCTGGGCGAAAATAATTGATCATGTGTAATAGATTGTAATTTTATAATATTATTTCTTTCGTGTAAATTTATGTCCGATGCGAATAAAATGACAGCATCAGATATTTCCTGTACAAAGTTTTTCTAAATTTTAAAAACAAATACATCCAATGGTTTAATTTTGCCTATGGTACCCTTAGGGATTGTCATCAATTGAAAATTTTTATCTTGAGGTATAACTTTTCGTACAGTGCGTTCACATTGCCTACTCCATGAGTCTAGTAACAAAACTACAGTTGTTCCACAATTAGGAAAAAAGACATCTCCTAACCATGTTTGAAGTAATTCACGCGACAGTTTTCCTGATACACTTGCTTGCAAATATATATTAGGTACTTGGAATAATTTTTTTACAACGGTAGGGCCAAATACATCCTTTGGTTCTTTTAAAACCATAAAAAGAGGCAAGAGCAACATACCTTCTGCAGATATTGTCGGTTGTATCGTATAACTATAGATAGTAGATGATATTGATTGTACAACCGTTTCAATTGTCTTAATTCCTTTCTAATTTAATGTCCTATCACTATGCATTTCTAAATTAAACCCATTGTGATCAGAATTATATACATTACTTGCTCTTTTTTTAGATAATTGAGATTTCACTTCATCAACAAAATTTTGACAGTTCAGCTGTTGATTAGGCTCATTATCAATAGATACCTTTGTTACATATTTTCTTATTTTACGTGATACAATTTTATGTTTTCTTTTAAATAATAATATCCACTATGGTGATGTTTTAAACCAAGGCACATTCAATACATGCTTCTTTTCTAAAGCCCATCTTTTAAGATCTAAATCATGAACTGTTAACTTCCGGTTTAAAGCATCTTTAATTTTTTGTAGAGTATACTCTGAAATTTTAAACAAATTATCTCTTTTAGTTCCGCTTGCGGAAATTTGCTGTTCCCGAATTCTCAACTAACGTTCTGACGTGACTAATTTATACTTACTTTGAACGGCACTTAAAGATAACTTCTTTTTTTCTCCACTTTCCTAGTATTCAACAGCTTTTTTTTTATCCACCATCGACTGTTGTATTAGTTACAATACAATTAGGAACCTCAGCATAATCTTCAGCATGTATTTTCTCAAAACCATCGTTAATCACTTCTGGATTGATATCAAAATCATCATCTAGGAAACATAAATTGTCACTTGTTTCATACTCCACACCTGAATAATTACTTTCAATACTTTTTTCAATACATCTTCGATAAAATCGTGTAGCTGTTTCTTTGCGTCGTTCAATTTTGGTATATTTCCACTATTTCAGTCACATGGAACGTTTTTAATAAACTTCGTATGACATTGTGAATTTCGATTGCCATTATCACATAATATTGATATTCAAAAAAATTATACAATGTTAACAAAATTGTATTACCATCCGACTGAAATATGTTAATGTAATACAATATATATTTGTGTGTGTGTGTGTGTTTCGAGTTAACAAAACATGTTTTGAAGTTTGGACCACATAAAACGCAATTGATTAATATTAAGTTGCCGCGCGCGCGCGCGTGTGTGTGTGTGTGTGTGTGTGTGTATACACTGTTTCAGACCACCCGTACACCCCTTTTAAAATCTGAAATACGTGTTTGTGTGAAAAATGGTTCAAATGAAAGTTGCTAGACTCTGAGAGGCACATATATGACATTGAGTTTGACCTTGAAGGTCAGTTTCAAGGTCAACTTTGTTTTCTTTAATACTATATAATATTAACAGGGAACCCCTATTTTTTACACCGGATTTGGAAAGAGCGGGAAATTCTACGTTTAATGACCTAATACATGTGGGGTCCGGAAGACCCCTCAAGGTCACTCCCAAGGTCATAAGAAGTTTACATTTTTGTAATTATTGTTCACGTTGACAAAAAAAACTGAATAAAGAATATTGCAATTTATTATGTTTAATGAAATAACTATGTTGTTTATGTTCTCACCTTTTAATTCAAGTTATAACATCTCATTGTAATGAATGTCAATTATAATAAAGGAGAAATGTTCAATCACACTAAAATCTAAATACTGTTTTTTTAACATTACCGATGCAAAATACCATTTACTTGTAGGGTTACTTCACTAGGAAAGATGGACTTTGTAACATATGTTAGGCATATTGTTTATGACAGAAAATTGATGAAATTTTAATTACTCTGACAGATAGATAAATAAATCATTTAAAAATAGGTTATTCCTTTGAAAATAGGAGGAAATGTTCAATTTCTTTTGAACGTGTGGTCAGAAATAAGGGTTTTTGTTCCAAAAATCTAAAATGCCTTGAGAAATATTACCGTGAAGGTAATAATTTTCAAGCCATTTAGACGGAAAAACTAAGAAAAAAAAACAAAACTAAACTTGGAGGATTACGAGGAGGATCAATAAGTCTTTACAAAATCCAAGAGATGGCGCTCGTTACGTTTAAATTATGATGTTTTTGGCAAGCAATACTACTAACTAGCAATTCTACTAACAAAAAGTTATTAGTTTATTTGGAAAATGGAAACAACAGAGTTTCGAGTGGTGATAAAACATTTTCATTTAAAAGGCCTTACACCAAAAGAAATCACAGTTGAGTTGAAGGCCGTTCATGGTAAGTCTGCCCCTGTGTTTAAGACTGTTGATAACTAGGTAAATGAATTTAAACGCGGCCTTACAACAACAAAAGATGAACCTCGTTCAGGACGCCCCGTAGAAGTGAGTACGCCCGAAATGGTCAAAAAAATTCACGATATGGTGTTGAGTGATAGAAGATTAAAATTGCGAGAATTAGTTGAGGCCACAGGGGTATCAAAGGGTACAATCATTCAATTTTGCATGAAAAATTGGGGATGAAAAAAATATCAGCAAGATGGGTGCCGCGTTTGCTTACTGTTGAAAATAAACGAATCTGCGTGGTCACCTCTGAGGCTCTTTTGGCACGCATACGTCGTAATCCGGAAGACTTTTGGCGTCGACTCGTAACTATAGACGAAACATGGGTACACCACTACACTCCTGAAACCAAAGAACAGTCCAAACAATGGATTACCGCAAGAGAACCAGCCCCGAAGAAGGCAAAGACAGTAAAGTCAGCTGGCAAGATTATGGCCACAGTTTTCTGGGATGCGTATGGAATCATCTACATCGACTATTTGGAAAAGGGCCAGACGATCACTGGACAATATTATACGTCATTATTAGGTTAGCTGAAAGAAAAAATCAGAGAAAAACGTCCTCACTTGAACAAAAAAAAATGCCTCTCTTCAAGACAATGCTCGAGTTCACACATGCGCAGTTTCAATGACAAAAATTAACGATTTAAAGTTCGAATTAATTGAACATTCACCATATTTGTCTGATTTGGCTCCCAGTGACTTTTTCTTATTTCTTAACCTCAGAAAATGGCTTGCCGGACGATTCACGTCGAATGAAGAAGTCATCGCCGAAACAAATGCCTATTTTGAGGGTTTTCAGAAATCATATTTTTCTGATGGCTTAAAAAAACTGGAAGGCCGTTTAATAAATTGTGTCAACCTTCAAGGAGATTATACTGAAAAATATAAAAAAATTACATACGCAAAACTTTTTTTTCCTTCTTTTCGTAAAGACTTATTAACCCCCCCTCGTAACTAATCATCTATTAACCGTTTCTTTCAGTATTTAGTATCATCATGAATGAAGCATCCGAACATTCGATCCTAGACCCGACGTGTATCAAAATACGATACTTAAGCCACAAGTCGCTGAGTGAACTCGCTTAGAAACACGTAACACGCTTAGAAAATATAGGACCAATAAAAGAATTTCACTTATTACAAAACCTCACTAATAGCAGTAGAAGAGTTATTTTTTGTAAATTTGCTCATTGAATAGGCAATTGAAGCTAAGAGAATAAAACATTGGAACCTGAACGTGACTAAAGATCGATCCCGTACCAAGAAACCGAAGACACCAAGAATGCACGCCGCGAGTCCTACTCAAAAACTAGACTCTCTTTTCGACTACCTTGGACGATAGAAGACGACTATGGAGAAGTATCCTTTTATCGACATTTCGTGCAATTTGGACCTTTACCATATCATAATTGTTCTCAAAAACATTGCAAGCCTTCGTCGCTGATTAGCACTGATGGAGCATAAATAGAGCGACGTTAAATAAAAAAAACCATATTATAAAGTAATACGGGACAATAAAGGAGCTCTCTTTATTGGATATGCCCAATATTATAAAGCTGCCGATGCTGCAAAAGCGTTAAAGGAATGTGACCCTATCTATGGCGCTAGATATACTGAAATACGGAAAAGACGATGGGATCAAAGCAATGAAACCAGGTATCACTGACTAAGTGATGAATGGATAGACAGATCAATCTATGCGGACCACGGTACTACTTGCATGTGGCATCAAAGGAAACATCAAAGGAAACTTAGGGAAGAAAAGTCAAGGGACGATATCCTAAGTCAGAAGTGAAAAAGGTAAATAATTCATGACTTGTATGGGTATTGAGTATCATACGTATGGGAACAGATTCAATAAATCAACAGATTTCGTTACACTAAAGGTAAAGGAACCATGGGATTCGATCTTAAACCCACAGTCGACTGTACAAAAAATACGACGGGTGGATCTCATGGAAGATGTTGTTATAACGGGAATCGACCATGAAGCCAGAAGATATATAAGAATTTCTCCAATTTCATTTTAGAAGATATTTACCCAAACGTACTAAACTCGAGCATCAAAAACCGATGCACTAGGCTCTTAAAAAGTATTGAACTACATGATGTGAACCTCACTCCTGCACCAATTCCAGTCAATTCAGACTCCGAATAATCATAACCGCTAAAATGGCCAACATTATTCAATGGAACATCAAGAGTTTAACACATCAATACGAATTTCTACAAGCCCTAATTACGAAAGAAAACGCAGACATTATCTGTCTTCAAGAAACTAATTTAAAAAATAACGAAAACATCAGAATTAAAAACTTCACTTGCTACAATAAGAACAGGAAACATTGTCTAATCGCTAGTGGAGGAGTCTGTACACTAATAAAAAATACTTATTTTAGCCAAGAATTACTACTCAACACAGAACTAGAAACAGTCGCCACCCAAGCTCTTATAAATAATAAACTGATTACAATATGCAATTTGTACATAAGCGACAAACACGACATCAGTAACGAACTCCTCCAAAATTTACAGACCAACTACGACCACCTTTTATAATCCTAGGAGACCTCAATAGCCATAACACACTACGGGGATCTAACAAAATTGACAGAAGAGGAAGAATAATAGAAAACTCCCTTTTACACAATGATCTAGTACTACTCAACAACGGCGCCCCTACATACTATAGTTCATCCACTGGCAAATTCAGCTCAATCGATTTAACTCTCTGCAGCAGTTCCATTGCCCTTTATATTAACTGGGAAGCATCCGACTTCCAATACGGGAGCGATCACTTTCCCTTAAAGATTAATATTTTCAACACAGAATCTACATCACCGGATATACAAATAAATAGATGGAAATACTATAAAGCAAACTAGATAAAATACAAAGAATCGATAAATGAAAAGATAGAAGATATAGAATCAATTATTAAGACAAGCACAATCCAAAGTACGATAAACATTAACGCAATTGTCGATAGATTCAAGAATATAATCCAATATGCTGCGAATGAAAGTATTCCTATGAGCACTCAGAAAACGCCAAAACATAACACACCATAGTGGAACGAAGAATGCGATACAGCCATTAAAAATGCCAAACAAGCCTTTAATATCTGGAAAAGAAACAGAACAACAGAAAGTAAAATATAACACAAAAAATACGAAGCAATAGCTAAAAGAACAGTCAAATCTAACAAAAGAAGACCATAGCTAGAATTCCTCAATTCTAGAACTCTCAAGTGCCCTTAAACGAAATATGGAAAAAAAATCTATCGATGGTAAAAATTCACAGACCAAAATAATATTGAAAGAAAACGACTTAATCATTAACGACCTATTCAGAATTTCAAACAATTTAGCCGAAACATTTGCCATCAACTCGAGCGACAAGAATTTAACAAAAGAATTTTTATCCTTCAAAAATTCCCAAGAGCCATTGACTGAAATTGAAAACACCGACGAAAACTCAATAAATAATAACATCACAATCAAAGAACTAAACGCAGTACTACAAAGCAGTAAAAATACCAGCCCAGGACCTGACGGAATACCTAATATTCTCCTTAAACAACTATCACATAGAGCCATTAAATGCCTACTAGACATCTATAACCTTGTCTGGACTAAGGAATTATTCCCCGAGGAATGGAGACAAACCACAATAATTCCGACACTCAAGCCAAACAAAGACAAACACGACAAAGACAGCTACAGACCGATATCATTAACCTGCTACATGTGTGAAATTTTCCAAAAATTATAAACGTAAGACAAATAATTTCTTGAAACAAACAACGTAATAAATAACTCCTAGAGTGGATTCAGGAATAAGTGCAGCACAGCAGACTGCTTAGTTAAGTTAGAATCTAATATTTGCGAAGCATCGCTCAAAAAACCATACTCTTGCCGTCTGCTTAGACATGAACAAAGCCTACGATCTTCTATGGCATGACAGAATACTAATAATTTTATGAAAACTAAAAATTACAGGTCACATGTTCTACTACATTAAAAACCATCTCACTAACAGAAATATAAGAGTCCGAATCTCCAACGTCTTATCTAAAGCGACTAATATTGAAAATGTAGTGCCCCAAGGATCAGTCATCAGTGTAACGCTTTTTCTCGTCGCATTAAACGATATTTTCCACGCTATTCAAGCCCCGATCCAATGCACAGCCTTCGCCGACGACATAACACTTTTTCTACATGGGAAAAATATTAAATCCAGCGTTAAATTGATACAATCAGCCCTGAACAAACCGAGCGAATTCGCCAATACTACCGGATTCCAATTCTCTACTAAGAAATCTCAAGCAATTATATGTCAGAAAACCGACAACCACAATAAGGATATCAGTCTATACATAGGGAATGATCCTATTCAAATAGTAAACGAAATTAAGATATTAGGCCTAATTTTCGATAAAAAACTCACATGGAATTTACATATCAATAATCTCAAAAATCAATGTATACTCCGAATAAATATACTAAAAGCACTATCAGCTAGAAACTGGGGAGCAAGTCAAAAGATACGAGGGTGGTCCGATAAGTACTTATCCTGCAAAAGAAAAACGAAAATTTTGGAAAAGTGGCGTTTTATTTTTCAACATAGTCTCCTTTTAGTTCGATACACTTGGCCCAGCGATGCTCCAACTTCTTTAACCCGTCTGAAAAATACGTTTCCTCGAGGTCTGAAAAGTAGGCTTCCGTGGCAGCGATTACCTCCTCATTCGACTTAAATTTCTGCCCGGCCAGTGACTTTTTCAAGTTTGGAAACAAAAAGAAGTCGCACGGGGATAAATCTGGAGAATACGGTGGATGGGGCAGCAGTTCGTAGCCTAATTCGACCAATTTGCCCATGGCGACGGTGGAGGTGTGAGCCGGTGCGTTGTCATGGTGGAAGAGCACTTTTTTCTTCGCCAAATGGGGCCATTTTTTCTGCAGTTCGACGTCGAATCGGCCCAATAATTCGGCATAGTACAGCCCTGTGACCGTTTTGCCCCTCTCCAGGTAGTCGATGTAGATCACACCTTGTGAATCCCAGAAAACGGTGGCCATCACCTTTCCGGCCGATGGGGCAGTCTTCGCCTTCTTCGGAGCACTTTCGCCGGGTAAAGTCCACTGTTTCGACTGTTCCTTGATCTCTGGTGTATACCAGTGGATCCATGTTTCGTCGACTGTCACGAAACAACGCAGAAACTCCTTCCGATTGCGCTTAAACAGCGTCAGACATTTCTCTGAAGTTGTCTCACGATTGTGCTTGTTGTCCGGAGTGAGCAAACGTGGCACCCATCGCGCCGACAGCTTTCTCATGCCCAAAATTTCATGCAGGACATGACCGACGCGGTCTTTTGAGATGCCTACGATCTTAGCTATCTCGCGCACCTTTAATCGTCGATCTGCCAATACGAGATCGTGAATTTTTGTCACGTTATCCTCCGTGGTAGCCGTTTTCGGAGCATCTGGACGTGGCTCTTCAAAAATCGACGTGCGAACACGTTGAAACTCGTTAAACCAATTTTTGACGGTCCCCATCGAAGGAGAAGAATCACCATACACAGCATCCAAGCGCTTTTTGATTTCGCTGCGCGATTTCCTTTCCAAAAACAAGAATCGAATCACCGACCGATACTGATCTTTTTCCATTTTTCAAAAATCAACGGACACACTTGCTTTCACACGCTCTCAAAAATAAACTACGACTCTGATCCGGCTAAAATCTTGACAGTAACTATCAAGGAGGTTGTACTACGTGATAGAATATTTCTTTTGTGAGAGTGGCGCCATCGAGCGGTGAGGCTAAGTACTTATCGGATCACCCTCGTAAGTGAAAAGGAAATTTGTAAGCGATAGACGCTTGTTTAGTGAAGTCAAATTCAAAACTGGTGACAATGTTCGCGTGAGCAAGTTAAAACATGTATTTAAAAAAGGCTACAGACCTAATTAGTTTACCGAGATCTTCACTATCGATCGAGTCATCAAAACCAAGCTTGTAATTTATCATCTGAAAGATTATCAAGATGCACCCATCGCCGGTGGGTTTTACGAACAGGAACTTCAAAAAGTCATGTATCCGGATGTGTACCTAGTTGAAAAAGTTCTCGAAAGGCGTGGAAATAAAGTCTATGTGAAATAGCTTGGATTCGACAACTTTGACAATAGCTGGATCGCTAAAGAATTGAATCGCAGAAAAAAAATTTTTTTTGGGGAAGTTTAGAGTCTCAACCTTTGCTCTCAACAAAGAGATACTACCATTCTAAATAATGTTGTATTTTTTTTATAAATAATAATAAAGAAGATACAAGGAACTTAATACCTCTCCTCAAGGAGTTTTGTTCTTTATTGATAAAAAGCTTATATATTTCTTGTTGATGTTGAGTTACGTAGTTGAGAGGTTTGTACTTTATATGCACTATAAAATTGAAAAAAGGTTAAAATTAATATTAAGCTGATATTTAATAGAATGAAAGAGAGAGAGGTCTATATTAAGATATCTGCGATGAAGTTGTTTATCTATGGTACTTTTGAAATTGATTACATGATGATTATGTCTCCGTATCTCGGCTTTTTTGATCGTATACCCCTTTTTCCTACGTATTTTTAATCTTTCAATCAAGGCATTCATGACTGCTGGAGCTGTTCGAGCAGTACAGTCGTCATTTCTACATTTTCGCTTTTACTGTAACAATCTCTTTGCATTCAGTCTTCTTTCCCTCAATTGTCGGATAATCGTCCTGATCAATATCTTCAAATTGATCAGATTTAGTTTCATATTTAAGTCTGGACGAAGCTTTTTTATCGGTTTAGAAGCACTTTGATAGAGACGTATTGGAGCTATAACGTAAAGACTTCTGCTGCTGTTGCTGTTGAAAGAATGATGTTTGACTGCGTCGAAATTCACTCATGTAGCCTGGTGTCTACTTTTTTTTTCTTTTTCACAGCGCTCAAACTGCTGCTGCATAGATGTAGTCCCCACTCTTGCTACATCGTCAAAACCACACGCAGTTATTGCTATTTTTCTTAAATGTTAATACGAAGAAATATTTCTTTTTTTTTAAGGTGATGAGAGCTTCAATTTCACTTTCATCTATGAAGCACTCCATTTATTATTGCTCCTCCAATCATTTATTTACAAGCTTACAAAATTACTGTACAGAAAATTTTAATTTGTCTCCTTCGATGTAATCGATGAAGAGCTTGTAGTGCTGCATCTTGTCGAGCAGTTCATCGTAGAGGCTGTTGTACTCCACCAATGCTCTGGAAATACGGTTTGGGATAAAGACTTGAAACTCCCCTTGAGCTCCGCTATAACCTTAGTACAAATCGGATAGCGACCTGTCTCAGCATGGTTGCGATGTAGAGAGTACCATTCTTTAAGTCACTAAAGTACTTCTTGGGGAGGAACGGATCCATAGCAATTTTATTCAGGCTTTCGAAATCCATTCTATAATGAGAGAAATTTATTAGAGCTCTGCTTATTGCTCTGAAAGCGTTCCCGTAGTCGACGTTGCCCTTGCTCTGATTCAGAGTTAGTATTCTTGAATGTCTTGCTTGGAGGTTCATTGCTATGCTGCTGCTGCTGTTGAAACTCGTCCTCACTGTTGGAACCGGAGCTAATGATGTTTTGGCCAGCCGCGTGTCGCTTTTCTAGCCAATTACTTATCCTTGACATCGAGTCGCCGATTACATTTCTCTCTCTCTCTATAACTCTCTTCTATTTTGCATGTAATGCAAATTAGAATGCAAATGTAATGCAAATTTTGCGAGAAATGTAATTCGACCCTTGAAATTATTTGCAGTCGCGACCTCTTTGATAATGAAGTGTAGGTCGTATCCGTTGAGATTGTGAAATACTATGGGGATGAGATACATTTCGGTAGTTGAGATTGCAGAAAATGTGTGCGGCTCTCCTGTAACTTAAATAAAGAAGATAGGTAAGTAAGTAAGTAAGAATAAGGTAAGTAGTTTCTTTTCTTTTATTTACTTACCGGCCCGTAAGATGACAATGATCTCTGACGTTCTTTTGACCCTCTTTAAAAGATTTATAACAAATGTGACAGGTCTTAGCCACGAAGAATAAAAATGACTTTCGATCTGAGAGTCGCATCTCTTTTACATTCTTATATCTCTCCTCTAAATCTACCGATAGAGTCTGAAGTTGCTGAACTAACCGTTCTGCTGGAGATAAATCGTCATCTAACACCTTTCTATAAGTCTTGTAAATGGAGCGATTGTTGTCGAAGCTGCATCTGGTTGATTGTCAAGGTTCTCATCGATATAGAAATTTTGTATAACCAACAAGTTTACATGATTTTCTCTTCTCAGAAAGGATAGATGACATGGCGAGACTTCATATTGTCTATCATATTTCTTGAGTATGTAGAGATTGATGGAGCTGTTGCTCGTCGTCTCGAACTTTTTGATGTCTTTGGGCTGTACGAGATATTTGAGGTCTTTGAATCTATGATCGTTGACATGATGAAGATAGTTGTAAACTCGATGTGAGCTTGAATCTATTGGATATAATGCTGAAAGAATGGCCCACTTGAATCACTGATTTTCATTGTTTTGCATGTTAACACAGGCTTTCTTATCAACAATGTAGGATGAAAGTAGAATGAAAGAGCTTCCCTTGATAGGATTCAGCTTGTTAAATGTTGACCTTAAGTTCGAAGATAGCCTTCATAGACCAGCCAGAATCCCTTTCCTGTAACTCTTTCATAATGATTTGCCTGATATTATCATGAAATCATTGAAATAAATCAATGGTCTGATGGATGGTAGCATTTTTCAAGCTAAAATACTTCAATGCAATGCTTTCTCCGCCACTTTCCTGAATAACAAATTCTGCTGTTAGCTCAATGTTCACCTTGATAGTACTGTACCTGCCGAGAATTAGCTTGATTTATGTTTCAAACACAAGACGTGCTGCATTCATGATAGAGATGATATCCAAGTGTACACGATTGACAATAACTCCAGTGCGAATTGTTGAACGCTGATTGGATATCTTATCATACCACTCCTTTCATTTATTTGTTGTTGCAATGCTTCGTAAAATCGCAGAAAGCCATTGAGACTATTTTGAATGAAGAGAATATGACTCATATAGCTCTGATATCTTTGCCTCTCCGATCTGTTCAAGTCAGCGTACAACATAAACAGATAAAGTGCTTTAATAGCCTTCTTTAGAATATCATGCTTTCTCGCATAATCCTCAGGTTCGACGTCTTTCAGCCTCACTAACTTCCAGAGCTGCTCCACCGTCTCCGAGCAGTAGTTCATAGTTGACATTTTGCTGCTGCTGTTGGTGGTGGTATTGGTGGTGCTCGTGCTGCTGGTATTTGTGCTGAATTTGGTGCTATTCTAATGACCTGAAGCTAACGAGCTCTGAGAGCTTCAGCTCAGCCTTTTATTCCCAAAAGTCCCAAGATGGTTATCATAGACCAGACAGAATCTCTCTCTTGAAACTCTTCCATCTCTTTCACGATGATCTGCTTGATGTTACCTTCAAATCATTCAGATAAATTGGTAGTCTGATAGATGATACTATTTTTCATGCTAAAATATTTCACTGCTATACTTTCTTTGTCACTTTTCTGAATAACAAACACCACTGCTAGCTTAGTGTTAACCTTGATGGCATTAAATCTGGTGAAAACTAGCCAGACGTTTCGAACATATAACATACTGCTTTCATGAAAGAAACGATGTCCAAGTGTCCATGATTGATGATAACCCCAATGCGTATCCGATGATTGAATGCTGATTGGAGATCCTACCATACGACTCTTCTCTCATCTAACTATTCTTGTAATGCTCCGCCAAATCTCAGAAAGCTATTCAGTCTATTTTGAATACAGAGAAAATGACTCATATAGCTCTGAAATCTTTGTCGTTCCGATCTATTTAAGTCAGCATTCAACGTAAATAGACGTAATGCTTTGATAGCTTCCTTTAGGATATCAAACCATCTCGTGTAATCCTCAGGCTCGATATCTGTCAGCCCCACTACCTTTCAAAGCTGCTGTCTCTGAGTAGTAATTTACTGATGTCATCTTACTGCTGCTGCTTCTTCTGCTCCTTCTACTCCTACTACTGCTGGTGCTGGTGCTGCTACTGTTACTATTGTACTAGTGACCTAAAGCTTATGAGCTGTGACTGCTCAGGCTCGGGATTTTATGCTCGAAATCCGCGGTGACGCAGTGAACTGGCGGTGACGACGCTGCATGCAGGAGTGGGACAATTTGCGTCTACGCAGTAATCTAACGGTGACAGCGCTACGAGCAGGAGTGGGAGCTCAGGGATCTGGCTACAAAAAGTCGAACAGCCAGAGCATCAATCATTAGAAAGGATCTTCTAGCAGTAACAGCAACAGCATCAATTCCAGTAGTAGCTCTAGTAAATCTTCATCTTCCGAGATGAAATACACTGTCGATATGCAGGGCTTCTTAGCTCCAGGAGGTAATTTCATTTTCAAGGAGCTTGCTATTTTTCCGGTTCAGTTCAACGCTCTCCCCAAGCTGTACTGCTACTCACCATCACTTACACCACTAGATGCTCTACCAGTATTTTTCAAAAACGTTAACTGGTGGCTAAAGATAAAACATCATTGTATCTCTTGAGAAAGAGATATTCCATACACGGAACTGTCGATGGTACTGCAACTAACTTTGATGAGGTGTATGTGAAAGGAAGGCAAAAAGTAACATGGTTGAGGCTATATCTGAATGAAATGTATGCAATCGCAATGTTAGAGATGTAATAGTGTTGACTGTCAATGGCCGACAATATATTAACTATTACCAATTATTTAAATAAAGGGAAGGCAAGGCAGGCAGTGTATCGCTTCTAGCAAGGCAATGAGGAAAGGTGTACATAATAAAGAACAAGAATTCCTCATATTCTCATGTGTGCACTATTGTACTACTGTGGGCAAAAAGTAAGGTGAATTTTCAATTTAAACTTCGCGGGCTTAACATTTCGGGCTAGTTCTTTTTTTCTTGAGATGGTAGGACTGCGAATGACATCTGGGACAAATTTCATGTCAATGTCATCATCAGTAATATATTTACGCTTGTGTTTACCAAACGACCAAGAGTGCATGTTTCGATTTTTACAATGTCTGATTTAATTGAGCAAAGAAGTGCCATCAAATTTTGTTTGCGGAATGAAATTTCGGCTGCGGAAACGTTGAGGATGTTGCGGAAGGCCTTTGGTGATTCTACCATGTCGCAGAAAAATGTTTATAAGTGGTACAAAGACTTCAAAGAGGGTCGAGAACGTGTTGATGACTTGGAGCGCTCCGGACGACCATCGACGTCAACAGATGACCAACACGTCAATAAAGTGAAGGAATTAGTGCTCGAAAATCGTCGGTTGACTGTTAGAGACCTTACTGATATGATCGGAATATCAGAAGGATCTGTGAAAACAATTTTGAAAGACCATTTGGGCCTACGAAAAGTCAAATCTCGTTTGGTACCGAAAACGCTCAATTTCTTGCAAAAAAGTCGCCGCGTTGATATGTGTGAAACAATGCTTTCTGACTATCAGGACAAGCTCAAATGCATGATTACGGGAGATGAGACTTGGATTTATGCTTACGACCCTGAAACAACCGACCAATCAAGCGAATATCGTGCTAAAGGCGAGGCCAGACCGAAAAGAGCACGTCAAAGTCGTTCAAAAATCAAGGTCATGATGACAGTTTTCTTCGATTTTCGTGGTGTGGTGCACTATGAATTCCTTCCACCCGGCCAAACTGTTAATAAGGAATATTATTTGAGCGTTATGCGTCGTTTGCGTGAAGCAATTCGTCTAAAAAGACCAGAATTATAGGCCAACAACTCTTGGTTTTTGCATCACGATAATGCACCATCTCACACTGCACTCGTTCTTCGTGACCATTTCGCCAAAAATTCGACGCATATCGTTCCGCAACCACCGTATTCGCCTGATTTGGCTCCGTGTGACTTCTGGCTATTCCCAAAACTCAAGAGACCACTCCGGGGAACGCGTTTCGAGTCGATTGAGGAGATAAGAGCTGAATCGAAGAAGGCGCTGATGGCTATACCGGAAAGGGACTATTTGGCATGTTTCGAGGATTGGAAAAAACGTTGGCATAAGTGTATTTTATCGGGAGGGGATTACTTCGAAGGGGATGACATTGATGTAGAAGAATAAATAAAGATTTTTCATTTTACAAACAAATTCACCTTACTTTTTGCCCACAGAAATATATCTTCACCTCATTAAGAAATAGTCAACTTAAAACTAATGCGAAATAGCCAGAACGTGAGCCCCTTGCTATTTCGCATACTAAACCGGATATTATTAATCTATAAAAAAATATGCCAGATAGGAAGAACCTGGCATAACACGCGGGCCGTGAGATGCTAACAAGTGAGAGAATAAATAAAAGAAAGAAAGGATGACCTGATGACGATTTACAGGAGATGAGAGAGCACGTTGTTAATTTCCCAATTATAGTAGCTCTCACAAAAAGATTTAGCTCCCCTCGTGCAGCCAGTTGTCAGCGGGTAGAAAATGTTGATCGAATAGTTGCAGCCCATGGCCAGCGCGTCTTGCTTGATAATGGCGAGTGCGTGCGAATCGGCCTCCTGCCTTCCTCCACCGACGATTGCAATCACAATGCTCTCAGGAAGGTCGATTAAGATCCGCTTAGCAAAAACATATGCACATAGTGCACCATATGGCCAGCCACGAGGCTGGCCAGGTCACTTTGTGCAAAAATCTTTTTGTTAAAGTGGCGGATTATGATCGGCTTCCTCAACAGAGAATGGAGACTTCTCAAACAAACAATTCATTTCTTTTGGAAGAGAATGTCATAAACTTCTCTTTACTGTACGGGCGTATGCAAATGCAAATGCTGATATACAAAATGCGCCACCGATTGCCCTCGACAAGCAATAAATGCAAGTCGACCCGAAGTGAATGCAATGTGTATTTGAAAGACGACTTGCAGTCACAAGTGCGGATGTAGTGTCCCTTCACACGGTGGAGCTGAAACCGCTGTCTCTGTAAAGAGACAGTAGGCAAAACACAAACGCTTACCCCTAGGGCAATAGATCGATTGGCCAAACAAAGTAATACCAACACGGACCATGAAAACACGTGGTGAGGTGCGGCCTGTAAACGCCCGAAAATTCAACGCGGAGTTCAGACAAGCCAAAATCCAGGAGTCACTCGGAATTGTGGTACCGCACGCCCATTTTAGAGGACGGGAGACCGCTCCGGGAGCTAGTTACAGAGGACCAATGGTCCCGGCAATCCGAATTTAATTCCGGTAGATAAGAAATTACTCCCTGCCGACTGGCAATCGGTAGGTGCCACTACTGTTGCGATAATGAAGCACATATGGAGATTCGCAGATATATGTGGAAGATTCCAGTAACCGGCGACGCAACGCCTATCCTAATAAGAAAAGTTGAAATGGCCCTTAAGGCGAACAAGGCAGAGAAATCACCAGGCAAAGATAGAATAGAGTCAGAAATGCTTGGTAATGCAAAACCATTGCACCAGGAACTGACGCGACATTTTAACGCCTGATTAAAATGTGGAGTATTCCCCAGAAGATAGAAAAGTGGAATGCTAATCATGTTGCTCAAAGGGGTTGAGAAACCTAAGAACGAGATTAAATCATATAGATCCGTATGTCTACTCCCCATAGCTGGAAAGACACTCGAGAGGCTTATGATTCAAAGAATGTCCAACATTCTGAATAGCTTGGACTGGTCTTCGGAGGATCAATATGGCTTTAAAGCGAATAGATCCACAGAAGATGCCGTTAGAAGACTATACGAAATAGTAGAAGAGGCAGAATCTGATTCGTCGATTAAGTACGTAGCCGCTATTCCACTAGACGTCTCAGGAGCATTCGATGCCTTATGGTGGCCAAGTGTAATCTCCTAATTGAAAGAAAGAAACTGCCCGAAGAATATCTACAAGCTCCTTCAGAGTTACTTTAGTGACCGAGAGGTAGGCATATATGCTCACTTCGATGAAACACTAAAAACAGTAACGAAGGGATGCTCTCAGGGATCGGTATTTGGACCGGTCGGTTGGAACGTCATCTTTGACAAACCACTTCCGGCAAACAGGAATGCAGGATATGAAGTATTAGCCTATGTAGACGATGGACTTCCCATCATTAAGGTGACGACACGCATTAATTTTGAAAGACAAGCCCAAGAAGTCATTGATATAATGACGAATTGGTACAAGTCCGACAAAATGAAATTGGCAGTGCTAAAGTCAGCACTAATATGGCTGAAAGGTCAACTAAGCGAGAATAGAAGCCCTACAGTCAAAATTGGAAAAGACAACAGTAGAACGCACAAGATAGTCAAGTACCTAGAAATCACGATTTCAAAGGGCTTCCGATTGGAAGAACACATTCGAAACGTGGTTCAAGACTGCAGCAACACCTACTTCGTGCTAAGAAAAATAGCAAAAGCGAACTGGGGCTAAATATTCAATTCAATGAAAAAGATATACAATGGCTTCCTACTATCGAAAGTTGCACATACGCCGCTGCGGGCTGGTGGCAAAGAATAAACATCAAGTATCAATTTGCCTTAGAAATATTGCAGCGATTAGTTCTTTGCAAAACACTAAAAGCCTACAAATCGATCTCTTACGAAGCAGCGCACGTGCTTGCAGCTGCCCGACCAATAGCTTTCGAGCTCGACGGGAGAGTTGTGAAGTACTCAGGAAAAGGAAATCGATAACACTGCATGGCATCCGAATAGACTCGGAAGAACTTCAATCCGGCAGACTAAAAATTTCGAAAGTCACATAACTCATCAACGATGAAAACGAAAGAGTATGGCAGGAGAAATAGCAGCCAGCCAAAAATGGCAGGAGAACTTACTGCTATTTGCCAGTAATCAAAGACAGATTAAAGAAAAGATGGCTAAATCCCAATCACTATACAGAACTGGTGCTTGTTCATGCTGTGTTCGCTTCTGGTCTGATGCTGTGATGTGCTGTGCTGTGCTGTGCAGAGCAGTGCAGTGCTGTGCTGTGCTGTGCTGTGCTGTGCTGTGCTGTGCTGTGCTTTGCTACTAATGTTTGTTCCTGCTGGTGCTGCTGAGGCTGTTACTGCTGCTGCTGCTGTTGCTGCTGCTACTGCTGATGCTGCTGCTGGTGTTCGCTCTCAGATCATGGGAGATAAAGTAAGTATATAATTTGTATGCTTTATATATATTTTATATATTATATATAATTTATATATATATAATTTATATACATAATTTATATATAGGGTGGGTTTTGACTCGTGGAAGGGAGTGGACGTGTCTTGGCTGTGAGTGCGAGTTTTGGTGAGAAAGTTAAAGAGGAAAAGTGTTTGAGGAGAGAGATAGAGGTGAAAAGAGCGTTGAGGCGGAAGAGAAGTGGAGTAGAGAGAGAGAGAGAGGAATTAAAGAAAAAAAAAAGTTGAGGTTAAGAGAGAATATCAGGAAGCGGGAATGGCAGGTACAGAGGAGGGGCGGTAAGAAGTAAAGGCGGAGGCAGAAGAGGTAAGACAGGGAATAAAGGTGGGATCACGAGCAGAATTAGAGAGTCGAATTAAGAATGGGAGAAAAGAAGAAGATATAGAGGGAGAAATAACATATATAGGAGCAAGAGGAATGTCAACGATAGACTATGTAGTAGGTAACGAGGAAGGTGATGAGGCAATAAAAAGGGTTTAAATAAAAGCGAGGGTAAAGTCGGACCACTTTCCAGTAGAAGTGGAATTGGGAGACAAACTAGCAGAAGAAAGAAAAGAAGAGGAAGAAAGAATGATAGACAACTGAAGCGAAGAAGGTATAAGAGAGTATCAGTGATGGGTAGACGCAATAGAGGGAGCAGAAAAATGGAAAGAGATAAAAAATAGAGTGAGAAACGCAGTCATAAAAAAGAAGATAAGGAAAAAAAAAGGATAAAAAAAAGCTGATGGAGAGAAGAATGTAGGATAAAAAGGGCTAGGGTAACAGCAGAGTTAAATAAGGTAAGAAAAGGGGAAGGAAACAGAGGCAAATATCTAGAAGCAAAGAGAGAATACAGAGAGAAAATAAGAAAAGCGAAAGAAGCTGAAGGGAAAAAGAGTGGCAGAAGAAATAAGAAAAGATAAGACAAGAAGAAAATTCTGGGATCAAGTGAATGGCAATAGGAAGAAAAGAATTGGATTAGATGAAAATATAGGAAAAGAAGAATGGTTAAAGCACTTCAAGGGGCAACTGTGAGAGAAAGAAAAGGAAGAAAGCATTGGGAAAGAAACCGAATACAGCGAAGGAGAGGAATGTGAAGAAATTAAAGAAAGAGAAGTAAAAGAGGTAATAAGAAAAATGAAAAAGAAAAAGGCGACAGGACAAGATGGTATAGCAAACGAAGCGTGGATGGAAGGTACGGAAGGCTTGTTACAAGATATGACAAAATACTTAAACGGAATATGGAACGGAGAAGGATATCCGGAAGAATAGAGGAAGGGAATAATAGTACCAATATATAAGAAAGGGAGGAAAGAAGACGTAGGAAACTATAGAGGAATAACGCTGATGGATACGGGATATAAAATATACGCGAAAATACTGAGGAAAAAGCTGGAAAGAGAACTAGAAGCTAAAGAAACGCTAAGCGATACGCAGATGGGATTTAGGAAGTAAAGAGGAACAATGGACGCAATATATATATTAAAAACAATAATAGGGAAGGAAATAAGGGAAAAAGGAGGAAAACTGTTCGTATTCTTTGCAGACATGAAGGCCGCTTTTGATAAAATAAAGAGGAAGAAAATATGGGAAACAATGAAAGAGAAAGGGACAAATAGAAAAATTAGGAAAAGAATAGAAGAAATATACAAGAAAACAGGGAGTAAGGTAAAAGTTGGAGGAGAAATAATTGGGGAGTTTGAGACTTACAAAGGCGTAAGGCAAGGGTGCCCTTTCAGTAGCACGCTATTTAATCTTGCCTTCACCGACCTGGAAGTGAAGATCAAGCAGGTGCAGGAAGGAGGGGTAATGATAGGAAGGAAGTAAATATGGACATTAGGATATGCAGATGATATAGTGATGATGGCAAAGAGTGAAAGTGGAATGAAAGCAATGCTGAAAAAATTAAAAAGATACCTGAAAGAAAGGGGATTAGAGTTAAATGTAGGAAAATCAAAGATGATGAAATGCAGGAGAGGAGGAGGAACGGGAAAGGAAGAAGAATTCGAATGGGAAGGTGAGAAGATAGAGATGGTGAAAGAGTACAACTACTTGGGATATGTGATAAGCAGAAATAACGGAAATAAAAAGCAGATAAAGAAGGTAGAAGGGAAAATAAATATGGGACTCGGAAGGCTATGGGGGCTAGGAGAAAAGCTACTTAGAGAAAACTGGGAGCTAAGGATGAACCTGTTCGATGCTCTGGTGAAAAGCGTGATTATGTATGGAGCAGAAATCTGGGGATGGAAGAGATATGAGGAAATAGAGAGACTACAACTAAAATACATAAAATGGATATTAGGATTAGATAGAAACACGCCAAGTTATCTAATACGATGGAAGACAGGAAGACAAGAAATGAAAGAAACAGCATTAGAAAGAGCAATGAAGTATGAAAACAAAATAAGAGAAGAATGAGATGGCTCAATAAAAAAAGAAGCATGGAGAGAATTAAAGAAAAGGGAAAGAAATGAAAAAGATAAAAAGGGTAAGAAGGAGGAGAGAGAGGAAAGGCTGGAAAAAAGTAAAATATACAGAGAGAGGGAAGAGGGAGATGAAATGAGGGAAAAGTTTTGGGAAGAAATAAGAGATGAGCTAAAGAAAAAAGATGAAAAAGAACTAGAAGAAAAACTAGAAAAATCAAGATACATAAACGAGTGGAAAGAGCTGAAAGAAGAAATGAAAAGGTATAGGTTAAAGGAAATTCAAGGAGAGGGAAGAATAAAAGGCCTGCAAATAAGGGAAAGGTTTAGGTGAGGTAATGAAACGAGAGGAAGCAGGTATTGAGAAAAAGAAGAAAATAAGAGATGCAGAATGTGTATGAAAGAGGAAGAAAATTGGAAGCACATGGTAGAAAAATGTGAAAAAAGTAGAAAGGAAGGGGAAGAATGGAAAAAAATAATAATAGGAAGCAAAGAAAAGATAGTGTGGATGATGGAGATAAAATGAAAAAGAAGAAGAAACGAAGAGAAGAAAGAAAAAGAAAAGCAAGAAGACGAAGCTGCAAGACCCTAAGGAGAGACGGAAACAGAAGACAGAGAAGCAAGACTCGCAGACACATCTACACACACACACACATACACACAAAACACGAACATACGCACAAACATAAACATACACATGCACACACACACACAAGACACAAGTAACAGCAACTACACAAGCGAGAGGAAGCAGGTATTGGAGGATGGAGCAAAATGGAAAAGAAGAAGAATCGAAGAAGAGAAAGAAAAAGGTAAACTAGAAGACAAATCATAAGATACTAAGGAAAAATAAGTGAGGTTGAGGAAAGGAAAGGCAGAGGGAGCAATAGGAAACAAGAAAAAGGTGTCATAGCCTTAATAAGGAGAAAGATAGATGAAATGATTAGCAAGAAGGAGAGCAAAAGCAAAGGAAAGGCAAAGGTGAAAAGGCAAAAGAAAGTAATAAAGGAAAAGCTGAAAAGAAAATATGCAAGAAAGAGAAAAAAAAACAGAAGAGCGGAAAAGGCAGATCTTGGAGAGAGAAAGAGGAAGAGAAGATTAATCAGAAGAAAAATGAGAAGAAAAGAGGAACAGGCAGGCGCAGAAGACAGGGACACAAGAGTTGCAGACACACCTACAAATGCACATATTTACACAACACACACACGCACGCTCGCATTCACACACACACACACACACACACAACACATACATAATCAACTACACAAACTGGATACGAGACACAAATAGTAATATAAGAAATGTAAACCAAATGTAACATATAAGTTGTAATTAAATAAACTAACTAACAATTAAAGATTTTTGTAGACGTTCTAATCTATTTATATCCCGCTATTTTATTCGAACACTCTACTTTCTCACATCGACAACCGCCTACGAATTACCGATTTTCGGGCTTCTTAGCCAACACGACGAATCTGCGCTAATCCGGCTATCCTGTCGCCGACGAACACCGGACCTGGGAGGACAACTACATCCAGGAATTTCAGACTTCGTTCACTCGACCATTCCCCATTCATTATTTTATATACTCATGGGTTAAAACGGGCTAAATCCCCGTTATAAAGCAAACCTATAAGATTCGGATTAAAAATATGAGGTATGTGCATCTCTTAGATATTATTTATAATATATATAAATATTATTATATAATATATATAAATATAATTATATCTTAGATAATATATATAGATAATAATCTAGGATTTATACTTTGGTAAAAATAGTCAAGTAGGAGATAAGGTACTAATAAAATATGCATTAGATATGTATTTGTTAAAATATTTTCATTACGTAATAGTTAATAATAAATAATATATTTTATCACATTCAATTTGACAACTATTCTATGATTTAAGATTTGATTTTGCATTTACAAGAAAAGAACGAAATACAACTGGCACTATAAGAAGCTATTGCATAAAAAAAAAGTGGTACATAAAACAGCAAATAGAGAAACATGTAGAGTGAAAAATTATACGAATAGTAAATTAAATTACGTAACTGCCATGGATTAAAAACCGGTGTCCATAATATCTACTGCAGTAGGTGTTTCTCCGTTTTTTATAACTAAGCGTTATAGTTGTCAAGAACATGCCAAATAAGAACTCTTATATCCACAATCCTTTCATATTTACAATAAATAAATAGAAAGCGTAGATATTCATCATACTTATTGCAACAATGTATTATCAAGTATTTGGAGCAAAAATTTGACATGGATATGTTTGGGCGCTATTTTGATCAGTGTATAGTTAGGCAATATTGCTTGTCCCGCTATGTCTATTAGTTGTCGGCACAAGATATTGGGCAATCAGTGGAGAATTGGCTAGCTGTACGAGGGTCGTTTGAAAAGTCCGTGCAAAAATAAAAACTGCTTGATTTTTTTTAATAAATCTTTTTTATTTTTCAACATAGTCTCCTTTTAGGCTTATACACTGTAACGGTTGTGATTTATCCGAGAAAATAAATCTGTATCCGTTAACAAAGATCATTCACCGTCGCTTCCACGTTGCAAAGCTAACCGCCGCTTCGTCGGGGGAAGACTTACCTCCCGGCTGCTTGGCGAATGCGCGTTCGGCACACTGCTCACGCGGGGAAGTCGGTAGGTTCGGGTGGCTGGGCAGTGGAGGCACGTGGGCTTCTGCCCGCGTCAATAAACAAGGCAGCCGATCAACTATAGACACCTTTTATTCACTTAACAGTCGATACACATTCCATAAAGAAAAAGGCCGAGAGCTTTTTCGAATGACGCACTGCTCAGTCGCGCATTTACCGCGCGCGATGTTTTGCCGTAAGAGAGAGAGAGAGATATACGGACCTACTCTCGCACCCCTAATTTGACGCGACCTTTTCGCAGTTAATTACGTGTCAGGGAGGTTACTCACTTCTTCTCTCCGTAATTTCCGCGCAAGAGATTTTAACTGCCGATTCTTCAGTTTCCGAGCTCACGTGATGGTTCTCGTTGCCCGGGAGGCGTTTCCTCCTCTTGGTCCTCTCGACACTCCTCAAATCCTGTGTCACCTGGGCGACGACACTCACTCTTGGCGTACTTGCTTCGGTATTGCTCTTCGATTCCACTTTTTTCCTTTATCGTCTAATGAGCAGTGACCTTCCTTTGTATCTTCCGTTCGGCAAGCCGGTTCACACGTGAATGTCTCTCCTCACTACCCCCACCCCTCACCGTCCTCTCTCTCTATTCTCCGCTCGCGCACGGTTTTTCTGCGCAGCTGGCCCGCGCATGGCATGCGCTGGCTCTATATTCAGCGGATTTTTCCCTATAACGAGCCGGCTCATTACAACACTTCATCCAACACAGCTCTAGTTTGTTAATCCCTTCCAAATAATAGGATTTGTCCAAGTCTGTAAAATAGGCATTCGTTTCTGCAATCATCTCCTCGTTTGAATAAAATCTTTTCCCCGCCAGCCATTTTTTCATATTAGGAAACAAATAGTAGTCCGACGGAACCAAGTCTAGAGAATAGGGGGTATGTGAAACGAGTTGGAACCTTATCTCCATCAGTTTTGCGGCCACAACTGCTGAGGCGTGAGCTGGCGCATTGTCGTGGTGGAAGAGGACTTTTTTGTGGGCTAATCGTGGACGTTTCTCTAGCAACTCGGTTTTCAAACGATCCAATAACAATGAATAATATTCGCCTGTAATGGTTTTACCCTTTTCCAGATAGTCGATGAAGGTTATTCCATGTGAATCCAAGTAGACAATCGCCATAACCTTCCCGGCCGAAGGAATTGTCTTCGCCTTTTTCGGAGCAGATTCTTCCTTGGTAACCCATTGTTTAGACTATTCTTTGGTCTCAGGAGTGTAGTGATGTATCCATGTTTCATCTACAGTGATGAAACGACGTTTAAAGTCTTGCGGATTTTGCTGGAACAGCTACAAACCATTCTTGCAACACTTCACACGATCTCGTTTTTGGTCAATCGTGAGCAATCGCGGCACCCATCTAGCGGATAGCTTTTTCATGTCCAAATGTTGGTGCAAAATATTATGTACTCGTTCGCTCGAGATGCCTACAGTACTAGAAATCTCACGAACCTTCACTCTTCTGTCAGCCATCAACATATCATGGATTTCATCAATGATTTCTGAAGTGGTAACCTCAAAAGGGCGTCCAGAATGTTCAGCGTCTTTTTGTGCTCATATGGCCACTCCGAAAATTTTGAAACCACTTATAAACCATTCTAATCGAAGGTGCACAATCACCATAATGTTTATCAAGCTTCTGTTTAATCTCCTGAGGCGTTTTGCCTTTGAAAAAGTAATGTTTAATCAATACACGAAATTCTTTTTCGTCCATTTTTTTACAACCACTCGATTTCTTTAATGGAAACGAATGTAAAACGCAAAGTAATTGGCCGATCTGGCTGAAACTTGGTGTGTGCTCTTCCAAGATATGCCACTAACTGAAAATAACCTTGATACGCACAAAAAAACTAAAACTAAGCGTAAAAAAAAAAATTAAATTCCTTTATTTTTTTAATGCGCTAAAAAACCGAAAAAAATTTTTTTCTCTATTTCTTTATTTTGACTTTATTTTCGTATTCTTGGGCACAAAATGAAACTTTTTTCTCCTTGGCATTTTTTTCCAAAACGTACGCAAGTTGAAGTAATTGAGGATTGAAAAAAAAGGTTATTTTTTTACAAAAAACGCCGTAACTCGGTTAAAAAACATCGGATAGAACCCCGCGGGGGCTAATTTTAAAGGGAAAGACATTACCCTCCGAACCCCTCCGGTCGATTTTCCCTCCACCGCCTGGTTCTAAATTGGCATTGATTTAAGTCGAGGTTAAAAAAATTGAAAGTTTTTTAATCAGTTTTTTTACTGTAAAAAACACATATTTTCATTTTTAAGTCTCTGCACGTCTTAAACGGAAGCTTTTGCAATTGCCTTTAAAATTCCCTACGGTTTTTTGTGATACGATGATTTCCGACCGAGATACAAAACTTTCAAGTTTGCCTAATTTTGAGGTAAGCATGGCAAAAGTGATTGACGGGCAGTGTATATGCAAACAACAGAGCAAATATAAATCATATGTGGACTTCCGGATTTTTTCACACAAAATAACTACATTTAATATAACTGACTCATAAATATCTGATAAATGAGGATGTTTTCAGTCACTCATAAAATGCACAAGTAATAATTTAGCTCTCTATAAGTGAAATTACTAAAGTCCACAAACAGGAATTTGCATGAAAATTTGTGTCCTTTCTGTTGAGTAAAAAATAAAAGAATTTTTGAATTTTAGTTTGGATGATTTTTGGATGATTTGGATGAAGTTTAGTTTAGATATATTTTTAATTTTTTAGAAAATTAATATATATCTGAAGTAGGATTGGCGATCGACAACTCAAAAACTTAAAAGTACGTGCCTAGTACCTAAGATTACAGAAATTATTTTAATAACATAATTTTGCTAATTTGATGCCAGATTTACTATCAGAAACTATTTGACGATTGAAAGTATATGCATCTTGTAGAAATTGAAATTTTTAAATAATTTCTTTAAATAAATTATTTAAAAAAATCAATTTTGCAAATCTAATGTCAGAGTCACGATCAACGTCTTTAAAATTTATTTATGATACGTGCGTTTTCTAAAAATTTTCAATTTTGCAATAATTTGTTTACACAATTTATGTTGAAAAATCAAATTTATAAATCTAACATCAGATTCATAATTAATGACCTTAAAAACTATAAAATCAACATTCTTCCATAGTGAAGCAGGGATTTAGATTGACTAATATATCAAACACACAAAAATTTATTTTGAAAAATTGCCATTTTTACATTTTTATCTTGAATTTTTATTTTTTTTAAGACTAAATTTAAAAAGTATCAGAAGTTTGTACCAAGATATGACACTTTTTTCGAATAAAAATAAGCTAATGGTAGGAGTGAGGATGTAATAAGTCACATTAAAAATATCGACCAGGTTCTAAGAGATGATTATCTAAAGGAGAAAACTGAGTCATATGAATAAGAAATGTAGAGGTCGAAAGATCATATAAATCAATCATAGGAGTCAGATTCTCGAAAAGAATTCTAGACCGCTATGTTTGCGATTTAAAAATAAGGAGAATGGTTTTCATCCAATACTTAAATTCTTCAACTTGATCTAGGTTAAAATTAGTTACTGAAAGCAGATTCATCAATTTTTCAACCATTATAGTAAACTATATATTCCATGCTTTAGTACGTGGAGCAAAATATAAGAAAGAGCGAGGAGGGTTATGTTTAAATTTTTATTGAGTAACATCATTCTTATAAGATGAGAAATAACTATAAAGATAGCGAGGCATTAAATTGAATAAAACTTTGAAACATAAACAGCTAAGGGAATACAAATGCTGCCTGGTAAGAGCAAGCCAATCTAAACAAAGTCTATGGTAAGTAACATGCGAGGCAATATTGTGGGTAAGAATAACCGGGATACAGCCAACCACAAATTTGACAAAAGCGTTCTATGCAACCTGTAAATCCGATACTCTTGTTTTGTCAAGATCCTTGTAATCTATAGAGCAGTATTCAAAATGTGGAAAAACTAATGTGTCCACTAATTATTTTCTCAATGCAAATCATAACGATTCCTTTAAAAATTATATAGAATGTAACGAAGCATAGACCTTTTTAACAATCGAGTGGACGTGGAATTTCCAATCAAGTATATTAGAAATGGTAACACCAAGATTAAGAACAGTTGTGGAATAAGGAATAGTAATAGCATCCAAAATAATGTGTAAAAGCAACGAAAGGTCTAATCTAGAGACATATAGTTCACTGCCAATAATAATTAATTGCTTTAGTTTTTGATGCATTAAGATCCAAGCCGTTTCGGAAGGTCCACTGAAGCACTGAATTTACTTCACGTTGAGTCTTCCAAACAGTATTACATAAGTCATTGTAGCAACAGTGTAAATATATCTAGGTATCATCCGCATAAATAAGATAGCAAAATGCAACATACTGGGTAAGTCATTTAAAAAAATTGAGAAAAATAGTGGATGGAAACATACTAGAAGATACTGAAGAATATAAGAATATAATATGATACCTAGAGAGATACTGAAGGATATGCAAAACTATTCTGAAATTGTACTGGACTCGTCAACAACTGCCTGCGTTCTGTTAACCAAATTTTAAAAAAACTAATTCAGCGTAGTATGTAAGAAATTCAATGAGCGAAGTTTACGTATTACGATACTCGTATTAGGCGGAATATAATCAAATACTTTAGAAAGCTTGAATAAAATATGAATCGTTAAATTTCTATTTTGATAGCATACTTGATATTATAGTTAATCCTACAAGAGTTGTTTGCGTACTATGGCCATGACGGAAACCGGTCTGGCGCGGGTTTAAAATATTCTTAGTCTCAAGAAACAAGGATAATTACATGTATACTAGGCATTTTAATGTTTTTGATATTGTATGTAGTTTGGTCATTGGGCGAGTATTAGATGTCAAAGAAAGATTCTAAACTTTTATAAGAGAACAAATTAATGTTTTCTAACAAGAGGATCGAAATATACGGGAGCGAATTGATTGATTAAAGAAATTAGCAAGATAAGATGCTATATCATGAAAAATTAGCTTTAACATTCTTGACGAAATACCATCAGGACATTGACTAATCGATATATCTATACTGAGAGTTTGCTCAACCTCACGGATTAAAACTCTACTTACAGTAAAAGTAGGAACATCAGCCAACAGAGTTTGTTTTTTATGATCGAATTGAAAACAGAGTAGGTTAAAGGTAGATAATGATATAAAACTGATGCATAATGTCTATTTAAAGTGTCACTATCAAAACATAAAAAAGAGAAACCAAAAGGAGTCTTACTAAAACCCATAGAACGGAATTACCTCCATTTACGAGTAGCTTTATTAACGTTAGAAACATCAAGTTTCGCTTCAATATAATTATTTTTCAAAGTAGACAGTTTATTACTAATTACAGAGGGCAAAGTTTCATAATTCGCAAAATCTCCAGAATTTTAAGTTAACATTTGCTATTAGTTAGTTTGTTATCTTCATTGAAAACTCGATTATGAGACTTCATTGCATGAATCTGACGAGTAATCTATGGCTATTTCGATGACAGTACCATCTTATTAAGTGATGCAATAGCATCATACGAGACCGTTATAGCAGCAAATAATGAACTTTCAGCAGAATTTTCTCTACTAGAGTAGACATTGATATCCTGGGTCCGGGTCAATGGACATGCTCATGGGCAAAACCGAACTAAGATTCTGCTGAAAAGTATAAGAGAAGGTTGAAGTCAATAAAATTTAGTCGTCCAGTAACAAAATATCTCATAATAGACCTATCGAGAAAATATTCATATATAATATGAATAAAATCATGACCAGTTATAAATGAAGTGATAGATTTAAAAAAAATTTTATAGAATCAAAAAATTTTACTATGAATAAGTCAAGAATTGTGTAAGATGGAGAATCATGGTTAATGTAATGATGAGTAGGATCAACGGAATTATTATATAATGCGTTCCAATCGATCAAATTGCGCAGTGGATTGACATCGTTTGAAATAGTAAAGGAGAGATTATCATTGAAATCACTTGTGATAATAAAATCATTATAGAAGGGAAAATATGTGGAAATGTAATTGAAAAAGTGAAAAGAAGAGGATATACGAGATCTGTCCGGAAAGTATCGGGCCTACGTTTATATCTTCGCACCATAGTGTTCGAGCAACCTCTACCGGACAGAAACGTCAACAGTAAAGCCTCGCGAATCTATTGGTTACTTACTGACACCTGCCGGACGTATAGTTCATGCGCAGCGTGTCTTTGTTTACAGTGTCTTTTTCGCGTTCGTCGGATTTTGATATTGTCAAAAATGACTGAAAAACAAGATTAACGAATTTGCATCAAATTTTGCTTTCAACTCGGAAAAACGAGTTCGGAAACTATTGAAATGATGCAAAAGGCCTTCGGAAGCGAGTGTATGAACAAAACACGAATAAAAGAATGGTATAAACGGTTCAAGGATGGTCGCACTTCTGTCGATAGTGATTCTCGTTCCGGCCGACCTTCGACGACAAAAACCGTAGATAATATTGAGCGGGTGCGACTTGGAATCGAACAAGATCGTCGTATGACTGTGCGAGAACTAGAAGAAGATCTTGGGATACCAAAAACTATTATTTCAGAAATTTCAACCGAAAATTTAGGAATGAAATGCGTGTGTGCGAAATTCATCCCAAAATTGCTCACAGCAGAGCAGAAGAACATTCGCTTAGAAATCGTTGTGGACAATCTGGAAATGGTCAATAATGATGATAATGTGCTTAGAAAAGTTATTACAGGTGATGAATCATGGGTTTATAGTAATGATCCTGAAACAAAACAACAATCTTCACAGTGTGAAGATTGTTCTTCTTCAAGTCAACAATCTTCTGAATCGCCAAGACCAAAAAATGCACGTCAAAGTCGGAGCAATGTTAAGTCAATGTTGATTGTTTTTTTCGATTATGAAGGTGTTGTACGTCACGAATATGCACCAACAGGTCAGACAATCAATAAAGAATACTACAAATTTTGAAACGTTTGCGTGATGCAGTAAGAAGAAAACATCCGCACTTTTGGGAAAGTGGTGACTGGCTTCTCCATCACGATAATGCGCCAGCGCATTCACCCAATCTTGTGCAGCAGTTTTTGAGCAAACATAATATTGCATTGCTTCGACAACCTCCATACAGTCCCGACATAGTCCCTTGTGACTTTTGGCTATTTCCAAAACTAAAAACACCACTCAAAGGACACCGATTCGATGACAAAACAACGGTTGAAAACAATGCGACGAGTGTACTTAAGGCTGTCCCTAAAAGTGAGTTCCAGGACTATTTTGAAAAGTGGAAACATCGATGGAACCGTGTTATTCAATCAAGTGGGGATTACTTTGAAGGATGCCACCCACCAGATGATAAAGAATAATGCTAGCACGAAAATATAAAGGTAGGCCCGATACTTTCCGGACAGACCTCGTAAATGACGATATACGATTACATATGCTGTGTTATACTTCGGCTTGTGAAACGCGTTAATTATTTATTTATTGAAATACTTGAAGTTTAATAGCATTTCCAATGCCTTATAATATTAGAGGAAGTACTGGTTGGACAAATGGGAAATTCGTGAAAATGAAAGTAAAGAAACAAGTAGAGGCTCTGATAAAGAGAAACCAAGAGCGTAAAAGTAAGGTTAGTATACATTATACTTTGTTGTCCAACAATAAATTTTGTCTGTCTACTATTACAACGTAATTTTGTTAATTGCTTATTAAAACGAGTATCGAATTGTATATATAGGTAACTTATTCAAAGCAATATGAAGGAAGGCGAGTTGTAGAGTTTGACCAACTTGCTGAACAGTTGTGGTGTTCTGTATGCAATGATGCTATATCTTTGAAATACAAGATAGAAGAAAAAATAATAGGCCTGGCAAGCAAGATCAAACTATGTTGTCACAAATGCAGAAACATATTAGAAGTAACTATTAGCTCGAAGTCAGGAGATTCTTATTAAGATGTAAACAAAAAATTAGCTATTGGTGAGTACAATACTGCATATGTCACGAAATGAATCATAAACGCATTGAGTATTTAATAACCAGTATAAATTTTGTAGCTATGTATGATGCTGGAATTAGGCCGACAGGTGTAAATAAATTTTTATCAGCGCTGAATATTTCAGTTGTCGATGAAAAATCCATGAAGCGTTATGAGAGACAAGTGGGCCCGGCTATTGAAATGTTAGCTGAACAAGCTTACAGAGATGCATTGGAAAGCGAGAAGATGCTTACAAAAGAGAATAGCCTTATTGTGGAAAAGTAGGTTGCTGAAAATTATACATATGATCTTACTTTAGTGATCTGAAAATTGTACATATATATTTTTTAACTCAATTTATACGACTATTGGTCACTTGATCTATTGCTTTTTTGTTGGAATTTTTTTTTATCAATTTTTGGTTTTTTACAAGAAATTGAATATTGTAACAGCTTAATTAATGTTTTTAGTGCATACATTTAAATAGTTTTTATACTACAATAAACATCACTTTGTTACGCTTATATTAATCATGTGAATAAAGTACTGACTATAAATTCTATCAAATTCATTGATTTAATACATTTGATTGGAAGGCTAAACTGTGAGTAACTTTTACGTTACAAATTGTAGATATGGCTTCGACGAAACAGATAGAAACGCAATAAATTTGATTGCTTCTTTCGATACAGTGTGGACTAAGAGAGGTCGCCAGTACAATAGCTTGAGTGGTATATACAATTTTTATATAAAGAAGAAGTTATAGTTTTTATGATATTTCTAATGTGTTTTTCGACGTTTATTACCCTGTAGGTCATAGTACAATTATTGATCACTTTTCAAAAAAAGTGCTATCTTATGCATGTAGGAATAAGGAGTGTAGGAAATGTTAGCAAAAAGTTATTAAACCTCACGATTGAAAGAAAAATCACAGTGGTTCGTCAAAAGCAATGGAAGTCGATATGGCTGTGGAATTAGTTTTGAAAAATAATTTGTTAGTTGAAGCAAATTGCAGAATTCGTTGCCTTATTGGCGATGAGGATTCATCAGCAATTGCCTCGCTGAGACGACTTTTGCCGTATGCAATATCGCAGTGGTTAGATTTCAACCACACACACAAAATACTAACTTCGAAACTGTATGCAATGAAAGTAAATGCCATAATAAGAGAGTATTTTTCCAAAGCATTTAGTTTAGTTTTCAAGCAAAATCAAAATAACGAAGCAGCTATGAAAGCTGCATTGGAGAATATTGTCTCGCATGATTTGGAGACCACAGAAGTTGTGGTGATTGGTGTAAGAATGAGAATGGCAGTCATCATTATACATATTTCAAGAACAATCAACCGTTGACAGATGAAAAACTCAAAGAAAAACTTGCTGCCCTTATTCGAACTTTTGCCAATAATGCAGCTCAAATTGCTCCATGTACCTCCAGCCAAGCAAACGAAGCATTCAATGGTATAGTTTGTAGAAAGCATCCAAAGTCTCAATTTTATGGAGGCTCAGAATCTCACCCCGTGAGAGTGGCTTTAGCTCTTTTATATCAAAACTTAGGAGCAACATATATTATACTGTTGAATGCACTTTTGAATTTATCTCCTGGGCGGAACACTTAAAAAGTATATATAGAGATAAAATACAAAGGAAAAGGACGAGTGAAATATCTAAAAAGAAAACTATTCCATTGAAAAGGAGACGATTGCTATTGAAAAAAGAAAGATGTTCTAAAAATGCTACAGCTTCAACTCGCGAAGGTATACCGTACCAATCAGGATCAGGTTATCTGAACACCTCCGATCTTATTGATGAAACACTTATTGCAGGTAATTTGATCTTTAACCACTATACAAATAAATATTTATTGGAAAATAAAAAATGAATCTAACAAATAAATCTGACTTTTTAGATAATGCTGATTATAAAGATTGTGCTTTCGTTATCTTCGATACAGAAACAACAGGCCTGCACAGCTGCGATGAAATAATTCAAGTAAATATAATACATTTAACTTCAAGTCAATACTTTCAGAAGCTTGTTTATCAAGTAGTTACGATGATTTGACAATTTTATTAGCAGAAACTGTTTGCAACAAACCACGCGTAACTAACAATAAAAAAATCATAAAAAATTTATTTTTACAATTACGTAGCACAAATGTAATGTAATCTCGTACTATACTTTATTTTGAAAAGGTAACCAAAAAAATCTGTTGTGATGTTAACCTTTAGAGGGCCGGGGTTTTCAAAACTTTGAAAATCGCATTTTTCTATAGAAATGTGGTCTAAGGTCCCTGAGTTAGAGCCAAACTAAGTTACGATGTTGGTGAGTCAGACTCCTTACGCCTAGAGGCGTATTCCGGTCCGGTACGGTAAGGCCAAATGTTGAAATTTTCAAAATTTCAGAAAAACGTTAAAATGCACAATTTTTTTTATTTTTAGCTGTATTTAGGTTTTATCTGGTCATTCTATATCAATATTACTTGAAAAATATTACAAGGGGCCCTATCAACCGGCGATATCTGAGTTTCTTTATTCTTTACATTTGAAAACTACACAAATACATTATAACACACAAAAAAAAAAAATAAAAGTCAAAACTCACGGACCAGAGCATATACACTTTATGTTTTTTGGATCACTGGATCTGAATCTGGTGTCGGTTTGACTCCATGACCTCAGAGCCAAGGTCATTTGAAGGTCAAATCTACAAAATATGGTAACCTTCTTGAAAACATCTGTATATGTTCTTTGGTTTGCTGAATCTGAAACCGTAGATAGTTTGACCCCACAAGGGCAGGGTCAAAGTCATTCTCAAGGTCAAATTTATAAAACTTACTGCAATCAATTTAGAACCACTGCCACTTGTATACATTTTTTACGGTCGATGAATCCAAATCCGATATTTTTTATCTTTATCAAGCATAGATAAAGATAATATCGAGTTTTTCATCACGTTGACCTTGCTATGTCCTTGTTATCGATTTGTTATAAATAAAAAAATATCTGATTCCAATTTAGTCCAAAATATATACATGTACAAAGTATTTTATAATATTCATCTAATATTACCAAAAATCACCGCTAGGTGCCGCGAACCCGAAAATCGTTATCCACATCTAAAGTAGCTCATTAATTTACATAAGTAGAATCGGTATAGTAACGATTTGAATCTAAAATAGCTCTGTTATTGTGGTACTGTCCGAACATGATCAATTATTACAATTTATTGCTACTATACGAATACTTTTATATCATAGCTTTTTGTCAGGATCATCATCTGATTATCTCTCCAAATATATCAATTAGCAGTGGAGAATCTGAACTAGAAATTGAACCTGATTCTAATTCTGATTCTGATACAGAAATTGTAGAAATTGATACGGATGAATTAGAGTACATTCCTGGTCTTGAAATATTTTATGAAAATTCTTTCTCTCCTTCTATCAAATCATTTTCATCACGATCTGGTATCAGAGAAAATATCGAATTGAGTGGGAATGATCCCATTCATTATTTTGAATTTTTCTTTGATGAAGTTCTTCTAAAACTTATATGCGAAGAAACAAATCGATTTCAAGGTCAAAATCCTGAACCGGAACGGGTGAACATGGCTAAATTGGTAGATTTGGAAAAAGAACTTTTGAAATTTTTAGCTCTATCCATTCTCATGAGACATATCAGAAAAGGAAATCTGAAATACTATTAGAGTACTTCTCCAATGTTATCAACTCCTATATTTCCAAAAACAATGACTCGCAATCGTTACTGTCAAATTTTACGGTTTTTACATTTTACAGATAATAATGTTCCATTTGATCATCCATTGAAAAAATTGAAATCGGTTGTAGATCATCTGAAAACCAAGTTTGCGACCATTATAGATCCAGCAACAAAATTATGCATCGATGAAAGTCTTGTTTTGTGGAAAGGTCGACTGTCTTTAAAACAATATCTACCTTTGAAACGCCACCGATTTGGTATAAAATTATTCGTTCTTGTAGATTATGAGACCGGAGTAATCTTGGACTTTATTATTTACACAGGGGCGAATACTGATTACGAGAAGTTCGATTTGGGTGTTACAGAAGATGTTGTTGCTCATATGATTAAACCTTATTTCAACAAAGGTCATATTCTTTACGTTGATAATTGGTATTCTTCTCCGAAATTGGCTGAATTTTTGCACGAGAAAGACACAGGATTATGCGGTACGATAACAAAGATTAGAAAAGGATTACCATGTTTGAATATGAAACTTTAAAAGGGAGAAGTTTAATTGGACCATAACATGGTCTGGATGGCTATAAAATGGCAAGATAAAAAAGAAGTGTACATGATAACTTTAGTACACGAATTTGAATATTCAGAAACAGGGAAAAGAGACTGGAAAACTGGAGAAAAAAAAATGAAACCAACGTGCATAATTGATTATAATAAAAATATAGGAGTAATACACCTTATTGACAAACAACTATCGTTGAGTGAGACCGTAAGAAAGTCAATGAAGTGGTACAAAAAATTGTTTTTTCACTTAGTCGATATGGTCCTTATAATGCACATGCAATGTACAACATGAATAATAACAGATTATCTTTTCTTGAATTTAGAATGAAAATAGTTGAAGATATACTCCAATTGAATGATGAGCTGAATAAAAGCAATGAGGCCACTTCTGCACGTCTCGTGGGAAAACATTTACCTGTTTTCACAGACAAGAAAAAAAGGTGTGTGCTGTGCCTCATGACAAAAAAAAGAGCAGAATTAAAATTCCAATGCAGTAAATGCTCCATTCCATTATGTATTACTCCTTGGTTTTATACCTATCACACTAAAAATAATTTGCCATAAATAATTGAGTAGTTACCAATTGTAAAATAAAAATAGTTTTCTAAAAAGTAAAAAAATGTGAAAACATAAAATAAATAAATATAAGAATACCCTAGTTCACATACAACCATACACGCACTCATACTCTAGTACACTTACTACAACTCTACACACACACATGCTTTAGAGCACTTACAACTATACACACAGACACACACAGACACACACATACACACAACTCCGCCACCGCCGGTCCCAAGCCCGGGACCCTGCTACTCAAGAAGCAGGGAAGGAGGAGGGGGAGGAGTATCAACCTCGTTAAAAAACCAAGGCTCATCTGGCCCGGATGATAGCACCCTGTTAAAGGGTCCCCGTCCAGGGTAACGGACCCCCCAAGCTGAAGGTGTGAAGCGACCCGTGCCGATGTAGCCTGGTTGGCTCTCGGGGGTAACAGAGAGTCCCAAACGGAGCCCTGGGAGCACCTGGCGAAACTCCCTCGTATCTAGCCTTGTCCCACGCAGGCGGGGCTCTGCGTGGGATCGACGACAACTTCCCTAGCTACTCGTGGGACCAACATGAAGAATAATCAATCAAATCAAAAAGAAAAAGACCGCAGTGAAACTGATAAATGCTTCAAGAGCCTGGAGAGAAAGGTCAAAAAGCTGGTGGAGTTTATTCTAGAAAAGAAGAACCTCCACGCAGAACTGAAGACCATGGCCAGAACGGCAGACTGTATGATAGAGGAGTACGCGAAGCTGCGCGTGCTCTCCTGCCAGGGGGCCAAAAGAAGTACAGAAAACCTGACGGTAAGGGACGATGAGACCCAAACATCGCCCATCTTTAGAGAAAAAGCGGAAAAGCGTGGAAATTTAGAGACGCAATCGCCGACGATCCCGCCAGCAACGAAGAAGGCCAAAAGCGACCAGGAAAAAACCCTGCTCACAAGGGAGAGCGAAGAAAGAAAGGAGATTGCCGAGAAAAAAGCCACCGAATGGAAAGAGATAAGAAGAAAGGGCAAATCCAAGAAGAAAGAAGAGAAGAGAAAAGAGACCAATAAAAAAGAAGGCACTAGAGAGGGTAAAACCACTAAGACCACGAGCAGGAAGCCTCGCCCAGAAGCTATTAAGATCAAAGCACTGGGCGAAACTTCGTATGGCGACATCTTGAGGAAGGTCAAGGCAGCACCCAACATGAAGGAGATAGGTGAAAGAGTCACCCGAATACGGCGTACTAGAGCAGGAGAACTACTCCTCGAACTGGGGAAACCGGGAACCAGGTCCCCAAATATAGAAGAGATGGTCCTGGCCACACTTGAGGAGTCAGCAGAAGTCCACCTGATGACCGATAAAGAAACCCTCAGGATCAAAGACATGGATGAGACAACCACACCTGAGGAAGTGATAGAAGCTGTAGCTGCAGTTATCGGACCAAAGGCAGCTGCAAGTAGCAGCATAAAAATCAGAGGACTGTACAACGGCACACAAGCGGCACATATCCAGCTCCCGGTAGCAGCGGCCAGAAAGCTACTTGAAAACGGGAAGCTGAGAATAGGATGGGTGAACTGTAGAGTTCAGCCTTACACACCGACACAAAGATGCTACCGGTGCTTGGAGAATGGTCACATCGCAAAGGACTGCAAAAGCGATGAAGACCGCTCCAAGCCGTGTTTCAGACGTGTCGAAGAGCCTGCAGAGCAGCAGCGCTACGAGTTGCCCGTGCATACCGATCGGACATAGCAGTCTCGGTAATCGCTGGAATAGCGCCTATCGACCTACTAGCATGCGGCAGAGCAGAAATATACCGTGAAGGAGGTCGTAACGAAGAGAACAATGCTGATAGACATGTCCACAGCAAACGGTGAACGCAAAATTTAATGCGAGAATGGCAGAGAAAATGGGACAACGCAGTGAAAGGTCGCTGGACTCATCGCATCATCCCGAACATTGACAAGTGGACAGGCAGGCGCCACGGACACCTCACCTTCCAACTAACACAGGTGCTCACCGGTCATGGCTGCTTCCGCATTTATCTCCAACACATCGGTGTATATGCGAATGCCGAATGCCCAGCCTGTCCAGGCAATGACGAGGACGTAGAACATGTCTTATTTGTGTGTCCCCGCTTCGCTGAAGAGCGGATGCATTTCCGCACGGAGTGGAATGATCCAATGAGTCCCTAAGGGCTCGGAGCTTGCCTGCTCGACTCGCCAGAGGGATGGGAAACGGTAGTGACCTTTGCCACGTCAGTGGTAAACCGGCTGACCGAAGTGAGAAAGGACGAAGAGAGAAGACGCGACAGGTCTATCATGCATAGATAGAGCGAGGTGCCAGACTATGGGACTAAAAAGCGCTCCTAAACTACCACAGAGTAGTTGGTAGAGCGCTGTTACCCCATCCGATGCAGAGGAACGTAGGCTCTGGGGTCACCTAAGTCCATAGGATAACAAGGCGCCAGCCTATCCAAAGTGCTCCCCTGCCTTTGCGAGAGAGCAAAGGACATTGGGTTGAGCCCAGACTCCCTCACCCGATGCAGAGGAACGTAGGTGTCGAGGTAGAGTCTGTCCAGAGGATGACCGGACGATGCCGATAGAAGAAGATGACCGGACGATGCCGTTGGAAGAAGACGTGTAAATCGATGCCGTAAGAAGAAGACGAGGCTAACATAGCCGAAGACGATGAAGATCGAAGAAAACGACACAGCCGAAAGGTAATGAAGAAGACAAGGCTAATATAGCAGAAGCCCCCCCGCGAAGTAATGCCTAGCGGCGGTTCCCGCGGGGGATACAGGCAGGACATAGAGAGATGGGACTTTAGTGGGTATACCATGCTTAGGGATTCCCACACAGAACGAGCCGGAAGGCCGTTACGTGCATAAAGCATTCTCCAACTCTCTTAAAAAAAAAAAAAAAACACACACATACACACACATACATACACACACACATGGAATCAGGAGTTCGCCACGTCCACGTCGTTAATTCTGGGTAAAGCCAAGAGCGAGCATGTTTACTAATTTTTTCTCTCAAACATTCTTTCAGGTTATTGCTAAACATAATTTTCAAACGAAATGGACATTTTGCAAATTTGACCTTCAAATTACCTTGACCCTGAGGTCATGGGGTCAAGCCAACCCCAGATTTGGATTCAGTGACTTCAAAAACATAAGTATGCACTGTTCAAATTTGATTGCCATTTTTTGCAAATTTGACCTTCAAATGACCTTGACCCTGAGGTCATGAGGTCAATCCGACTTCAGATTCGGATTCAGCGACCCCAAAAACATGAGTATTCTGAATGAAAAATTGTAACTAGTGACTTCTGAAACTCCTACACATAATTTTCAAGTAGGATTGACATCGAAACTAGAAATGTCTTGGAAACTTAGCCATATTGCATTCCCCATTTTGAATTTAATTTTTTTGGTTGCAGAATCATGTTTGGAGACTTCGTTAATCCTCACACCTGAATTGAGTTATTTAAATGAAAAAAATTGAGTACTTATGAAAAAAAATGTTTACGCTTCTACGCGTTTTCCGTCCCTCTAAAGGTTAAAGATATGTAATTTTTAATATTAATAATAGATGTTTTATAGAAATATTCAGTGTTAAATATTCTGATAAGCTCAAGAATTTTTGTGAATCAACCTAAGGTTGATAAAGCCAGTTTATATTATTTTGTGTAATAAAAATTAGAGTTGAATTCCATTAGTATATAATGTGTCTTTATTGCTTATGTATTATGACCAATAGCTATATAATTGTTCAAACAAATGTTGCCTACATAATCGTACACTAGCCTATTTGTATTTATTTGAATTAACGTATGTAACGTTGCCAAGTGTACCCGCGCATGCGCAAGTGTACATCGTACTCATAGCTGACGCGAGCTGACGCGTCGTCCCGTTTTTTTCTGAATTATAAATAAAGTTTTCTTGAATAATGAGACGTCAATTATTATATTTCTTTCTTTAATTCGAATTTACACTTCTTAAATTATATCTATGTCCTTTTTTTATATCAAACTCGTGGCTTTTCGAGTAGATATGAAGATTTGAGTATTTCAATTGCACGACTCCTCATTAAAGCCCATGTAAAAAGTAGCGAAAACAAAAATTTTTTGCTGCTCATGTTGCTCGATAAACTACATTTTAAAAAATGTCAAAAAAAAAGCTTAAATTTTGTTCTTTTAGAACATATTTTCTATTTCCATTTTTCATGGACTTCCACAATTCGACGGAGCCACCTTAAAGGAGCACTCTTACCTTCTAAAACCCTGAAAACAGAGTGAGTCATTTGAAAAATCGATGTAACGTATTTTATTGTCATTTGGATCACCGAATAGATACTAATTATCGAAACTGCACCATAACGTCAGCATACTCTGATAACCTAGCCTAAAAATTCGAAAAAATCCTATTACGAACCCTCATGAGATCTTTTCTCTACAGATATAAAGCTAGAGTGGATGACTGAAATAGTATTTCTTATAGGACAAAGCATTACTGTATACCTTCAAATACCTAATCTATATCCACTGATACCGTAGGCATTTGAGCAGACTTCGGTTCAACGATGAACACTTTCACCTAAAGCAGTGCAAGAGATTCTTACAACCCAATTTTCTTGACCCACGAACCCGATAACTTCGAGGTAGGTACTATTTGAACAAGTTCACCTTTCTTCCACTAGGTGGCTACCATCTTCGTCTAGTGGAATAGCAGATTTTGCCCTACTTCACTGGAGAGCTCAAAAGATGCAGTCGAACGATATAGCTCTGACTTGATACTAACAGTGCAAATATTACTATCCATGTGAGAAACCGTGTTTGAGCGGTTAGCTAACGGATAAGTATTCAAAATATCGAGAACTCATTACAAAGATGAATTTAATTATTTTTGTTTTATCGTAGATTTCAAGTGTTTATTTATTTATTTTTTATTTCTGTTTCTTACTTAATTATATTTATTTATTTTTCATTTTTCTTTCTTATTTATTTTTCTTTACTTATTTTTACTTCTTATTTATGTTTACTTCATAAAGTAGTAAAGTTACTTATTGTTTAATTATAATTTTATTTTCAATAAAATTGGAAATTTTTATCTTTGTATTCTTCGTTATATCAAATACTTGTATTTTTGTGAACAGTAGAGCTTCATCATTTATATTAAGTTAGTTTGAAAACTGAAAATACTAGCTTTGTTTTTATCAATACGATAAACTGAAAATCTTCAGATAACATTAACATAATCAAGACATTTTCTTAGCACTTCGTATTAAACAGCTTTTTAGATATTATTTTAAGTCTTAAACTTAAATGTTCATAAAAAATGTCTTCACGACAGTGTATGAATAACGTGCAGAAGTTTTGTTGTCTTTGGTGATTTCGTCCCAACTAAATAATGTAAATCCATAACAGCGTCTATCAAATTATTGTACAAAGAATATTTTAATAATGAATTGACCAATTCAAATAAAACTTGCGTTTCTAACATGATTTGCGATACGTACAGAATAGGTTTAACCCGCTGGAAAAATGGAAAAAGAAAGCGTATGCCATTTGGCACTCCCACAGTATGGCAAGAACCAAAAAATTACGTTGATGACTGCTACTTTTGTTTATGCTACGGTAGTAAACAAATCAGTACCTTCAATAGAAAAAACAAATACACTATTAGATATGCAAACATACAATCTGTTACAAGACCTACTCCTCATACGCCTAGAAATCCCATTCCTGTTCCAAAAATTAAAGTGAAAGCACTAGAAGAAGAAGACAAAGAAGAAGAAGAAAACAAAGACGAAGAAGAAGAAGAAAAAGAAGAAGAACAAAGATAAAAATGAATTTAAAGTTGTGTATAGTAGCAATGAACTGCGCTCATCGTTTGGTAAACCTTGTACGTTTAATCAGGCTGAGTTGAATGACTTAAATCAAGATTTAAGGAATTTGAAAGAAGAATCGATATCTTCCAAATTGCAAGAAAAAGTTGCGCTTTCTCTCGAGGTAACTTTTACTTAGTACAAATATCGCGAGGAAGAATTTCTAAAATATTTTACAGAGGAGAAATCATTAGCTTTTTGCAACGATATTTCAGGTTTAATGGCTACTTTAGACCTTAAAACTTATAATCCAGATGAGTGGAGACTTTTTATATATTCCTATACCCATAATTTGAAGGCAGCTCTCCTTCATAATGGAAATCTGTATGCGTCCGTTTCTATTGTATATTCAACAGTTTTAGATGAGAAATATGAAAACACGAAACTGCTTTTTGAAACAATATTATAAAAAACATAAATAGAAGATATGCGATAATTTTAAAGTCATATTCATTCTTCTAGGCCAACAAGTGGATACACCAAATACCCATGTTTCATCTGCGAATGAGATAGTATAACTGATAAGGAGTACTGGGTAAAAGAGAACTGTCCTAGTAAGAAGAGTCTAATACTCGATTCCATGAACGTTAGTTGATCCAAAAAAAATTCTCTTACCTCCACTGCATATAAAATTAGATCTAATGAAGCAGTTCGTAAAAGCGCTCGATCAATCAAGTGCATGTTTTTAATATTTACATAAAGAATTTCTAAAACTCAGTGACGTAAAAATAAAATCAGGAATTTTTATTGGATCTCAAATTAAATTGCTGTATAAAGATGATGATGTCAAGAAAACTATGCCTATCAAAGAAAAAAATACCTGGCTTGCATTTGAATAAACGACAGGTCAGTAAGCTTAGATTTCTACCTATATAAAAACCTAAGATACTGATTTTTTTAAATAGTAACTTTTCACTCAAGTATTTTTAAGAATAATAAAATTACAACAATCATACGTAATACTAACAGTATATTGTTTAAAACTTTAAAAATAACAACAATAATAAAATTTAAAATAAACAAGAAAAAAGAGGTCTAAGTATTCGATACCTTCTCGCTGTTGGTTTTGCAAACGCACGTTGCTGCTAAAAATGTTAGATATTTGTTAATATTTTGAAAGTTGTGAACTAGAGATTTGTTGAGGTAGGGTTCGTAGATTAAGTGTTGTGTGAAAAATTGTGTTTTCACTGCATTCTAACCCCTCTTATAAGGTTCGTAAAGTTTTTCGAACGACAAATTTGGTAGATGGTTTCTTATCATCACTATAAACATTACCAAATATAAATTTTGTAAAATTTTTTGTTGAAATACAATGTAATTAAATTTTAGTACAATATTTTTCAGTCATACTGTATTTTCACTCCTTTTGTACGGGTTGTAATTTTTTCCAGCCGGCAAAACTTGATTAATGTATTCTTCTTATCGTGAGAGTCGAGAGTTGAAAACTAGCAGGTAACGAGGCTCGTGGATTAAGGAAATTGGGTTGTAAGAGTCACTTGCACCCCTTTAGGTTAAAGTTGAACCGACGTCTGCTCAAATGCCTACAGTATCAGTGGATATAGATTAGGTATTTGAAGATGTACAGTAATGCTTTGTCCTATAAAAAATACTATTTGAATCATCCACTCTAGTTTTATATCTGTAGAAAAAAGGTCTCATGAGGGTTCGTAATAGAATTTTTTCGAGTTTTTAGGCTAGGTTATCAGGATATTTTGACGTTATGGTGCAGTTTCGATAATGAGTATCGATTCATTGGTCCAAATGACAATAAAATACGTTACATCGATTTTTCAAATGACTCACTCTACTTTCAGAGTTTTAGAAGGTAAGAGTGCTTCTTTAAAATAGCGTACTCAGTTTTCAAAAAAAATTTTATTCAAGATATTATTGTATCTCAAAAACAGCGAAAAACAGCATTTTTTGAACTTTTAAGTTAGGATATTTAAATAAACTAGATGTGATAGAGTAATTCTTAGGTCAGATTTGAATTCAGCGACCCAGACTCTACCAGAAATAACTAGTCTCATCTAATGAGCAAATTTCATGTCGAGCTGTGTAATGAATCATATTTTTGTGAGTCAATTATTTTAAACAAGCCGATAAATATAAAAGTTGAAGACGTTAGAATTTTGAAAGATACTAAAGTCGAAACAATCTTAACTTATTTTGATGTAAATAAAATAACAAGTAGAATAAAAATATCTTGTGTATTTTACGTTTATAATAAACAAAAATATATTAAGACATATCTACTCCTAACAAAAATAACGACGAAAACTGGAAAATTGTAAGCGGTAAAAGATCCCGAAGCAGCTCAGACAACCAAAATACTCGTATAAACAAAAAACGATAGTCCTAATAACTGGATGATTGATTAAGCAAATAAAGAAATTATTACGAGTTATTGAAATATATTAAAGAAAATCAAAGTGAGTAAATACGAGTACATTGGAAAACAACTCCTCTCCGATTTTTGTCCACAACGTAGAGAATATTCGTCCGTTAGAAAAACTATCGAACGAAATAGTAATAGATAGTTACACATCAAAAGTAATGAAAAAAAAAATTTTAATCGAACGGTCAACCTTAGTGAACTATCTATCAATCGTTAGCGCACTAAAGAAAAGAAACACACAATTCCACATATATCAGCGTAAAGAAGGATTCCAAGTAGTATTAAAGAACATCATTAAGAGAAACAATCAGTCGAAAGTTTGATAGTTGAAGCTTCACGAGACAGCTTTACAAGAATTAATGGTATGTATTTCAATGGTGGTACAAAAGAAGAAGTAGAAAATCTCAATAACTACAGAGGAGATGATACTGACAAAAATAAATTATAAACGAAAGTAGAAAGTGAATTCGTCGAGAGTGAAGAAGAACTGTTTTCGGACAATAATGAGGAGTACTATTCCGTCGGTAAAGAGAAAAGCCAAAAAAAGATTTCTCAAGCTTAGCTGAATGACATGTTTAAGAATGCAGGGTTAGTAAAAAATGCAACTGAATTAATGGCCTCATATTTGATCTCTTATAAAGTATCTGATCCAATGTATTGCACCGATGTACAAGGACTTATTAATGAGTTTAAATTAAATTCGTACAAGCCAGAAGAATGGAGGATATTCATCGATTCATCCAAGCGAAGCCTAAAGGCAGTTTTTCACAATACGGAGAGACGCGTATGCTCCGTTGCCATTAGCCCATTCAACTAAACTCAAAAAAGAATACTGTAACATCGAAAAGGTTTTGAATAACATAAAGTACAGTAAGCATGAATGGTTAATTTGCGGAGATTTGAAAATATTGACCATAATACTAGGTCAACAATCACATTTTACCAAGTACCCATGATATTTATGTATGTTTGACAGTCGAGATAAAGCAAAACCCTACGATGTAAAAGTATGGCCAGCGTGGTCATCATTCTCTCCATAATACCGAAAAGGTAGCCTGGTTAAGTTTCAAAATGTTGCAAGAAAATTTCTTGGTAATAATAATGATGCGAACTATGCAAGTATTGATAAACCTATGGTAGAAAACTTCAAAAATTTAGGTTGCTTAACCACTTAACGAAAATTATAACGGGGTTTTGGCTAACCCGCCGTTACAATCGAGAGGATGGATTAGTTGACAGCTCGGCTTAATAAATAACTAATGCCACAAGGCTAGTGCACTGGCACATGTGTGGCCAAGCCTTTTAACCAGCCACGATATCAAGTAGCCTCGTGGCCCGCGTAGAGCGTCGCAGGTAGCAGATTTCTATTCTGTAAATATTTTAGTCACTTCTGATTCTGAGTTTGATAATTCACCAAAGTTTATTATTGTAGAAATTAAACATCAGAAATAAAAACTATTGTTTGCTGTTGTACGAGTATCTTTGAGTTGTTATGTATCCATGCAATCTTACTATTTCTCTGCATCATCGTCATATATAGAGCCGACGATGCCTTTAGATCGATTTCATCGAACTTCTTCGTTATCTCTAACGCCGTACTTTATTCATTCACAAATTCGAGTTGATTATCGAAATACTACAATAAATATAGTTCATTACTTTTAAATCATTCTCATTCCACTTTCCTTGTTTTTCGGAAGTATGTCTGACTCTCGTTGTAGGTTCGTCACATTTCTTCCATTTTAAATACAGTAAAGTTCTTTTTTTCTAAGTGTATAGTTATATATATATGTGTGTGTGTGCGTGTGTGTGTAGTCGAATATTTGAAGTTTGACATCTTTATTGTTTGTTATTTTGTATGTGTCATCTAAAGTGTCCGAGCTGTTATCTTCTTCTTCTTCTTCTTTTTTACAGACGTTAATTAGCTTTTTCTGGTTCTTTGTTATTTTCTATATCACTTACTGCGACTTCAAGAACTACGTCCATTATTTGAAATGATGCAGGAGGAGATTCACACGCATCATGGCTGAACCTACGTTACCTAATACACATACCTAATATGATTTCGTATAATTAAGAATGCAGTACTCTTGTAAATGTATCTTTCTACTTTCCCTTTCTATTATTTAAAAATTATAGAGTTCTTTCATTTTTCAGTTTATTAATAAATTACGATATCTCGGCTTTGGTGCAACCTTTCAACTTAATTTAAAATTTTTTTACCTATTTGATAACCACTTATTCATTACGTAAAATTAGTTTTGTTTAACTGAATTATTGATGTTTTATTTATTAACTTTTAAGTTATTAATTAACTTTTACTCATCTTCATATGGAAATGTATATTAAATCTTATACTTTCTTATCGTGATATTTATTTCATTACAGATATTTTCATTTGTTCATAAAGAGTAAATAAATATTTGCAATTAAAAAACCATAATAATAAATAGATAATTTATATAAATAACACATATTCGTAAAACCGAAGTATTATTCTACAAAATTTGACTGACGAGTTCATTGAAAGTTAATTAATTATATTGTTTTTCATGAACTATAGGGAAATAGTACATTTATATAGCTTATAGCGACGCAGGTAAATAAGCCATATATCAAATAGTTTGTAATGTAGCGGATTGTTAACGTATAGTCGCTATTATAGGACGGAAACTAACAAGGAAGGTACCCAAACCCAAACTCACCGATTTTGATAATTTTTGTATATTTCGTAGTACATTAAAAAAACAAGAAATTGGAATTTTTTTATCGTCGGAAAAACATATTTAAAGGGTGAAATCCACCCTCAAAGTTCACCCCTAAAATATTTTTTTCAAATAACTTTTCTTCTAGTCAATATTTTTTTAGTAAAACAAAGTGGGTAATAATCCTTATAAAAAGTAAAACAAACTCTGGTGTGTTTGACTTTTGAGGGTTGCAACCCCTATTATTAATACACGAAAAATTGAAAAATTGACATTATTTTCTGCAGTAAAAACTTTTATAATAGTGTAATTATAACAAAATTTTTATATTTATAAAGAAAATAGAAAAAATAAGTTTATGTTTTCTAGCATTTATAATAAAAAATATTTTTAGAGGATAAAGCCACCCGTATTAATGAAAATTAGAACTTTCGATATTAAAATTATTTAAAAACGAATTTTATAATTTTTACTGCTTTATAGATGTTATTATAATAAAAATATTCAAAAAACACATTTAAAGGGTGAAATGTACCCTCAAAGTTAACCCCCTGAAACAGGTTTTTTTAAATAGCTTTTTTCTTAATCAATATTTTTTAGTAAAACCAAGTGGGTAATATTCCTTATCGAAAGTACAACAAATTCTGGTGACATTGACTTTTGGGGGTTGCAACCCCTATTTTTGATAGGTGAAAAATTGAAAAATTGACATGAATTTTCGCAGTGGAAAAATAGTTTAGTTTTGAGCAGATGTTTATGTTTTGAAAGAAAATAGAAAAATAGAATACATCAATTTCTGAATTATCAATAACAAATAATTGGAGAGGGTATAACTAGTCTTATTAATAAAAATTAGTATCTAATGAGTAGATAATGCGAAAGTTTTAAATAAATTTTTTAATTTTCAGTACTCGATGGCCGTCGTCATATTAAAAATGTTAAAAAGAAACGAATAATATAATTATTATTAAATTATGTAATGGGGTAGCTATCCGTTTATTTAATTTATACGCGCGATCGCATCGAAGAGCGCGTGGGATTATCTACACGTTCAAATTTAAAAATCGGAGAGCAGGAGGGACCGGGTGTCAGTCAACCAACTATTTACCAGTGAGAAATAACTACATCAGAATTACGATCAATATCACAAACGAGATCGTTTATTGCCTCTTAATTCTACACTGTGTTCGGCCCACGTGTTTATGTTTACAAGACGTGCGCGCGACAACAACATACAGTGTTGGATCGCTCGCAGCTCTTTGTTCGCCGAGTTATTACATGCATGCTTCTTATGATGTACAAGAGATTATTTATTGTCAATTACGTAGCGATCGCAAAATTAAGCAACTGGCCAGCTTACCTTGTTAGCAGTTGTACGGTATCACGAAAGTAAAAGCGCTCGCACCCTAGTTGCGGAAAAGTCAGTCTTTGTTGCGAGGTATCTCGCGTTTCAGTTTCGCCCTCGATTGCGAAACTGCTCACTCGCGCGCACTAGAACGCACTCGTTTTGGTCTGGGTCAGGCTCAGCTCCTTATCTTTTTGTCTTTGCACTCCGGAAAAACTCTGGTCCTTCTTAACAGCAGCTGAGTGTGCAGGTTCTAATCTTCCACTGGTTCGTTATCATACGCGCGCGTTCCGTCTCCTCTCGTGTCGAATTCCCCTATTCACATTTTCCCCAACCGGTAGGTGCTGCCCTCGCAGGCAGCCGCATGGTTGGGCCGTTAGCGCTAATAAGACATTTACCGTCACAATTATTATTTGAACTTTATCAAACAAGTGTGGTCTAATATTAAACTTTCAATAATTATAATAATAATGGAATAATAATGAAGGAAATAACATTCGTTTGTTTATTAGTAATGTAGAATATTATAGTGTGATAAAACGTTTGTGTACAAAAGCGTAAGGTCTTTCAATTATCAAATTTAATTTCACATATGGATAATAAATATCAAAACTGAACCAAATGAAATGATTTTATTAAATTTTAATTTTATTCATACGTTGAAAGTGAGAGTTGAGAATACTTAGGTAAAGTTAAGAAAACGATAAAAATACTGTCAAATGAAACGTGTTACCTGTCCTACACCACGCGCACAACCTAGTAAAAACAAACGTTCTCAAAAAATAACCTCTACAAAAGTTGCAGGGGCAGAGGGGGCCACCAAAAGCTACCATGAACTTTGACCCTTAATGCGTTTTTCAAGGTCATCTGAAGGTCAAAGTGCTTTTTTTAATTGGAACCCCTATTTTTGACCCCGGAATCGTGTAGAGCGGGAAAAATTACATCTAAAATGATATTTCAGGTTTGTATTTATGTCCTGAGAAGATCAATTGAATGTTAAATGCTCAAAATTTTTTAATTTTTTGGTAAAATAAGTTTTTTAAAGATACCTTTTGAAAGTAATTGTGTAAAATGCCATGCTGTCTTTGAAGCCATATTGCTAGGTCATTTGAAAGTCACAGTATTGTTGTAACAGAAAATTTTTTTATCAAGGATCCGAAAATGAAAAAATATATAATTTGAATATGACAATGTCCTGGACCCTATTATCGTTATTCAAGGTCATTTGAAGGTAAAATTTTTATCCTACCATTACTAGTGCGCGCGAGTGAGCAGTTTCGCAATCGAGGGCGAAACTGAAACGCGAGATACCTCGCAACAAAGACTGACTTTTCCGCAACTAGGGTGCGAGCGCTTTTACTTTCGTGATACCGTACAACTGCTAACAAGGTAAGCTGGCCAGTTGCTTAATTTTGCGATCGCTACGTAATTGACAATAAATAATCTCTTGTACATCATAAGAAGCATGCATGTAATAACTCGGCGAACAAAGAGCTGCGAGCGATCCAACACTGTATGTTGTTGTCGCGCGCACGTCTTGTAAACATAAACACGTGGGCCGAACACAGTGTAGAATTAAGAGGCAATAAACGATCTCGTTTGTGATATTGATCGTAATTCTGATGTAGTTATTTCTCACTGGTAAATAGTTGGTTGACTGACACCCGGTCCCTCCTGCTCTCCGATTTTTAAATTTGAACGTGTAGATAATCCCACGCGCTCTTCGATGCGATCGCGCGTATAAATTAAATAAACGGATAGCTACCCCATTACATAATTTAATAATAATTATATTATTCGTTTCTTTTTAACATTTTTAATATGACGACGGCCATCGAGTACTGAAAATTAAAAAATTTATTTAAAACTTTCGCATTATCTACTCATTAGATACTAATTTTTATTAATAAGACTAGTTATACCCTCTCCAATTATTTGTTATTGATAATTCAGAAATTGATGTATTCTATTTTTCTATTTTCTTTCAAAACATAAACATCTGCTCAAAACTAAACTATTTTTCCACTGCGAAAATTCATGTCAATTTTTCAATTTTTCACCTATCAAAAATAGGGGTTGCAACCCCCAAAAGTCAATGTCACCAGAATTTGTTGTACTTTCGATAAGGAATATTACCCACTTGGTTTTACTAAAAAATATTGATTAAGAAAAAAGCTATTTAAAAAAACCTGTTTCAGGGGGTTAACTTTGAGGGTACATTTCACCCTTTAAATGTGTTTTTTGAATATTTTTATTATAATAACATCTATAAAGCAGTAAAAATTATAAAATTCGTTTTTAAATAATTTTAATATCGAAAGTTCTAATTTTCATTAATACGGGTGGCTTTATCCTCTAAAAATATTTTTTATTATAAATGCTAGAAAACATAAACTTATTTTTTCTATTTTCTTTATAAATATAAAAATTTTGTTATAATTACACTATTATAAAAGTTTTTACTGCAGAAAATAATGTCAATTTTTCAATTTTTCGTGTATTAATAATAGGGGTTGCAACCCTCAAAAGTCAAACACACCAGAGTTTGTTTTACTTTTTATAAGGATTATTACCCACTTTGTTTTACTAAAAAAATATTGACTAGAAGAAAAGTTATTTGAAAAAAATATTTTAGGGGTGAACTTTGAGGGTGGATTTCACCCTTTAAATATGTTTTTCCGACGATAAAAAAATTCCAATTTCTTGTTTTTTTAATGTACTGCGACATATACTAGAATTATCAAAATCGGTGAGTTCGGGTTAGGGTACCTTCCTTTTAAGACATAAACGTTATACTATATTACGATACGCGTACTGTAAGCGGTTCTCTTGTGCACGGTGTGAAGCTAGCTCCTGAGCGAAGTGAGTGACATACATCCGCCAAATACTTCATTCAGATCCAAAAGCTATTATATTCTGATATTTACACACAAAAATTATTACAACACAAGTTGCATAAAATATATGACATTTGAATTTTGGTGGCTAGCGTCATCTGTCAGATATCGCCAGTCACTACATACTATATGTTTTGTATGCTTACTGCTTAATACTCCGCCACGAGCCACAATCAATGACAATGATTTAGGTTTATGCTGACTGAGTTAATATATTATTTTACTTTAATTTACATGTAAATTATCATACGTTGACCTACATTAAGATAAAGTGAGATTCTGTATCATACGGTAAATATAGGTATCGTCAATTGTTAGTTTATTTTAAAAAATGATGACGTATGATTATGTTTTGATTGAAGGTTATGATTTCACTTGCAGACATGACTGTGCACGATAATATAATTATTCAAATTATTTTTCTATTTCTTTTGCATAATACAATGAGTAAGTGTTTCCTCTGGATAAGACGAATTTGAGGGTGTAGTTTCAAAAGAGATCAGAAAAGCAGCAAAAGCTGCTACTTTGATAACATTACCAGCAAAGTTTGAATTAGTCTACACACCTGCTTATAATGCTTTTAAAACGTGATGGAAAGAAAATAGATCCATTTTTTTTTGCGAAGATGTATTGCTACCCTACTTTTTAGATTTGTCTAAAAAGTTTGTGCCAAGTAATTTGTGGGCACGATACTCAATGTTGAAGTGTACTTTGAGGACTTTTAACAATATTAATATTAGATCTCATATTAGATTGATAGCGTTTCTGAAACAGAATGCTGAAGCTTATGTACCAAAAAAAATCCTTTATTTTAACATCTCAAGACATTACTAAGTTTTTAGAAAACGCACCAAGTAACAAATATTTACCGTCTAAGGTAAATGATTTTACGTACTTGAATATATTTAACAACAGGCCAATTCCATCTCAGATCATGCAGAGCTCCCCACACACCTGTCACCAAGCTACTCCAAAGTATTTTTTTATTGTTTTAGGTCAAAAATAAGAGGACCCGTATTTTTTCTTTTTTCTCTCAGATGCATAGTTCCGTCAATAATGCAATCGGAAAATGCACTGCTGAAAAGGGAAAATTGAGAAAATTTTTCCAATTAAATTTGGTTTCCTCAATATTTTTTTTATTTTTCGATACAATTAAATAATTTTTATGTCATCTATAGTAGAAAGGAAGTTCTTCAAGTCTAATTTATCAAAAATATGAATGTATGCATTTTTCGGGAGAAAATGCATGTTTTCGAAAAAGTGCATCTTGGAGAAAAAATTGTGTATCTCAAAAAGGCCATAATTTTTTGCGCTCAAATTTTTTTTATATATTCTTAGTACTTAGTATAATTTTTATATATTCAAATCCATTCGATCAAAATTTGCTGTTTTTTCGTTATATCGCTTAAAAAAATAAAAAAAAAAAGTTTTACATTTTCAAGTCAAACTCATGAGAAGAAGCACGAGCTTAAGCATGCGCAGTCCAACGAGCACGAGCTCGAGCCCGAGCTCGAGCACGACTATGAGTATATCTGTATATATGATGTGCGAGCTAGTCAGTCTGAGTCGGAGAGAGAGAGCGGCTGCACGAGGCAGACCGTGTCTCCATGTAACCTGTAAATATTCTCTTAACAATAAATATTAGTTATTAACAATACACGGCCTTATAATTTAACATGGTAGCAGAGCGTGGTTGTTTTGAAAATTTTTGATTCGAGAAGTTCATAAGTAATAAAGTAGCAAATGTGAGAATAAAGGTACTCTTAAAAATTGAATTGTAAAAGGCCGAGAAAAAGTTAAAAGAAGGAAATATATTGAAATATTGAAAGTTGAAGAATATAGCAAGAAGATAAATCATTTTTCTATGGAATTCATCGAAAATCAACGAGGATTGAAAGGGATTGCAAATCCAAGCATTGAGAGCTGAAGCCGTACAGCCGAGAAGCACGTGGAAAATTTTGAGGTTAATTGAAATTGAAGGAAGAAAAGAAGGAAAAGTTTCATAAAGCCTTGATTTGTAATGGTATTAACGAAGAAATAAACAGTACTTACATAAGTCTTTTGAGACAAATTTAGAAAGTGAACTTGAAAATTTAGAAATTGAAAATTTAGAAATTGAACTCGAAAATTGAGAGCGAGTAAAAATGAGCGACCAGATAGAAAAAGAGGTTGACGTGAAGGTTCCGATTTTTGACGGAAAGGATTACGGCTTATGGAAAAAGAGAATTTTGTTATATTTAAAATGGAGGCACTGCGACGAAGTTGTCACGAAAGAAAAAGGAACAAATGACAAAGATTGGGATCAACATGATCTCAAAGCTATGAATATTATATATTCAAGTATTTCTAATCAACAATTAGAATACGTTTTAGCAGAAGATACTGCACGTAAAATTATAGATAAATTTGATAAGATGTATAATAAAACATCCACTTCTTTACAAATTGTGATACGTAACAGATTAGATAAAATCAAGCTAAAAGATTATGAAAATTCTAAAAATTTTTTCAATGAATTCGAAAAATTAACTAATGATTTGAAAAGTGCTGGTGCAACTGTCACAGAAAAAGAAAAACTAGATTACTTACTAAAAACACTTCCTGATTCGTTATGCCATTTGGGCGATTTAATTGATACTTTGAAAGACGAAGATAGAACAACAAATTATATTAAAAACAAAATAGAAATGATAGAAATACAACAGGAATCAAAAGATAGAAATTCAAAGTCAAACTTGTTTAAAATAGAAAAGGAAGATATAGAATGTTTTAAATGCCATAAGAAAGGCCATATTAAAAAAGAATGTATTTCTAATGCCCTTTTGAATTCGTGAGGACGAGCAAACTGGCAAGGTGGGTTCTAATCACGAGGTCAGAGGCAAGGAGGTGCTCCAAACCGAGGAAATTGGCGAGGTGGATCACGAGGCCGACCTTCATGGTTCGAGCATCAAACCCAACAACAGCAAAATCAAGAGATGAACTACAGAGGAAATTACAACGGAAGAAGAGGCCAAAGATTCCAAGGAGGATACAGAGGCAACGGCCTAGGATACAACAACAACTACAACAATCAACACGATGCGAGGTATACAACGGGCGACAGGTATAACAATAACGGTCCAAAAAGTTTTTTCTTAAATGTGAATCGCGATAAAATTTATAGTAGAGAGGCGAACTTAGCGAAAAATGAAATTGTTTGTTACGCGAGAAATGATAACTTTGGTGAAACAAGAAAAATTGATTGGATTTTAGATAGCGGGTGCTCTGATCATATAATTAACGATGATTCATTTTTTTATGAGTGTAAAAAATTAGATGAACCAATTGATGTTACAATAGCCGACGGTAGCACACTAAAATGCAATAAGATAGGCAACGTAAAAACGACTTTCTACGATCAAAATAAGAGAACGGTTATTACAATGTCAAATGTATTTTACTTAAAAGAAGCAAATAAAAATTTGATAAGTTTGTCGAAAATAACGAATAATATTCATTACATAGTAGTTTTTCAAAGAAATAGATCAGAATTATATAATGAGTTTAATGGAAAAATTCTTACAGCATATAAAAATAATGGTTTATATAAAATCATTTCTTACATAGACAAAAGAGATGTTTGCGTAAATAACACCGGCATAATGACAAAAAAGGAGAAACTGCATAAGACACTAGGTCATGTAAATTTTAAATATTTAGAAAAGATGTGTAAAGATGAACTAATTGCGGGATTACCGAAAAATCTCGAGAATGAATACCTAAAATGCTCAACCTGTATAAAGAATAAAATGTACAATTTACCTTTCAAAAATAATAGAAGTAGAGCAACGGAGATACTGCAATTAATTCACACTGATTTGAATGGTCCGCATAGAAATTTGGGGTACGATGGTTCCAAATATTTTCTTACCTTTATTGATGATTTTAGCAAATGTGCTTTAACTTACCCGATTAAAAATAAAACTGAAGTAATTAAATGTTTTGTTGAATATATTAATCTAATTGAAAATACAACTGGTAAAAGAGTAAAAAGATTGAGATGTGACAATGGTAGAGAGTACATAAATAATGAAATTTTTGACTTTATAAGAAGTAAGGGTATATATTTGGAACCATGTCCTCCGCACGTACACGAATTGAACGGAACAGCAGAAAGATATAATCGAACGGTAATGGATACAGCGAGATGTTTAATGTCAGACGCAAACTTACATATATCTTACTGGCCTGAAGCAGTAAAAACTGCAACTTATTTGAAAAATAGAACTATTGCAAATACAATTCTAAATAAGACACCATATGAAATATTGTTGAATAAAAAACCTAGTATAAAATATTTGAAAATTTATGGCAGTAAAGTATTTGTAAGAGTACCAGAAGTAAAAACACATTCGAAATGGGATCGTAAAGCTGATTTAGGAATTTTAGTTGGTTATGATAATGTTGGTTATCGAGTATTAATCGGAAGGAAAATTGTTATAGCAAGGCATGTTGATATTGTAGAGGAAGATACAAAATTAGTAGGTCTGAATGATTCTGAAAGTGAAAATGATTTGATAAATAGTACTGATGATGAAAGCGATAATGATGATGAAGTTTTTGATGAAAAAATGAAATACGAAAAGAAAACCCCTATAAAAAAGTTGAAAAGTTCGAGTAATAATTCAGACGAATTTTCCGATTGTAAAGATAGAAGTTTTGAAAATGAAAATGAAAGTAAAACAAAAGAAAGAAGGGTATCTACGCGTGAAAAGAAAAAACCTGATTGGTATGGGCAACCCAAGACGAATTTTGTTTACGTAAATTTTGTTAGTGCCAATACACCTAAAGATTTTAGCGAAGCTCTAAAAAGTAACGAATCAGATTTGTGGAATGAAGAAATGAATAAAGAAATAGATTGCATTAATAAAAATAAAACTTGGCACATGGTTGACAGACCAAAAGATAAAAAGATTCTTGATGTAAAATGGGTTTATACGAATAAAACTGATGGACGAAAAAAAGCGAGATTAGTTGTAAGAGGTTTTCAACAACAAGATCAGACGGAGAATATTTACTCACCAGTAGCTAGACTTCAGACTTTAAAATTATTATTAGCACATTGTAATCAGAATAAATTTCTAATAGATCAAATGGATGTTGAAACAGCATTCTTAAATGGAAAAGTAAAATCCGAAGTCTATATCAAACAACCTCAAGGTTTTAGCGATAACACTGATAAAGTTTTGAAACTAGATAAAGCACTATATGGTTTGCGAGAAAGTCCAAGAGCTTGGTATGAATGTTTTGATCAGTATATTCGAAGTTTAGGATTTATAAAGAGTGAAAGCGATTATTGTCTATATTATAAAGTCGAAAAAGGAGAAAGAATGTTTATATTGTTATTCGTTGATGATTTGCTAATTTGTTCCAAGAGCCTAAGTAAAATAAATGAAATCAAAAGGAAATTACTTGATAGATTTGCAATGAAGGATTTAGGCAAAGTAAAGACGTACTTAGGAATAAATATTGATTATAACGTAGAAAAGGGAAAATTAACATTAGATCAAACTGAATATATAAAATCATTAGGAAAAGCATATCGATTAGAGTTTAGCAAAACGTATAAAACACCTATGGAACAAAACTTACATATACCGCCCGCTCAAACAGCATCTAATGAAATAAAATATAGAAATTTGTTAGGAGCATTACTTTACATAAGTACTTGTACAAGACCAGACGTAAGCTATAGCGTAAATTACATGAGCAGATTTCAAAATAGTTACAATAGTACGCATAACAAATATGCTATGAGAATTTTGAAATATTTATATTCAACGCGAGATAAAAGATTGACATTTGAAAGAAAGATAAATGATGATATTCTAGATTGTTATGTAGATGCTGATTGGGCAGGTGACAAAAATAATAGACAGTCGACTACAGGATATTGAATTAGGTATTTTGGAAATGTTATATACTGGAAAGCTAAGAAACAAAGTAGCGTTGCAAAATCGTCGACAGCTGCAGAGTATGTTGCACTGTCCGAAGCAGTTAGTGAAATAAAAGTAGTAAAGAGTTTAATGAAAGATCTAGATGTAAAAATTGAAAATCCGATAAAAGTTTACGAAGATAATTCAGGTGCAATAGCGATAGCTAAATATGGAAATTTGACAAAAAAGTCAAAATACATTGAAACGCATTTTCATTTTGTTAACGAAAGTTATGAAAGAAAGGAAATTGATATTGTAAAAGTAGCATCGGAAAATAACGTTGCTGATATTCTTACGAAAGCATTAGGAAAGATAAAATTTGAAAAATTTCGCACTGAATTGAAAATTGTTTAAAAGATTTAATTAAGAAAAAAGTATTTTTATTATTATTATAGCTGCGAATTGTATGAAAGAGAATACATAAATATAAAATTGCTGATGTTGTAAGGAAATGTAAAAACAAATAAAATGAAGGAGGTGTGTTGAATTATATCATTTTATATTGTATTATGAGTAGCAAGCATGCGAGCTCGCTCATGAGAAGAAGCACGAGCTTAAGCATGCGCAGTCCAACGAGCACGAGCTCGAGCCCGAGCTCGAGCACGACTATGAGTATCTGTATATATGATGTGCGAGCTAGTCAGTCTGAGTCGGAGAGAGAGAGCGGCTGCACGAGGCAGACCGTGTCTCCATGTAACCTGTAAATATTCTCTTAACAATAAATATTAGTTATTAACAATACACGGCCTTATAATTTAACATTTACTTATGAGTACCAATATCTCGCAGGGTAAAAATATCTTTAATTTACTAAGTTCTTTGATTAAAGTTTTTCTCTGAACATCATAAAGTTCGCATTGCCACATGATGTGATTTATATCCTGACTGGGATTTCCACAAGGACAGGTGGGGGAATCGGTCAGATTCTTTCTATACAGAGTGTCAGCTAGATTGTAATGATTCGATCTTAGTCTGTTGATTGTTACAATTGTTGACCTACTTAAAACAGAGTTCGAGTACCAAGGTTTTTGAAATTGTTTGTAGCAGTTGTTGAAGTAATAAGTGCCTTTATTATCATCCGTTTCAACGAGAATACTGTGAAGTTCACAGCGCAATTCTTGTTTAAGTCGAGATGTGAAATCGGTGTGTGGTATATGAAAGTGATCTATATCCTTTTTTAAGGTGGCTTTTTTTGCTACCAGATCTGCTTCGTCATTTCCACTTATATTTGAGTATGATGGGACCCAGAAGAGTTTAATTGGTCCTGTAGTAGGGTCATTAGTCAGACAGTGTAGCATTTTCTTAATTTCAAATAATATTGGGCTGGACTTGGAGGAATAAATTGGATTTTGGAGCGTTTCAAGAAGACTGAGTGAATCAGTTGATATGGCAGAGTTTCGAATTTTCTTTTCCTGTATGATTTTCATGGCATTCAGCATTCCGACGCATTCTACGATAAATATTGAAGCTTCTTTGTGAATTCGAATACTATTTTTCAGCGATAATCTAGAGATGATGACTGACGCGCCTACTCCATCGGTATTTGTATTTTTGCTTCCGTCCGTATATAACTCAGTCAAATTATTGGCTTGTATGTAGTCATTAATTATCTTATTAGTATTGCTATTGTTTCTATTCACAGAAAGATCGAGATCTTTGTTGAATGGAAATGCACCAAAGATGATGTCATAGTTGGTGGTAAACATTGGAAATTTTGTACTGGTTAAAACGTTTTCTTTGTACGAAAATTGATCTCGAATAGAGTTTATCAAAATTAATTTACCTGAAACATTCGTTTGACTGTATTTGTAATATGCTTTCTGTAAATTTTGGTGTGTCAATGATTCCGTGCAATAAAATGTTCTGTTGATGAATTTGGCTGCTAGGAATTTTGCTCTGCTTATGAGGTATGGAGTTTTTGATTCACCGTAGAGGATTTTAATTGGCGTTGAAATACGATAGCCTAGAGCTATTCTTATGGAATTACTTTGAATTTTCTGTATTCTGTACTGTTGCGTCTTATTTTTCGGGAAGTACAGTGCCGGTCGGCCACTTTTACCCCCCCACGGGCAAAATCAGTCTAACTCCAAAGTTTTATATCTCTGGTAGAAATTAACGTACAGAGACGCGCGTGGGTGCGTTTGAAAGGTCTTTCGGAGAGCTTTCAAATGATATGACTCACGGTTGCCATCGATTGTTTTTTTAAATTTTGCAACAATTATGCAAAATTGAAAATTCTGAAATTTTTTTATTATTTTTGACAATTAGCCAATTTTGGAAAAAAAAATCGTACGAAAATTTGAAGTACACCATTTTTTAGCTATTACCAAGCCAAAAAAAAATTTATTTTCGTCAAATATGACGCGCGCACGGGCATTTTTTCCTGGAAGTGACAGTTTTTTTCAACATTTTTTATCTCCGTCAAATTGTAACAATCGAAAAAAATTTATAGGAGAAAAAATGTTTGTTTTTTCACGTAGAATACTGCAATAATTTTTTTTTCGGTTTTTTGAAAAATTTTTTTTTCGGTTTTTTTCAATTTTTTTTTCTCACAGTCGGTACGCTAAAAAGATGAGAAACCACAAAAAAAATTTTTTTCCACCCATTCAATAATACTACATAACAAGTATCGTAAATTACATAAAAAAAAAATCTTTTTTTTTTCGACCTTGAAAAATAATTTTATCAATAAATAAATGAAATAGCAACAAATGTGAAGTCAGAAATTTTTTTTAATTCACATAAAGCAATAACTACGTATTATAAATTCACATAATAATATTTACATAGACTAAATACTTCAATTATCAAAATAGCACCGATATAATTGGATTAACGCGTCTTAATTTTTTTTAATCTTAATAATGTTGGAATACGTAAATACATTTCATAATGCTTCAATATCAAGTAACAATATTAAACGTTCAATTAATAAATACATAAATATCCATACAATAATCAGAATAAATTAAACTTTTTTTTCATCAAAATGTCCTCCTTTGTGCTTAATCACTGCTTTACAGATTCTTGGCATTCTGGCAACCAGCTTATCTAAAGTCTCCTGTTTGATGTTTACCCACTCTCTTTTCAATACTTCCTATAAATTAGTGGCAGAACTTGGGCTATTTTTTCTCACGGCTCGATCGAGTTCTTCCCATAGTAATTCAATGGGGTTCAAATCAGGTGACTGAGGTGGCCACTGCATAACTTTTAGCTTCTTTTGTTTTTCTAAATTAGATAAATAATTTTTGCATATCGTTGATGTATGCTTAGGGTCGTTATCGTGTTGGAATTCAAAAGGTTGTCCAACTAATCGCAAACCTGATTTTACTGCATGGTATTGGAGAATTTTTTTGTAACCTTCTTTGTTCAAAATTCCATCAATTTTAACGATATCGCCTACTTTTGAACCAGCAAAACATCCCCATACCATGACCAAGCCGCCACCATGCTTAACACTTGGAATTAAACAATCGTTATTGTATTTCTCATGAGCTCTCCTTCTTACGTAGACTCTCCTTTTATTCCCAAAAATTTCAAACTTCGATTCATCGGACTAAAGAACTTTTTTCCAATCGGCGATCGTCCAGTTTCTGTGTGCTCTTGCCCACTGTAGACGTTTCCTTTTATTCACACATCGTAGTAAAGGTTTTTTAACGGCAACTCGACCAAACAGTCCTTTTTCTCTTAAACGTCTTTGTACGGTGCTTACACTCACGGATTTCTCTAAATGTTCGTTAACATGAGCAGTTATTTGAGGAGCTGTTAACTTTCGATTACGTACACTTTTTTGGCAAATATAGTTATCTTCTTTAACAGTAGTTTTCCTTCTTCGCTGTGAGCGTCGATTTTGTACAGTACCTGTTTCATGGAATTTTTTGATGTTATATGCCACTGTACGCCTGTCTATGTTCAACTTTTTTGAAATTGCATGGTGACTCATATTGAGTTCGTATAGTGCAATAATGTTATTACGTTCACGCACAGTTAAATTCCTCGATTTTGCCATGGTCACAATACATAGACACTACACAAATAGTTACTCATACTGTAACTGTTCGCTACCGACTGATAAGCTTGTGATCAGAAGTACAGAAATATTTGTAGAAGTATGTTTGATTTGATGAAAGTAGGGATATCACTTTGTTTGTAAATACTGCTAGTATTAATCAGCGTGTTGATAGTACATATTCTCTATGAAACAAGTAATCATTTCCAACTTAACATCTGAAGTAAATTTATAATACGTAGTTATTGCTTTATGTGAATTAAAAAAAATTTCTGACTTCACATTTGTTGCTTTTTCATTTATTTATTGATAAAATTATTTTTCACGGTCGAAAAAAAAAAAGATTTTTTTTTTTATGTAATTTACGATACTTGTTATGTAGTATTATTGAATGGGTGGAAAAAAATTTTTTTTTGTGGTTTCTCATCTTTTTAGCGTACCGACTGTGAGAAAAAAAAATTGAAAAAAACCGAAAAAAATTAATTTTTCGAAAAACCGAAAAAAAAATTATTGCAGTATTCTACGTGAAAAAACAAACATTCCTATAAATTTTTTTCGATTGTTACAATTTGACGGAGATAAAAAATGTTGAAAAAAACTGTCACTTCCAGGAAAAAATGCCCGTGCGCGCGTCATATTTGACGAAAATAAATTTTTGATGAGTGATTCAGATAGGGCTTGGTAATAGCTAAAAAATGGTGTACTTCAAATTTTCGTACGATTTTTTTTCCAAAATTGGCTAATTGTCAAAAATAATAAAAAAATTTCAGAATTTTCAATTTTGCATAATTGTTGCAAAATTTAAAAAAACAATCGATGGCAACCGTGAGTCATATCATTTGAAAGCTCTCCGAAAGACCTTTCAAACGCACCCACGCGCGTCTCTGTACGTTAATTTCTACCAGAGATTTAAAACTTTGAAGGTAGACTGATTTTGCCCGTGGGTAAAAGTGGCTGACCGGCACTGTACTATATACTACATTGACAAATTAAATAAATTAAATAAATTCTGTATAACGAATGTAGAATTCAAAACGTGCGATTAGTTCGGACGAATGATTTATACTGCCTAACCTCCACAACTAACTGATAACGCGCTGTCACCCGAAACGCATACTCTCCCCGACTCTCCTTAAGTAAGAAAGAAAGAAAAGTCATATAGTTAGATCGTAGTTAGGCATACTGAGTAAGTATATCGAGAAAGGAGAAGAGAAAAAAAGAGAGAAAGAAATAGCACGTGGCCACTAGGAGAGAGGAGAAAGCACGACTATATTACAACCTTATACTTCCCATTTACTATATAGGAAATACTTTCATCTTTTGACGAAACAGACATTATTGGAACAACCTATTTCAATCAGTTTTGAAATTAAAACGTCTATATTTACATTATCGAAGGCGCCTTTAACGTCAAGAAACGCTAAAAAGACCTGATATTTCTCGTGCAATGTGTCTTCAATATACGAGTACATGTAATAATTAGGTAAATTATCCCTGCTCTGAAACTAAATTGAGATTTGGGTAGAATACTACAGCTCGCTATCCACCAACTAAGTCGATTTTTTAAAAGTGTTTCAAATAGTTTAGCTACGCACGAGGTCAGAGAAATTGGTCGCAACCCCTTGCCATTAGATTTGGGGATGAAATGTATGAATGATTCTTTCCATTCAGGTGAATACAGTCCTAACGCATACATGTTGTTGAACAATTTAAGCAATTCATTTTTGTAAGATGTGCTCAGTTTTTGAATAACCATATTATCAATCCCATCTCTTCCTGGAGAAGATTTGGGATTTTTGCTTTGTAGTGCACTAAAAAATTCGACTTGTTCAAATTATTTATCGAAAAACGTATTCGAGTTATTGGTCATATTTTCCTGTGGATTCGTGCGAACCCAGTCAGGGCATAATTTTTTATCGTATGTTCTACCATTTTCAATGTATTGAGGTTTTCTGTTTGGTTTTGTCCATAGAATTTAACCCATCTATTTTTTAGTTGTTTGCATTTGAACCAGAGATATGCAGGATCTTTTCTATGAGACAAAGAGGCAGCAAATTGCCTTTCTTCTTACGTTTAACAATACTTTTCAAAAGTTTTGAGGATTAATTTAAGACGGTTAAATCTACATGACTGCCGGTTCTCTTCCAGTTTCGCTAGGCTAAATTTCTATTCTTGTGAGTTATATCACATTCCTGATCCCCTCAAGGCACTGGATTCGTGTATTTATTTATAGTGTTTTTATTATTGTTTTTCTTAATTTTTGCTGGAGTAGCATATTGAATAGCTTCATAAATTCTGAGTAAACATTTTATACTTATTTAATACGCTCAATGTTTGATAATTTTCACAGTCGAATTTTTTATCCATTAAAGTTGGTATGTATATACTGTTGCTGACTTCATTTTCTATTTGTAATGCAATCGTTACCACCAAGTACTTATAGGTGTTAATACTAGAATAATCTATTGCGCAGGTAGCTCTACCTCGGATCTTTTTCATATGAGTTGGGAGGTAGGTTTGCTTGGCGCAGGTCTCCTCCCATCCGTGAGCTCTAAACTTTTGCCGCCGCGGTCACTCAACGGTCATCGTACGCGTCAAATGAATGAATGGTTGGACTAATCTATAGTCGAACATACCCACAGAATTTTTGTTGAAGCGAGTACAGATTCCAGAGAAAAAATCAGCACCAATGCACTTGATAGTCACTCTTCCAAGTTCTACCCATCTCTTTAAAAATTTCATTTAAACAGGTTAATTTTTTAACGGGGATTTAACGTTACAATATTAATATAACCGAGATTGAATATTTGCTGGTAAAATTGCAGCTCTTTATGTCAGTAAGGCCGGTCCGGTAAACCAGGTTGCCAACAGGCCCGCGGAGAGCGGATCGCGCAGCTGAAATCGCGAAAGTCGAGGAAAGCGGTAGGAAGAAAAGGATACTCAAAAGAAAAGCAATACAAATGTAGTAGTAGATATAAATTCAGTTTATGTACGTGAGGAAGGCGTGTACATAGCGGCACAGAGAGAGCCGTGAATTAAGAGGAGCGAGAGAGACGTAAAGGACGGTTAGTACTTACAATCGGCGTTGTCCATTTGTTTTGAAACGGCCGGATGGCAAGGTCGCAGAATGCGCGAAGACGTTTCGTCACTCGTCACAAAAAGGAGGTGCAGCGTGCACAGTTTCACCTCACAATCACTTCCCCGTCAAAGAGTCCTCGCTAGCCACGAGGTAGATCATGGACAATCACCAAAAAGGCACACCTTTAAGTGCAAGCACGGTCGAATGTGTCTACGCAGCTCGCGAGCCATCGGCTAATTGCCGGCCCTTCGTCACGCGACACGCGGCGCGCGGCTCGTCATACTATACATACCTATACATGCACATGCTCGCGGTCTCTCTCTGCCAGCACTCTGTCTTACCTTGTTTTCCGCTGTTATTGTCTGCTGCAGCTAAGGAGAAATATAAGTTGAAAGATATAGCATATTATAATTGTTTAATATTATTGCCTTTGAGAGAGAGACATATCGAGCTAATATCAGACTCGTTATAAACCTATCCATTCTTAGTGCCGCCATTCAAGAAACGCACAGAACTCGGGAGAATGACCGCATAAATGATTGGTCTTGCTCTTTGCAATTACAGGGAAGTAATATTTGACTTTCTGAACTTTTAAGTGTTGGGAAAAATTTCTAGAGTACTTTTTGGTGTTCTTGCATACAAGAAAAGAGTCCTAGAGTATTTTTAGATGTTTTAGTACCTAGTGAAGTATCTAATTTTGATGTTCCGTGCTAAAAATATGGGAAAAACGCGAAAAATAACGGTTTTTTCCATTTTTGAGCATGTTCCAGTCTAAATATGATAATTTAAATACGTGAGTTTGAAAGTACCGAAAAAATACATGAAAAATGATTATTTAGATGTTAGCCAAATATGACGTTCATAACCTTGTAACGGAGAATCTCGGCTAAGCCGATTTCGTCCGTTTGGCTCTCGCCAATGTCCGCGCGCCGCGCTAAGCTAAGCTGAGAGTGTGTGCGTGTGGCACGCAGACTCATGCTTGGATTTTTGTTTTCGAGGTGCTGTATACGGGCTGAGCTGACGGCTGGAGCGATCGAGATGGTGCAGAAGAAGAAAGAGAGAGAGAGAGAGCGGTCTAGCTGCGAATCATCGCGGAAAATTTGAGAGAATATCTGCTGGGCTTTAGCAGAGAAATGTACGTGCGCGGATTTAATCGAAGTCAACGATTTTCCGGCGTTAGCTTCGCGACCTCGTCAACGTTTTCGTTTTTGGAGACACGGTGCGCGGACAAGAATTAGAGTGTGTGGCTGGGTCACACCCAGCCGTGTCCCGAAGGATACCCGGTACTAGTGCATGTGGGTAATCGGCAAGGTGCGCGGGCGCACGCGTGAGCAGACTTTATCGCTGCTGCAGTACCGAACAACCGAAGGGCAGTGGAAGCAACAACAACAACAATGAGCGGAACAACAGATTGAGGCAGCAACATTAGTAGAGCGAACGAGAGGACGAGCGAGAACAACGAGCGACGACAATAACATCAGCGAGGCGGTCAGCGAGAAGGAGCGCACCAGCGACGTTATACTGCGGAGTGTTCTAACCGTTAACGAGGCTTAAGGTCAAGGTCGGTGCCGTGTTTTTTCTTGTCTCTCTCTCTCTTGCATGTTTAGGCGCCAGCTACTGGGTTGGTAGTATGCTAGATCTGCCGGCTACTCCGTTGATGAAATAACGACAGAAAGTGTTTGTCGGGCATTTATTATAAAAACTAGTTTTAAAAAGGGAATCGGCAGGCTGACCAGCCACCGATTCACCTTCGCGTTTGCGTTTGTTATTATGCCGGTCGTAGTATACAGGCGTGAGTACGCCGTTTTGTAGTCGATTGTTGACGATTAAAGGATAAGTATGTTAATCCGGTGTTGTGTTTATTCGCCGTTGTATCACTCCTCATCCCGACATCTAATCTGTGCGTTTAACGTGGTTGTGTTCGATGCGTTATTCAGTCATGAGAACGTCTTTTACTTCCCGAATCCCCAAATAAATAAATTAACCGCGAGCTACCCAGACGGGAAAGGTCGCATTTCTCCGTTAAAACCTAAAAAGTCATTGAAATCGTCAATAATTTTTTCTGACTCCGATTTATATCCAAAAAATGTGAAAAAAATCAGGCTATTTTATTGCAGAAAATCAGATATCCATGAATTTTTTCAGAATTTTTAGAGCAAACAGTAAAGCAAGAGAAATTATTTTCAAAGAAACACGGTTTTTACGATTGTACTACTTTATTGATACCTGGGGGTCTGAAAATTTAGGTGAGAGAGATTTCAAATATACTTTTTCGAATGGCTAATCCCTGATAACGATTCACTCTTAGGCAATTTTACCATTGTTAACCCGCTATAGCCTTTTAAGTTAAATAAAGAATTCGGAAATAAATTTTTTATTTTTTTTCCATCCATGGATTCCAATAATACAAATATTTGCGATTACATTAGTAAATATGTGCGTGTGTACATCAATGCTTCTTATAAACACTCGCTCGTATGCATGTTAAGTTTCATGCGAACATATTGTACATTACGTAATATGTATCTGTTAGTTTACAAATAAACAAATGTCGTGATTAACTTTTACATAATTTTCAAAATATTATACATATATGTGAAAAATTAAGCAGTTACAGCGAATTTATATTCTATGAGATTTAGTATATTGTGAAATTTTGTCATGTATTCAGCGTACCGAAATCATTGCTCTTCATAAACTCAAATTATTGAATAATGCTATCGTCAAGACATTGAAAATTAGTAGGCGTACAGTAGATTATAATGTTAAAATTTTATAGAAACAGGTAGTTTCGAAAACAGATGTAATAGAAAGTATTCGAGGAAAATAAGTGCCTACAAAAATAAGTATATTATCCAAATGTTTTTATGGAATAGAGGTTCAACAGTGCCTGAAATATCCGTTTTTGCTAATGAAGACCTAAAAATAAAGTCCACGAAATTACTGTACGCCGAAGACTCTGTAAAAAAGGACTTCCTGGTCGAGTGGCCGTTAAAAAACTACTTCTAAGACCTGCAAACATTAACAAAAGGTAGAAATGGATAAAATAACATAAAAATCGGACAATTCATTAGTTGATATAAATTCTTTGAAGTAATGAGTCAAAATTCGAGATTTTTGGAAGTAAAAAAAAAGTTTAATTTCTTGGTGAATCTTGAAAAGAAAAAGAATCTTGCTCTTATGGAATGGCCACCTCATAATCCAAACTAGGACCCTATTGAGTTGCTTTAGAAAGAGCTAGATCGTGTAATTGGAAAGATTGTTTGTAATTTTACTTCTACGATTTCGATCTCTCTACAAAGCGAATGGAAGAAAATATCATCAATCACTCTCAATAAACTTATTAAAAGAATGCCAAGAATTTGCAAAGCCGCTATTACAAGTAAAAGCAAAGGTAGTTACTTTGATGAAATAAAGTTTAGTTTTTATAAAAATGTAGTTATTCACATTTTTGCTTCATTTATTTATAAAAATAATTCTACATATTATTATTGTATTATCTATTTTTTTAATTGTTTGTTTTATTGTTGGTTGTAAATAAATAGTTTGTATATTATGATTATTTAATACAATTAAAACATATTTTCAAAAAAATTGTAAATTTTGATTTTATTTAAATCTATGATAAAAGTAAAGAAAAAATTTGTTTCGGAATTTCTTATTTTGCTTACAATTTATATTTTTTCATGTAAAAAGACACTTTTCTATTTATAACTTTTTTGTATCATTATTAATTTTTCAGATGTTTGAACTTGAAAAAATCAATTAATTTTTAACTAATATATTGTAAGTTAGGTAAAAATTAACGTATAAACTTGCTTGACCATATATTTTCAAGATAAAAGCATAAGCTTGTAAATCTAAATTTTTAAGATGCGATAACCGGTTCAAAAATTATACAGAGTTTCACGAGGGTTAAACAATTTGATTTTTTTATCATTATTTTATTGTTAATAAAACATATATATTTTTTTTTGTTTACAAGTTTTTTTTAAAGCTCTGGAGACTCACAAGAGCCGACCACGTTGGAATTTTAAATCTGCGATAATTGTTTGCAAAGATATAACTTTTGTGCATTTTAGATTTTTTTATAGGGTTGGCAAAGGCAGGTGACGATGAAAGTATTAAACTACTGAAGGGATGTGTTAGAAAAATTTTTAGATATAAAATACTTTACCACACGAAACATTGAAATCTACATTTCAAATCCTATAAAACAATTCTTTGATGATTGTTCACAAAATAGTTATCTCGAATGTTTCCTTTCACCATTAGGTCAAGCCGCAGTGAAAGTTTAATCGGAGATCAAGTAGAGTGAACTAGTGTTAGATTTAAATGATACACAACACTGTTATACTATAGAGTATGATTTATTGCTTGGCGATGACAGGCAAAAATTACTATATACAATCTTCTTAAAGATGAGGCATCGCTGATCATACCGCTAAAGACTCAGAAGACAGTATTCGAGAAAGGCTTGAAAAAGTAGGTGATGTTTTTACTTTTACAATGGACAGTTTCATAGTTGATTCTCTTCTCCCCAAAGCTCATGCCAGGAGTAAGAACTTATGTATTAATAATTTTCATAGATGTCAATATGCATTTATTTATAAAATCAGGAATTCACGGGGGTTTGAGTCAATATTTGATTAAATATGATATGGCTTCTATGTTTGAATATTCACGTCACATGTTGGTGTTATACCGATGTCGATAATGTAGTCATTTCTTGTATCAGTCGAGTCGCGGTAGTCAGCGCATACAGGCGGTTGAAATCACAACGCTCTCAGGAAGCTCGATTGCGGTTCGCTTAACAAAAAGATAGATGATGCACATAGTGCACCATATGGCCAGCCTCGCGGGGCTGGCCAGGTCACTTTGTGCAAAAATCTTTTGTCAAAGCGGCGGACAGTAATTGTCTTCCTCAACAGAGAACGAAGACTTCTCAAACTAACAATTCGTTGTTTCGTAAGCTTCTCTTTTCTGTACGGGCATATGCAAATGCAAATGCTGAAGTACAAAATGCGTCACCGATTGCCCTCGACAAGCAACTAATGCTAGTCGACCCGAAGTGAATGCAATGTATATTTGAACGAAGACTTGCAATCACAAGTGCGGATGTGTGTACCTTCACGTGGTGGGGCTGAAAACGCTGTTTCTGTAAAGAAACAGTAGCCAAACACACAACACTCGCCTCTAGGGCAAAAGGCCAAACGGCCAAACAAAAATAAACAACACGGACCATGACAGCACGTGGTGAGGTGCGGCCCGTAAACGCCTAAACATTCAACGCGGAGTCTACCACACCCCAAGAGCTCAACTCGAGCCCAGAAAAGCCAAAATCCAGGAGTCACGTGAGGGGAAATCTCTAGGGATTATGGTACCGCGCGCCCTCTTAGAGGACGGGAGACCGCTCCAGGAGCTAGTTGCAGAGGAGCAATGGTCCCGGCAATCCGAATTTAATTCGGGTAGATAAGAAATTACTTCCTATCGACTAGCAATCGGTAGGTGCCACTAATGTGGGTAAAGAGTCGCAGCCGTGGTCATAGCAGCCACCCAAAGTTCTTTGCCTCGAGCTCCTGGAGTAAGGCCCGACACCATTGTGCGAGAGAACAGTCCATTGGACCGAGTAACTCTCGATGACTAGAACGCACTACGGATGCCGAAACCCATAGGAAAAATATTTCCACAGAAGGGCAGCATCCTTCCTGCTAAGGAATTGCTTAAGCTCTAATAGCTAAAACAATTTTACATTTGAAAGCGAAATTAGTGGCTGTCAGCTCCCTTTGAAAGTGAAAACCATGCACTAACTGTCCATCAGATCCAGTGCTGCTAATGGTGAACACAGGCCAAGATGATAGAAAAAGGCGGAAACCCGACATGCTCACTCAAATGCTACTTTGGTTGCAATTCGTCAAACACCTAACCCTGACCTGACCAAAACGAAGTTTTATTAATATCAAACCCAGCGTGAAAGATAAACAGGCTGGTACACTCGTAAGTAGTTTTAAGTTATATTATAATCAAATTAGTTCTTAAGCAGTTAATAATAATTTAAGCAGTAATATAAGCAGTAGTATAAAAATAGGATTAAGAAAAGTTACCAATCAAAAATCAATTAAAAATTAAAAATAAGAAAGAATTAGAGATTATAGATTTAAAATTATAGATTTAAAATTATTAAATCAAATCAAAAAAAATAAAATCAAAATAATTAAATAATCTAATAACAGATTAGAAAGCTAGGAAAATAACTTGCTCAATCAATTAATTGTAAATATAAGAGCCATGGGAAACCATGAAGAAACCCGACAAGGTAATGAACGAAGCTCAAGTCAACACACACAAACATACTCACTGCTCGCACTCGAACGCCACTCGCTTAATTTGAACGCGCACGTTAACGCCAGAACTAAAAATCGAAAGCCACCCTCCAGAATCGCCAGCAGCGATCCCAAAGGAGGAAATATATAACTAGACATTGCGTTGTACCTCGAAAGCGATAAGGTCAACCATTCTAGGTTTAGAAAGGCGAGGAAACGTAAGCAGGAGGCGACCGTTGAGAAATCAGAGCACTCCTCTAATACTCCGGCGTCAACTCAGTTTCCTTCGCAACCAAACAATCTTGACGAAAGCAAAGACGATTGCCCACCAGTTAAGAGGTTCAACTTGAACGCACAACAAAACCCTGAACTGGGCCTGAAACTGAGGATCATACAATTGAACCTCAACAAAAGGCAAATAGCCAACGATGAGCTGGGAGAAATCATGACAGAAAAAATCTTGACATACAGGAGGCACTGGTGCAAGAACCATATCACTGGAATAACGAGATTTCAGGTATGGGCAGCATCGCAGCTATCCATGGAGCCAAAAAAGGCGAAAAGATTCAAGCTGCGATACTTTACAATCCGCACAAAGTCACTGCTACCAAGATTTCTAATCTGTGTGACTCCTACTGTGTTTGTGCACAAGTAGTCGGAGCCTTTGGTGAAATTTATTTCATAAGCATCTACTGCCAGTTCAGCCACAGCAGGAAGACCTATCTTGACAAACTAGCTGAGACTCTCAAGCAATTGAAAGGCAAAAGAGTCTTAGTTGGAATAGACGCAAATGCCCAGTCAAAGATCTGGTCTAATACACAGGACAAGAATGGAACAATCATTGAAGAATTCATAGACCAATACGGGCTAATTGTGGCCAACAGGAGGGACAAACTTCCAACATGCCGTAGTACAGGGGGTGAGACGGACATCGATGTAACTTTACATACATCAAATCTGTCAAACCTCTTGGCTAGCTGGGCGGTGAAAGAATGGACCACCAGTGACCACAGGCCCATAGTGATCGAACTGTATTTTGCCTCACAGCCAGCCAGACTCATACGAACCGAAGAAACATTAAAACCAAGGTTTAATATGAGAAAAGCTGATTGGGAGGAATTCGGGAGACTTTGTAAATTCGAGAAAGAGAACCTATCTAAGCTCCCTTTAGAAACCCCTAAAGACATTGAAACATATGTTTCAAAATTTGAAGAGGTTCTAATAAGGGCAGCAAAGGACTCTATTCCATCAAAAATAAGAAGAACGCGCTCTCAACCCTGGTGGAATCCTGATTTGCGAAGTAAGAAGCGAGCGATACAAAGACAACGCAAAATCGCTGCTCTGAAAGACAAGGAAGGATCGAATATAAAACAAAGGAAAACCCTCCAGACATGACTTGAAAAATTGAGTCAATAGAATTCCGAATATGCAACGGCTATTAAAAGAGCCAAAAGCAATAGCTGGCGAGACTTCTGCACTATTGAAAGCGAAAAGAATGCTTGAGCGTATCCATACAAACAACCATCCAATAAAGTCAGAATCTCAAAAGCGATGTGCACGGTTAACCGTAATGGTTCAGTTACAAAAGACTGGAAAGAAACAAGCATGGCTCTACTAGAAGAATTAATGCCTGATGACGACCCAAGCTGCGAAAACGATGCACATGCAGAAATTTGTAGAGATATGCGGGAGGTTCCAGTAACCGGCGACGCAATGCCTTTCCTAACAAGGGAAGTTGAAATGGCCCTTAGAGCGAACAAGGCAGGGAAATCACCAGGCAAAGATAAAATAGAGTCAGAGATGCTTGTTAACGCTAAACCATTACACCAGGAACTGACGCGACTTTTCAACGCCTGTTTAAAATGCGGAGTGTTCCCCAGAAGATAGAAAAGTGGAATGCTAATTACGTTACTCAAAGGGGTTGAAAAACCCGAGAACGAGATTAAATCATATAGACCCGTATGTCTACTCCCCATAGTGGGAAAGACATTCGAGAGGCTTGTGATTCAAAGAATATCCAACATTCTAAACAGCTCGGACTGGTCTTCGGAGAATCAATTTGTCTTTAAGGCAAATAGATCCACAGAGGATGCCATTAGAAGACTACATGAAATAGTAGAAGAGGCAAAATCTGATCCCTCGACCAAGTATTCCGCTATTCCACTGGACGTCTCAGGAGTATTCGATGCCTTATGGTGGCAAAGCCTGCTTTCCTAATTGAAAGAAAGAAATTGCCCGAAGAACATCTATAAGCTCCTCCAGAGCTACTTTAGTGATCGAGAAGTGGGCATATATGCTCACTTCGAAGAAACACTGAAAACAAAGACGAAGGGGTGCCCACAAGGTACAGTTTTTGGACCGGTAGGCTGGACGTCTTCTTTGACAAACCACTCCGGGCAATCAGGGACGCAGGATACGAGGTACTAGCCTATGCAGACGATGTGCTTCCCATCATCAAGGCGGAGACACGCATTGATCTTGAAAGACAAGCCCAAGAAATCATTAATATAATGACGAACTGGTGCAAGTCTGACAAAATGAAGTTGGCAGTGGAAAAGTCAGCACTAATATGGCTGAAAGGCCAGCTAAGCGAGAATAGGAACCCTACAGTCAAAATTGGGAAAGACAACATTAGAACGTACAAAACAGTCAAGTACCTAGGAATCATGATCTCGAAGGGCTTCCGATTGAAGAACATATTCGAAACGTGGTTCAAGACTGTAATAACACCTATTTCAAGCTAAGTAAAGTAGCAAAAGCGAACTGGGGCCTAAAATTCAATTCTATGAAAAAGATATATTATGGCTTCCTATTATCGAAAGTTACATATGCTGCTTCGGGCTGGTGGCAAAGAACTACCACCAAACAACAATCTACTTTAGAAAGATTGCAGCGATCAGTTCTTTGCAGAACACTCAAAACCTACAAATCGATCTCTCATGAAGCGGCGCACGTGCTTGCAGTCTCCCGACCAATAACTCTAGAGCTTGACGCGAGAGTTGCAAAGTACTGCGTCAGGAAAGGGAAATCGATTAAAATGCACGGCATCCGAATTAAATCGGAGGAACTTCGATCGAGCAGACTAAAAATCTCGAAAGCCATACAACTCATCAACGATGAAATCGAAAGGGTATGGCAGGAGAGATGGCAGTCAGCCACAAATGGCAGGAGAACGTACTGCTACTTCCTAGTAATCAAGGATAGATTAAAGAAGAGGTGGCTAAATCCCAATCACTACACAGTCCAGTTCATGACTGGACATGGTGCTTTTAAGTCATACCTCCACAAAAGAGGATTATACGAAGACCAACTGTGTAGCTGTGGAGAAATAGAAAGCAAAAGTCATATTCTCTTTAACTGCGAAGATGTAAGGGAACTAAGAAAGCCATTAATAGAGGCCGTTGAAGAGGAGGGCCATACATGGCCATGCCCGGAAACAGCCCTAGTATCTAGCAGGAAAATCTACAAAGCCTTTGAAGACTTTGCTAGAAAAGTCATAGAGCCCAGGGAAGGAGCACCTATAACAAAGAGAAAGCGTAGAAAAATAGTTACAAACTATGGTAGAAAGACGCCGCCTCTTACAACGTCCCTAACCAAAGGACCAAAACTCGCACAATAACCTAATTTTTGAACCTACACAAGCGTATAAGCTTAAAATTTGAACGATAATTTTGAACATTGAATTTCAGAAATAAACTCTGAAGTTTGACAATTTGAACGCGAATTACCCTATTTAACCTGATATCGGAGTTTTGAATTGAATATGTGGCATGACCAGCATGAATACTGAAAACTGCCTGGGGATTCACCTTGTCGGCTAGACGAGACCCCGCCCTGACCTAAAAGTCATAACACCAAATCGAAAGAGCAAATACCAGTATCAGCCAGTAATAAAAGCCGCTCTTTTGAAAGCGGAATCCGACGTTGGGATGAAACCGGGAAACAACCTTTTCGAATGAGGGATACCCACCAGCGTGAGTGGGGATGACTGAAACGCAATAGGAAGACGTGCCTAGGTACGTCGAAACGATGGACCTGTGAGTCGTGGGAGAAATCCCTTAATACAGGTACGCATGGTGGGATGTTTTCGTACACGAGCCCAAGAGGGGAGGCTTAGGTGGTTGATCGTCTTAGGAATCTCCTCTGGCTGTCCTAGCTGAGTCTCTCTTCTGACATTCCAATTTGGGTTGGCCTCTGCGGGGTAGTGGTACCAGGTCAAGCAAATCTCGTAAGATTTGTATGCTGCGTGCTTCCGACGCGGCAGACGTCGGGGCAACTAGAGTCCCGTCGCGCCCAAACCGAGGGTCAAGCCTTTAGTTCCGCTCTCCTTGAGCGTTGAACCTTAAAAAGATCGGTACTCCTTTCGAGGAGGTCGCCGCCTTAGATTAAAAAGGTTCCGACTCGCTGTGTGCGTCAGGGATGTCGCAGCAAACTTGATTTCCGGATCTCCAAAAATGTTTGAAAGCGAAGGAGTGAAAGACAGTGGGCTATGCCAACCTGTTGGTGCCCAGCGAGAAGGGTGGTAATGTTTGATTACGCTGTGCCTCCCTCAAATCGGAAAAGTGTGACACACACAACACTAACAGTCAGCGTATACAGTGTTGGTGTAATTGATCTTATTCGAATGAAGTTCAGTTCATACACTGTTACCTAAATCATTTTCATTGGAAAACGAAATCTGACGTATACAATAATCGCAAATATAATTCCAAGAGGCAAGTATTTAATAGATAAGAAAAGGATAAATTCCAAGCATTTCGAGAAATGAGATTAAGTTTGAGAAAGATAATAGATATATCATTAAAAATTTTGATGGTAACAAAAAAGAAGTTTACCTCACCTATTTAGACTATAATAAATTGTATGCTATACGATGATTCAAGTTCTACCGCATGTTGATGGGAAACTCTTAACTAAATGAGATGGATGACAAATTTTAATAGTAGTGCTATATTTGATGATACTCTTCTATTTCTTCAATTAAAAAAATGACTGTGTATTTAGATAAGCTCATATATTTAGGTATTTTAGTATTCGATATTTTTAAAACGTTGGTGTATAATTTTCATTAATTATACACGAAAAATGTATAATAAAAATGGTAAGCTTCCCTATACTGATACAAACAATTATATTTATGTTAAAAAATGTCAAGATTTTTATGCTCATATGAAAACTAACATTAATAATTTTGACATATTAGGTTATCGTCTAGATAATATATTTAATATGCCACATATAAATGAAAAAGTTGTTGGTAAGATGAAAAACGAGTGCCAGTCAAATATACTTACTGAGCTTGTTAGTTTTCGAAGATAAATGTACTGTACAATACAGGAGACGCCTACTAGGTCTAAAAGCTTTCTGGCTAACAATAACCTCGTACAGGTTGGTGCATGTCTTGAAATATCAGATTTTATTTATTGTCACCATCACCCCATACCTTTGCCTAGTCAATATTCTATTATAGGTCTCATCATTAGAGGAATGCATGAATTCAGGCTACACGCTGGAAAACAATCAACGTTATACTCAATTCGTAAGCGGTATTGGATTCTCAATGGTAATGACCAGGTCATCTGGATCGTTTGTCGCTGTGTTGAGTGCATCCATCAACGTCCCAAATGCAGGAATGTCGAGACGCCTGATTGTAAGGTCAACGAAGCGCTAGCCACCGATCGAACTGGTGTGAATTTCTTCAACGCGATGACGAGTAAAGAGAAATAACGCAGGAACTAGAGTTTCCTTAAAAACTACAATTGTATCTTTATGTGCATGGCAAGCAAGGCTGTTCACATTGAACTCGCCACTGACGTTTTTACTAGAGGTTTTCTGGCAGTTTTACGCAGGTTTACTGACGAAAGAGTACTTTAATCTGATAATAGTAAGTAGAGCAGGAGAGAAATCAAAGAGACAAACACTGGTGTATATTTCTGTTTTTACTATATTTTTATTTAATTCTTTTGCACAATAAAGAGAAGACAGGCATAAACAACCTCGCTGCTTAAGGGAAAAGCCTTATTGCACAATTTTGTTTGTTTTACAATTACGAGTCACATTCATCTCGACGCTCGTAAATTCTAAATTAACTAGACAAACTATCCGCCGAGTCGCTTTTATGGAGAGCAATTTGCCCGCTCGAGCCCCCCAAATAGGGCGCGCGCCTATTAGGTTTGACGCGCCGCTAGCTCGTTAGCTGCTGAGTCACTTGTTCCCTCAGGCTCCCCTCTCGTCGGTTCCCTTGCCAGCTCGCCTGACAGTCCACGGCTCGGTCCTGGATTTCGCCGCTCCCACTGGGGGTGAGCCTCAATATCCGGAAACATTGTCTTCCTCGAGAGGTCTATTATGGCCTTGAAGGAATTACCTCCTAGAAGCCGAAACTAGTGCATCACGGCCACAATACAGTTTCCTGCGCGTGCACGCCTATATGGGGCGATAGGCGGCGAGAAGCACCCTATTTTTGCGCATACAGTTGCATGCAAAATTATTCGGCCAATCATAATTTTATAATTAACTGTGGGTGAAATAGTATAAAATGATAACTGTCATATACCATTATAAAGTACATTTATTGTGCTACATTACTACATAGTTAGATAATTAAATATAACAATTAATAATTATTTAGAACAAAAACGAAAATTTTTGATACTTCATAAATATCCGGCTAAAATTTATAATAGTATTTACTAATCGGGAAATAATGTGTTTCGCTCTGTGTGATATATAAACATTGAGTACGCTATTTATTCTGTATTATCCGATCGGTTATCATTCACCAAAATGCCGAAACGGACGTCATTAGACAAGCGTGGATTGGTTTTGAAACTACACATGAAGGTAAAACTTTACGTGAAATATCGGCAACTGTAGCTATAGGAAAATCAACAGTTAATGATATACTAAAAAAACTTTAGACTACTGGTGCTGTACAAGCTAACCGCAATCTTGGGCGACCTAGAAAAACGACTCAGCGTATTGATAAAGTGATAAAAAGAAAGGCTGTCTCAGATGTGAAGAAAAATGCTGCTATTATTGCACGTGAATTACGTGAAGAAAATGTAGCTGACATAAGTCAAAGTATCGTGTCTCAAAGACTGAAAGAAGTAGGATTTTTTGGACGAGTTGGTGTTAAGAAACCATTGATCAGTAAGAAAAATAAAAAGGCCGGACTAGAATGTGCTACAGAACATCGGAGCTAGACTGTTGAGGACTGGGAAAAAGTGGTTTTCGGATAAAACTAAAATCAATTTATTTGGAAACGATAGAAAAAGATATGTTCGACGACCTAAAGGTACCAGAAATGATCCATGATATCAAACAATAACTGTGAAATACGGTAACGGAAACATTATGCTATGGAGACCTTTCTCTTGGAAAGGCGTTGGTCCAATTTTCAAAATTGACGGCATCATGGATTCTACCAAGTATAGGGACATTATATTAGATGTAATGCTGCCATATGCACGTAAAAATATGCCAAGACCATGGATCTTTCAGTAGGATAATGATCCAAAACATCGATCACAGCTCCATCAACAAGTTTTTACTCAGAAAAAAGCCCGTATTTTAGAGTGGTCAAGTCAATCTCCTGATTTCAATCCTATAGAACATTTATGGCAAGAATTAAAATTAAGAAGAGAGACTGAAACTTGTGCAAATAAAGCTGATTTGTGGGAAAAAGTTCAAGAAGAGTGGCAAAATATCCCTCAAGAACGAATTATAAAATTGATTGAATGGATGCCTCACCGATGTGCTGCCGTGATAGCTGCATAGGGTATGGCTACTAAATATTGATGAACAACGTGAATCCTTTTATTTATTTGTAAGTTTTTTGTACATATACTGAGTAATTTCTGTTTGGCCGGATATTTATGAAGTATCAAAAATTTTCGTTTTTGTTATAAATAAATTTGTTATTGATTGTTATATTTAATTGTCTAACTATATAATAATGTAGCACAATAAACGTACTTTATAATGGTATATGAAAGTTATTACTTTATACTATTTCGACCACAGTTAATTATAAAATTATGATTGGCCGGATAATTTTGCATGCAACTGTATGTAAAACCGTCGCTCTCCATTCACGGGTCCTAATACAGACTATCTATGCTTATATCAACGATCGCTGTAACCCGCTACAATACTTGGGTTTTCCCCAGAAACGGCTGTGCCCTAAACGTGGACGCGCGGCACAAAGTATTTCCCTAAACGAGAGGCCCTAAATTAGAGGTCGGGGCGCGCCGTAGCCGTCCGCCGGCTTACATTCTCAACATTATGCCATATATACTCAAACAATAGAACCAACTTCGTCGGAATAGACAAGAAAAAAAAGCAAAATCTACAATATGCATGCTTCATGAATGTCAATAGAGGCCTGTAATGGCTCGGTCGGTAGGGCGACGGACTCGCACCCGGTAGGCCCGGGTTCGATTCCCAGTTCCCACTGATTGATACAAGCACCACTGAAAAAAGTTTCATGTGCTTTGTTCTCAAACACATTGCAAGCCTCCGTCGCTGATTAGCACTGATAAAGCATAAATAGAGCGACGTTAAATAAAAAAAAAAAAAAAAAAAAAATGAATGTCAATACGGGACTAATTCCTTTGTTTTAGAGAAACGCATTCAGTAGCATTTTAACCTACTTTTATCACCACATTTCGGAAGTATTTGAAGAACAGCTGTCAAAAGTTTCAAGCAACATCTGAAGCGCGTGTTAAAAGATTAATTTCTAGCTTTCGAACAACTTGTGACGTTATTATTTAAAATCGATACTATTCTCAATTCACGCCCGCTTTGCATCTTGTCAGCCGATTCCAATAATCCCATATCTATTAATCCTGCATATCTTTTTATTAGTAGACTTATCACGTTTTTATCTTCACCTAATATCATTTCAGTACCTAACAACCGCCTGTCCGTCTACAAATTTATCATGAATGATACCGTGGGTTAGCGGAAAATATTTCAGACAAAATTTCCTCAGGATCAAGGGGGACATATCCTTACGATAATACTTATTATCGTACCATTTTCAAAGTTATTTCAATGAACATTGTTGTTTTCAATAGGAACTTCTATTTTTGACCCCGGATTCAGAAAGAGCAAAAAATTCTAACTTCAGAGAATGTAACATACGTAGTTAGGGTCCAATTATCCCTAAAGTTATATGAAGGTCAATTTTATTTTTGTCTAATTTATACGACAAGAGTAAGATTTAATTAGCATTTCAAATATAAGCTATTCAACCTTGGAAAAAACATATGATGAACTCGTCTTTGAATCGTAGCAATTTTTCAAGGTTATATAGAAATCAAAAGAGGCTTATAAAATTCTCTTATAAAATTCAAATAAATAAAAAAGGAAAAGTAGTTTTTAAATGAGATTAAATTCATTAATATTACAATGGACAAAGTTTAACAAACAACGTTATATAGTACAATTCTTCACAGTTAGTAAAATTATTCATTTTCTAACTAAAGCTAATTTGTTATTTTTACTACATTAGGTGTTCAGTCGACCCTCCATCATTTGACAAAATATTTCCAATCTACAACCAAAATTGTTCATAACAGCACTGATCACGTCTAAGTTTACTGCTGCAGAAGCTCTCCCGATTCTTTCCAGCGCATCGAATCTAGCAGTGGGTGTGCCTCCATAAACAGCATTTTTTCAATATTCCTAGAAATAACCATCGAGTAGATTGAGATTAGGAGGTCTTGGAAACTAAGGAACTGATTCACCACGACATATCCAATAGTTTTCAAACCGTTCATTCAACGATTTTTTAACATTTACGGCAAAGTGAGCTAGAACACTATCTATGATTTTAGAAATTAGGTATAACTAAAAGAATACGCACAAATGAAACTCGCGACTACATCCATTTTGAGAATGTATAAATACGTCTTTACTCTGCCGTATCCGTGAATTAACTCCGAAAATTATACTGTTTCAATAGTATATTAGTTGAAAATATTGAAACTCAATTTACTCATGATGGCTTGTCCGACTATAAAAATGCCACAAATTAATCAAAGGATCATGAAACTTCTTCTGCACATTACAAAGCTTCGGTTATATTTCAGTATCGATCGTAAGAGTTTTGACTCATAGATTTTGGAATGATGAGTTAGTTAGAAAAAGAAAAAGAATACTGGTGGTGAAAAATACTTTCTAGAGTAGTGTCTGTTATAGATTTAATGAATAAGTGAGATGTATATTTTCGGGGAAATTATGAAATAATTGGTTCGATTCACAGTAGAAGTTATCTCGAAATACTCGAATTGATCGCATTATATAATGATTTTTTGAGGAATCATATAAAAAATTATGTAAAATTGTAGTTCAAGTCATACTAATTATCTCTTATCAATCACTTGCACTGAAGTGAGAATACTTATAACGTATCAATTTTTGTATAAAATTGTTCGTGGAATATAAAATTGAAGTATGTGTTTCCTTTGTAATGGATTCCACGACAGATGAAAGACAGTTATTTTTAATTTTTCATTAAGTCGAAGAAAGTTGTAAGCCGGTCGATCATTTTTTAACTTTTATGCCTTATCAGGAACATAAAACTCAAGACACGTTTAAAGTATTAATGAAGTTTTTAGAAGAATATAGCATAAATTTATGTGATTATTGAGGCCAATCGTATGACAATGCATCTGCTAATAGTGGCAAGTACGCCAGTGTACAAGCTCCAGTAGGAAAGTAAAATAAACTTGCACCTTCATTCCTCGCCCTAGTCACTCGCTTAATTTAGTTGGTACTGAAGTAATAAACAGTTATGTTGAAGTAAAAGTCCTTTTTATTATTTTGGAACAAATTTATGTTATGTTTAAGGTATCCATTGTCTGGTATAAAGTTCTTGTTAATAGTTCGGACGAAATTGGCGCATTCATCGAAGACAATTCGGATAGAATTTTTTTTCAAAATCGCGTTTGTTAGACTCTACTGACTAAGAACTCAGTTTTCCGGTAGCTAAACTAGGCACTATTTGTTTAAACTAATTCTTATTCATTTTGCTAAAAGTTGACAATTATCGAATAAAAATGATTGAAAATCGAAAAAATCCTAGTTTTGCAATTTTTGAAGCCGTTTTTTTTTATTAGAGCAGTTTCAACTCATACAGGATTATTATGCTAATACTAGTGAGTGTAAACAAATTTATAGAAAGAGATTATTTACAGTCGAAGCTTTACATTATGTGGCGCTTCATGATGTAGTAGGTCACAGAATAAGCTCAAAATCTTTCAAAAAAGAATACAGTATTTTACAAGTTTTAACATTAAGGTTAGATAGAGAAGCATAAGATTTAAGTAGAGGTAGTAGGTTAAATGAGCTCAGGTCCTTGAGCAATTTTTTACATATTGTGTTGTGTTGTGCACAGTGCCAGAGAATATAATCCAAGTCTCGTATGCCATAACCATACGGGCATTTCTCTGGTATTAGTTTTAGTTTGTGGAGGGAGGCATTGAGACTATAGTATTCGAGACGATAACAGTTCACGGTAATTATGATTTATCTGGGTAGATTGAAGCCTATAAACTAGGGTTTGCCCTGGTTTTTATGGTACTTTAAAAAATAGTCCCTACTTTTGACTTCAGCTTGCGCAGTGATAATGGCGTTGGTGTTGGTTACTACGTGTTTTATGTGTGTTTTACACAAGTCTGTGTATGGAATTTTGAGTGGGGTAATCCAGAAGTGAAGCTGCTTTGGCTACTCGGTCGGTATTTTCGTTACCTTGGATACTAGAATTAGAGATAGAACCCAATAGCCGAGAGCGACTCCATCGCTCTCGGCTATTAGGTCATGGAAAGCGGTTACACCGAACAACAAAATTCGAGGACCTAAATGTCTCATTGACGGGAATATGATATCTTTATGTATTTTGAGCCGTAGAATTCGAAAATGACCTCCGTTTTGTTCCGGCACGTCAGGTTTTTTTTTAATTGCGAAAATTCGATTTTTCAAAAATTCAAATTTTTTTTTCTTATCGCTTTAATAACATCTACGATCAAAATTTTTAAACTTCCGGATATAAGTTTTCCTACGTAATTTTTGCCGTAAATTCCAAATCCGTCGTCAAAATTGAGCTAGCAATCAGTTTAAGGCCTCAAAAATGCATTTAAACATGAAAAAAGTCGATTTTACTGACTCCACTTTCAATGAGCTATATCTCGTCATCTATAACGAATTTTTTAACGTACAAATGCTCGTTGGAAAGAAATTTTTCTAACCTTTAAAATGAGATGTCGCTCGTTAAATTAGATCCATTGTAGTCTGAGTTATCACAGATTCAAGTAAACTGATTTTTCCGGAAATCGTACGAAAATCAAATCTAGCTTACGAATAGCAAAGTGAGCAATAAAGCGCATTGCATTTGCGGTCTATAGCTTTCAATACAAAACAAAAACATGATACATAGTAGTATATGCTGGAAGGCTGCGAGTGTATTTGCTAGACAACACTATAGTTGGCGCGGCAGTCGCACTGCACGAACAGCTGATTTACCTAAGTATAACCTTTCAGTGTGAATGTGTTGTGAACATCAATTCACATTAGATTTCTTGTTTTGCCTTGCATATTACAATGAATTAACTATTTATTTATAAAGCAAATTGATTAAAGTCTAGAAAATGTTGCAAAACAGAATGTACCAATTTGTGAATAGTCTTAGTAAGTTTTGCTACGTGTCTGGTGAGTGTGTATTTGATGCAAACAGGAGACAGTTTACGCCGGCATTACAAAGTGCATATGAAGCTTTTTTGGCTTTGAAATAAACAATTGGGGCAAATCGTGGGTTCCTGATGTAATATGCTTAGATTGTTTAATAAAGTTGTCAAACGGAGATCGTAATCTTCCTTATTCTGTACCTACATTGTGGAGAGAGCAGAAAGACCACGTGCATGACTGTTATTTTTGTCTCACCAAAATACAAGGATTTTCATTCAAAAACAAAAGTCATATAAAATATCCAGTAGTTTCATCAGTCACAAGGCCTGTACTTGGCGTTCCACCACACAGATCAGTCTCCCTATCAGAGAAGCTCACGAATTCAGAAGCATCATCACAAGAAGTAGTTGAAAGTTAACCGGTCAGTATGGAATACTCGTCGTCCGACTTTGAATCTAATTCGCAATTACAACGAAACTTGATCGAACCAAAGCTATTTAATGAAGTAGAACTTAATGATCTGATCCGTGATTTGAATCTCTCCAAGGCTAAAGCTGAAATATTAGCTTCTCGCCTCAAAGAAAAAAATTTACTTGAAAAAGGCATTAAAATAAGTTTCCGTAACCGAGAAGAAAGATTCAGATATTATTTTGCAAAAGAAAATAACGTTTTGTTTTGTAATGATATCGAAGGTCTATTTAGTGAACTTCAGCTTGAATTTGTAGTTAACGAATGGCGTCTGTTTATTGACTTTAATAAGACAAGTTTGATATCTATGCTCTTGCACAATGGGAACGAAAAGCTATCCAGTTTTTTATGCTACACAAACTAAGGAATGTTACGAAAATGTAAAAATGTTGTTAGAAAAAATTGATTGTGATAAGCATCAATGGAATGTATGTGAAGATTTCAAGATAATAAGTATTATTTTGGGTTTACAATTAGGTTACACAAAGTACATGTGTTTTTTATGTGAATGGGATAGTCGAAATAAAATAGCACATTATACACAAAAAATCTGGCCTTCGCGGATGGAATTAATAGCTGGAGAAAAACACATTATTGTAGAGCCCCTTATTGATTCTCAAAACGTGTTCTTACCACCGTTGCACATCAAATTAGGATGAGTGAAAAGTTTTATTAAGGAACTAGTCAAGCAATCTCCTGAAGCATATTTATATTTACAAGAGAAGTTTCCTACAATCACTGTTGCTAAACTGAAAGAAGGCGTACTTGTTGGTCCTGGCATAAGAAAACTTATACTCGATGACAATTTCGAGAACAAGCTCGTAGATGTACACTTGAAGACATGGAAATCAATAAAAAATGTGATTAATAATTTTTTAGGGAACAAAAAATCAGATAATTATGCAGTACTAGTCAACGAAATGAAAGAAAATTTCCAAGAAATGAAAGTAAATATGTCTTTAAAAATTCACATCATGGACTCCCATTTAGATTTCTTCCCAGAAAATCTTGGAGCAGTGAGTGATGAACATGGGGAAAGATTTCATCAAGAAATAGCAGAATTAGAAAAGAGGTACAAATCTACAAAAAGTGCGAATATGTTAGCCGATTACTGTTGGTCAGTTTTATCTGAAAATTGTATAGATCACAAAAGAAAGGTAACCAGAAAAAGTTTTCCGATACACACGAAGAATAAGTAAAAGAGCCAGTAAAAATTATGATTGTATATAATGTAAATAAAAATATTCTAAAATGTAGTTAATATTAGAATAAAATTGCAGTTTTTTTTTAAATAAAAAAAAATTGGTTTTATAATATATACATCCCAACGTTATCAGGCTGTTAGCAACTAACAAAATCAGGCTCGTATTTAAAATGTAAGGGTTTTCTATTATGTTTTTGTTTTGTATTGAAAGCTATAGACCGCGAATGCAATGCCTCTCGCTTTATTACTCACTTTGCTATTCGTAAGCTAGATTTGATTTTCGTACGATTTCCGGAAAAATCAGTTTACTTGAATCTGTGATAACTCAGGCTACAATGGATCTAATTTAACGAGCGACATTTCATTTTAAAGGTTAGAAAAGTTGCTTTCCAATGAGCATTTGTACGTTAAAAAAATTCGTTATAGATGATGAGATATAGCTCATTGAAAGTGGAGTCAGTAAAATCGACTTTTTTCATGTTTAAATGCATTTTTGAGGCCTTAAACTGATTGCTAGCTCAATTCTGACGACGGATTTGGAATCTACGGCAAAAATTAGGTAGGAAACTTATATTATTATTATTATGTAGATGTTATTAAAGCGATATTCTTGGGTATATATTATATAGTTGTTGCAGGTATAAATGTAATTTACGGATTGATTTAATGCAGGAAGCTATGATGCGTCGATTGAAGAAGAGGCGATGATTTTCATTAAGGAGATTTTTTTAAAGGGGGTAATTCTTTGACAAATTGAAAGGTTGGTGTTTGAGGTGATTTTGTACAAATAGCAGTGACATAAAAACTTTGTTCGCTCTTGTATTAGAGGTAATTTAGATTCGACTAGAAGGATATTTGTGGGAGTACTTTTACGAAAGCCCAAAGCCAGTCTGATTGCAGAGAACTGCACTCTCTCAAGTTTTTCTATTTATTTAATTTGAGTAGGAAAGTAAATGAAGCAACCGTAGTCGAGACAAGAGCGAACATAGCTTTTATACATAGTTAAAAGCGTTTCCAAGTCGTCGCGTCACCAGGTACCTCTTACGAATTTTAATATATTCAAGGGTCGTATGCTTTTTGTTAGAACTGAATCGATATATTCTTTGAAGTTTAATTTGTAATCGAGAATTATACCTAAGAACTTTATAGAGTCGCTTGATTCTACGGTAACATTGTCAATGATAATTTAGGATGAGCTAGGGGGAATATTTACTCGTATGTTGTTGAAATCCATGGTCACTATTTTCGTTGGGTAAAAATCAAGTCCAAGGTCTGAGAGCCTGCGGTGGATTATGTTTATAGTTTTTTAGAGCAGTATGATACGGGATTAATATTTTGACTATAGTACGCAGCAATATCGTCGGCGAATTGGAATATATTGATACTTTTTGGTAAGCCATTAACAATATCGGCCACATAAATACAAAAAAAAATAAAGGGTTCAAGACACTGCCCTGCGGTACCCCGCACTTTATTATCCTTGGTGCACAGCCCAAGCTGTGAGTGTAGATGATTCTTCCTGTTAGTAGAAACTGAATAAATTTTACTAGATTTGAGGGGCAGCTGATTTTGGCTAGCTTTTCGAGAAGCAGATTGATCACGACTTTATCAAAGGCGCCACTGACATTGAAGAAATCAGCTACGACACTGTTTTTGTTGGCGAAGCTCTCTTTACCAAATATCAGGAAGTTAGTGAGATTGTCAGTTATGTTTTGACCTTTGCGAAAGCCTGATTGGCTATTAGGGAGAAGATTGCGATACTTACCATTGCAATCTGTTTTTTTGTAGAGTTTCGACGAATTTGCATTGGCAAAAGGTGAGAGTTATTGGGCGAAAATTTATACCGTCGGATTTATTTATGAAGTGTACAAACGAATTTATCCAAGAGGTAGGATAAAAATCAGTTAAGTACATTTTGTTGAAAATGTCGAGTAGGATAATATAACATATACAAACACCGAATATGAACATTTAAACAAGTAATTAAAGAGTCAACGACACGGCGAAGGATACAACTAATCGATTGACGCGTCTATTAATCCGCTTAGGCATATTAGAATATAAGGATACGCCTACTAGAGACTGGGTATATAAGACGAGCTTGGTTGTGCTCTTAGATTCTTATCTGCTTGTCGTTATTCTCTCCACTAGCGTGCAAAAATACTCGTCTCTAAACGAGAGAAAACACGATACTTTCTCAAGTCCATCTTTATGGATAGATCTAAGCTAGAAAGAGAATTGATGCTCCACCGTTCTCTCTTGACCGATTGAACGAAGAAACCTTTTTTCAGAAAACTAAATATTTGTCTCTACCTAATTCGAGATCAGTGTTCCTACGGTGAAGCGACAAAGCTGTTCGCTCGCTCAACGGAGTTTTTTCTAGAATATAATTCCATTTCACTATATATACGCGACTAAATCAGGATCTTAAAAATTTAATTTATTTTATAAGTCACAATAAGCTTGTATTTTAAGGATAAACGGTTGATGGTGTCGAAGTCAATTCTATCCATGCCAAGAGAGGAATGTAGATTTTTACTTTCGAGCGCAACATTAAAATATGTAAAGTTAAAGGGAACGTTTATAAAGTCGTTTTCATCACAAGCAAGGTGGTTAGGATCAATAGCACAATAAGTAGGGCTAATTTTGTCTAAAGCAACATCAATTTTAGATCTAGTTTGAAGATTTTCCGAGAAATAATCGGGTTACTTTTATCCTATTTATTTTTTAAAACTTTAGAAGTATTCCAAATATAGCTGTTATTCGTTCTAAAATTGATTTTACTGACAAAAGATCTATACTGAGGTCATCTTTTTTTTTTTTAAAGTCTGGTAGCTTGGGCTCAAAATTTTTTGTCGGCAATCGTAACGGATCTTTTTTCAAGCAAAGTATAAATAAAATCCGGAATACAAAGATGGAATTTCATTTAATTTATTCGCCGATAAAATCAACGATAAAAAAATAGTAGCGGGCGATGACGCTTTCCACTGCAATTCTACACTCCAGAGCAGACGCAGTTTGGGGTCCAGCTACTTCAGGTTGCCTCTTTCATAATGATAGTAATAAACGGTGTATTAAAAAACAAAAAGAAAAATTACATAAAATAGGTATACAAATTCGGCGCAGAAAAGAAACGACACGTATGCATCGCGCAGATCGGTGCAATACGAGCACTCGAGAAAACGTGCACCCAAAAAAAGTGGGCGCTGCACTCGCGCCACTCGGCAGAGACAACACTGGCGCACGTCGCCTTGTAAACTTTAACAATGAAAAATGGCAACGAGTGAACGGGTGCGCCAAATATGAACAGGGAAGCGAACGCGCTTAACCTCTTTGCAGTTTGAATTTACAAAAAGTGTAGCCTAACCGATGTCGAGTCACAACGCTTGTACGCTTTGTAAAAACAAAAAAAATGACGGAGGACAGGTTAGTAACGACAAAAAAAGAAATGATAAGCTGGCGAGAGAAGAAAACAGGAGAGAGAAATCCATGTAATGAACTAGTACTCATGCTGTACGCATGCTGAAATATTACTAGGAATCTTACTTTCAGGATTTTTTATTATAAATTCTAATTATTACATTTTTTTTCTTCTGTAAACTTTCCAAATTTTTAAATCCTAGATCATCAAATACAACATCTATATAACGTAACGTAACGAACGTAAGCTTTGAAATGTCCCGTAATGAAACTGAAATAAGCTTGAGAAAAATCACCAAAAGTTATAAATTTAGATAGCTGTAACAAATGCATTATTGTCATTCAGTCAAAGAAGTGAATCTTCATGTCTTGGAAAACGTGATTCTACCACTTTCAATATAAGACAAAAACAATAGAATTTGAGCTTGAAATTCATAATAAAGTATCAGCTTAACGAAACATAAAATTAAATTTAGAGTTTTTATTAATTGATAGATAAATTAGTTATTATATTTTACTTATACCTCAAATGTTTTATATTTACATATTTTATGAGCTGATCTACACACTTATATTTGGAAAAATTTGATTTGTTCTCAATATATAACATTATAGTTAACTAATGATGAATATAGGGAAGAAGATAATATCTACTGACCATTATTTATGGCAAAAGCTGTGTCACCAAAAAATTACATTTTATTTATTTTAGAATCAGTTTAAAAAGAATTAATTATAAAATTTCTTATAAATTACTTTACAGGGTGACACTTCAAAGATTTCAATTACAATGTAAAATATTATTTAGTACTTAAACAAAATCACATATTTCCAAATGAAAAGGTTCACACCTATTACGACGGAACTATTAATGCGGAGAAGGAATCGGCTGTGCACCTGTGGTACACTGCCATGGATGATGCGCTCGCGCGCTAAATGTTTATTATCAAAAACAGGGTTACCGTGACGTTTTTGAATTTTTTTTATGTTCCCAATAATTCACCCTTTGGATACATACTTGAAATTGATTTAAAGTATCCGATGGAAATTCACGACGCACATAAAGATTTACTATTTTGTTTGGAGCATAAGTCTTCTCCATAATCTAAACTAAAAAAAACTCATGACGACTCTGGATGATAAAAAACGTTACGTGATCCACTATTAAGCGTTGAAGCAAATAATAAAGCATGGTTTGCGTCTTAAAAAATCCATCGGGCTTTGAAATTTGCTCAGCGTGCATGGTTGAAGAAATATATTGATTTAAATAGTGACATTCATAAATAGGCGAACAATGAGTTTGAGAAAATGCTATTTAAACTATTCAACAACGCCGTGTACAGGAAGACTGAAAATTGAAAAGAAATGCATCGATGTGAAATTGGTGAGCAAGTGGGATGGGTGATATGGTGCTGAAACTCTAATAGCTCTGCTAAATTTCCATAGAAGAGATATTTTTGACGATGAGCTAGTGGTGATTCTGTTCTTGCGAACGGAAATAACAGCGAGAAAACCCATATACATTGATCTTCCTGTCCTAGACTTATTGGAAACTCTCGTGTATCGATTCCACTACGACTATATGACTAATGCTATGGGTGAGCATTGCAAATTGTTATACACTGACACGGATAGTCTGGTGTATAAGATTACTAATACCGACATATACGATGTCATGCGTTGAGATATTTATGAATTAGATATCTCAGATTTTGACGAACAAAGTCAGTTCAATATTCCAAGAATCAATAAGAAAGTGGTTGAACTGATGAAAGATGAGAACAACGGTGAAATCATGTTGGAAATTATCGGACTCAGGAGTAAAATGTATAGCGTTAGACTTTAGAATAAAAATCCAATAAAAAAGACCAAAGGGCTAAAGAGATCCGAAGCTTATTGAAAGCTACGATCGTATTTGAAGACTGTATCAAGTGTCTTCGTGAGAATGTAACTTTAAGCCGAGAGCAAAAGTTCATCAGATCTCGCCATCATCAGTTATACAGCGATAGATAGACAAAGATAGCGCTTAGTACGCATAATAACAAACGGTTCTTACCTTCTGGTATCACCGATACACTTACTTGGGATTTGAAGCATTAGGAATGGTCTCGGTCGAGTCCCCAGCCACCGCGCCAGCCGCCACCGCCGTATTCCAGCATTGTCACCACTAACGAGTTGCCCATGAACTCGGAGAAGGAAGCAGAGGATGGGGTGGAGGAAATGTTAAATCAATCGCAACCACAGATTGTAGTGCTCATTCTCGTCGAAAAAAGTCGTCGACAATAGAAACAGCAATAGCAACAGTCTTCTGATTATATTCTAAGTCAAATTGCATCAAGGAAAAGAAAATTACTGGAAGTTAGATTTGTCGCTAAAATTTCAAAGTTTAGTGAATGAAAAAATAAAAAATTATTCTACTTCGAAGTAAATACAAAATATTCTACAAGTCATTTTTTTTCTACAAGTTGAGTTACTAATTTGTTATTACTATTACTAGTGAGTAATTTGTAATTACTAATTTGTTTTTTAAAGATGAATCTTACTTTTTCACAAGAGCTTTACAATTTGCATTGTGATATTCTTTGCCTCTGTCCGTGTGAAGTTTATTTAGTACCTGACCTTTCACCAAAACTGATTTTAGTGCCGCTACTACATCACTACCGGTTTTCTTTTTCACCGACACGGTCCACACATGCTTTCAGAAATTATCAATTATCGTGAAAAGCCAATTGTAGCCGCGATGTTTTCCAGAATAAGCCTGCATATCAACGAGATCGGCCTGCCAGGTCTCATTTATTCCTTGAATATCGTACTTTCATTATGGATAATTTTGTCTGGCTAGTTTGTGAAGCTCTTCCACCACTTTTTGATGCTCTATCAGATAACCCGCATACTTCTGTATTTTGAGTACCTATTTTGATCGCTGATCTATTTATTTCAACTAAGTCGTTGAGATTACTTTTCAAGTATGCTGTCATGGTGTCTGTAACAGTTTTGACTTCCAACTGATCGACGCGTTAAACAGTTTGCAAATTAATAGCATCGTCAGAATTTAGTGGTGGAGCAACATTCTCTGATCCTTTATTTCGCAGATCGAAGTGACCTTCTGACATGAGCTTGACTTGGTGGACCAAAGTGGTCGTTAGCTCGATGTCTAAGTTTACGTTCGAATAGATCAACGCTCATTTTAAATGGACGGCATTAATGTTCTCAATATATGTATATTTATCCTCGCGTAGTTCCTGAATTATCGAATGGATTTCGTTGATATGACTATTGTTACCTACTGATTATTCAGCTGCAAGTAATTAATTTAAGATCAACAACGAGCTTATTTGAATTGTCCCAATATATATAATCTATATTAGAGAGAGGGAAGGTCGATGGAAGAGTGTGGACGTGTCTTGGCTGTGAGTGAGTGTTTTAGTGAGAAAGTTAAAGAGGAAAAGTGTTTGAGGAGAGAAATAGAGGTGAAAAGAGCGTGAAGGCGGAAGAGGAGTGGAGTAGAGAGAGAGAGAGAGGCTAGGAGAAGAGCAGGAAAAAGCAGAGAGAGAGGAATAAAGAAAAAAAGAAAAATTGAGATTAAGAGAGAAAATCAGGAAGCGGGAAAGGCAGGTAGAGAGGAGAGGCGGTAAGAAGTAAAGGCGGAGACAGAAAAGGTAAGACAGGGAATAATGGTGGGATCACGAGTAGAATTAGAGTCGAATTAAGGCGTATGGGATAGTGATGGAAAGATTTGTGACAACAGAAAAATTAAGAGATAAAGGTGGAAGGGTGGATAAGAAAGGCCCAGAGGAGGAAAAGAAGAAATGAGTAAAGGTGGCAAGGGGGAGAGAGAGCGGAGAGGGGCTGAGGGAGAATAATAGAGGAGAAATGAGAGAGGCAAAGAGATGCAAGAGTGAAAGCGAGGGGAGCGAAACGGAAGGGGAGGGGGGAGAAGGATTGGACAACACGATAAGAGAAGTGGGAAAAAGTAGTGGTACAGAAGATATAATGGAAAAGATACGGGCAGATATAAGGGATTTAAGAGAGGTATGGGAGGATAAAAGGAAAGAATGGACAGAAATGTTTAAAGAAATAATGGGAAAAATGGAAAGAATGGAGGCAGAGGGGAAAAGAAGAGAAGAAAGATAGGAGAAAGAAATAGGAAAAGGTAGGAGAGGACAAGAGAGAGAGAGAAGAAAGAAAGAAAGAGACGAAAGAAGAAAGGGAAAAAGAATAGAGAAAAGAAACTGCAGGAAAAATGGGGAGAGAGGATGAACCAGTTGGAAGAGGAGTGCGTGAAACTAAAAGAAAGTATAGAAGGAGGAAACAAGAAGCAAAGAGGAACAGAAGTAGGTAATAAGGAAGAAATAGAGTATATGAGAGAAAAAATGGATAGAGAAAGTAGGATAAACAATATAATAGTGACAGACTTAGAGGGTGAGTTAAGATGGGAAAAGAAGGGTGAGGCAGAGGACTGGTTAAGAGAGGAACTAGAAATGAAAGGGGAGATAGTGAATCTGAGAAGAATAGGAGGGACAGCGGGGAAGGGTGATCGGAGAGAAAAAGGAAAAAATATGTGGCAAATTAGATGCGCTTCGTGGGAACAAAAAGAAGGAATTATGAAGAAGAAAAAGAAGCTGGGGCAGAAAAAGATATATATAGATCAGGACTGGACGTGGAAGCAGAGGAAGATAAGAGAGAGAGTAAAAAGAAAAGCGAGAGAAATAAAAAGTAAAGGAAAAGAGGTAAAGATATGGCATAACGGGGTGAAGTCAGAGGAAGAAGAATGGTGGTGGAGCGAGAAAGAAGGAAAAATTGTAGGAAAAAGGGCGGAAGGGTTTCGAAAACAATAGGGATAAAAGAGAGAGAGAGAGAGGAGGAAAGGGAGAGAGAGGAAAGAAAGGTAATAAAGATACTATTCTGGAACGTGGCGGGGATGAGGAGCATGGAGGAAGACGACTGGGAATATGTTAGGGAATTCGATACAATAGGGCTAACGGAAACCTGGGTGAAGAGGCAAGGGGCAAGAACTGGTGTGGAGAAACAACTGAAAGGGTACAACATAGAGTGGAGAGACTCAAGAAGGGAAAGAACAAGGGAAAGAGAAATAGGGGGAGGAATAATGGCGGTAAGAGTGAGGAAAGGGATGAGTAAGGTTGAATGGAAGAAAGAAAGGACAAGTGAGATAATAGTAGGAGAAATAAAGATCGGAGGTAGGAAATACATGATAGCATCGGTGTATATGCAACATGAGAAGAAGGAAAAATATAAATACCTAAGCGAAGAGATAGAGGAGAACAGAGGAAAAACAATAATTATAGGAGAAGACTTCAACGCAAGAACAGGGAATGAAGGGAGAGAATGAGAGACAGAAGAAAACCTAGAAGAAATAAAGGCCAAGGATAAAGTGTTAAACGCAGAGGGAGAAGAAATGATAAAATGGCTAGGATAAATGGGCTTAGTGATAACGAATGGGAGAAAAGAAGGAGATGAAGAGAGAGAAATAACATATATAGGAGCGAGAGGAATGTCAACGATAGACTATGTAGTAGGTAACGAGGAAGGTGATGAGGCAATTAAAAGGGTATAAATAAAAGAGGGGGTAAAGTCGGACCACTTACCAATAGAGGTGGAATTGGGAGACGAAATAGCGGAAGAAAGAAAAGAAGAGGAAGAAAGAATGATAGACGACTGGAGCGAAGAAAGTATAAAGGAGTATCAGAGATGGATAGACGCAATAGAGGGAACAGAAAAATGGAAAGAGATAAAAAATAGAATGAAGAACGCAGTTGTAAAAAAGAAGATAAGAAACAAAAAAGGATCGAACAAAAGCTGGTGGAGAAAAGAATGTAAGATAAAAAGGATTAGGGTGATGGCGGAGTTAAATAAGGTAAGAAAAGGGGAAGGAGACAGAGGCAAATACCTAGAAGCAAAGAGAGAATACAGAGAGGAAATAAGAAAAGTAAAAGAAGATGAGGGGAAAAGAGTGGCAGAAGAAATAAGGAAAGATAAGACGAGAAGAAAATTCGACGAAGAATAAAATTGCGCGAAATAGTTGAGGCCACAGTAGATGATATTAATTTATAGATGGTTGTACAATCTATGTACAGCCATCTATAAATGGTTGATTGTAGATGATATTAATTGTACAACCATTTCAACTGTCTTTATCCTTTTCTCATTTAATGTCTTGCCACTATGCATTTCTAAATTAAACCCACTTTGATCAAAATTATATACAGGGTGAGTCATTTTAATTTCCCCAGTCTAATAACTTTTGAAACAAGCAAATTACGCAAAAATGTTTCAGACCAAAGTTGTAGGGGTTCAAGGGGGACATCTAGGGGTGACTTTGAAATTGACCTTGAGCTTGACCTTGACGGCTTTCTCAAGGTCAAGTCTATTTTTTTATTGGGAACCCCTATTTCTGACCTCGGAATCGGAGAGAGCGGGAAATTTTACATCCAGATAACATCTTTTAACATGGGTCAAAATAAACCCTTAAGGTCATGCTAAGGTCAAAACTATCCTGGAACAAGAATCGAACAATGTAAGCAAAATACGAAAAAATGACTCAGAAAAAAGTTGTAGGAGTTCAAGGGGGACGTCTAGGGGTGACTTTGAAATTGACCTTGAGCTTGACCTTGACGGCTTTCTCAAGGTCAAGTCTATTTTTTTATTGGGAACCCTTATTTCTGACCTCGGAATCGGAAAGAGCAGGAAATTTTACAGGATTTAAATTTTTTAAATTTTAAAATTTTTTAAATTTAATTTTTTTAAATTTTACGGGACTATTCTTGTTTCCGTTCCCTATCCTTTTTTATTTTTCACCGGACTGTATGATTATTATTAATAAATTTCAAATATTGGAAGTTGTTGCTAATAATTTGCTATTACAAGTCTATTAAATTAATGAAACTATTTCAGTATCAATCTGATGTTCTGCAAAGAAATAAGAGTAAAAGTTAAATACATAAGGATAAATTTCATGTTCAATGAAGAATCTATTACATTTGGAAGTCGTTTTGAAAGTAATCGCAATACGTTCAGTCGTGATTTCAATTTTGAAAAAGCTTTAAATATTACTTTTGTTTTAACCATGCTTGTGTTCATTGTATCACTATCATTATTTCTTCATATTTGAATAAGAGACCTTTCTTATTGCCATCGATCATATGAAATCTAATTTGGACAATATTGCCTCTGTTTTCAGTAATATTTAATTTGTATCATCTTTCTATGATCTTTGCCTTTGTTGATTTGTATTGAGGTTTTTTGAAAAAATCTTTTAAATATGGCTGATTTTACCCCAACAGAGATAGTTGATATGATTTGGATTTTAGGAGAATGTAGAGGTAATTACCGTGAAGCGTCAAGGTTGTATCGAATTCGATACCCACAAAGGCGCCATCCTGATCACCGTACCATTCATCGTCTTGAAGAAAGAGCTCGACAAAGGCATCTACGAAGAAGTCGACCAAGACATGAGTATGATGATAGAGATGCTAGGGTTTTGGTTGTCTTAGGATTGGTTCACCTAAATCCTCATATCAGCAGCCGACAAATAGAGAGAGAAACAGGAATACCTCAGAGAACCGTTATTAGAATTTTAAGAAGTAATAGATATCATCCGTATCATATTACCTTAACACAAGCATTAAACGCTAATGATATGAGAAACAGAGTAAATTTCTGTCGGTGGGCTCTACAGATGATTTTGCAGGATCCGAATTTTTTTAATTATGTCCTTTTTTCTGATGAAGCTACGTTTCATAGTACTGGCCAATTGAATCGTCACAACAGTCATTATTGGTCTGATCAGAATCCTCACTGGTACAGACCAGTCGATAATCAACATCGTTGGAGTGTAAATGTATGGTGTGGAATAGTTAATGGTCATCTCATCGGGCCATTCTTTTTTGAAGAAAACGTCAACGGCAATGCTATTTTAGAACTTGTAAGGGATCATCTCCCACTTTTACTTGAAGACGTAGATCTTGAGACTAGACGTCGAATGTGGATACAACTGGATGGTGCAGGACCGCATTTCGCTTTAATTGTACGAGAGTTTTTAAATAGAAATTTCCAACAAAGGTGGATTGGAAGAGGTGGTCCAGTTGCTTGGCCTGCACGATCACCGGACTTAACTTCCCCAGATTTCTTCCTTTGGGGATACTTAAAAAATACTGTGTTCGCCGAAGCGCCCACAACAAGGGAGAATATGATAGAAAGGATTAGAGTTGCATGTAGACAAATCTCTAGAGATATCTTACTGCGCACTATTGAAAGCTTCGAACAGAGGCTCAGGCAATGCATCGACGTAAATGGTAATAATTTCGAGCAAAACCGATAGGAAATAAGTTTATTCTAGTTTCATCACGAATTGTGAGAGGCAAGGGGACTCACATTAATAAAGCACCCCAAATCGTGAGAGGCAAGGGGATTCACGTTAATAAAGCACCCCGAATCGTGAGAGGCAAGGGGACTCACGTTAATAAAGCACCCCAGAGGGAACATAATCCTATTACGTCCACGTCGTTGTTCCTGGGTAGTGCTAAAGATAGGAAGTTTATGATCTTAAACATCAGCATCGTTAGTACATGGCCAGTCCCTTATTCTTTGGAAGTTTATTTAACAACGGTCATATGCGATAAAAGCTTCGCCTCGAAATGTAACAAAAATAAGAGAATTTTCAAGAATTTGACCTTTGCTTCACATTGAGAATAGAAGTACGACAAAGGTCTTCGATGCTCGTTAATCCTTTTGATGTTTGAAAGCGGCTTCAATTTCTTAAGTAAAAATTGAAATATTGTTTATGTTCTTATGAAAAAAAACTAAATAGATACTTGAACGTAAAATTTCCCGCTCTTTCTGATCCTGAGATCAGAAATAGGGGTTTCCATTAAAAAAATAGAAATGACCTTGAGAAAACCGTCAAGGTCAAGCTCAAGGTCAATTTCAAAGTCACCCCTAGATGTCCCCCTTGAATCCCTACAACTTTGGTCTGAAACATTTTTGCGTAATTTGCTTGTTTCAAAAGTTATTAGACTGGGGAAATTAAAATGACTCACCCTGTATATTACTTGCTCTTTTTTGAGATTATTCAGATTTCACTTCATTAACAAAATTTTGACAGTTCAGCTGTAGATTAGGCTCATTATCAATAGATACCTTTGTTACATGTTTCGTTATTTTATATGATACAATTGCATGTTTTTTTTTAAATAACAATATCCACTTTAGTGATGCTTTAAATCAAGGCACATTCAATTCATGCTTCTTTTCACCCATCTTTTAAGATCTAAATCATGAACTGTTAACTTCCGGTTTAAAGTATCTTTAGTTTTTTGTAGAGTATATTCTAAAATTTTAAACAAATTATCTCTTCTAGTTCCGTGTACGGAAATTTTCTGTTTCCATATTCTCAACTAACGTTCTAATTTGACTAATTTATGCTTACTTTGAACGGAACTTAAAGACAGCTTCTTTTTCTTCCACTTTCCTAGTATTCAACAGCTTTTCTTTTGTATCCATCATCGACTGTTGTATTAGTTATAATACAATTAGGCACCTCAGCATAATCTTCAGCATGTATTTCCTTAAAATCATCGACAATCACGTCTGGATTAATACCAAAATCATCATATAGGAAACATAAATTGTCACTTATTTCATAATCAATGCCTCAATAATAACCTTCAATACTTTTTTTCAATACATCTTTGATATAATCGTGTAGCTGTTTCTCTCCGTCGTTCAATTTTGGTATATTTTCCACTATTTCAGTTACATGGAATGTTTTTAATAAACATTGCATGACATTGTGAATTTCGATTGCTATTATCACACAATATTGATACTCAAAAAAAACAAACTACATGAACAGTAAAAAACGGGATTGTGAATATTCTAGTAAGACTGGAAGTAATTTCTGAAACAATTTTATGCGTAAAATTTGAATCCATCCTCAGAATTGAGCCGTCACATCACGCTTTCAAAAGCGTGATATTAAGAATTCTCAAAAAGATATCCTAACGTAAGCGTGCTAAAGCCTTTAGGCTAGATTTTTACCTATATTCAAAGTTATGTGACATCGTAAATGAATTTTATTTCCACAAACGGACCGTACACCATAAAGTAGTACTCCTACTCTTCAAAATCCACTTTATAGATTAGGAATACATTTTTCTTCATCGAGACGATCGGAGATTGCCCGTGAGGTTAATCAGTAGCTATACGAGTGAAGTTGATCAGGGGTATTCAGGGGATAAGCGAGTGAAGTTAATGAGGGAGTGTTTAGAGGTATCCGACTGGGGTTAACCGGGGGTATACGAGTAGGGTTAATCAGGGGACGAGGTTGATCAGGTGGTATGCGAGTGGGGCTAATCAGGGTGTTAATCAGAAAGTTGATTAGGGGGTATGCGTATGGAGTTAATCACTGGGTGTTTAGGAGATACACCGGAACGCTTTAGGTTTATTCGTATTATTTTTCACAAGATAGATCGTTTTTTTAATTTTTTTATGATCCGTTTTTGAGTTCGGATGGTAAAAATATATACTCTAAATACAGTCTTACCCCTGTATAACGTAGGGCTCGTAACCCCCAGTGACAAAATCTGTCATAAATACCGAAGATATTGCTGTAACAGGGTTTTGGGTTGGCTTTTGAGGGTGGTTTCCAGACCCCAAATTTCTTTTCTAGCACAACAACAATATAATTCTTTCATCAATTTTTGAGCGTCAGAGCAAATAAAAAATCAGCGAAATTGGTGATTGGAAACTATTCATATAGCAATAATAGGGTTTAGGGGTGATTCAGTCTCAAAATATTAAATAACGAAAAAACTCCGAAGCTAGTCAATATTATTTTATCATTTTCTAGATGAAAATTAATTTTTTAATTTTTATGGTAATTTAGTGATTTTTTACTTGAAAAATCCAATCAAAAAAGTTGTTCTTTCCCTTTATATCGTAAGAGTTGCAACCCCCAGAGACAAAACCTATATAGTTATATTCACTTTTTTATAACGAATTTTTCAAATTTTTTGTTGTCGAAAAATATTGATATAAACCGAAGATATTGCTGTAATAGTGTTTTAGGAGTAGTTTTTGAGGGTGCTCTTCAGCTCTTACATTTATTTTCCTACAGACTAACAGTGTCATTGTCTAGCCCACTTTTAAACGACATAGTATATGGAAAAACAGCAAAATTGATGATCAGCAACTATTCATATAGTATTAATAGGGTTTAGGGGTAGTTCACCCTCAAAATACATAAAAATGAAAAAACGCCGAAACACGTCAATTTTATTTTATCATTTCCTAGATGAAAATTTATTTTTCAATTTTTTTATGATAATTTTGTGATTCTGTACACGAAAAATCCACTAAAAAATGTAGCTTTTCCCCTGTACATCGTAGGGGTTCCAATCCCCCGAGTTCAAAACTATACGATTTTGTTGTTTTTCAAGTAAGAAAAATTTTCCATTTTGTTTCATCGAAAAAGATTTATTACAACCAAGGTTACTGCTGTTTAACTGTTTTTAGGGGTGACTTTTGAGGGTGGTTTTCACCCCCTAGACAGCTTTTTCCGCTGATAAAATAAATATGTATCTCTTATTTTTTCATAAAGTATAACATCTCAATTGCAATAAAATTGAAGGCGGACGGTTGGGAATGTTCCCTTGTCAGTCGAAAACAGACGCAGTCGAGAGGTGGCCGCTGAGGCCCTCTTGGCGCGCATCCACCATAATACGTGTGTCGAAACTTTCTGTGTCGATTCATAACTGTACACAAAACGTGGATACACTATTACATTCCTGAGACGAAGGAATAGTTAAAGCAGTGGATTGTGAAAGGTCAACTAGCTCCAAAGAAGATGAAGACAGTGAAATCTGCCGGCAAGGTTATGGCCACTGTTTTTTGTGATGCACGTAGTAATTATCTTCATCGACTACTTAGAATAAGGACAAACAATTACCGGAGAGTATTATGCGTCGTTGTTGGACCGGTAAAGCGAGAAAGGAAAAATGTTCTCATTTGAACAAAAAAAAAGTCTGTTTTATCAAGACAATGCACGATTGCACTCTTGTTTAGTTTCAATGGCTAAAATTAAGGAATTTAAGTTCGAATTAGCAGGCCATCCACCGTATTCACCAGATTTGGCCCTTAGTTCTCTTCTCTTAATTCTCAAACCTAAAAAAGTGGCTTGCCGGACAATAATTTATCTCCAACGAGGAGGTCATAACACAAACAAATGGCTATTTTGAGGAACTTCCATAATTATTTTTTTCTGATGGTTTAAAAAAACTTTATGGACATCTGAAAAAGTGTATCGAGCTAAAGGGAGATTATGTTGAAAAATAAAAAAATAATCTACCGGTCGACCTATGTAACTTTAATCAACAGAAATTTGGAAAACGAGCCCAATCATAGACAAAATTACTACTCGTATGTATGACATTATACTCTAGTCTCAATATTATTTATAATAGGATTTTATATATAAACGACTGAGTACGTATTGAGTTTATTACTTTTAAAGTTTTTTTGAATAGCAGAAATATCTTGAGTTCATTACTCGAGGTATTCCTGCTATTCGAAAAATGTTATACTTTATATATACAATAAAGTTTTATATTATACTTTATTCTATATATTAGATTTAATACTTTCAATCATTTACCTATTACTTATTAATATTACGAAAAAATTTGCACTATATAATTCTTATCATAAGAGTATCATTTAATAAAACTAATATACATTAAATATTATGTTTTGAACCTTTTCTGTGTTGATATATGTAAACTTACCTCGTTCAATAAAGTGCTACAATTTAAAACATAAAATTATATATTTTTTTGCCCATATCTTGAAAAGGGGATCTGATACGATTTTCGGACCTACTTTTTTGGATTCTGCAGGACTAATATAGGGTAGAACCATCATCCATTCTTTGCCACAATTTCGTAAAACTTTGAAGCCTCGGATGCTGACCGTGATAAGTATAAACGGTTTCTTGTCATTTTTTCGTAAAATACATATATAAAAAGTTATAAATTTTCAGGGTTGAAAATTTAACATTTTGAGTACCAATAATTTATAGTCTATTGAATATTTTTTTTAAGTAAAGAAGTAATTTACTCTTTTCGATTTTCTATGTCTATTAATCAATTACAATATTCAATTAACTAGTCGGAAACCTTTATTATCGTAATTTACAAGTAGTGCTTTTTACACCCGACAGCGCGCGCACACATTAGCTTGTGTAACGCTTATGAATCCGCTAGCCAAGCATGCGATTTTTCTTGGCTCTTTAATAATTAATTTCTTACCAAATTCAAACTAATAATTGAAACGGTTTTACAATAGAATTTTTGACATGTTATTACGTCGGACATCCTATTGATGTAGACATCAACCTAAATAAGTATGTCAATACGTAAAATGAATTTTTATTATGCAATATTTTGAAGCATTTTACAAAACGATATTTGGTTATTCAAATTTTTTCGTAGGAGTTTTATTTTTAGATAAGAACGTACTTGTTTACGTTTTTGTGGAATCCGCGTGGTAGTTCCTTGTTTGAGCTTGCTGCCTGAACCACTGTGAACATCGAGTTTAACCGGTTACCATTTTGTTACAGATTTTTTTCTAGATTTATAGTTCTATTAGTGATTTTGTAAAAACAAAATTAATACGGTTGTCTGATAGCCAAGTACGTGAATTATAGCATACGTAATATGCGGTACTTATAGATGGTTCGATTGGCAGAGAAAAAGTTTAGACTGCAGCTGAGAAGGAAAAAGACTTTGTATACATTTGCATTTTGTCATTTCCGGATCATGGTAAATACTTCGTACTTTGAACTTTTTATTTTTCAATCATTTTATCAAGACACAAAAATTAACTATTACATATTTTTAATCGCCCTATAAATAAATATCGCAGTTATTTTTTTATAATAAGAAATAATTTTCGTAAAATTTGTAGTTTAATGAAATATTTCCAGTTGATAAGAAAATTTATAATATTTTTTAGAAACTTTTTTATATAACCTGACTTATAATTGCTACATTAAGTATACCAAAGATATTGCAAATTCTGAGTTAAAAGAAAATAGTAATGAACAGAATGTTATTAATGCCAATAGAGAGCGAAATTCTGAAGATTAAAATTCTATAAAGTTAAGATTTAAAGTATCCTTAAAGAAGTCTGTAGAAGTTGAAGTCACGATAAAATAATGTTTTTAACGATGACTCATAAATTAAAAGATGAAACATTTTGTAGAACTTCTCGTTTGTAATTAGATAGTAGATTCTATTCTCTCTAATGGTATATACTATCATGCCTCTTATCTACGTAATTACGAGAGAAAATACAACAAACAACATCAAAATGAAAATAAGCAACTTCCTTATTCTAGTCCAAATACTCACTGAAAATGAACTAAATGAAGACGGAATACATGAGAATTATATATTCAATAATGTCAACAATCAAAACTTACAAGGAAATGACCCCCTTCGCCTACGATTTTGCTACAATTTGGATATGTTTTTTAAGCTTATTGAAAAATAAAAGATACGTGTTTTTTTTTCGGCGAAAAAAACTTTCTAAGAGATGAAAGCCACCCTCGAAAATCACCCCTCAGAGCAGTTTTCTATGAATAATTCTGGTTTCAATTAATATTTTTCAACAAAATTTAAGCACATTTTTTCCACTTTGTTTCATTGAAAAATATTAATTGAAACCAAAAATATTGATTGAAAACTGTTCTGAGGGGTGATTTTCGATGGTGGCTTTCACGTCTTAGAAAGTTTTTTCCGCCGATAAAAAAACCGTACCTTTTATTTTTCAATAAACTATAACATATCCAAACGTAGCAAAATCGGAGGCAAAAAGTTAGAAACTTCCCTTGTTAGTGATAAATTAAGATTTACAAACGAATTTAGAAAGTATATTATTTAAATATAGTATTAAGAAAATATTTTGAATTAAGTTATTTGACACAATAAATAAAGAGGAATTATGATATTGAAAGTGGCTTTGACAATCGCATTTAAAAAAACATCTATTGTGAAAAAATATGCTTTACATTTACGTTTATCATTGAATAATATTGATTTTGACTTGAAGGATAAGTACTTTGACGAAATTAATTTTAGAACATCTTAGAATAGTTTTACAATTCCTGAGAGTTTTGTTAATTTTTCAGTACTTCGTTCAACATTAATGCTTTTAGATTAAAAATCAGAATATGAATGAAAATGATAAGATAGATTGAAAAGTACCGAAGGTTAAAAGTATTATTCAGATGATATATTATAATATATAACGGCCGGGGCCGTTTTCGCGGAAGATTGTCCGCGCGCGAGGCCGAGCATGGCCAAGCGGGCAAGCGAGCGAGGAGTGAAGAGAGAGAGACAGAACGAGACTCGATCAGGCGCGTGCCGTAGCGGTAGAGTGGGGAGAGAAAACGATTTTTCGGGAACTTCGACTGAGACCGGCGAGCTCGAAGGATCGTCACGTGCGTGCGCGACCAAAAAGAAAAGAGGAAGAATAGGAAAGCGACCGGCAGATAAGGAAAAGTGCGAGTGTGCGAGAAAATTGGAGACTATCCTCAAAGATCGCCGGAACCTGTGGATCGTCATCTCGAGCGGGCGATTATCAGGGGCAGAACTTGCCCGCCCGAGCAAGGGCGATAACGCGGGCGATTAGCAAGGAGTAGTCTGTCTGCAGCAGCTACTTCCCGGTGAGTTCCTCTCTGTTTATAAGCGACAACTTAGCGTGCGTTAGTTATGCGAGCGAGCGTCTCTCTCTCTAAAGTAGTATTGATAGCGAAATCTCGGCATGCGATAATTGTATAAAATTTGCCTAAAGTAAATAAAGCCCGATTTGACCTACTCAAGTATTGCCATTGTGTTGGGCGTACCCAGGAAGGCACCTCTGTCCCTTCCCACGCCCGTGATTAGAACCAACGCACGCTCTCGTGCTTAGCCGCGCTTTCGCGATCCCTTTTCAGGGCAGCGCGTGCCCGCCTGTATTCGGCGGAACGCCAGGAAGCGGCTAGCTGATCGGGGCGGCGGTGAGCCCCGCACCGACCAGTGAAAATAAAATCCTTAACGGGCCGCGAGAATAATTTGATTATTTCACAGGCCGTTACAAATATGATTGACCGCCGCAAGTGTATTCTCTTACACGTTTCCACTGGACCTTCTATTGATAATGCAATACAATGTAAAACAATTACAATTAAATTTAATCATTTTGAATTATCAATTTAGTACCCAGAACTTGAAAGGTATAAAATACGTTTAGCCCATTTTGCAGCCAAGACAACTGAAATTATCATCCTTTTTACCAACTCACTTCAATTCGACAATTTTCACATTAGGTGCATTTGATAATTTTAGTCATCAAGGCAGTTCTAAGTGGAAAGTTCCTCAACGAATTTAAAAAAACTAAGTATTACTGATAGCAATGGGTATTCATTGAGATCGTTCAACAAATCATTGAATAGTCAATTAAAAAAAGATTTCAGAAAAATTCTCAAATGAATAAACTTACCATAAAGTTTTATTGCTTCAACTACAGAAAATTTAGTCACGGTTGAATATTTTAATTGTACTATTTTATCTGTCGATCTAGGTATCTAGGTAATCTAGGTATCTGGACAAAAAGTCCAAACCGAAAAGTCCAGACCAAAAAGTCCAAAGTAATTAAAAGTCCAAAATAAAATTTTTTAATTCATTCTTAAAACAATAGAAGCAATTTCCGGGATGCGAATTTGTTTTTGTTTTTTTTTCACTATTCATAACCTTCATATACATTTTGTTTAAATTTTCCGTAATGGCACTGGCGACGTTGGAAATTATCCGAGTGGGTAATAAAATTTACGGGCATCTTGACGGCTTCTTGTACCGAGGGTCCGATTCCAAAGGCTGCGTGAAATATTGGAAGTGTCGGTACACCCCGCAGTGTCCAGCGCGTTTAACCACTGTAAATACTGGACGCAGTCTGATGGTACGTAAAGGTGGCTCACCAAGCTCGCACGTTGGACACGGAGCTGAGCCTGAAGAAGTTTCATCACTCCGCGTGATGTCAAATGTTACGCGTACTGCCCGGGAAAATCCGGAACGTCCGCCGTCGGCAGTTATGCGAGAGGTACAAGAAGCTGACTTAGCCGTGCAAGCTCGTCTCCCCAACCGCGACAACATTCGAAAACGAATACAGCGATACAGGGAACGTTTGCGATACTTACCTACAAATCCTACAAATATTCAAGATTTACAAGGTTATAATGCACTACAATGAAAATAATATTCTCGTTTCTTTTCTGACTTCATGCTCATATTTCAGAAATACCCGATGAGTTCACAAAGTCTTTAGCTGGTGAAAAATTCTTGTTGTATGATCCGTACGAAGATGACAATTACAATTTAGTTGGCTGTGGCAGAATTTTGGTATTCGCTACTCGTGAGAATTTGAATATTCTTTTTAAATCTGTCATTTGGTTTTTGGATGGAACGTTTCAAACGGTGCCCTTTATTTTTTTTCAATTATTTACTATAATGGGATCGGTAGTGCAAAAATACAGAGCAGAGCGTAAAATTGCTCTGCCCCTCGTCTACGCAATTATGGAAACTAAAAAAGAAGAGGCCTACTCGAAAGTACTCGAAGTAACTCTATCGCTCGCTGAAGCAGCAGGTATTCGAGTAAGATATCCTGTAACTGTTATGACAGATTTTGAAATGGCAATTATCAATGCTGCAAAGAAGTATTTCGAAGCAGATATTATAAGACTTTGTTTTTTTCATCTCTGTCAAAGCGTGTATCGCAAATTTCAAGCAGAAGGTCTTCAGCAACAGTACGGCGATGAAAATGATCCGAGCATCCGTGAAGCTGCACGTAGCATGTGTATTTTAGCTTTCGTACCTCCTGAAGATGTTCCTGATATTTTTGACGCTTTGGTAAACGAAGTACCAGAAAATTTCATTCATATAGCTTAATACTTTGAAATAAATTATGTTCGAGGTATAAGAGCTATTGGTAGAAGAAAAGCTGTGAAAGTACGATATGAACCTGCGTTATGGAACCAATATCATGCAGTTCTCCAAGGGACAGCGCGGACTAACAATGCCTCAGAAGGTTGGCATAATCGATTTCAGATATTAGTTGGGAGGCGCCACCCTAGCCTCTATAGCTTCTTGCGCGAGTTACAGAAAGAACAGGCTGACTTCGAGTACATGCTGCGTGAGTTAAGTCTAGGAAAAAAATTGAAAAGTTTGCCTACAACCAGGCTTCAGCGAGTTGAGAATCGTATTACCAGCATTGTAAAAAATTACCAAGAATACGTCGATGAAGAAAACGAACTTGAATACATTAAAACTCTCGGTTACTTTATTCACATGTAAACGTGGACGTAATAAATTATATTGGACATTTTATATTTTGGATTTTTCGGTTTGGATATTTCGGTTTGGACCTACTTTTGGACTTTTCGGTCTGGGCTTTTTGGTCTGGACTTTTCGGTTTGGACGTTTTGTCCTATAATCGTCGATCTAGCATAGTTTTTATGCAGAATGAATGCTTGTGTTGAAAGTGATGAATTATAACACAAATGATTATTATACAATTCTGAGTAACAAAATGTCCCGTCTTAGTCTATGTTTCATTAGTTGTTTAAAAATAACACTCGCCCATGTGCACAAGCTGGATTTTTACCTCTGTTACCTCATTCGGTTACTGAGCCTGATTGCTGTGTAATTTCAATGAAATCGTAGAACAACTTAAGTAACATTATTTATTAGTAACTTGCGACAAAGGCGTCTATAAACTTGTTCATATGATAAAATTCATGAAAAATGAACAAATGAAAAAATTGTTTCTAATGCTTGTTGATTTTCATAACGAAAACGTTCCTTATAGTTGTGTGAGAAAATATTTGTCTTATAGTGGTATGCTTAATGTACTTATAGAATGTGATATATTTGGTAATCATGTAGTTAAACAAGCGTTGAATAGCATTGGAAACTCTTATATGCTTGCAATTGAAAACTTTTTTTACACCAGACAGACTTGATAAATATAAAGATGAATTGCAAGTTTTAAAGGATTTGAACGATGCGATCGCTGAAAGAAATGTTAATGAAGCAAAGGAACTATTAGAAATATTTATTGAACTATCAAAAGATATAAGAAATGATTTTGGAACATTTGTTGCCAATGTTTAAATGTTTAATAATCTTCTCATGATGACTGACATTGCCCATAGTGGGCACAAATCAATTACAATTGGCCATTGAAAATTCTATGTTATCATTTGGACTTTGCTTCTTAATTTTTGGAATGTTATTTTATCGAATGACCTACAGGAATTTTAAATTATTAATATAATACATATATTTTATTCATAGATGAAAAAATAATTGAAAAATTCAATAAAAAGCGTTTAAAAACTGCATCAAATAACTTTTTTAGTAATTGTGGATGCGGTCGACATGGCATATACAGTCGATATTTATTTTTTCATAAATTAGCAAATAGATTTGAACTTATTAAATGCCAAACAATCAATACTGTTCATAATTTTATTGGTTCTAATTATACTAATAGAATATGAACTAAACCTAGTGAAATATCAAGCAAACCAGAAAAATATCTTCTTAATTTTGGATGAGGTATGTCAAAAAATAAAATAAAATTAAAAGAAAGCTACAACTCTGATAATAATTTAATAATAATTTATTAAATAATATAATAATAATAAATTTAATATCTAATCAAATATTAAACGATTGCTGAAGAATATTTGGTGAAAGAATATAAAAATAAACGCTGACTTGAAAAATTATAATAAACTTCGGTACCTAAATTATCACTAGAGCACAGAAACCTTGATCTCGAAAAATTGTTAACAACATCTACTTCCATTACTTTGCACATTCATCAAGCATTTTATGTAAAGTATCAATAAGTTAATTGTTTGTACCAAAAAAAGTTAACATATTATTACCGCCTTCAAATTAATTTTAAACGACATCGTGTTATTTTTTAGAAGCTTGAATAAAGTATTATTAGTTTGTTTGTGTCAAAAAAACAATACATACAAAAACAAATTTAATATATCTAAAGACAGAACTAAACAGAAAAATATTTATATTTTATTTATTCTATTATGTACAATATTTTGTGGATAATAAATCAGTATTCATTTATAATAAATCAATTATTAGTTTGAATTATAAGCTCTAATTGTAAGCTCAAAATCAGCAAATTTTAGTGCGGTGTGACGTAAATGAAAATTTTTGGAGAAAAATGGACTAAATCATTCTATTATAATCCTCCTATCCTCCTTATTTTTTTTATTGTAAAAAAAGAGAACCTAGCAAAGTGAAGCCATTTTATTCGTGAGCTGATTGGCTGAAAAATAGTTACGTAATCAGCTGTTGTGGATTATTATATATAGGTATATATTGTGTACGCTCATGAAAGATACCATAGATAAAATTAATGTTTGCAAAATGCATCAATATAGTGAGCATGAATTTCATATAAATTAATCGCTTTAATCATACCTAAAATAATGACTGACTGATACCTCAGTACAGAAATTAATTGAATTTTGCTCTATGCGAAGTTTAACTTTAAATAAAAAAAGTTAATCATGAAAGATATAAATTGGCCAATTATCACGATAAAATATTGTACAGTTTTAGTTAGCTTTATTAAGTTTCGTAAATTATTATAACATTTTTTTGAAAAGGCTCTAATTAGAACTGTGAACATTCTATACCGAAGTATGTTATTTACATTGTGAAGGATATGATTATAGAAAACTATAATGTTTTTAGAACTTACAATACATTTGTTATCGTGTTTTTCAAACTTGTAAATGATGATTTTGAATGATGAACACAGAATTTGGTATGATAAAAACTAAAAATTTCATTGATAACATTTTGAAATCACGAGTATATAACTGCATATTTATTTATCAATAAATAATATTGTCGGCCATATCTCACATCAAATCAAAAGAATATCTAATGCATATTGAATTTTTGAATATTCTATTTCGTCAATAAAACTGTGATCTATATTCGTGCATTAAAATGAATCCTACCTTAAATGTAAAGAAAAAAAGGAGCGCGCTAAACACTACTTGTAAATTGTCAAATTGACGATCTGAGCCCCAGAAGCGACCAAGAATAGCGGAGGGGATGACAATTACGGAAATTGAAATAGCTTTTTCAAAATCAATGCGTACTCTTTATCTATCGATATCCCGGCTTATATTCCACAGATTTTTATGATTTTTTTAAATTGATATATCGAAACAAGACAAACACTGATTTCAGCGTCTTATTATTATTAATATTTATTTATTATAATTATTAATATTTACTAACCTATTATAAGTATTAACTATTACACTTTTTTGCGCGCTCTTTATCTGTCGATACTTCTATTCCTTAGATTTTAATAATTTTTTTAAAAATCGATATAGCGAAACAAGACAAACACTGGTTTCAGCGTCTTATTATTTAATTATTAATACTTACCAATCTATTATAAGTATTCGCTATTACATTTTCTTGCGTGTACTTTATATGTCGATATGTCGACTTCTATTCCTTAGGTTTTGATGATTTTTAAAAATATTTATGTAACTAAAAAAGACAAACACTGATTTTAGCGTCTTATTATTCAATTATTGATACTTACGTCTTAAAATTGATCAAGGAATACTCTCAAATTTATTGAAATTTTCTGGAGAAAATTTTCGATTTTTCAAAACACCACCAAATTAATATTTCTAAAAAAAATTATCAAAAATATCTGAAAAATTCCTAGAGTATTTGTGGCTAATTCTAAGACTTTTTGTTTTTATAAATTTTTTCCTAAAACCTATAGTTTTTATGCAAAATATTATCAAACATTGTGCGAATTCTTTTCATTCGTTTTAACTTCTTTTTGAAAATCAACAATTTTCTCCAAAAAATTCGAACAAATTTGAGTGTTCTTTGATAAATTTTATAACATAAACTAAAAACTGAAAAAAAAAAAAATTTTTAAAATCAAAATTAAAAAATCAAAAAATTAAAAGTTAAAAGATTTCGATATTGATATGTTTTGTGGTAGAAAAAATTGATTAAAAAAATATTTGAATTTCTCATTATTCTGAATTTTGAGCCAGGAATATTGATTGATATCCAATCTGACTATTCAGTTGAATAAGTGAGCCTAGAGAAATTATTACTAATCTATTAAAAAATTACTATGCCCGAGAGAGAGAGAGAGAGAGAGAGAGAAGAGAGAGAGAGAGAGAGAGAGAGAGAGAGAGAGAGAGACGTAATTTTAAGTCGACCATATTAATTTTAGTATCAAAGATGGTATCAAAGTAGGGCATATTTACATTCTTGTAAGTTATTATCCATGTTAATTATTGATAAATTAAATTTACTGCTGACATAAATCTCACACTCATTGATATATAATACAAATATTTAAAAAATATACGGAAATTAAAAATTTCGCGAAATTCTTTAGCATTAACCACTCACAATGCTGGATGTCGCTGAATTAGAAAGAAATATAGCTTTGAAGATTTTTCTTGCTACACTAATAGTATGTAAATAGTCAGCGCAAAAATTTATGACATACTATAATTTCATAGGTTTTCTCACTATTTTTATGGAGTTTAATCATATTCCAATGACTTTATATGTATGACTAATGACTGATGACTGTATCTTCGAAAGGTTTTTAAATGAAAATAATGCTGATAACCGAAGATTTTCACGAAAGTAAACTTTCCAAATTGACTGTTACAATAGAACGCCCTTTACGGTACATTAATTATAATTTTGAAATAATCTAGTATTTATAGTTTAGAAAACATACATAAGATGTTTTAAAAAAATTAACTTCTTATTAATGTGCATATCATAAATTTAGACATTTGAAATTTCTCTATAAATGTTAAGTACGCGAAATAACTATAATATTATTTTGTAATCAAGTTAATATGGTTAAAAGAAAGCATACCAAAAATCAATAGCCATTGATTATTCATTGTTGTGTTTATTATTATTATATACAGTTTATACAGACTATAAGTGAAGAGTTGCTTAAAAATCGTCTTAAATACTACCACTCTAGGTCCAAAAACGCTGTCAAGTCTGTAATAGTGTACGAGATATACAACCCGGCCCGTCTAGATATAGTTTGTCCTCATGACAAAAGAAAACCTTTTACAAGTTCTCGTAAATATTTAAGTAGTACGGACCATCGCATGAGTACGCGCGTGTTTAAACCCGAAGTGATAGCTATTCGGCTGTTACTCTTGCAAGTAATTCCACGGACACGCAGGCCAGGGAGAGCTGGTCAGCTCGATGCACAATATAACAGTAAAGTACGCGCACTAAAGTAATAAAAGTTTGAGCAATCAGCACAAGATTATCGACAGTATTATCGACAGTAAATATCTTCATGCTGGTTAGTTGCAGTCATCTACAGTGCTCGAGCTGCAAAGCCAGGCCAACCGCACGTGGATCAGCTGACGCCTAAATACTTAAGAATGTAAGTCGACTTTTTTTTGGGACGTATCATATGGCCCGCAAATAAGCACACTTACAGCACCTTTCATAATTGATTTATTAATGCCACTGCTATTGATTGAACAATCGGTATGTGTATGTGTGTGTGTGTGTATATATGCATCGACAATCTTAACTGCGACTATTACGAGGGCTAGTTGCATGACTGACTCTTGGAAAAACTAACCTGTTGTTTCGCCGATCAAGAATTACAAAAGCGAGTACATGTGAGTAGGCATAAACTAAACGCAAAGCTGTGCGGCAGTACGAGACACTTACACAGTAATAACAGTAATTTCACGATTTTGGACTGCCGCTGCTCTCTCTCTCTCCCTCCCTCTCCCTCTCCCTCTCCCTCTCCCTCTCCCTCTCCCTTTCTCTATCTGTCTCTATTCTAGCAGATTTCCTTCAGCGCACAGATCCGGCAGCAAGATAGTCTTGTACAGATTTCTAGGGTCGTAAGTCATTAAAACTCCCTGCAGCTCCCCGCTGTGCTAGCTTACAGAACAATGAAAATTCCCGAGCTATTTACAGCTTGTACAGCTTGCAGAAATCTGTTTAGCATGAGCTCCAAAGAAAATAGCTTGGCTCATTGCGTTTTATCACCTGCATATCCTAGATAAATTTGACGATTTATTGTCAGTCAATTGTCAAACACACTATATTAGTTTATTTTATTTTCTAGACTCTCAAATCAGCTGTTTAATTTAAAACAAGTTGGAAATTTAAAGTATACCTCGTTCGATGTTTATTTTGACGTACATTAGCGAATTTCGTTTGGTTAAAATTAGTGATTAATATTTTCAATGTATAGTATTCAGCACTCAAAATTATCTTTTTATCCAGCTATTTCTCTTATAGTCATTTATGCTCTATGACGGATAAATTTCAACTGAGAAAAGTTTTCTGCTCACTTAGCGACCACTGCTATCTGCAAGAAAAAGCCATCTCGTATATGCACTTTATCTTCGGTGTTCACGAGTACCTATTGTCGGGCTTGCCTAGAGGTAGAGTTTTACGTATAGTACGCCTTTAGTGCATCAAAGAAGTGGTCAGATAGACAATTATGCTGCTAATAAGTGTCAGGCTGGCCTGGAAGATTCTTACTACTTTATTAAAGAAGAAAATGCCTAACTTCAAAGCACTTATCCTGGGTGAATTTCTATGGAAAAACTCAAACAGGCAAGCTCTTTTTATTACACATTTAAAGATGTTCCTCGTCATTCTCCGTATAATTTTTCGATATTCAATTTCCTTGCTCTTGTGATGCGGAGAAGAGAAAGGTGTGCGAGAGGAAGCCTATTTAGAATCGTCATTCAATTGAATTACTCGGCACGCATAGGTGCACAGATGAGAGTCGTCAGGCGCCAAGGCCGCTACGATAAGTGCAACTAAATCATCGGACTAGGTGGACGAATTCGCGCTGCAGTGGTGCAGTACCACAATGGTGATTGCTGAAATAATAAGAGAACGCCTTACTTATATATTTTCTAGTCATTAGATAAAAGATGAATCAACTTCTCTGTTTTTTGCCAAGCAAATTGAAACTAAGAGCTGATCTTCTTGCTGTAGTTACTAAAAATCAAGAAAGGAAATTATGAAAGTCCATTAATTTTTTTTATTGCTTGCAACCGCAATTGCATACATGAAATAATATTTCACTATTGTGCTATTGGAAGCTATCAATGGGGAATGAGCTACATTTCGCTCGATGATTTTGCATTATACTACTACAACACACTCATTACTGTCCAAACCGCGCAACAAACGACGTCTTCGTCGACGATGAAAGTGATAACACCTATATAGCTGTATACTCTCTTATAAAATATTCACATCAGTTTTGCTATTCGCTTCAAGTTCTATGACACGTCTACTGAATCTATAGCCGCGTGCGATTAGATGAGAGGCAAAATGGAAAGGGATGGAATGAGATGGCGATGGGTTGGAGCAATGGTGGGTAAGTGGAAAGAGGGGGTTTTAACTGAACTGAGCTCCCTACGAGACGAATAAACTATGCACTCCACGTACCAGAGAAGCCATGCCAGATTAAATTCCAAGGCGATTATGCCAGGAATATGTGCGCGCTTCCTCCGCGCCACAATGCTGCTGCTACTGCCACAGACACTGAAGCTTTGGATTGCTCCTAACCAATTGATCTTCTATCGACTCGTCGCTGATTTCAGTTGTCTGCACTGATAAATATTTGAGTAAATTAAGCTTTTATTTCACTCGAATTTCACCAAACACCCCTTTCCTTACATTTACCATTCTTTAACATGCAAATTAATCTCCCTTTCCTCCTGACCGCCACATTTTTCTCAAAAAATAAAACTCACGCGAGTAGGCTACCATTAATGCCTCGATCCTAGAGATTATTTTAAAATCAATTTTTTATTTGCATGCAAATAAAAATTGTAATTTAACATTTTGTATTATAATGACGATTTTTAATTATATCGGTTTTATAATAATATTGTAATGAATTTTATCGTAGAACATGCTAAAATGTCACTTGCTAATTATAATAGAAATTGTTATATTATAACTTTTACTTGTTTGTAAATACAAAATTTATTTTAAAATAGTTTTTAGGCTTTATGTATTAGCGACAGCTTATTCGCATGTAAGTTTCACTCTCTCTTGATTAGAAAATTATGGTGGACAGGGGTACCAGGATCATATAAACTGAATGAAGTAGACACGAGTGTTTACAATTGAGCATCTGGTAAATCGCAGATGTTGGTCTCTGATACATTTTTGATCAATAATTATAAATTAGCAGATCTTACATACAAGCAGCTGATCGAGTCTGCGTCTTAAGACGCGCATTTGTAGGTTGAACATATATACCTACATTAATGATATCGGCTTATGATATTTTACTATATTTACGTATTGATATTTTTAGTATTCAGACCTATATTGACATTTTTAGTATTTCAGACCATTTTTACAAACTAAACAAAGTATGTAATTAATATGCAGGTTATGTACATTGCGTTACATCACCATATTTACAATACTCCACCTGAGACAAAACCTGTGACAAAAAGTTGTCCCAGATAACGACAATACAATATTTTTAAATAACTTACTTAAAATTGCATAAATTAAATTAAAACTATTTTTGAATGAAAGATAGTAATATAGATTTTCGATTTTACTTCTGGATACATCAATATAATACACATGGAGACTATAAAGACGATGAAACACTTTCAGGAGAATCCTGATTACCTATCTTATTGTATACAGGATCGGATGCAGCCAGGCTTCATGGCTAGTTCATACCTACTCGCATGCGTACTTGACCGCGACACTTGACGAAAACGTGAATATTACATTAACCAGTCAGCACGAAATAGCCACAAAGGAACGAGAGTACATGAGACCATCACAATACAGTACAATAGCGATTCTGGCCTCTGGTATACATTTATTATTTCACTAACGTAATCAATAACGTTGCTTCTATTGACTAGAAGATAGTTTGAAGTGCTATCCGCCTTGTGATAAAAATTACAGTTTAATTGATACAGTCTTGAAAACGTTCTTTAAGGTATAAAATTTTAGATATTCGTTTGAATTTTTCTTTGTCAGATCGAAAAAACTTACTTTTATAATAGAATAAAAGTTGGTAAATCAGTAGAGTACTTGAACTTCACTTCACGTGCATCGAAATCGATAAAAGCTTAACAAAAACGACTATTAATAATAAATTAGCAAATATACATATAGTATTTACGAATATATTTGTTTTTATCGTAAAATTATGTAAAAGTATAATATAATATCTCATGTTCATTTCACTCTCTAAAGAAACACTCTGCCAGAGCAGTTGACATATTTTTTATCTTTACTTTAAATGTTTTCTATTCTACATTGTACAATGCTTGAAGAAGGGTAAGAATGAATGAGGCCGAATAGAAAACAATTGTTTATATGCATTCTCTCACCACCAGAGAGTTCAGGAACAATTCTATGGGGGTGCTTACTCGCAGTGTGCATTAAGCCAGTTTTCTAACGCAAAGATTCGTTTACCTGTCTCAAGAGGACTACTGCCAGAAGATTCTGTAAAGTAGCGGGTACTTGAGAAAACAAACTTCTGAAATTGTTCTTTTTTAAATTTACCTTAAAAATTCATTTTTTAAAATGTTCTAAACAATTTTTCATCAAACAGTAACTTAATGATTAGAAAAAAACTAACATAAATGTACGTATAAAAAAGTAATCTAATGATTCTCCTTTATATACTGACTGATTTTTTTATGACAAAAACTTTTTTTTTGCAAATACAATTTTAACAAATTATGCCGTTGCAGACTAAAATTAAATTGAGGAAATAATATGTTTTCAGTTTTAAATAATATAATTTTTTTATATATTTTTGATAATATTTTGAATTTTAATTAATTAACTAAAAGTAAAATAAGAAAAGGAGCCAATTTAAACGTAATAAATATCGTTGATTAATCCACTTTGTCTTATATAAGCGGTGCATTTTACGATACCACGTACATACGTACCATAACGTCATTGACGTCATGTATATTACGCGATTCGGCTTCAAGTAATTTGGAATAAATCATTCTATGTACAGATTATTTAATAAAAATCATAATTCACATATTTATTAAACTAAAAATGACATCTGTTACTCGATTGTTACAATAGAAAGACTAAGATATTATAGTAAAATGTCAACTGAATTATGTACTAACAATTTTTCAAAAAAATGAATTCTAAATAATTACTTTTTATTTGAACGTAATCCTGTTAATTTTTAAGAAAATTAGGTTTACACTCATTTTATGCAGCATATCAAAATATACCTTAATCATTTTCTCAAAGAAATTTACTTTATATAATTACTTTGGACTAGGAAGCGTAGTTCAACTTTTGAAGCCAAGAGAATTTTCGTGCAGAACGTTTCATAATTCTTCATGGTTCGTAGTTTAATCTCTCTTGTTGTTCGAATAGAAGAAAGAAAGAACGAAGGACAGAGGGAAGGGAGGACCATCTTGTCCGAAACATCATATATTTAAAGCGCAGCGCAGGATTTCTAGCGATTGTAAAACCGTCACTGACAGTTGTCACTGATTGTGAAAGTCGTGGTCCCATTGTTCGTTCTCCCACTAAAGATGCGCGCTCTCTACGCAGCAGGCGATGGTCCAAATAATGTTCCTTCTGTCTATCTGTTTGTCCCCCCCCCCCTCATTCTCTGTACAATGTTACACTTTTCAAATGACGTTTTCAATGACATTTTCTATAAATTTATTTTGTTGATTTATTTTCAAAAAATATACTCTATGATCATTTTTAAGCTAAACTTAACTAGTATTATCAGCATTTCTTCTTAAACATATATAGAAAAAGTGAAATGAGTTTTCCGTTTTAATTAAACTTTTTCGAACATTAGATAATAAAAAGCCATCTTTTTCATCGAGAACATCGACCAAAAGTAGATCTGTAATTTTCATAAGATCCGTCTATTTATATTATATTGAAGCACAGAATCCAAACTCCAGGTCGGAATTACGCATACACCGTATAAAATTCCTTATTTTAATCAAGGAAGCCTTCGTTACCCCAATGAAAAATAGAAAAATCTTCGTTTGAAAGTACGGTATTAAATGACAAAATGTTGAGGGTGTTTACGCAATTTCGAGCTCGAATTCGGATTCAATGCATTAAATCGATACGTGACTCTTCTTCAGAGTACAGATTACTTTTATCGTGTGCCGCTGAAATTTCAACAGTTTGTTATCATCGTGGGATTTAATAATAAATCGAGAACGATATAAAATATTTTTGAAATTTTCTGTTGTATTATCTGAATAAATCAAACTCTGGTGAATTTTTAAGTAAGGCGACATTATTGTGCTCGCGCAAGGCACATTTCTTATATTAATTTACATTATTGTAATTTTTTATAAGAAATAATTTATTATTTAATTAATAATTTATTATTCAATTAATTTATATCGGAGGAAATTTCTTCAAACGGGGAACAATTTTTCAGATTTCAAGGTTTACAAAATATCAATCTTGTGATGATACCGTAACAAAAATTTGTGCTCTATTTATTTTTAATATAATAATTTTGATAATCTTTTTTTTTAATGTGACAGTGACAATTTATTCATTGAATATAAACGCAAGGATCAATTCAAATAAATTGCTAACTATTTTTTTTTTATTTCGAGCATTTTCCGGGCTCAATCTGGGGATAACGATTTTATTTGACGTTTCAATGCTTTGCTATCGGAAAAAATTAAATACTATTTTCTTAAAAATTGAAATATTATCTGATATTATATTTTTGAGAGTGAAATTAACAAAAAATTAATTATTATAAAATTTTCTACCAGGCATAATGTACATTTACAATTTTCTAAATAACAGATGAATCTTCCACATGTAATTCTTTTATATGTTCATTTATTCCTGGAAAAATATTTTATGTAGAATACTTTCGAATAGTTATTTTCCAATTGAATTTTCTGGTAAAAGTTTACACCTTTAAGAGTATCTGCTTTTCTAATAAATAATATTTTGTTTTTTCATGTAAAAAACCGTCATGTTAAATAATTAAAATTTAAAAAGTCGTACAGAATCAAATTGTGCAGAATCAATATCTGTATGAAACGAACTTGCCATCCTCCCACCCCTTAATAATAGATATTCACTTTTAAAATTTATTTTGATTTTCCGTTATTACTCTAAAATTATAACTAGCGTTTATTTACTTCTACCTTTAATAACGACTAAATTTTTCGTAATAGTGATTACAATTTCTAAACATTAAATATTTTCCATTAAATTTTTTTTTCGAGGTAAAGTTAACTGTAGAAAAAAACATCTTTTGAATAAATATTTTTTAAATCGGTACAGTATATGTAGTTAAAAAAACAGATTAATTTACTATAAAGGTACCGCCACAGCGATTGTCTACATAACAATCTGTGTATAATCCACTTGATGGAATTATAAGATTTAAAGCGCTACTACTAAAGATATATTCTATTAAATTGATTGAAACAATGTTTCGTACATTGGATAATTCGTTTTCAGCCAAATATTATAACTGTCTAAACTAAAGACACTACATATTCTTCCTACTTCTAGGAGACGAAAATTCTGTATTCATCTTCATTTTTTTAAATGTAAATTTACACATATCTCCAGAATGGTTCGATCAATTTCAATGTAAGTGAGCTTATTCGAAAACATATGTTTCTGGAATGTTGCCATTTTATTAACAACTTGATTGAAGCATAGCTTAGTTTCGGTAATTGAAAAAAAATGTTCAATCACCTTTTGCCTTTAAACTAATCTTAATGGATCAAAATGTGCTAAAACCAACACTAGTACTATTCCTTATGTAGTCGTAAAAAATGATAAGATATTTCATTTTTACTTTTGTACACTTTTACAAGCATCAGAAGAAAGCTTTAGAAATTAATAATTCGTAATGTCTTGATTGAGAAGTTAAGCAATAGGACATTAATATTTTATAGATAAAAACTTGACCTTTTAAGTGACATCATAAAGTATAGAGCTAATTTTTTCTGATCAATATTAAGACTATTAAAGTGATATACGTATTCTTAGAACATGAACGAACAATACGAAAAAAAAAAGATTAGATTTTACAAAATTTGTAACAGACTTTCTTCAATGAAAGTTACAGATTTCATCATTTTTGAGGTTATTGGTTTTTTCTGGAAAAAAGAAATTACATATCGTATTTCAGAAAATCCATCAGAAACTAAAGATTACAAGAAATAACATTTTCCGCATTGAATGTATAACTATTGAAATTACCACAAAATAATCACAAGCGCCTTTTAATACGCGGAATCGACATTGAGAACCTAATAAGAAACGCTACGATACTGCGGACCCTTTCAACTTAAGAATTTCGGTGACGTAATTGCTTGATGCTCTGTTAAGAAGCATTATAACTAAAGCTGTATACTATAAAATTTATTAATTGAAAGGTTATTTTAAATTTAATAAAAGCCGATTTGAAAAAATACAACCTTCCATAGGTTATTAGACTACTTTACTTAATTGAATAATTTCCTCCTTCAAGAAAAAAATTTCGCTTTTCTCACTTTTGCGCATGCGTCGGTCAAAAGCGGGAAAAAACGAATTGTACATTTGATATTTCAAATAAGATAAAAAGTTGAAATAATTTTATTTTTTTAAATAAACTTTTAGTAAACTTGATAGACAAACAACAGTCTGTGTAAGAAAATCCGCAGAAAGTATTATTGTACGTTATTGCCGAAAAAGAAAATGAGACGGAAAGAGAAGGCAATCGATATAGTACAAGATGAGATGAGATACGTTACCAAAAAGGTAGCGTGAAACGAGCGAATGAGATAAAGAAAGAGAGAGAGAGAGAGAGAGAGCCGTTGGTTAGTAGGTAGTCATTGGCTATGGTTGTATAGCTTACAGGCTAGTGTGAAGCGGAACGGTATAGAGCTGAATAAAGCGAGATGGTGCGGCGTCAAGTGCGTGGATATATGCTTAGGTTGTCCGAGAAGCCTCGGCTCGTGAATATTCTAAGCTCTAAAAGCATATCTCCCCTTTGCCTCGCACTCATCTCGTCGCTGTAAGGTACGCTCGGAGGGTCCGTCACGTCTGTAACAAGCTTTCTCTCTCCCTCGCTAGCTTCGGGGCGCGTGGCCAGTACTAGTGTCGCCGGCACCCCCTCTGCCCAGCTGCCTTCGTTGCCTGAGCCATACGCGTGCACGGGGTATCCGCTTCGGCTACTGCTCTCGGCATGAGGACCGAGTGAATGAGTAAAACTACATGGGTTAGAAGGAGATGGCAAACGTAAGACATATATACATATACACACACGCGCACGTGCGTACATACACATATACACATATATATGCGCCCGAAATGGACACAGCGTGAAAAGTTCGATGGGCAGCGGCAAAGAGGTAGAGGGAGAGAGAGAGCAGGAAGACGGAGAGACGTAGATGGTTAAAAAAAGAGTGAGAAAGGGGAGAGAAGGGAGAGCGCTTACGTTAGGTAAATTCGCTTCAACTGAAGGGGATGAGAATTTCCGAGGAGACCGCTGAGGGTGTATACGGGCTTGATCGATAGCCGCACACGCGCCTTGTAGTCCAGCATCCCTTTTTCGCTTCGCCGCGGCCACACTCGACTCTGAGGACTTGACCTCGCAACATTTTCTTCTTTTCTGCTCCTCACCCTGTCGAGTGACGGTCGGTCAAATTGTGCTTCTTTTCATACTCTGCAAACTTTCGCCAATTCCATGCTTTATTTTGAATAAAGTTTTGTCGATTTTTATCATTGCTCATATATTATTTACTGGCATTTAAGCATACGTTGTGTTCTGAAAAATGACTGAACAAATTCGCCTACCTATAGTATAATTTATACAGTATAATTTATATACTCATACCCTCCCCCTCACACAAATTTTCAAAAAAAGCAAAACTGTCGTGCGAGCTGGCTTCAGAGACGGTTTTCAAAATCGGTTTTTAGAATATAATCAACAGCAAGCAAGTGTCTATAATAAATGTTAATTTCGATTATTACTACGTTCGAACTTAATAAGAAACAGGTTAGCCGATTTACTTTTTGGAACGAAAAAGTTTCTCTCATACGTTGTCTTATGAAAATCTTGAGCACATGTTTGAAATTTTTAGTATACATTTCTTTAGCTATTAGAATATAAAATCCAATGTAATGCAACATTTTAAAGCAACGCACCAAACGTTATTAACGTTTTTTACACGTTTTATTAATTTTTTCATGATTTTCAACTTATTTTCAAAGAATATGTTAGTAAATCATGTGAAATAGTAAGTAAAAAAACCAGTGAAGTCAAATTACAAAAAAATATTTATTGCACGTTAAGGTTATGTGACGAAATCCGCTAATATGTGCGCTTTGTAGACACGTAAAATTGAAATTTTTTTTTTAATCTAGCACTTCCGAACAAACTTTTTTTTATTATGTATCATACACAAGGATGAAAAACGTTGGAGAAAATTCGTAAAATTAACTGCTACTTTACTTTCCATTCAACAATAATGAAACGATAAAACCATAATTCTAATCAACTGAGTGCAAATGATCAATTTTGAAAATTAATAAATATTTAGTATTTTTTTTAATAAAAAATTTGCCTATAACTATGTACCAATTTTTTTAGTGTATTTTGTTATATACGGTTGCAGGTTGCTAGAGCTCAAAGTATTCGATCGATATTAATGTATATTCAAAAGACCATACAATGAATTTGACATCACTTTTAGTTTACGTACATTGAAGGCTGTAATTAACACTTACTTCATTTCAAAGTGGGTTTGAATATGTACGCGTAATAAATATAATCATGTTTCCTTGAATTTTTCATATTTTTTTTCGCTCTGTTACTATTTAAATAATGATCTACAATGGAGCGAGTGAATTTTAATTTAATAGTGTTGAAATTATGGAGCACAAATATATTTAGTCTACATTTTTAAAAACAGATGATGGGCTAATAAAAAATATGCGTTTTTGCTATCGTGCATGTTTTTCCTTCTTAAGGTGGCTTCAGCAATATTCAATAAAAACATTGTTTAATTTAATTTTGCAGGTAAACATACAATAATTCACATACTTTTTAACGCTCTCAATAAAAAGTTCGGTTCTCGTTGAAATACTAAAGAAATTAACAATTGATATTCATTAAAATTAACATTGAGTCTTATGAGAGTGTCATAAAAAGCGCTAATAAATCTATTTAAATATATATTTTAGTATAATAATAAATAGATGTTTATTCACCAATAAACATCCTTACAAGATGTTTATTTAATAATAGCATAACCGCAAAATAAGCGTCTGCTGACGTTAAAATTGTAGACAAAATAATTTATAAAGAGAAAAATATTTCAGTCGAACCTTTAATCAGTAGCCATTGTGCATATGCATGAGATTTGGCAACATCGTACCAGAATTAGCAGATAACAATGGCGCGATTTGTGAACTTGCATGATATGCTACGTTTTACTAAATAGCTTTTGAATAAAAAAATCAGTCTCTTGTATTATATCAAGAAATAAGAAGTTACATATTTTAATTATCATTTATGAAAAAATGGTTAGTTATAAAACGGTAATATGAGTTCCCATGCAATTTTTTAGATAATAATATTGGTATCGAAATCAGAGGTAAATTAACGTTCATAATAAATTATTTAATGAAAATACTTTTTTTTATTGATAATATTATAAATATTGAATTTTATTTATGCATTTTTAGTTAACTCTGCAAACAATTTCTTTATAATTTTTTTGTTGCTTGTCACTCGTGGCTTTCCGGAAATAATTTGAGCTAGTAAAATTGTCAAATCATCTAACTCATTTTCATAGGCTTTATCAAAAATTAATTTATAATTCCTGCTTTCGAAATTTTGCTTTTCATATTTTTAGAAATTTTGCATAGAGTTAACAAAAAGTTTTTATGATATTTTGTTTTTTCCTTACGCTCTTTTTCTTTCATTATGTATTCGACGCTTTGCGTTTGTAATTTTATAATAGAAGATAACACTTTGAATCTTTTTAATAATCTATCAAGTACAAAAACATAATTGACTGCGTTCTAAATAGTCATTAATTCTGTTGCATCTAAATGTTTTGAGCTAGAATTTTTTCCCTGAATGATTCATGATTCCTTTTTCTTTCTGGCAAAACTTTGTCTTTCTCATTATTTTAAATAAACTTTCTCTTCTTTTTTCCAACAGTTTTTTTTTTCCTTTTAAAGTATAAATCATTTTTATTGTTTAGAAGTATACTTCACACAGTAACAGTCATGTGTTTTTTCACTATACTACACCATCGAATAAAACAGCGTTGCCAAGTGTCTCATATCAGTAACGTACTATGGAAAGGCGGAAGCACGCCGGTCAACAAAAAATTTATAAGTAAATTATTTTTTATTGCTTTTTGTCTATTTTTATAAAATATTTTGCTTGTAAAACGATTTGACGGCAATATTTTTATCGTTTGACTTTAACTTAATAATGCACCCAAAAGGCCCCCACTTGATACATTACCCATTGCTCAAGCCACCTTAACCCTTTTCCTCCCAATTAACACAAATTTTTTCTTAACTTTCATCCTCATATCTTTTAATGAAAAAATCGTATGAAAAATTTATCAAGCATCATATCTTGTAGATTTTGACCTCCTCTTTCGAATGCCGTTGACAAAATTTACCTAAATTGTAAGCCGGAAACGTTATAGGCCGGTTTTCCGGAAAATTCACAAATTTTTCGCGTTTTTTTTTTCTAAAAAAAGTATATTTTGAAACGGAAAAAGTTTGCACACACCATTGAAAACACTGTTATCGGTGTTATAGATGTCTTTTCTTTCAAATGCCGTTGGATTTTTTCCGAAATTCAAAATGGCGAACACAAAATGGCGTTCGAAAGGAAAAATTTTTTTTTAAACTTGACGAATTTTTTTCTCCAAAACTATCAACTTTAGTGAAAAATTTCTAAGAACAAAAATATCTTAAAATTAGTCAAGAAATACTCTCAAATTTTTTCAGATTTTTTTACAGCGAATTTGGAAATTTCAATTTTCCGATTTTCCACGAATTCGATAATTAACTCTCTCGCCTAAAGTCCTATCGCGTCGCGATCAGGAAAATCGACTCTTAGCGAGGGTAGCAAAAAAAAATAATTGTTAGACTTGAAATTTTTTAAAAATTTTGTGAAACCAATTTGAAAAAAATGTATACTAGGAATAAAATTGATTAATTTTTTACTCAAAAACTATTGACTCAATAAAAAAATTCATAATAACAAAAGAGTCTTAAAATTTACCAAGGAGTACTCTCAATTTTTTTCAGAATTTTCCGAGTTAATTTTCGAATTCGTGGAAAATCGGAAAATCGAAATTTCCAAATTCGCTGTAAAAAAATCTGAAAAAATTTGAGAGTATTTCTTGACTAATTTTAAGATATTTTTGTTCTTAGAAATTTTTCACTAAACTTGATAGTTTTGGAGGAAAAAATTCGTCAAGTTTAAAAAAAAAATTTTTCCTTTCGAACGCCATTTTGTGTTCGCCATTTTGAATTTCGGAAAAAATCCAACGGCATTTGAAAGAAAAGACATCTATAACACCGATAACAGTGTTTCCAATGGTGTGTGCAAACTTTTTCCATTTCAAAATATACTTTTTTTAGAAAAAAAACGCGAAAAATTTGTGAATTTTCCGAAAAACCGGCCTATAACGTTTCCGGCTTACAATTTAGGTAAATTTTGTCAACGGCATTCGAAAGAGGAGGTTAAAATCTACATGATATGATGCTTGATAAATTTTTCATACGATTTTTTCATTAAAAGATATGAGGATGAAAGTTAAGAAAAAATTTGTGTTATTTGGGAGGAAAAGGGTTAATCCATTAACGCCTAGTCGGACACGTTTTGCACCACTTGCTTCCCGCCCTCATAGCTACTACATTTTGAGGCAAAAAAAAATCGCAACACTGCATTCTTATAGCTTGAAGTGTGCTCTTTTCGATGGTATCATTCAAATATCGGAAAATTTCATTTTCTATAGAAACATTATAACGAATTTAATTCATTCGTTATGTCTCTCTCTTCCCACGCATGCATGTACACAATTTATATACTTGTACTATATTTGAATTCACATTATATTGTACAGCAGCCTGCAGCAGCCGACAACGTCGAAGTGTAAGGTAAGAGAGAGAGCCCGGCATGTCTACTCACGTGCGTACAAGCAGAGAGAGTCGCGCTCGCATGTATGCGTGTATGCGTGTGGTCGCGCTGCCGAAAAGTGCGATAAAAGAGTGGGGACGCCTCTCGCGGCAATTGACTGGCAGACGTAACGCGGACGACACGTGTCTGGACGCGCATCGAGGCAAGGGCTTTTCCGTCCTTTTTTTTGCTTGGGCAATCGCCGCAATTTAGCGTCCCTCGACTTCGTCCTCTTTACTGGAGTGTTTGGACTTTCGGCCTGGCATTGCCTGGAATTGTTTTGCGAGTGCGTGCCGTGGTGTGGCGACTTGACAGAGTGGTGTGCGCGCGCTGGGACCTAGCGTTAGACGGTCCCGCGCTTCTTCACCACTGCAACCTGCGTCCGGGAACGCCGTCCGGCGAGCGGATACCCGTTGTACCGAGGGCCTGGCCGTTGCCGTCGCATTGTAAGTACCGACTCGTTTAGCTCTCTCTTGCTGGCTTGCCGCTTCTCTCTCTCTTTGCCGATTTACCACTCTGTACGCTTTCCCTTGGATGCTTTATATAAATTATTTTTATCCTTATTCTCCGTGTTCCTCTAATTTTGCGTCCAACTCTCACTCCTTATTCTTGGCGAATTCTCTGCGCCCGTCGCTACCTTTCGCGCTTTTCAGCCACTGCTACCTGCGACGCTCTACGCGGGCCACGAGGCTGCCTGATATTGTGGCTAATTGAAGGGCCTGGCCACACGTGCTACAACGCACCCGCCTCGTGGCATCAGTAACTGGTTAAGCCGAGCTGTCAATTAATTTATCCTCTCGATTATAACGACGAGTTAGCTAAAACCCCGTTATAACATGTTGTTTAAAACAAAAAAATAACGAATTTTGAAGATAATTTTATATTTCAAACTGAGTTTTTAAAGAGTTACCGGTTTGGAATCGACTTGGAACCGACCTACAGCGTGGACGCGATATCTGAGTCTTAAGAATATAGGGTGCCGAAGTCAGTTTGACTAGTTAGGAATTGCAAAATGGCGCCCAAAATGCAAAATTTTTGTCAAAACATTCATGAATTTTTTTATTTGAAACGAAGCCCTTTACAAAAAAATTCTTCAGAAGAAAAAGTGTTTAGAACTGATTAAAGAATACGTTTGAATTTTTCCGAGAAGTTACGAGCAATTTTCTTAATTTTGTAAATTGTCAATTTTTGATAAATTTTCATAATTCCTTGAATCGCTTTAAAAAAATTTAGGTGTATTCCTCGGCAAGAACAAAAGAAATTCTAAATTTCTTTTTTTCTTGGTAATCATTTCGTAAAGTGCTTTGATTCCGATGAAAAAATTCCAAAATGTCATAATCGAGCTTAAATAATGATTACTATAACTGTTTTAGATTTTTACAGATTTATCTAAACGCTGTTAGCCATTCGGAATGAATGTTGCCCAATTCTCACCACGCGAAAGTAACGTTCACAAAGAATTTTTTGTTTTTTCTGTTTATTTTTTTTAATGTGTTACTTTTTTTTAAATGTTTTGTTCAATTTCGTAAACTTATAATTTTGTTGTAATTTTTAAGAATGGACATTTTCACAGCATACTTTACAATAACATTTGTCACAACTAACATAATATTCTTATTTTATATTTTTCATTTGTAGGGTGTCTTTTGTGTTATAACGAGTTTGACGATAGCTCGTTATGTCTCTCTCTCTCTCTATACGGCGATAATATTAAGAATATTATATATCTATAATGTTACATTATTTGAATTATATTTCTCCTCAGCAGCAGCAGACGACGACTGCGGAAAAGGTAAGAGAGAGAGAGAGCGCCGGAAGAGAGAGACCGCGTGCGCGTGTAGGCATAGCGATATGTATGACGAGCCGCGTGACGTGTGATGAAGGGCCAGCAATTAACCGATAGCTCGCGAGCCATGCAGAGTCATTCGGTCGTGCGTATACTTGTCTGACTTTTCTTTGTGAATCGCCTCGTGGCAAGAGAGTGACTTTTGACTGTGACAAGTTAGTGGCGGTTGCGATCACGACGCTCTCAGGAAGCTCGATTATAATCCGCTTAGCAAAAACATAGATGATGCACATAGTGCACCATATGGCCAGCCTGCGGTTGGCCAGGTCACTTTGTGCAAAAATCTTTTGTCAAAGCGGCGGACAGTAATTGTCTTCCTCAATAGAGAACGGAGACTTCTCAAACAAACAATTCGTTGTTTTAGGAGAGAACGTCGTAAACTTCTCTTTTCTGTACGGGCATATGCAAATGCAAATGCTGAAGTACAAAATGCATCACCGATTGCCCTCGACAAGCAACTAATGGCTAGTCGACCCGAAGTGAATGTATATTTGAACGAAGACTTGCAATCACAAGTGCGGATGTGTGTACCTTCATGTGGTGGGGCTGAAAACGCTGTTTCTGTAAAGAAACAGTAGGCAAAACACACAACGCTCGCCTCTAGGGCAAAAGGCCAATCGGCCAAACAAAAATATACAACACGGACCATGACAGCACGTGGTGAGGTGCGGCCCGTAAACGCCCAAACATTCAACGCAGAGTCTACCACACTCCAAGAGCTCAACTCGAGCCCAGAAAAGCCAAAATCCGGGAGTCACTTGAGGGGAAATCTCTTGGGATTGCGGTACCGCGCGCCCTCTTAGAGGACGGGAGACCGCCGCGGGAGCTAGTTGCAGAGGACCAATGATCCCGGCAATCCGAATTTAATTCGGGTAGATAAGAAATTACTCCCTATCGACTGGCAATCGGTAGGTGCCACTATATTGTGAGTAAAGAGTCGCGGCCGTGGTCATAGCAGCGACCCAAAGTTCTTTGCCTCAAGCTCCGGGAGTAAGGCCCGACACCTTTGTTTGAGAAAACACAATTTGAACGCTAATTTCGAACGCTAAAATACCTGATTTGAGCCTGGATCTCGGAAATTGATTCGAATGAGTGGCATGACTGGCACGAATATTGAAAACTGCCTGGGGAGTCGCCTTGTCGGCTAAGCGAGACCCCGCCCCTGACCCAAGTCAGAAAATATTAATCGAAAGAGCAGAGATCAATATCAGCGAGTCATAAAAGCCTTCCATAGAAAGCGAAATCCGAGACTCGGGCAAAAATCAGGACACAACCTTTTCGAATAACGGACACCCACCAGCGTGAGCAGGGATGACCGAAACGCAATGGGAAGACGTGCCTCGGTACGTCGAAGCGATGGACCTGTGAGTCGTGGGAGAAATCTCTTAATACAGGAACGCAGGGTGGAATGATCTTCGAACGCGAGCCCAGGAGGGGAGGCTTAGCTAGTTGATCGTCTTAGGAATTTCCTCTGGCCGTCCTGGCTGAGTCTCTCTTCTGACATCCCAATTTGGGTTGGCCTCTGCGGGGTAGTGGTACCAGGTCAAGCAAATCTGGTAAGATTTGTATGCTGCGTGCTTCCGACGCAGCAGACGTCGGGGCAACTAGAGTCCCGTCGCGCCCAAACCGAGGGTCAAGCCTTTAGTTCCGCTCTCCTTGAGCGTTGAACCTTGAAAAGATCGGTACTCCTTTCGAGGAGGTCGCCGCCTTAGATTAAAAAGGTTCCGACTCGTTGTGTGCGTCAGGGATGTCGCAGCAAACTTGACTTCCGGATCTCCAAAAAAAAAAAGTTTAAAAGCGAAGGAGTGAAAGACAGTGGGCTATGCCAACCTGTTGGTGCCCAGCGAGAAGGGTGGTAATGTTTGATTACGCTGTGCCTCCCTTAAATCGGAAAAGTATGACACACACAAGCACTGTGCGTGCAATACCTCCTCTCCTTCGCTACAAGCGACTATACTTGTACAGTTAGGCGAATTCTGCAATCTTGCCGAGTCGTAATTGGAAGGCTTCGATTAATGTAAGTATCGACTGTTCCTTGGATCTCTCTCTCACTTTGCATATCTCACCGCTCTCTCTGAACCACCCTATACATTCACTCGTACATAAACTATATATATTTGTATACTACTAAAACTGCATGGCTTTTCTTTTGAATTAGCCTTTCCTTCCTATCGCTTCCCTCAACTTTCACGATTTAAGCTGCCTGACCCACGACGCTCTCCGCGGGCCAGTTGGCAATCTGACCTACCGGACCGATCTTGCGTAGCAGAACGCAATCCCGCGAAGAGCTGCATTTGTGCCAGCCATTACTTGATCTCGGTTTAATTAATAAATTGTAGCGGTCTCAATTCCCGTTACAGTGTTAATCCGTTCGTATTACGTGGCCCTGTTTTGAGCCCTTCAAATACTCTCGGTAAATACTCAAAGCGAAATCTTCTGTAGCTACTTTCGCTTTTCCATTACAGGAATTCACTGTATTTAGTAAAATAACAGCATTTGTGGTAGATGCTTGGATGCATAAATACTACCCATGTCTATTTGTTTGATTTTATGGGAGATGTGCAAGATGATTACAATATTGGCCATGTGTTCGTATCAACGCCTCCCATATATTTGTTATAAGTAATAAAAGCGTTTGGAAAAGATATATATATATATTTTTTGTTTTTCTTTTTTATCGTAACGATATACTGTAGATAACGGTATTACTCCTGCTGCAGAAAATAAAATGGAAACTGACTTCGAGTCCATTAGTATAATAAAATTTATTCCGCTGTTTTTATCATTTTTAACCATAAATGTTTCTCTTGGAGCGTTATTATTTATCTCATTTGATACTCCCATTCGGTCTTTTCTAATAGTACCCGTAGCCTGAAATCCTATTCTTTTTAAATTAACTAATAAGTCCGGAAAAGTAAAATAGTTATCGAAATAAACATGATATTGTGGAGTTTCTTTATTGAAAAATTGTGAAGCAGCTTTTGGAGCATCGATGAAACCACCCGACTTACTGCAGAAACTTTAGACAAAAGTGGATTTCCCAAGTATTTTCCACAATATATATTGCAGAAGTGCATGAAACCATTAGCACCACATAGAGACCACATTTTGAGTCTAAATCTTATTGGCTTAGCTCGTATAACTTGCTTCGGTACAGATTTGAAAATTTTAACATCATTTCGTCCACGGACAATGTAGTTGAAAAAAATCCATACTGCATAATACTTTGATTGAAAATGACCAACATTTTTCGTACTCACTGGATCCTATCATTGTTATTTTGATTTTCAGATTTCCAAAATTTCAAATGAATCTTTATGCTGTCAAATTCGTTTCTAGATATTACTGATGAAATTAGTTTACATTCTATAAGCGGATTTTATTTGGTTGGCCAAAAATCACGTTGAGAATGACTTTGATTGAATATTGACATTATTATGACTCTTATAAATAGTCTAAGTTGATTGGGTGAAAGGTTGAATCCGTGCGAGTTTGTAGCTGAGATAATACGAGGGGGGTCAATAAGCCTTTACAAAATCTAAGAGATGGCGCTCGTCACACTTAAATAATGATGTTCGACAAGCAATACTATTAACTAGATATCGTACAAAGTTTCAGCTCGATTCATTAAGTCGTTTTTTGTGAGCGTTGGTTGAACAAAAAGTTATTGGTTTATTTGAAAAATGAAAAAAATAGAGTTTCGAGCGGTGATATAACATTTTCATTTGAAAGGCCTTACACCAAAAAAAATTACAGTTGAGTTGAACGCCGTTCATGGCAAGTCTGCCCCTGTGTTTAAGACTGTTTATAACTGGGTAAATGAATTTAAACGCGGCCGTACAACAACAAAAGATGAACCTCGTTCAGAACGCCCCGTAGAAGTGAGAACGCCCGAAATGGTCAAAAAAATCCACGATATAATGTTGAGTGATAGAAGATTAAAATTGCGAGAATTATTTGAGGCCAGAGGGATATTAAAGGGTACAATCATTTCAATTTTACATGAAAAATTGGGGATGAAAAAAATATCAGCAAGATGGGTGCCGCGTTTGCTCATTGTTGAAAACAAACGAACCCGCGTGGTCACCTCTGAGGCTATTTTGCCACGCATACGTCGTAATCCGGAAGACTTTTGGCGTCGACTCGTAACTGTAGACGAATCATGGGTACAACACTACACTTCTGAAACCAAAGTACAGTCCAAACAATGGATTATCGCAGGAGAACCAGTCCTAAAGAAGGCAAAGACAGTAAAGTCAGCTGGCAAGATTATGGCCACGGTTTTCTGGGATGCGTATGGAGTCATCTACATCGGCTACTTGGAAAAGGGCCAGACGATCACTGGACAATATTATGAGTTATTATTAGATTAGCTGAAAGAAAAAATCAGAGAAAAACGTCCTCACTTGAACAAAAAAAAATGCCTCTCTTCAAGACAATGCTCGAGTTCACACATACGCAGTTTCGATGGCAAAAATCATAAAACGATTTAAAGTTCTAATTAATTGACCATCCACCATATTTGCCTGATTTGGCTCCCAGTGACTTTTTTTTATTTCCTAACCTCAAAAAATGGCTTGCCGGACAACGATTCACGTTGAATGAAGAAGTCATCGCCGAAACAAATGCCTATTTTGAGGGTTTTCAGAAACCATATTTTTCTGATGGCTTAAAAAATCTGGAAGGCCGTTTAATAAAATGTATCGACCTTCAAGGAGATTATGTTAAAAAATAAATAAAAATTACATACGCAAAACTTTTTTTTCCTTCTCTTTGTAAAGACTTATTGACCCCCCTCGTATGACTTTTCAATTCTGGTGAAAATAATAGTTCAAAGAGCTCTGTGTTAGAATAAGATGATATTTATATTGATCTTTTCACTTTCACTGAGTAACAATTTATTTATCAAATCATCTTTATATTTATGTTCACTATCAACCCAGGAATATTTATGATCATCTTCTAATTTTTTTTGTAATTTGTTATAAGTTTAAAAAATTTTGCTGTATGATCTAGCTTGAACGAGTTCGGATCCAGAATCTTCTTCATCATTGACAATTTCATTCTCAAAATTATCAGAGTCTGAATCAATAGAATCATCAGCATCTGAGATATAAATCATTTCATTATCTTTTTCACAACTTTCGATGAAACCTTTCGTTTTTTTTATCTTTCCTACCCGATAAATTATTACCCCTTTTTCTTTTCGGCATATTTTAGATGTTCAAATAAAAGTTGAAAAACTATTGTTTCTATTAACAGAGGAAACAACTCAAATTATTCAAAACTATATGTATAAGATGGAGGTACGTATAAGAAATGCGAGATTTCGAAATACTAAAAGACTTTATTAAAAATTGATTTGAAATTCAATTAGAATGTATTTTCAAAGTATTTTGAAGCGTATGAATGATTTTTTTAATGCATTAGATATTACAACCAGTGAAGACAGTAATTTAGAAATGAAAATACGAAATATTAAAATGTCATCTTTTAGAATTTTTTCGTTAAAAACAAAGTACTTAAGTTAGAAGCAAAACCATGTCTTTCCAGCGTTGTTACATCAGCGCCAGCATCCACAAGCAAAGTTGCGGAAGTTCTTCGGAAAGAATGACCGGTGTATAATTGAGGATCACTAAGGCCTAAAAATTTTGTAATTTCTGTAGGCATCCTACCAATAGTGTTTATACCAAGTGGTTGATTACAGTGTGATGATGCGTCATCACGTTAATACTTGACCTACTAAGTTCGCGTGAAATCCTCTCCCGACAAGAGGATGTGGACCGATCAGCTGATGCCGTTTAGCTTACACGCGCGCATATCCGAGACCTCGCGGAAATATACTTCTCAGGATCTACCAAATCGACGCGCATGATCCCTACGCCCGCGCACAACCACTAGCGCACCACAACCCGGACCGATACTCCCCCAGGAAGACAGAAACGAAGAAGGTCGTAGCCTAGACCAGCTGATCCGAGACGCCGACAACAGGTACTACTGGAGCCCCAAACACACTCATACTCGTGAACCGCACCGTTTCCTACACACTAAACCGGACACTTATGCACACACATATACACGATTGACCTCACGCGCCCCGGGAAGCGACAAGAATGGCGGCAATGGGACGCGATGTTAACGCGTGAGCCGAGTGACGGCCATGTTGTGACGCGCTTGTTAGCAAGCTTGAGCTAGACCGAGAGAGGGGTAACCAAGCGTATGTGTGCAAGTAAGATGACTGATAGGAGAACGATTGGACGCGAGCGGGAGAATAACGTAGAGCGTGTAAGTAAGCGAATATAGACGATACCGATACTCATGTAGGGGAAATTGGTAGGGCTAACGAGCGCGTGCGGGAAAGAGATAGATAATAACGACGCGAAACTGATCGACGCGCGCGACTTGACCAACCAATCGGTAATAAAATAGGGATCGATTGACAAATAGGGTAAAACCGACGCTATCTGATCGACAAATAGGGGAATTAGGCGCCAAAAACCGGCCAGTAGTAAAATTGCGCGGGCTAGAACATTAAAATAGACGGCGCTGTTGATCGGGTTAGAAGGGGAGGTAATCGAGGAGACGCGACGCGACGCCGCGAAAAGCCGCGGCAGTGTTAACTGAGCTCTAATTGCGCGCGGAGACCTGGAGAAACAAAATAGCAGTGAGTAAAGCAGTGACAGTGAACAAAGCAGCAATAGTGGCAGTGAACAAAGTAGCAATAGCGGCAGTGAACAAAGCAGTTATATTAGCAGCATTAGCAGCAGCAATAGTGGTAGGATTAGTAGTAGCATTGGTGGCAGCATTAATAGTAGCAATAGTGGTAGGATTAGCAGCAGCATTAGGAGCAGCATTAGTAACAGCATTAATAGCCACATTAGTAGCAGCAATAGTAGCAGAGTAACAACCAAGGGAATAAGAGTGAGTACTTCTCCTTCTTTCTTCTTTTCTCATTGTGACCACCTGTAACCGAGATCGCTGCCGATGAACGGGAGTGTCGCCTGACCATCGCGCGATCGCCAAATTGTTCGCGCATTTACTAGAATACCACCCGACCTTCGCTTCTCCAACGACCTTTGACAAGCCGCACTCACCGCGAAGACCGATCGCGAAACTCAAAGTAGAATCGACCTTGGGCTGACCCGAAGAAATTGACCGTAGTGGTTTAATAAACGATAATTTTCCGATAATTAGTTGCCGTCATTGAGTTGACCTGTATCTCAAATCCCTGCATTCCCACTTAGCTAACACGATCGGGTACGCGAACCCAGCTAGCGTATCGACGCAGTGACGCTATTTTGCGTGTGCAAGAGATCGAGCCCCTCATTATTCTTCGCCATCTCCGGATTGCTGCTGAGGCGACTTGAGCCGTCACTCCGAAGACCCGCTGCTGAGAAATGAGTCCCTGCCCCGATATTTTTACTAGCCGCCATTCGCGTTTTCGTCCGCACGTTGGATAGGTTTTTGCGCTCCCTTTATTACACTTATAGGTGGCTAGCGAGGCCAGCGTGCGGGAGAAACAGGCCGTTTCCAGCGGGTCTCCGCTTTCGCCGGCGTCGCCTCTCTACCGATGGACCGTCGGCACTCGGTGGGTCCAATACCAAATTATTCTCTCTCGCGCCAGCTCTCACTCGTTTGCAGATTCCAGTTTGTCAAGCGTAATTTTATCGCGCACTCTGAGCGATCTCGCTTGCGTGATCCCGCGAACTCTGGTGGCGAAAGGCTGAGCTAGCGCGCTCGCCACGGCGAATTAATTTTGTAACAAATGTTTGTGAAAAGGACGTCAATAAATGAGATCGCCATATGTAATATTAGTTAATTAAAGTGTACGATTATTTAAATCATCCTCCCCAACCAGAGCGAACGTCGACCTGTGAAAGTCAGCGCCGGCCCTCTTTACGGAGAAAGAACCCAGTAAAAAATGAGCAGAGACCAGCCCAAGGCGCGCGGTAGCTGACTCCTCTTGCAACGTCGAAACTAAAGCCCAATTGTCCCAATGGAATACTCTAGAAGAGCCAAGACCGAAAAATTCACATCAAGTTCGATTAAAAGTCAAGTTTTTGCTCACTGTTTTCTTTGATTATAGTGGCGTGTTACATCAAGAATTCTTACAAGGTCGTACGGTCAATAAAGAGTACCTTGAAGTTATACGCCGTTTGCTAGAAGCAATACGAAAAAAACGTCCGAAATTGTAGAAAAATAATTCATGGATTTTGCATGACGATAATGCACCTGCTCACTCATCGTTGCTTGTGTCGAACTTTTTGGCCAAAAACAAAACCACAATCAGGTACAATATTCAACGGATTTGGCCCCCTGCGACTTTTTTTTGTTCCCAAAACTCAAGAAACCTCAAGAAAAGACGGAATTTTTAGAACGATTCAGGAGATAAAGAAAAAATCGCTGGAAGAACTAAGGCTATACCAGAAAGTGCTTACCAGAAGAACTTCGAGGATTGGAAAAAACGTTGGTACAAGTGTATTATATCTCGTAGAGATTACTTTGAAGGGGACAGCATAAATATTGATGAATAAATAAATGTTTTTTCATGAAAATAAAAATTCACTTTACTTTTTGAACACCCCCCGTATAGTGTAGCGGGGCGCCCGAAAATCCGCAGTTATTCCGTGCCTACTCGCATGCTAGTCGTTACCGCAACATTCGATACAGAAATACATACATACATATGTACGCATACACACATATATATAATGCAAATATACTATATTTTTAATATAAAACTACTTCTAAGATCTTACAATTATAAAAGTTATTTTCTTGATACGGGAATCAACTTTCGGACAAATATTTTGTTTTGTTTAACAATACGAAATGCCAGTCGATTATGAAAAATTAACACAAAACAATAAGGTTGTTTCTCTCAATCAAACAAAAATTTACCTTTATAATAACAATTCTTTTCTTGTTCTATAAGTTTATTTAATATTAAGTAACACTATCTTTACCTATTATAATTATATCTTTTATATCCGTTCACTTCAAAAGCTAGGACGTAATTGTCAAAGAAACCAAAAAATAACAGTCGAGTTTTTCAAAGAATAACCATAGCAACGGAGAAACAAACATCTTTCTATTATTTAAGTCGATATTTAAACATTCGAATCGATGTTCGTGCTATCCTCTTCTTTTCCTAACAATCTATTAGCACGGTCAAACGTTTCTAATGCGTATTTATACGGCATTAAAACGTGGTTCAAAATTGAGAACAGCTGCGGCCCCGTGAGAAATTTTCTCACGTGCTCGCGACCACAAACAACCGATGGCTGCCTGCCGAGAACGCTGATAAAGAAATGAGAAAACTTTATGAAGAACAAACGAAATGAATTTATACGTACTTGTTACGTAACAAAGGTTTTTTAATGCTTATTAAAAGCACTTAAATGTTTTTAAATACTCGGCTTCTAAGACCTTGGAATCAGTATGGCTTAAAATATGCAAGAAAGCGTATGGCTGGTTTTAGTATTGCTCTGGAATTTTGTCAAGATTGATTGTATCTATTAGTATCCTAAGTTTAAGTATTATTAAAATATTGTGAATGTAAATGAAATTGTAAGTGAAATGATATGATATCTACGTATCTAAAATCAGGTAGGTAGTTGTTTAAAGGAACTTAATTTCGAATTAGTCAAGTACTACAAACTTATGGAATAAATTGTTTATTTACCTAAAATCTATTTCTATTTAAGCCATGGTCTACTCAAACCAAGAAGAACATGATATGATGCTGATTTTGAGTGAATGTGGAGGTATTTTCGCTGAAGTTGCGAGAGTATGACGTGATCGATATCCTCATCGGACTGCTCACTCAAGAAACGTTTTTTCACGTTTGTCTAGACGAATTAGAAACGAAGGCATCATCCAACCTTATCATAATAAAGGAAGACAAATTAGACATCGAGTCAGAGATGAAAGAGCACCAGATGTTATTGCATCAGCTGACGTGTTTCCTCATGATTCTTTAACTCGTCGATCAATTGATTCAGGGATCAACAAGTTGCCAATTTTTCGCATTTTGAAGGAGAACAAATTTCACCCATACAGATTAAGCCTTCACCAAGATCTTCTTCCAAACAATATTCAACGTAGACTTGTTTTCTGTAACTGGATCGGACAGCAACCACATGACTTTCACTTTATGTTCTCCAATGAATGTACGTTCAAAAGTGATGCAGAGGTAAATAAGTGGAATTTTCGATATTGTTCACAAATTAATCCTCACTGGTTGAGAAAAATTGATCATCGACATGTTTAGAAAGTGAATGTTTGGTGCGGCATTTACCAAGGACATATTGTGGGTCCTGTATTCTTTGAACAAAATTTGAATGGACCGCGGTACAGAAAATTAATTCGGAGGAATCTTCCTGTATATTTAGAAGATATTCCACATCAACAACGTCTTAACATGTGGTTCCAACAAGATGGATGCACTTCGATGACTGTCCGACGATTACTAAATGATATGTTTCCGGATAGATGGATTGGTATTGGTGGTCCTATCGAATATCTACCCTGATCACCTGATCTTACTGTCATAGACTATTATTTGTGAGGCCGGATAGAAGATTTAGTATACCGCGAACGATCCACTACGAGGAATAATATGATTAACAGGATCACTGAAGCTATTCGATCTTTAGATCGCGATGAAGTTCTTCGAGCAGTTGATCATTTTCCTACAAAAGTAAATGCTTGCCTCCTATAGAATGGAGATGTTTTTGAGCAATTGATCTAGGTAGAGTTTAGATTAAATTTTGCCGTCCTAATTTACCTTTGAAGTTTACATTTTTGGATTATTGTTCACGTTGACAAAAAAACTGAATGAAGGATATTGTAATTTATTATGTTTAATGAAATAACTATGTTGTTTATGTTATCACCTTTTAATTCAAGTTATAACATCTCATTGTAATGAATGTCAATCATAATAAAGGAGAAATATTCAATCACACTAAAATCTAAATCTGTTTTTTTAACATCTGCGATGGAAAATACCACTTACCTGTAGGGTTACTTCACTAAGAAAGATGGACTTTGTAACATATGTAATGCATATTGTTCATGACGGAAAATTGATGAAATTTCAAATAGTTTGACAGATAGATAAATAAATCATTGAAAAATAGGTTATTCCTTTGAAAATAGGAGGATATGTTCAATTTTTTTTGAACGTGTGGTCAAAAATAATGGTGTTTGTTCAAAAAATCTAAAATGCCTTGAGCAATATTACCGTGAAGGTAATAATTTTCAAGCCAATTCAATTTAGATGGAAAAAATAAGAAAAAAAACAAAACTGAACCTTGGGGAGTAACCTTGGAGGTCTCCCGGACCCCATGTGTGATAGGCCATCTGAAGATAGTATTTCCCGCTGTTTACGAATCCGGTGTAGAAAATAGGGGTTTCTATTAAAAAAAGGAAAATTGACCTTGAAAAGACCTTGATATAACCTTGAAGGTCGAAGCCAAAGTCACCTGGAGATGCCCTTCTCACAGTCTGATAACTTTCCTCTGTAACATTTTTTTCTAAACCTTTGCGCTGCCAGGTCATTTAGATGAAAAAATTAAGAAAACAGATTGAAGTTCGCATGGGGGGTTCTTCCGGACCCCACCATCAGCAAGATCTGGAGATGGCCTTGCGTCGTACGCTATTTAGTCAAGACGGCGATGCGAGCACAACCGAAGAAATTCCCGACCCTTATGCTAAGCCTCCTTACCATCGCCTGGAGAGTTTAGGTTCAGCCGCCGACGATTCGTGGTTGGGACCGCAGCCTGAGGAGTTTGGTTGACTGGCCGGTATGGCCGATCCAAGCCACTCGACCCTGACTGAATACATCAGGATTGTGCGGTTGCGGCGCTTTGCGCTGTTGAGTTGCATTCGACGGCTGACGAGATATCGAACACAAGGGAGTGTGAAAAAGAGCGAAACGGAAAGAGGGTCGATGAGAGAGCAAATTTAAAAGGGCAGTTGGAGCTGGATTGTCGGATCGGGCGTGTTGCCAACTTTTCGATGGGGTTTTCCATTTGTTTTTTGAGCGCAACCTCGTCAGATTTTCGATTGTTTATGATATTCTTCCGGTGCATGGGTGTATTTATTAGAGTTTCTGTACATCGATGGCTGAATTGCATCCAGGTAATTAGTTATTCTGGCGAAGATACATAGTATCCATGTGCCCAGCGGTTTCGAGCGTCAGCCACAATGGTTAGTAGTAGATCCACAGTGGCAGTAATAACGGCGGGTGATAGTAGCGACGGCCAATATCAGCGACGAATGGTCATCGGATCGCGGGAGGTAGGTATTCGTATTTCTCTGTCTTTCTCTTTTGTTTTTTTACATGTTCGGGTGACGTATTCAGGTATGTGACCGAGTAGTTTTGCGTGCCTCCGCGTTCGTCGTAATGGTCGGTAGCGTATTCGTCAGGCTACAACATTAACAAACTGAAAACCTCTTTCTGAAAGGTAAATAGTTTTATGCTGAGCCATCTCGAAATAAGAACATTTTTAACTTAAGAAAACATTGACATTATGCTAATTTCAGAAACATATTTTACAAGCAAAACTTTTTTAATATTTCTAAGTACACGATAAACAAAACAAATTATTCATTCGATAAAGTACACGAAAGTACTGAGACCATCATCAAAATAAATTTTAATCATTACGTTCATGCACATACCAGTGAAATTAATTTGCAAGCAACTAACGTAATCATGAACGACAACAAAGGCCAAATAGCAGTGCCAATATCTACTTTCCCCCAAACAAAATAATAACAATTGGAGTGACTCTTCCACTTTCCAGAAAATGGCTTTATAGCGGGAGACGATTATTATGCGAAGCATCCATGGTGAGGATCAACATCATCAACTACAATCCCTAGAGAAAGAATACTTTATAAAATACTACATAAAAATAATTGTACACCAATATCTACTAAAGAATCGATCTACTAGCCAATAGATATAAATAAGTTACCAGAGATTTTATAAACTTCGCAGTCGCTAAAGGTTAAACAAAATATTTTTTGAAGTATTATGCTTAGACCTAACATCGAACCACCCACCAGTATTAATTACACTGCACACATAAGTACTGAAAACAGTAAACAACTATATGAAAACGGACTGAATAAAATTGCTCTTTACATTGATGAACTTCTTACTTGTAACGTACTTCTTAAATCAGATAATGACATAAAAAACAGTATAAAAACCTTTGAACTACTATTAATCGAAGTTATATGTAAGTACTCAGAAAATGTAAATATTAAAAGAACTCGACAATGTACTAGCTGAACAAATTATAGAAAAAAGATCACTGAGAAAAAAATACCACAAAACCAGATTGAGTCAAAATAAATATAAATTAAACAAAACATTCAAAGATTAAAAAAAATACTATATCAGAAAACAAATTCATAAATGGAAAAAAAACTTAAAAAACTGAGTCCAACAGAAGCAATGGACTACTCTCTGTGGGAAGTTACCAAGAGACTAAGAAGACCAACTACATTTATTTCATTTATTAGAAAATCCTGTAGTAAATGGGCTAGATCAGACGAAGAAAAATCCATATATTTACTAATAATAATATAATACGATGAAATAGCCTAACTCGCAACTTTAAGCATTGTAACGGATCAATGACTTCATTCAACTGTTCAAGTTCAAGATCGTAGCAACGAATATTGTAGAATAATTAAAATTTTTTAGCTAAATTTATTAATTATGTGGGAGGTTGTCGAAAGAGCAAACTGCTCTGGGCTATTCGTCGGTTAAATATATCAAGCCTAGGTGATTGTTCCTTATGTGTGGCGAATACGCCACCTAAATGACGGAATTATGTAACATATGTTATACTCCCCTTTTTCCTAGAGGAGAAGACGGAGTGAGATAACTTACGGTAGTATTTACAGTCCCACATAGGTCAGTTGATGCTGCTTATTAAAACGCATTCGTCGTTTTTTGTGGACCACGTTGTATGTCCGCCATTAAATTCGGAACCCTCGGTTGACTGATACTGTGATGTTACTGCTCTCCGGCAGCTGAGCCTTTCCGATCTGGGCGTCCAGTTAGTGAAATACCCAAATTGGCTTCGTTGTTAATAGCTTCTCCTGAGTACCTCCAGCGTTTTTGCTGGAAAGGTGTCAGCGATTTGATGATGCTGATGATGGTGTTTGATTTTTGTTGCCAGATTTAGTCCCGAAATCGGAATGTCGGTCTTACGTGGCGAGACTGCATCTTTTGGTTTCCCTTCAACTTGGTGTAATGACGGCTATGCCTTCGGTACCAATAACCTTGGAGCGCTGGCTTTCAGGCTTCAAAGGCTTTAAGTTTTTTTTTTTTTTTTTTTTTTTTTTTTTTTTAAAGGCTTGAAGCCTTATATTTTGATAATATGTTTGAAGAGTTGGTTGTTCATAATCGCATGGTCTGGTTTGAGGATTGGGTTGTTTTGTACTTCTTTTTTGTATTTCTTTTAAGATTTTGTTGTACAAATTGAAACAGTCAGCGGTGAAGGTTTTTTCTCGAGAGGAGGACGTCGACTACGTTATCGGTACCTTTTCTGTATTTTATAGCTGAATCGTATTGCTGAAGTTTGAGGACTCACCAGGCTAGTCTATCTAATAGAGAGTTGATTTTATAGAGCCATTATAGAAATTGATGGTTGGTTATAATAGTGAAATTGAAACTTTTGATGTAGCTTCTTAGTTTCCGTATCCCTCACGTAGTTGCTAAGTATTCCAATTCAATAACTGTATAGTTTCCTTTGACTTTTGATAGAGTTCTACTAGCATATACAATTGCTCTATCTATTCCGTTTATTGATTCAACTAGTCATAATCCTAGGCCTACGTTACCAGCATCTGTTTGTAGAGTAAATAGTCTTAAAAAGTCTAGACAAACGAGAATCGGTGTAGAAACAAGACCGGTTTTCAGCCGTTTAAACGCCTCATCTTAGTTTGTTTTCCAATGCCAGTAGCAATTTTTTTGCAGGAGTTTATTAAGGGAATCTGTTAATTATGTTGCTTAGATAATTCACAAATTTATCGCAGAAGTTACATTTGTTCTGGTTCATGCGGAGATTCGCTGCATGTAACCAGTCGAAGACTATTCTCAGGTGTTTAATATGATCTTCGAGCATTTTACTAGTGACGGTGATATCATCAATGTATGTGAACGCGAAGTCTCCTACTTCCGGTCAGATGATCATGTCTAGGAGGCGCTGGAATTTTGCGGAGACGGAGTATAGACCGAATGGTAGGATACAGAATTATTATTAAAATTTAGTTTAGTAAAAGATTTAGTTAAGTAAAATTAGTTAAGTAAAAAATTAGTTAAGTAAGTAAATTAGTTAAGTAAAACAAAATTTAGTTAAGTAAAATTAACGTTTAGTAAAAGTAGTGATCGGTTTACCGTTTTCGATGAGCTCCACTTGCTAGTAGCCGTTTTTTAAGTCTATTGTAGAAAGATATTTTTTTCTCCTTAATTTGTCAAGGGTAGCGTTTATTTACGGTAGCGGGTCTACGTCCTTTTCACTTTGATTATTAATTTATCTGAAATCTATACAGAGTTTAGGTTTATCATCCCTTTTCTTGAATGACCATGGGGAGCTAGATGGGTTAGACAAATTTTCGATTATGTTGTCGCATTGCTGGATTATGTGGTCTGTATTTTTGTTTTGTTGGCATGAGATTCATCAGTTTTATGTGATGTTGTAAGAAAGGGGCAGGTCCTCTAATGCTGTTGAATCTGAGTAACTCTGTTTGTAGGAAATCCTTGATGATTTTTTTTTCGGATGTAGTGTTGCATTCCAAAAAAGAATGAGCACTCTTTTTTTAGAAATACAGCTGCAGTTCGTTTGTTATTGGGATGGTTTAACTTATGTTTCCGGTGTGACTAGGATTCTACGAGTAAGATAAGTGGCTTTAAAATTCACCTTCTTCAGGAAGTCTTGTCCAAGTACTATTGGGTGGAAAGGGATTTTTATCAAATAGAATGCGCATTTCATCTTCTGATGTTAATAGTGCCCTCCATGTTTTTGTTGATGTTGATACTTCTTTCCTCTGCCATTGTGACGGCTAGATATTCATCAGATGTTACCCATTGATTTTGTTCGCATAATTTTGAGATTTTTTCGTTAATAAAGAAATATGCGGCTCCGTTATCAATTAATGCCCTGATTAGTTAATGTTGGATTTGGATGGGTAGAGTTAATTCGCTACTATTTATTTTGTAGGCAGAATGGTCTTTTCTGGCTTTCTGCCGTCTGTAGTGTTTTTTGGCTGAGGGCATCTGCAGTTCTTAGATATAATATTATTCTTTCCATAATAGAAATAAAATAGCTTACTAGGGTAAGTGCATCTGCGCTGCGTGCCTAGGCTCTTTGCATTTCCAGTAGTATTTTCTTCTGAAGTATGGTAGGTTTGATGTTGCTATTTTTGTCGCTTATGTTCTTCCTACTAGATTGCGTTTGTGCAGAAATTTGAGATTGGAGGGTTTTGAAGTGTTCTTCTCGTTCTAAAAGTTGTTCAATCCAAGATATACCATCTCTGATGTAATGTAGCTTGTATTTGGGCCTGAAGTTCTGGTAGATCTGATTTATTTACTGCTGAAGCAAGAACCTACCTTTTTATCACACCAGTATTTTTTGAAAGTGAGTTGCGTGGATATGAATTTTTTCGTAAGGCATTCACTTTATGCAATAGATCTTATCTTCGAGCTCAATTATGACGTCCGGTGTGCGGAAGTTATCCTTCAGGCTAGCTAACAAGTCGTTCTAGGAATCCCAGATGTGCTGTCTGTTGCGACTTCACCCCAACGAGTCTTTATCTAAAAACTCAGGTATCCCTTTCAGGAGTTATGCTTCACCAAGACCGTAAGCGTTTTTTAGTTCCTAGAGTTGGTTTATAAACACGTATAACTTGCTTTCTTAGAATTGGTAGTTCCACTTTTTGATAGTTTCCATCGATCTGTATGGATCTAAGACTTCTACTAACGGTTTTAGTATTGATAGACGATCCGTTTATGAGACTGCTTTTACTTTTGTTGTACGTCAGGAGAATGCGGTTTTTCATACGGCTATTTTGGGATGATTGAAATATTCACGGACGAATTTTCGTACTATTGATTGTAGATTATTTATGTTCTAGAATGATTTTTTGCCGAGTTCTTCGAGTCGTTGAACTAGGGTGTTCTTGTTTGTGGTATTGATTTGAACCATGGTGCTGATTCGTCTTCGCAATGCGAAAGTAAAAAAAGAAAGAGAAAAGAAAATAAAAACTAATTCGTGTGATAAGGTTGCTTATAATCGTGTAAATTACAGAAAAATATAATAGTATAGGAAGTCACTTAAAAAAAATGTTATGCACCTCGCTCTTAAGGTTGTAAGAACAAAAACAATAATCAGAACATTAATTAATACATGAGTTATGACATACGGTAATGCTGCATTTACAACGACGAATAGTCGAGGCGGTGAGCACGCAATACAGCTTCCATGTGCGCTCACTTGCTTTTGCGTTGAGCTACACATTTTTTCTTCTCTTATCTCTATCGGTCTTTCTCTTTCTCTCTTCTCATACGCGTCATCCTATTCCCGGTTTGTTGAAAAATGAGAAAGGCATTCCAGAGGAAGTAGAACCTACTCTACTGAGGCAGCAGCTGCTCCTGTCTTTAGCTCTTTGGAATCGTCGTAGGTACTTTATTCAGTCGAAAACTGTACGTCTGCACACTTATATGCATACGGATACACGCAAGCTCGCAAAGCAAAATAGATGCGTTGTAACTGTATCGCATTTCTCACTCTCGACTTTACTAATCAGCTCCTCAAATCAAAGTAAAACCGAGCATGAGTGATATAATCATGCACACACATATGCATCCAATTTAATGAGGACACGCACGCTGATACCGAAAGACAACGGCCGAAGAGGACATAGCTAGCAAAATGGTTTTCTCCATCACAAGTGTCAAACAGCAGTGAAAATGAAATAGTGCTTTACTGTAAGAAACCATAAAAGAAAGATTTTCTTTAAAAAGTATTAGAAGAAGAGTAAGTTTTTTTTGTGAATAAAGTTTAAACAATTATTAGATAATTACTAGTATTTTTTTGAACCATACGAAAAAGATTAATAATTTCATGCGATAGACAGTTGGATAGAAATCTATTTCTAAAGAAAAGCGTGCTGTTATTTGGTATTTTTCTCTAAGCATAAAGAAAAGTGTACTGTTATTTGGTATTTAGATAAATGCAGAACAAGTTTTAGAAACATTGATATAAAACGAAATATGATTGGTTTTTGTAATGTGAAAGTAATGGTAGATGAAGTCAAGGTTTTTCAGAATCTACATGTTAGTTTTTGCTGACGATTATACGCCGGAAAATACTGAAGGTGGAGTAAATGTTGTTGAAAAAGAGTCGGAAGACGTAAAAAAATTAGTTAAACAAAGGAAAGTTAGGTAGAAAGGTAAAATTAACTAGTACGAACAGATTGACTACTATGTTTGGGACCAAATATAAAAGAAATTTATCATAATCTAAAAATATTATTTTAGTTCTTTTTACGTCATAAGCGCTTCTTGTATTGAGAACATGCATGAGTCTATTCATTCATTCTTGCAAGGAAATGATTACCGTTCATTAGGTTTAGTTTTATCACGTGCTCAAAGCTTGTACACAATGACAAAAAAAAAGAGTTCTCTGTCAGAAACTCACTGGCACTTAAACATTATAAGAGACCAACTACAAATAACCATATTTATTTCGCGTTGGAACACGTCTGGGAAAACTCCAATATGTATGCACCAATTGCGTGGCGAGCGCAACACAAAAAACTATAGTAAACATACTAAACATACCCAAGTAGCGGCAAAAGTTAGCGCTAGCACTATGAGATGCCGTCCTCTTAAATTACCGATTAAATTTATTATCAAGAGTCTGAAGGATAAAACCAGTTTTGACGTGTTCACATACCACAGAAAATTAAGGTATGAATTCTTTCCGAAATATCGGCAAGTACAACTCACTATCTTAAATGAAATTTTTGTTGTTCTTGTTATTGTGACTTCAAGAACTACGAGTACATCCATGTGGAACGCTATAGAGGTACCTGTACACATTAATCTTGGCATCCTACTCGTATAGTCATGATTATGTATACCCACCTCTCCCACCATTTTTTAAAATGATGCAAAAGGAGAAAGTTTCACACACATCATAAGTGGAATCCGAACCACAGTTTGTGTAACGATACAGTTGAAACGCATCTATTTTACTTTGTGAGCATGTGTGTGTGTATGTACATACAAGTGTGCAGACGTGCACTCTTCGACTGCTGAAAGTGACCAACGTCAATTTCAAAGAGTTAAAGATAGGGCCACCTATTGCTTAAGTAAAATCTACTTACTTTGGAGTGCCACTCTCAATTATGATCAAGAAGCCTGTTATGATTTAATAGTGCAACAGGAAGGCTCCGTTTAAATCTATTCGATCACACGATCAGCATGGAGTCCATGTCATTAACTTATCACACAGCGTCAGCAAGGGCTATCCGCGTTATCGAGTTGAAGATACTTCTCTCTATCATGCTCTCGTGTATTATATGCAGACCTGGTGAGAGAACAGAATTCTAGACGCTTGAACGCTTGGATGCTTGAACGCTTTAATTAATTATATTTTCATTGTATCTTTATGGTAATTTACTGTATGGTAATTTATTTACATGGTTTTTTCCCTACTTATATCTAGGGTTTTTTATGTAGGCTTAATATGATTTCCATTCATTTATTTAATTAAAGTTTGCATTAATTTAATTTACCTTTTGCTTATTTATTTGCCAAATACACAATTAGCAGTATTATATACGAACGCATAATTTATTGCATTATCGCAATAGGTATTTGTGATCAAGGTCAAAAAACTGAGACATTACCGTAACGTGTCGAGATATTTATACTAATATGAAAATTAATATTATTTTGACAATTCTGATTATCCAGCAGATAATTTATTCACTGTGCAATTATGTTTCGTGCTTTACGGAGTATCAGGCTTTCTAGAATTTGTTTCTTATCGACAAATGAATTTTTGCCAATGACAAGATTTTTTGCAGCAGATGTTTATGATATTTAAAAAGGCAAATCAATTATGGCTACATCATACAATCTTTGTTATGTTCGCATGAACTTTTCGAAAATGTCGTTCTTTGTATGGCTGGGCAAGTAGGAGTCTGGAAAAAGCGCATTTTTTACCAAAAATTTGCATTTCTTAATTCAAAATCATGCTGTGAAATGCTTTTTTCATTGTCGTTTTTGACAGCGAAAAAAAGCATTTCAACGTAAAAAAGTGTAGTAACTAGCCCTGTTACTTATACTCGTTTATATTTGTATTTCGTGGTGAAGACAACAATCTCTATTTTATAGGGATTGGTTCCCAGAGAGTATGCCCGACTTCATGTCTCCACTACCTTTAACACTTTTTCTAAGAGTTCTGGGAGAACTATTGTACATAAATATTGTTTTAAAAAGGCGATAGATTTATGAAATTTTTTTCTATTACCCATTTCCGAGAGCTATTTTCCTTTTGAATCATCTTGTATAATGAATTCAATTTCTACAAAATTATGGATCCAATTATTTGATTGAAAAATATCATAATAGACATGTCATCGTCTATATTAGTTTATTATTACTATTATTAAAAAAAAATGTTCCAGATAAATTTCAAAATCGCTTCTGAGCAAACACTTGGACAGGCCTATATAGGGATTGAATTATCGGACCTTTTGAGCTTCGAAGGCCACTGACTGCTATAACATACCTCAATTTTCTGCTAAACGTTCTGTCAGATTTATTAAACGATTTTTTAACGCAAGAACAACAGGTTAACTTTATATTTATGCATGACGGGGCACCACCACATATTGCAGTAATTGTTCGAGAACATCTTGACAAGGTAACAGTCAATTTCCTTATTTTTAATTTTAAAGATCTCTTTCCAATAGGAAGCATGATATCGTGGAAAAAATGTCTCTATAAACTAGATATTTATAATGGCTTTGAGTCAATTTCGGCACTTTCTGGAGTAATTTTTTTGATACTCATTGTTGAACACTTTGCGTATATAATAACATTACGCTGTCATTCTTTTTTAATTGTTTATAACCATGGATACAAATCCTTTATTATTTTTGATAACCTAATAATTGTAATAATTGTATCTTTTTCTATAAGGATCTCGCTTGAATTTATTTTTGCTCGATATACAATTATATTTTACTATTCTATTACATGTTACACTAATAAAAAGGATTCAGTGATGAAACGTAAAGATAAACATATAAATGAATCGAACTAACGTAGTACCGGTCGATGTTGACTTCTACATAAAAATAATTCAAACATATGTAATTTCTGGAGCTTCTTGATCATGGAATGTTCTTTTTCAATATTTCAAGGTATATCTCGATCGTTAGATGGAAAACAATGAACCGATACAATTACCTGCGCGGTCACCTGACTTGAATCTACTATATTACTTCTACTTCAGGGCTTCGAAAAAACGTGCGCTCACAGAAACAGATAATGTGCATGCGCAGTACAGGCAGACGCGTATCGTTGTGAGCTACAATAAATAACGGTCGCGAACGAACCGGCGTGCGGTATACAAATGAGTAAGCGGACGCGCTTAACCTCATTGTAATTATGAAATACGAATCACGCCGTGGATATTGAACCGCAATATTAGTACGCCATCAAGAAGGAACGAAATAACAGTCTGCACAATGTGAAAGAACATCCAACGAAAAAAACAAGCAAACTAGAGAAGAGAGCAAGAAAGGGAAATTCAGGTATCTAACTGGTACTTATGGTGTGTTCTTGTTCAGTGGCTAACAAAGGTGCATCCGCTTCACACAGTACAGCTACAAGGCTTTCGACCGTCGCGTGTATACTTTTTTCTCTGATTTCGCGTGCTTGCTTATCGGGACCACCGCTTGAATATCTAGGGGTCCCTCGGGAATTGTCTACGAGCGTGGTTGTTCTCCGTTCTTCTGTCTCGATTAGCCAAATCGTGATAGTCAAAAAGCGTCCCACTCACTGCGCAATCGCTTTCTTGTCGGTCGGCTACGCACTGCCTAATCGCGCTTACGTTCTCTCTCCCTTCAAGACGATCGTCTCTCCGCGAGGTTCAGCGGAGATAGCAATCGATATTCAAATAAGGACTCGTCACTTATTAGTCTGCTGACTTCTGCTCTGCACTGGAACAATTCCTGCATAAAATTACATAGTTTTTTTATAATTAATATTATTGCCGGCTGTGGGGAGAGAGATGTATAACAAGTTGCGAGTTACTCGGTATAATTCATACGCATAGGCATGTACATGCAACTGCACTGCTTATATTTTATATTTGATCTATGATTATATGTAATTATAATTATGCTTCCGGCTTTTGGTTCAAACTATAACCTCAAAATTTTATTGATAACTGTATTTTCTTCTTCAGCAGCTGATCTTATTCTTTCTTCCTTCATTCCTTCTTTTTCTCCTCTTTATTCACCCATTTCTCCTTTTGCTCCTTCACCTAAAAATGTAAGATTTATATTGATTATTTTGTTTGAATTTATAATCCGTAAATTAAAAGTTCAATCTAATTCTCTACCTTTTTCCATATTTTCTTCTTTTATTCTTTCTTCACCTTTTCTTCCTTGGTCTGATTCTCCTTTTTGTTCGTCTCTTGCTACTTCTATCTTTTCGCCGTTGCCTTTTTCTTCATTCATTTCTTGTCCTTTGTATCCCTCTACTTGTTTTACCATTTCGCTCTTTACTTCATCTTTCCTTCCTACTCCTCCTAAAAATAGAAATGTCATTTCATTAATATTGTTCAATTTTGTAACGCCTGAAATTTAAAATCGACAGCGAATAAATGCATAAATACTAACCTCGATTTTACGCCTTGCTACCCACCTAATGTTAAAACTCGCGCACAGTGCCGTCGATGAAGAGAGAGAGAAAGAGAGAGAGAGAGATTAAATTTAAAACTAGACCTTGGTTTTGGAACGGGAGTCCTGGCTGCGCCCTGCGTACGGTGTTGCAGGTCGTCGCTGGGCAACTCCTGTCGGCTTCCTCTCGGCCCTCTGTCCTCGGCTGAACTTCTTCGCCGCTAGCCGTCCACTGTCCTGATCTAGTCGACTCCGAAAACCTTCTGAGCTCTCCTCGACTTACTAGCGTCTGTGTCGCTCGTTTTTTCTCGCGACCTACAACTTCTTCGCCGATCTTTTTTCTCCCCACTTGACCTACTTATTAGACGGTGCGCAACTAACGCGCTAATTGGTTCTAACGCTCGCCTGCCTAATATTGCGTAGGGTACGCATGCCCCCGACTATTTCTCTCTCTCTCTCTCTAACATCTCTATACTCTCTCTATCGCCAGTGTAGCCGCTTCGAGCCTACTCGGCCCCGCTCGGCAATCTCCGTCAGCTGAAACAGAGACCATGCATTAGACGCATTCTTAAATGCGCCTAACGCTGGTCACTGTGCCTTGCCGAGAGAGAGGGGAACTTGGGAAAATTCCGACGAGAATAAGCGCATCGCTTGCTCTCGTCACACATTCGTCGATCACACTACACCATACTTTTTTATGTAACTTTTCCACAAAACCAAGCAGTATTTTTTTAAAACGATCGCCGTAGTCGAAATCCAATAACCAACTAACAGTTTCCGAAATTTGGTTATGAAAAAATATTTGCAGGCATATTTATTTAATTATTTATTTATTTTTCACTTCAATTTAAAATTTAACAATCTTACTCAATTACAAACTTTTATTTTATGTTGCTACGATAATTATTTATCAAAAATGTATAGTTTTAAATATTCAGAATACTTATTGCAGTTTACTGAGCAGCATTGGAAATTTTATTTAAAATGCTGAAGGTACTGTATATTTTTTATCATATTTTCTTATATTTATTATTTTTATGTCCACAAATTAGAAGTCTTTGGCACAAACATGTGTAAATAACTTTCTTCTTGTATAATTGTAATCATATATCATCACATAGAAAAATTATTCAAGCGGAACAACTACAAGAGATACTTTGAGGAAGACTAAACTATCGTAAATAAGGGTCTGTCCCAATAATTTAGCAACTATCACTTTATCTTTAAGACATTCACAAAATTTTTTTAAATATATTATCCTTTTTTATCATTGTCAAACTGTATGTAAGGCGCTGATATTTTCTGAAAGACCGAGCGAAAATAATAGAGCTTGTAAAATGTTTTTTTCACTGTCTAAAATGAAATTGAAAAAGCATTCCATGGCGGAATATTGAAATGAAAATAGAAATTTTTGTTTTGAAATAAATCGCTTTTCCGAGGCTCCTACTTTGGGTACCGGTGCCAATAACGACATTGTTGGAAAGTTCGAGCGAATAAAACGGGGTTTGTATAAGATACCATGATTTTTTTGCGTCATTTTAAATATTATATAGTAAACATTTGTTGTAAAAAATCTTGTCAATTGCAAAAATTCGCTTATAGATTATAAACAAATTTTAGAAAGTTTGATTATCTGCATAATATTAAGGAGGCTCCAGTGTTTCGTCATAGTATCTTCAGATTTTTTACTGTAAATGTAGCGGCTTTCGTACATTAAAAAATTAACTCGTATTCAACTAGCTGTCTTAATTATTGGTCAATCAATAAAGGTGGTATATTTTATAATGATTAGTTATAATGATGGTTTTGGCTAAAATTTGATCTGTAATTTCGTTTATCTATGAAAACTCATGAACCTAAAGGTACTGGAATGAATAACTTCGGCCGGAAGAAAAGATATTATAAAACTAATGCTTGGAGATTGATCAAGCAGGCTCTTAGTAAATTTAGTAGAATTAGTTAAATGGAATCATCAATTAATAGTTATGGAATGACAGTTTCGGTATATGAGTTGTTTATGTTTATGATAATTACTATTACGAAATGAAATTACCCAAAAATAAAAATAAAATGCAATTGAACATGCATCGAATTGAGCACCGAATCGTTCACCCGCGGGAAGCTCGTCCCCCTTCCCACTCTGCGCTCGCAACTGAATGCCAGTTTCTTGAAAGCTATACGCTCATCGGCCGTTTTTTGAACCTAATTATCTATTTACTGAAAAAAAAATTAATAATAACATCTTATATAACTTTTCAAGATCATGTGACACTGGAGATTCAAAAATCGAACACGTTATGGGGAATGGTAACTCCCACGAGCAATGCAAAGGCCCGTGCCCAAGCGTCGTATCACAAATTATTTTTAAAGGGGAAGGTAAGGGAGGCTCTCTCGCTCCTCTGAACAATGACAATGGGCTTCGTCATTAAATTAGCGTTTTGGACTTCGGCTTGAGAGAAAAGGAATGTAAGGCGCACACAATAATCACTCGCGATAACCGTTAACAATATTTGTTCTCGACTTTTAACAATAAAAAGCGACGACGCGAGTTCATGCGTCTTCCTCAACGCCGCGTGCCTACGCTCGTGCGGACAATCGCACGGGGCACGTTACAATTATTTTGAGAGAATACAAAGGAGGGACTCGTCACAATTACGGAATTCGCCGTGTTCACGGAAGATCGCGATTACTTCGTCGACGCGTCGCGCACTCGCGGATGTAGAGAGAAAGAGATAGGGAGAGAGAGAGAGAGAGAGAGAGAGAGAGAGAGAGAGAGAGACAACCTGACCTGGTGAGGGCTGCTGGCAGGAATCGCTGCTGATACCGCTGCAGGAACTGTTGCTGGCAGGAACTGTTGCTAGTAGTTGCTGGCAAGAACTGTTGCTAGTAATTGCTGGCAGGCAGGAAATACTACTGGAAGGCTGGCAGGCTCGTGGCAGACTCAGATGTGGATTCCTTGATGCTATCGTCGTTGGAAATCCTCTCCCTTTGCTGCTAACTGCTTGTCGTCCTCTGCTTCTTTGTCTGATTGGGTCTCTTTCGCGTGCGCACGCTCGGCCGTCAAACGATCCGTCTAACTCAGAATCTCGGCTCGAACTCTCTCCTCTAATCGTTCGCGCGTCGGCTCGAGCGACGCCGGCGGCTTCGCTCTCGCGGGCGGATCGCCGCGGATCACTCGCGCTCGCTTACTCTCTATTTGCGACGCGTCATTCTCTCTCTCTTTTTCTTGCCACAGCCGCTCTCGCTCCCGATTGGCTCCAAATCACGATGCCCGACTCAGGTATTGGTCCTGAAATAAAGCGATGCGAGCATCGGTATCGGTTCGTAATTTCAAACGCTCGCCAGGGCAACAGCGAAGGAGCGAGGCTGCGAAAGAGAGAGAGAGAGAGAGAGCGAGGTAGACAGGGCCGGCTATTCTAGCCAGAGCCCCGTCACAACCAATCCAGCCAAACTAATTTCCTTTAATATTTTTGAATGACCCTATGTATATTACATATTATAAGTAAAGAAATATATTGTAATGGGATGTGAATTCCGTTTTATTTCTTTGTCTCGCCCGATGCGCAGTCGTACCGGAATGCGTGCGGCGAGATTGAAATAATCAATTTTATTAACTAACCGGGGAGCAGGAAAGACAGGGGTCAGTCAACCAACTTACTAACAATGACAACAATAGATTAATGTTTCAATCATATACAAGCTGGTTTATTTCCTTTGCAATCTACAATACGTATGGCCCGCGCATTTACGTTTATACGGTGCACGCGACAATCTTACGTATCGGCATTTCGTTTAAAGTCGTTCGTTTGCGATATTCGTTTGCATGCTCGCTACGATTTTCTTGTTATCGCCGGTGTGAGGGGAGAGTAATCAAGCGCGGTTGTTTAACAAAAATCGCGACGCGAAGCTGGCCAGCTCAACTTACGTGAACAGTCGCGCTATCAGGGGGAGCAAATCAGTATCGCCTCTCAATGAATAGCTCAGGTTGCCGTCTCTCCTAATTGGGAACGAGGTTTTCCCTGACGTTCTGCTGATCCCGTTGGATAGATTCCACGACCTTGTGGTTGGCCTACGATGGCGTTACTGCTGAGCACTCGAGACAGCAACAAGAACAACACTTATCGGCGAACTAGTTCCCACACTCTTTTTAATGCACGTTGCCGATTTAACTTGCGTTGCTCCTGTATCCTACGATGGCTATTCCTCGACTTTCGGGTATCTGCACAACTCTAGCGTTAGTGCTCCTGTACTCTTTCACGCTGTTACCGGTGTCAAAGGTGCTCTCTCACTGGTCCTTTTCTTTTCGCGCGCGTTCCTTCCCATTTCGGACCGAGTTCCCGTTTTCGACTTACCCGGGCCGGTAGGTGCTGCCCTCGCAGGTAGCCACGCGATCGAGACGGTAGCGCAAACCGGACGCTTACCGTCACAATATATATGTAATATATATATATATATATCTGCAGATTGAGTTCGTGTTGTCTGCGAATAACTGGAACGACGTGAGTCCGTTGTGTTGTTTGAAAAGCACTAAATATGGGCAAGTAGAGGTTGAAATGAGAGAAAAGATCGACTGAATAAACAAATATATGTTGTAACGTTGTATATAGACAACGCATAAAGTAACGAATAAAGCTACTATAGGGTGCCAGAGGCATTGATAAGAATAAGTTTTTAAATTTTTAAGTGTGACCTCTCCGAGTTTGATTGACAGTCTGAATTTACGTCACTTACTTGTTGTCCAAGGGTAGACAGCGGATTTCTGTTTGTGAAATAGCGGCTAAACAAAGGAGGGGGGAGATAAAGGGAATGCATCGGCAGAATGCGAAAAATAATAACGCGTTATAGTTAGGAAATAATTATTAATTTATTATAAAATAAAAGTCAGAGCAATTTACCGACAAGAAAAAAAATAAATATAAAGGTACTAGTAAATTTGAATGTAGTGTGACGCAGTTTAAAGGAAGAATTTTCGAAAATAAAAATAAATACAAAAGCAGAGCAATTATAACAAGATGCGGACGCGTTACATGAGCTACTAACAATACTCGGCTGCAACTGGCAAACAAAGGCGGAGAAATAACTATATTTAATTCATTACACAATATGTAATGTCTGTGTGACTTATAGTACTCGGCGATTTTTCGGTGAATTCAACGAGATTGATCTTAAATTGGTAGACAAATAAAATGCAAGACCACGGGTCGAACTCGCAACCAGGAGCGTGACAATATACAAATTCAGCGTAAATAAATAATGAACGACAACTACTATCGCTTAATACGAACTCACGTCGTCACTTACTTGGGCGTGCGGACGGCAAGTGGTTGGACTGCTTAACAATCGGTAACCTTGGCTTAATAATAGGCGATCAAAATTCAAATTTTGCTCTACTTCCAAAACCAAAGTAGTCAACAAAGTAGCAGCAAACAATAAGGCAGCATCCGTGAATTGATTAGCCGGGCGAGCGTAATCTGATCGCCGAGAAGCTTTGGTAATCACAACTTAAGTTCGCGTCGCGGATAAAAGGTCTCCGCTCGTGGCCGCAGCTGGAAACTCTCTCCTCGATTCATAGCTGATTTTCTGACTGCTTTTGACCCTCTTCTACCTCATTAGCATGAGTTTAGGTATATGATAATGGGCAGATATGTGTGTCTGTCTGGTTGGTGTGAGGCCAGCAATCAACTTGATCGATGTTGTCGTCAAGAAACTGGAGTAAGTATATAGTATACGAGGGTGGTCCGATAAGTACTTAGCCTACAAAAGAAAAACGAAAATTTTGGAAAAGTGGCGTTTTATTTTTCAACATAGTCTCCTTTTAGTTCAATACACTTGGCCCAGCGATGCTCCAACTTCTTTAACCCGTCTGAAAAATACGTTTCCTCGAGGTCTGAAAAGTAGGCTTCCGTGGCAGCGATTACCTCCTCATTCGATTCAAATTTCTGTCCGGCGAGTGACTTTTTCAAGTTTGGAAACAAAAAGAAGTTGCACGGAGCTAAATCTGGAGAATACAGTGGATGGGGCAGCAGTTCATAGCCTAATTCGACCAATTTGGCCATGGCGACGGCAGAGGTGTGAGCCGGTGCGTTGTCATGGTGGAAGAGCACTTTTTTCTTCGCCAAATAGGGCCGTTTTTTCTGCAATTCGACGTCAAATCGGCCCAATAATTTGGCATAGTACAGTGGCATACTCTGTGACCGTTTTGCCCCTCTCCAGGTAGTCGATGTAGATCACACCTTGTGAATCCCAGAAAACGGCGCTTAAACAGCGGCAGACATTGCTCTGAAGTTGTCTCACGGTTGCGCTAGTTGTCCGGAGTGAGCAAACGCGGCACCCATTGCGCCGACAGCTTTCTCATGCCCAAAATTTCATGCAGGACATGACCCACGCGGTCTTTTGAGATGCCTACGATCTTAGCTATCTCGCGCATCTTCAATCGTCCATCTGCCAATACGAGATCGTGAATTTTTGTCACGTTATCCTCCGTGGTAGCCGTTTTCGGAGCACCTGGACGTGGCTCTTTAAAAATCGACGTGCCACCACGTTGAAACTCGTTAAACCAATTTTTGACGGTCGCCATCGAAGGAGAAGAGTCACCGTATACAGCATCCAAGCACTTTTTGATTTCGCTGCACGATTTCCCTTCCAAAAACAAGAATCGAATCACCGACCGATACTGCTCTTTTTCCATTTTTCAAAAATCAACGGACACATTTGCTTTTACACGCTCTCAAAAATAAACTACAACTCCGATCCGGCTAAAATCTTGACAGTAACCATCGAGAAGATTGTACTACGTGATAGAATATTTCTTTGCGAGAGTGGCGCCATCGGGCGGTGAGGCTAAGTACTTATCGGACCACCCTCGTATTTGTTTGTGTCACTTGCTCGCATGTTTCGAGGTTGCCGGAAAACAAACAAAATTAGTATAACGGAACACAAAGTTTTGCAAGTACCGGCACGCAACATTCAGCAGAACTCCGTATTAAGAGAGCAACCAGCGCTGGTTAACAGTCAATTTTTGAGCGGCTCAACCACCCGTTACAATGTATATATCGGAAAGTATTTTAATTATACAGCAGTGACAAAACCGATGGGAGAGAAAGAGCCAAGTTAAGCGAGAGAGAGAGAGAGAGAGAGAGAGAGAGAGAGAGAGAGAGAGAGAACAAGCAAGCTAGTACTTACAAATAATTCGTTCATGCTTATCGCAGCAAACTAAAGAACGATTCCGCTAAATACGTAAGCTTAAAAGTTCTCGCGGGTGTAACTATAACACTCTGTCTTTATCGACAAGGAAATCAAGTAACACGCACGATAACTCAGTCTGGCACAACACGTCAGTTCTGTACAGCACCAAAGAACTCCTTTTGCAGTTCCTCAATCGCGTAGTCGCAATAACAATCTTTCTTCTACTTTTATTCTCCTTCCGTGAATACTTCAAATTTCAACAATTAAACTCTCTTTCTTGCCTTTAGATTTCGTAAACGAGAAAGGACATGTGCGTTTACTTGCGAGTGAGTAAAAAATCTATTTTTCGGTTTCGCGGGCTCTCACCTCGCGTTTCGTCTATTTCGACCAATACGCGCGCGCGATTACTTTACGTGCGATGAGAATCTACCTGTCTCTCTTCGTGTTTCACTCACACACATTGAGTGTATCGCTACATACTTACATCTCTTTCTTCTCACTAACCTTGTGCTGGATAATAGATGTACATAGTTGGCATCATACAAAATAATAGTGTCATATAAATGTAATTATAAAATAATAATTATTATAAAATCATAGGGAAAGAGAAAGACATAACAAGTTATCAATCTTACTCGTTACAAATCTTGATAATTTTTCAAACGATAGGTAAATGGAACTGTCTTCAACACTCTATCATCAGTAAAAATTTTTGTTTACCAGTTTGGTATGTAGCCTTTCTCAAAAATTTGCTTATTTTTACTTACTCTTACTTGATCACCAAATTTAGAGTTCGCATGTTTTATCAAAAGTTTTGGTGATTTTTGAGCACCAAACGATATAAAATTATAGGCACTTTATTTGCAGTAACTTTAACTGGTTATATCATTCTAATAGTAAATGCTATCATTTATGATTACCTTTTTTTTCTTTTTTTTATTGCTGTAAGATTATTTATGATTGAGACAATAAATCAATGTTAGTGGTGTACGAGCTCGTATGTATTTGTATACGAAATTAAGTAAAATACGTTAGTGAGTGTTTCATCTTTGTTACAAAGTGTAAACTTTGGAAAGAAAATTTAGCACCACTAACGAAGCTAGTCAAATGTTCTGACTTGACTCCACAGTATATCTCTAGTATACTATGTCAGTTTCTTTAAACAACAATAATAATAATAATTAAATGTTGATTACAAAATTAGTAAATGTATAAATAAAAAACCTACGTAAGACAGTTATTTATAAATTTCATTTAAACGAGAACAATTTATTTATGTATTCATTAGCTTATATTTTTTGAGCCTAGTATCGGTGATGAATGTCTTGAGAAGTTCGTTTATAAGTTTGTTAGGGCGGTTCTTCAGTTTAGTATTACACTTAACGTAACAATTGTTAATTTCTTGTTTTATTGCTGGAACCCATTTCGGATAATTGCGTTTGGGAGGAACTACGGGGCCTGTACAATATTACATAGGACTTTCGACTGCAATATTTTCAAAATTTCAATATTCAGATTCCATTGCGTTTCAAATTGGAAGTAGGACTCCATAATTGAATGCCATAAGTCCAGGTTTGTTTGAGTATAGCTCTGTAGAGCAGTACTCGTAATTCGTTTTGATAGCTCCAATTTTCTTCCAATAAGCATTTTCCTCCATTTGAATCGTAGTTACGTTTTGTAAATATATATTCTTGGCATATAAGACTCTTATCTAAATGTATACCTAGATATATTATATGATTGTTTTGCGGAATATATTTATCATTAAGTTGGATCGGTGGGCTGGTATCTTTTCGAAGGGTAAACGTCGTATGAATTGATTTGCTTTCATTGAATATAATTCTCAATGAGTAAGATGACTAACTATTTAATTTTGTAATTTTTTGCATGGTATAGATGTTACTGGATGTGATGTTAAAATAGCTATATCAGCTGCGTATGTTGCTTTCATAATAAAAAGTAACTTTGGTAGGTTCGAGGTGAATAGTAGGCAAAGTGTCGGCCTTGAGTACTACCTTGCGGTACATCCGCACCTATTAAATAATGTTTCTATAATATTTCATTTATTTAACCTGAAAAGTTCTCTTTTATAAATCAGACTTCAAAAGCTCGTAAGGGCACTTTGGAAAAAATTTCATGAGTTTATACAGATTATATGCCAAACTTTGTCAAACATCTGAGCGACATCCAGAAATATGGCGAAGCAATACTGTTTTTCTTTAATCGATTTGCTCACAGTAGATACTATTCTGTTTACTTGTTCAATCGTGAAATAGTTGAACCTAAATCGAAATTGATGGTCTAGGATAAGTGTTGGATATATATACGAGTATTCACACTCCTCTGCTTATGTATAGTCTACGCTATTGAGGAGCGCAGCTCTCGGCGCTGCGTTGCGATATTCCAGTTCAGACCTTTGTATGCTGTACATCGTGTGTACGGTCTGCGAGTATTTTTCTTTTTTCTTCGCAATAAAATCGTGTTAGGGAAAAGTCCAGTGTGTGTTCATTCATCTTAAACACCTCTGCACCTATAATTCCGAAAAGTTATTGGCACCAGACACGCTTCCATTCCACCGAGAAAATCTGCGTGAGTGCGGAGGATGTTCGAATCATGACACGTGCGTAAAGAGCGGACAAAAGGCGATTTCGCAGTGAAGTGAAAGGGAGTGTGATGAGTGACTGAGAAGTGAAAAGAAAAACAAAAGTGCAGTGTAGTTTGGTGAAAGGACTTTTTGAAGAGCAGAGAAGGCGAGGAGAACTGATGAGACGAGGCGACGAAAAAGAAAAATTTAAACCAGCACGTGCATAACAACCACCTGTTGCAGCAATGGCTGAGTCAATGGAAGGGTAGAAACAGCGCGACAAAGATAGGCCTAGTATTGGAGATAAAAATAGAGACGCGAAAACAAACCGAGACGCGTAAGTTCATAAAAATCCGATCAATCGTCTAAGAGTGGAATTCGGGAGTGACAGTGCCGTAGACTAAGAAATTTCGCGTTTGGTTTTTCGAGTTAGTGGAAAAATACAAAGGCCGGTGGCAAACATGGCGGCCTCTGTACAGGTCAGGACGTGCGCGGCAGATGCGCCGCGACCGAGACGAGAAGCTCGCGCAGAGAGAGAGAGAGAGAGAGCGGGAATGCGCACGCCCGCCATATTGTATGCTCGTGCCGAGCGAGAAGGAGAGCGAGTGCGATCAAGAAGAGAGAGAGAGATAGACGGCGCGTGTACTCTTTGTTGGAGGTCAGGCTCGTGTACGAAGAAAGAGAGAGAGAGAAAGACAAACAGACAACGACGCGATATCGAACGCGCGCGAACGCTATCGATTGTACACGAGCGAGACGTCACTGTCAATGTGAATGTACAAAAAATTCCTCACCACGGTTTACTACAATATGTACATATAAGATGAGATTAAAAATACGCGTATGTATAATTAAATAGAAATTTATGCAAATAAATAAAGAAAAATTAATTAAAGTAAGATTACAATTGAAATTTGACGTAAAAATTTATTTATTGCATGTAGATGCCAAAACACTGTTTGCAATTATCTGCACAGCGAATGCAAAATTTGGTTGGATCGAAATGGAAATACCTAAATTAGTTGTGAGACGAGAGGGTGACAACATTTTCTATCTAACACCAGATATGAGAATATTTAAGCAAGGTGTGTTAATTAAAATTATAAAAATAAATTGCTAGCAATGAAATTTCTAAGTGGCAGTGCATGTGTACATAAATTTATATATATATATATATATATATATACGAGGTCTGTTCAAAAAGTATCACGAATTTTGAATTTTCGCGGGCTACGTAAATTTGATTTTCGATTTTTTTGTAGCGTTATATTGGTACTCACGTCCCTTACTTATGTTGACAAGGTCAGCCATTTTGAATATTTAGTTCATTTTTGACAGCTGTTTTACTTGGATGCGTTTTGGCTCGTCTTAGATTTTTACCTATTTTAAAAAATGAATCAAAGTATCTGTATCAAATTTTGTGTAAAAAACAAAATAAAGTGCGCGGACGCATTCCGAATGTTCACTGTGGCATATGGTGAAGCTACCTTGGACCAAAGCAACTTTTATCGGTGGTCGAAATGTTCTCAGAGGGCCGAGAAGATGTGAACGACGAACAACGTGCCGGACGCCCGAGCACGTCAACAACAGCCAAAATATTGATAAAATGAAAAAAATAGTATTGACCAATCGTCGAATCATTAGAGAATCATATAATCCCCCTATTCTGATAAAATGAAAAAAATAGTATTGACCAATCGTCGAATCATTAGAGAATCATATAATCCCCCTATTCTGATCGAGAATCGTTAGAGAAGTTTCTGAGGATCTAAACATATCGATTGGCTCATGCCATTCGATTTTAACCAATGATTTGGGCATGAGTCAGGTCGCCGCGAAATTCGTGCCAAAACTGTTCAATTTCGACCAAAAACAGCATCGCGTTAACATTGTTCAGGAGATGTTGGACTCGATCCGTGACGACTTAAATGTGCTCCAGAGGATCATAACTGGTGATGAATCATGGGTTTATGGTTATGATGTGGAAACCAAAGCTCAATCATCCTAATGAAAGCTGCTGCATGAGCCAAGACCGAAAAAAGCGCGCCAAGTTCGGTCGAACGTGAAGGTTTTGGTCACAGTTTTCTCCGATTACAGGGGCGTGGTGTATAATGAGTTCTTGCCACAGGGTAGTACGGTCAATAAGGAATATTATTAACCTGCAAGTTATGCGCAATTTGCACGAAGCAATCCGCCAGAAACGTTCGGATTTCTGGAAGAACAAAAACTGGCTTTTGCACCATGATAACGCCCCTGCTTACACATCGTTGCTTGTGCGCGAATATTTGATCAGAAACAACACAGTAATGGTGTCGCAGTCACCGTATTCCCTAGACCTGGCCACCTGTGACTTTTTTCTATTCCCAAAACTGAAGAGGCTCATGAAAGGACGACGCTACGCCACGATTGAGAAAATAAAGATGGCATCGAAGGAGGAGCTGAACAAGATCACAAAAATGATTTTTTTAAATGCTTCGAGGATTGGAAAAAACGTTGGCACAAGTGCATTATATCCAAGGGGGATTACTTTGAAGGAGATAAAATAGATATTCATGAATAAATAAATAATTTTTTAAAACATACAAAATTTGCGATACTTTTTAAAGAGACCTCGGGTATATATATATATATATACCCGATATATATATATATATATATGAATATAATAGTACACGAATACATATGTATGTATAACGGAACACATGCACAGTGTTTCATTTAAATTAATTAAATAAGCTGCGCAGTGCGGAACACATTGAAATTGTCATTATAGGAATATAGTTGTTCATTTGTTCATGTCATAATAAGAGTAGATGTTTGATGCGCTTGTTGTTCGAACATTAAATATGTACTCGTTCTCTCATTTTACAAACTTGTTGTATGGTTGTTAAATGCAAGAACGCATCAGCAAGGCATTAACATAAAATACAACTTCTTGTTCTTGCATATGGAAAATCTTTTACTGAAAATGAGCTTGAAATTTTAAAGCAGGCCATTCAAGAAGAAGAAAGCATCAGAAAAAATATTGAGTTTTATTTTGAAAAAGAAACGAGATGGGAATTTTAATGAAAAATTCAGGGATTAAATAGAGGTAAAGGCAAAGATGAGTTAAAAAATAAAAAAGTAAAGAGAGATGAGAGAAAAGTAATGAGAGAGAATAGGTAGATATTTAATTAATAAATTAATAACATAATTAATTTTATTTTATAACTCTTTTCTAATATTTTAAATTGTTTAGTGAAGTTTAAGCGACCCTCACCTAATACTATCCTAATATTATCAAAGTAATACTTCGTATAGCAGTCGTAACATTGCAGTGATATATTCAAATGGATTGTTACAATTTACATTCAAACTATTCATGAAAACGTTACTTCACAGTTGTATATGGTATGTATATATGTATTGTAACGATGAACGTTACATCCGCGCTCTCAACTCGTCAGGACGACTGCCTGCGAGAAACAGCACCTGCCGGACATGAGAGTTTCGATTGCTCCACGACGTGCTGCCAGTAGAATTTAATAAATTTAGCCCGAAACATTTTGTAAATGTTTCGCGAATAATATTGGATCTAAATTTCACATGATCTTAGCGATGAACGTCGTGGATCAAACGAAACTCAACATAATACCTTATCCAAACGTCGGATTTCGCGCTATGTGCGAATCCGGGGTCAAAAAGAGGGGTTTCCATTACAAAAAACACTTCGACCTTGAAATGACCTTCAAAATAAGGTTAAAGGTCAAAGGTTTTTGGTGCATTGGGTGGCCCACTCTGTTCTGAACAAATTTTGTAGAGGTCATTTTTCGATATCTTTAAATATTAAAAAAAACGCTTTTAGGCAGTTTTTCAAGCATTTGACCTTAAATCGACCTTCTCAAGGCCATGAAAAAAAATTTTTAAATATCTTTGTGGACGTAAAATTTCCCGTTATTTTCGAATCCGATGTCAAAAATAGGGGTTCCCATTTAAAAAAAGCAATTCGACCTTCAAATGACCTTGAAAACGATGTTCAAGATCAAAAATAGTTATACAGATAGATGGCCCCCCTTTGTCGTAAACAACTTTCATCTGAAACATTTTTCACAAAGACACGAATTTTCGATTTTAAAATGGCTGTACGGATGGTCTGGAACACCTGGTATATATATTATTTCTAGACCTCTAGAAGTTTTATTTCTGAGGAAAGAAAAATATATTTCGTTTACAAAGAATGTGGAAGACACTGAAATGTAATTATGATTCCGTGATTCGTTCAAATTTATAGCTTCATCACTTACTGAATTAGCTTTTTATTTAGAAAGTTATGAGATTATAAGCTTTGAATTTTCTGTTATCAAAGAAGAAAAATTATATGCATATATACGTAGTATTGGAATATAACAGATTGAACCTATTACATTACATATATACGCGGTATTGGAATAAAATATATTGGACCTACATAGTATACCACCAAAACTATAACTACAAAGAAGTGATTACTCACATCATTTTCCTTTGTAACAGACACTACTAAACGAAATTATACACATCTTTCTTTCTCTCTCTCTCATTATTCTATTGCATATATATAGCATAAGTTATATCCACATATGTATATGAACTTGGTGATTATTAATTAAAACGGACTCTATTCTTGTAGATTATTAAATTGATAATTCTCGACTTATACGTGTAACGGTGTAGGTTGGTCATGGCCTACATCGTGCGTCTGTTCTCTCTCTCCGACATCGGCAAGGGCTTATGGCAGGCATTTAGCGCACGTACGAGGGTGGTCTGATAAGTACTTAGCCTACAAAAGAAAAACGAAAATTTTGGAAAAGTGGCGTTTTATTTTTCAACATAGTCTCCTTTTAGTTCGATACACTTGGCCCAGCGATGCTCCAACTTCTTTAACCCGTCTGAAAAATACGTTTCCTCGAGGTCTGAAAAGTAGGCTTCCGTGGCAGCGATTACCTCCTCATTCGACTCAGATTTCTGCCCGGCGAGTGACTTTTTCAAGTTTGGAAACAAAAAGAAATCGCACGGGGCTAAATCTGGAGAATACGGTGGATGGGGCAGCAGTTCATAGCCTAATTCGACCAATTTGGCCATGGTGACGGCGGAGGTGTGAGCCGGTGCGTTGTCATGGTGGAAGAGCACTTTTTTCTTCACCAAATGGGGCCGTTTTTTCTGCAATTCAACGTCGAATCGGCCTAATAATTTGGCATAGTACTGTGGCATACTCTGTGACCGTTTTGCCCCTCTCCAGGTAGTCGTTGTAGATCACAACCTTGTGAATCCCAGAAAACGGCGCTTAAACAGTGGCAGACATTGCTCTGAAGTTGTCTCACGGTTGCGCTAGTTGTCCGGAGTGAGCAAACGCGGCACCCATCGCGCCGACAGCTTTCTCATGCTCAAAATTTCATGCAGGACATGACCCACGAGGTTTGTCGAGATGCCTACGATCTTAGCTATCTCGCGCACCTTCAATCGTCGATCTGCCAATACGAGATCGTGAATTTTTGTCACGTTATCCTCCGTGGTAGCCGTTTTCGGAGCACCTGGACGTGGCTCTTCAAAAATCGACGTGCGACCACGTTGAAACTCGTTAAACCAATTTTTGACGGTCGCCATCGAAGGAGAAGAGTCACCGTACACAGCATCCAAGCGCTTTTTGATTTCGCTGCGCGATTTCCCTTCCAAAAAAAAGAATCGAATCACCGACCGATACTGCTCTTTTTCCATTTTTCATTAACAGTAACGCATTTAACAATTTGAAGAAGATGAATTACGTGAAAATGCGTGAGTAGTATGTACGGTGAGCAGCGAATTTCCAATGGTAAAACACTAAGAATATATATGTAAAAATAAAAATAGAATAAAATATGTAAAATATAGTAAAATAAAATATATGAAGAATAATATAAATGAGTGAACAGATAATACAACAAAATGAACAATAATAAAAGATGAAAAATAATACCAAATAATAAAGACAATAAAAGTAATAAAGAATAATAAAAATAATAAGAACAATAAAAATACTAAAAGTAGTAAGAAATAATAAAAGTGGTAAGAGTAGTAAAGACACGAATGGCACCTGTTTTACAGTAGGACGGTCTGAAAAGAGGAAAGGTATAAAGGTGGATCGACGTGCATTTGGGTAAAAAACAACCATTCAATTAACTATTTCATGAACCATAGGTCGATAGAGGGGTAAGTGTGGGACGATGGATAATTTTGGGAGAAAGCGACTGGATTGACCCTGTTCGGTATGCGAGTGTAATTTTTTTAATTTTTTGCGAGTCAACCTCTCAATCCATGTTCTAGCCTCATAATTTAAAAATAAATCACGAGTCCAATCCTTGAAGTCAGGGATCCGATCGATGGAGAACAGGGTCACGCTCAGTGAGTTGAGTATTCTCTGAGCAAGGATAGCAAAGGAATGGTTCCATGCCTCAGTTCGAGGGGCCTTGTATTCAAACGCCGACGGCGTGTGGCGACCCGAGCGCCGGATAATGACACCATCGAGCAGGACATACAGGTTTTTAGCCAGGTAGTGCGGCGATTTTCTGGACACAACAGAGTAGGCCAGAACGGCAAGGGCTTTATACCTATTTGGGGTAAAGGATAGCCAACCCAAGGCTAATCTATGGTGCGTGATGTGGCTGTTTAAGGATAGAGTAGGTATAAAAGGGATCCATCCTATTACGAAGCGTACGCAGGCGTTTTGTGCAACTTGAAGCTTAGACGAGCGCTCTCCATCAAGCTGAATACAAACCACTGAGAGGTAATCGAAATGTGGGAAAACGAGTTGCTCGACAAGAACTTTTCTGAGGGTAGTCGAGAGATATTTCCTATGGAAACGAAGTGAAGCCAGACAGCTGTTTATCCTCCTCGTCACGCTTCTCACATGTTCGGACCAATTTAACGTGAGAGTAAGTGTCACAACCTCGTTAATAGTGATCTTCACGATATCGTTCAAGTTGATAGCCCTAACGTACTGTTTGCTGCCCAGTATCATGACCTGGGTCTTGGTGACGTTAAGGGAGATACCATTTCTTAGGGTCCAGTTCGCTATAACCTGCACATCAAGCTACACTCTCTCCAAAGCCTCCGCAAGGCTGCCGGGATGACAGTGAAGGTAGACCTGCATGTCGTCGACATAAAGCATGTAGTTCATGAAGGAGAGAACAGAGGGCAGGTCCGAGATATAGATTGCAAATAGCAATGGTCCCAGAATACTACCCTGCGGCACTCCAGTAGCAACCCTGAGCCAATCCGACACCCTGCCATCCTCCCCCATAAAAGCCTGAAACCTGTTAGTCTGATAGCTGAAGAACCATCCCAAGACAGTGTCAGACAGGCATAGGTCCCTGTGCTTGACCATCAGACGACCATGGAGGATAACGTCAAAAGCCCAGGAGAAATCCAGCAGGACGAGGATTGTAATTTTACGCTTCTCAATAGCCCTGGGGACGTCATCCAGGACACCCAGGAGAGCTGTCTGAGTGCCGTGAAACCGCATGAATCCGGCCTGCCGTGGATCACGCAGCTTGCAGTGGTCCAGATAAGATGAGAGTTGTGAATAAACGAGCCTCTCAATCACCTTCGATACCTCAGATAACCTTGCTATCGGTCTGATGTCCGATAAAAGAGCGGGCGAAGGTACTTTGGCAAGAGGGGTGATGAGAGACCGTTTCCAGGAGGTAGGAAAGACGCCGCACAGTAATGATTTGTTGACAAGATGCGTGAGAGACGAGAGACAAGTAGAGGAGACGAGTTTAAGCATCTTGACAGACAAACCATCAGGACCGAATGTTCTGGATGAGAACGAGTTTAGTGCATCCATAACCTCCTGGCAAGTGACCTCACGAAATTTGAATGGGCAGTGGACGTGAGGAACGTTTGGAGGACTCGCTAAAAGAGCGTCCAGAAAGTCACGTGTCAATGGAGGGGACGAGTTGACTATGTTGGCAAAGTGGGTGTTGTGACTTCCAAGTTTCGTAACTCTCTCCATCTGGCCTTGCTGGTGTCCGCGGAAGACAGTCTGCTTGAAATGCAAGAATTTTTTGCAGAGTCGAGGGCATTTGAGACATCATTGCGTAGTCTTCGATACCCAGCGACGTCACTGCCCGAGCGGGAGGAGGATGCCAGTTTATAGGCAGCGTCACGCTTTTTCATGAGAGCGAGAATGCTCGGAGTCACCCAGGGTTTACGGCTAGAAGACAACTTGATACACCTGAGAGGGACTACCTCGTCAAAGGATTTTATAAGGACTTCAGTGAGAGAGTGCACCAAGTTGTTAAGGGAATGCACGTCGGCATCGATCGACGTGTCGAATGAGTGCTGCAGTCGTTCTGGAGATTTGTCGACCAGACATGAGAGAAGGCTGCTGAGGGTCCCATTTAAGGCCGCTTCGTCCACCCGATTCAAACCGCTGGACCTAATGACTCTGGTGATATACTTGTTAGCAGCGAAACGATAGGTGAGTGAGATGAAATCATGGCCAGCAATAAAAGGAGTATCAGACTTTCCAAATGTCTGGATAACATTTGGGTCTTTCACTATGATGAGGTCAAGAGTAGTATGGGAAGGGGGATTTGTATCAAGACAGTGATGTGTGGGAGCAGTGGATATGAAGTGGAGGTTGTGTAGGTCAACGAGAGATCTCAAAGCTCGAGCATCCGACAGACAGCTAGAACTTAGGTCTGCGTTAAAATTACCGGTAATGATGACACTTCCGTACAGAGGCAGGTAAGTGGCCAAGCAGTTGAAAAAGTGTGTGGGAGAGCAAGCAGAGGGACGTCTGTATACCACCGCTTGGTATTGTCGGACTTTATTTCACCAAGGATGAATTCAGGCGTGTTATCGAAAACTGGATCTGAAGTAGCTAGGAAACTGAATTTAAGGTAAGATCTGACGTACAGACCAACCCCGCCACCCTGCTTTCCAATTCGGGCAAGCCTGAAAAAATTGAAATCAGGGAGAGAGAGGTGTGAGTCAGATATATCAGGTGAGAGGAAAGTTTTAGTAATGGCTATTACATCAAAATGTGTAGAAAGGGCTTGTGCTTCGAGAAGAGCAAAGTGACAGGGGGAATTTAGTCTGTTTGTATTGATGTGGCCGATAATGAAGGGAGCAGAGGGCGGGGTATGGTCCCGGATTAGTTGGCATCATGGGCCAGAAACTGGCGGAGATAAAATTGGGATGGCTTGAGATAGCTGGGCCGGAAAGACAGACACTGTCAGGCTAAAACAACCGTCTGTTGTGCTAAGCTGCGGAGCCGGGTTTTTTGGGATGGAGGCAGTAGGTCGCGATTTGACAACCTGGGGCGCGAAGTAGAGGTTGAGTGGAGCGTGTCTACGAGTGCCGATCAGCGTGGCAGCCACTGACATGGCGCCAGAGCGCGGAGCGACCGGGGCAGAAGGCTGACTGAGAGGCAAAGGCGTGCAGGTGTCAAGGTCACTCTCCGACGTGATTGGGATTGGGGTGGAACCTGTATTCTCCCGCATATGGACGACCATACCCGAGACGAAAGGGCGCGTGAAACCCAGCTCACGACTGCGCGCAACCGCCTTTACAAAGAGATTGTGGATCGGCTGCGGTAAGAGCTGGCGGATGAAGACGGGATTTCCGTGACCGCACTTAAAAATGTCCCTCGCCGTCTTCCTAGCGAGCCTGCCCGAGCGCTCCAATATGACATCACGCACCACCGTTGAGTCGATACGCACGACGAAAGTGGACGTAGTATCTGTCGGATTTGGACGAGAACGAGTGGCAGTCTATCTTCTGGTGGCCACTATGCGACCACCAGCGATTGGGCAGCCAATCGTTTCAAAAAGCATCCCGGCAGCATCCTCCAGCAACCCTGGAATCCCTGCGGTAGGCCCAGAATAAGGAGCTCGGAACGATCCTTGAGACCCACTATGGACTTGAGGCTCTTCACCTCGTCGGCAACACGATTGACTTTGGTTAGAATGGAAGTTTGGGTGGCTCTGATCTCGTTCCGAAATTCAGTGAATTCATTATCCACGAAGCCAGAAAACCATACTGGAGGTTTGTCGCCCGTGGTAGATGCCATGCTATCCAGCAAGTGGATTTGGTCCGTACTGGGGGAAGAAACAGTGGGAAGGGCAACCGACCGGTCAGCACTACAGAAGTCACTCCGGGATTCCACTCTCGACGTCTTCGATAGGAAATGCTCGTAAGGTGATGCCTGTCTTTTACAGCCTGAGGTTTCGATGAAAGGCAAAGTGCCAGCTGAAGCAGAGTCGATTTGAGTGGAAGGAGGGGATTTCAAAAACACGCCACCGGACTAACGAAAGTTGGCCAAAACCGCAGACTATATGGAAACAATGCTGATGGAAAGATCTATCACAGGAATCGCACAGCAGGATATTAGCACCCCGATAACTCAGCGCTTCACCACACTCGGCGCATGAAGACAAGACCATTTGATAAAAGTGAAAGGTTTGAAAATTTAAAAACCAGTTAAAACAAAAAATAAAAATTAATAGATTGTGTCAAAAAGTTTCCTATATCTCCTCTCCGCATCTCAAAATTTCACAAGAAACTGTAACAAATGAGATAATTTAAAGGATCGATTGACACGACAAATTGAACAGTTTGAATTTCGCGCGAAAATTTGAGTCACTGACCAGTCCTAAACGGTAGTTGTGAAAAGTCTGGATTTAAAAGATTTGAAAATTGGCGCCTCAGTGGCACTAACTCAGTTAGTTAAGGATTAAAAATTGGTGGGAGATACGGGAGTAAAATGATACCATTTACAAGAGACGGCAAGGGAATTCGCAAATTAACCTAGAAATGATTGAAACGCAAAAATAAATAAGTAGCTTATACGCAAAAATGAAATGAGAAAAATGATTGATGAAGCGAACGCAGAAAAATTACATTGCAAATTTCGTAAAATAGTAGGAAAGTAAACGCGATTTGACACAGTCGATAGAATAAAATTAAAATTAAGATTAAAATTAAAATTGTCTAGCGTGTAGATAGCGCTAGATGAAAATACAACAGTATTAAATTAAATGAAACAAAACAAGATGAAGTAAAATAAATATAAATTAAAATAAAATTAAAATTAAAATAGCCATCGCGATGACTAAGCGCAAGAACAAATTAGGTTAAGAGTAGTGATGCGGCGAAGAAATAACTCCGGCTATGAGGAGTCTCTCCGAGAAGATTTAAATATGTGGATTAACGGTAAAAATTGTTGACACAGGTACTTAGCAGCAAAAATGTTGGAAGTGTTGCATTCGGTGAGATGTGTAGTGTGTAGTGTGTAGAGTGTATCGGTCCTAGTGTAGAGGCTGTGTTGTTGTTTGCGTTGTTTGCAGAGATGTATAGATCAAAACTCGTTAAAATTGGAGATTTGATGAAGGTTATGTTGTAACCAGGCAGGCGGTTTATTCATCCACTGGCCAAAAAATTGACTAAAAGCCAAGAATTTTTAGCAGGAAGCACAGTGGCCAGCTAGATGAACTCGCCTGCAAAAATATGCCGCTCGAGGAAGTGGCAAAAATGAGAAAATGTTTATTAAGGAAGAGAGCCTCAAAGACCAGTGTGTCGTTACTCACCGAGAGAGAGAGAGAGAGAGAGAGAGAGAGAGAAAGAGAGAGAGAGAGAAAGAGAGAGAGAGAGAGATTTTGTTTAGGATACATTCTTTATACTCTTTTTTTTCGAACCGAACGAAACGAGTGTTCACTAAAATATAAGCAAGATGGCGAATGAAGCGACCACCTTACAGCTGCTGACAAGTATGTCAGCTAGCTTTATCCTCCAGAATATCGTGCATGGGACTATGAAATTTGATCGAAAAAATGTGCCATTGAAGGACTTTATTCAAGATATCTGAAATGGGAAAGCGTTAATCGCGGACGGACAGGAACAGAATTTTCTTCGTCTAATCATCTCTAAACTACGGGGATCAGTGTGAGACTGTATTTATGGTACATCTATAAAGACTGTCGATGACTTGATCAAAATTTTGAAGGAGCGATTTGCACCCTGCAAGGACTTTGCGTACTATGACTCTAAAATTCATAGTTTACGCATGAAGCAAGGAGACTCGGTTGGAGATTTTCATGACAGAATAAACATTCTGTTAAACTGTGTGCAAAATACTCTTTCAGAAGAGCTTAACAATAATTTCACTGACATAATGATGATTCCGATGCAGAACTCGACAATAAAAACTTTCATTGATGGTTTACCAAAGGAAATCGGCGATCTATTTGATATTAAGCAAACCAAAACCCTAGAGAAATCGAAAAAAGAAGCGCTCCGCATAGACACTAGAAGTAAATGGAGGGCAAGGTATCTACAATCGAATTCTAACCAAAAAAATGACCTTGAGGGACCGTAGACCGATGAATGGGACAAATTACTCGCGGAGATTCAGCAGTTGTTTGTTCAGCGAAACAACGGACAACAACAAAATCGACCACAAGGTCAAAGACAAACTCAGAACAGGAGTTAGAAATATCGCTATAGGAATTTCCAGGATGATGGATCACATGTAAGGCAGCTATATTACTTCGATACGGGATCATATTACCATCTCTCCGGAAAACGCTACGGAATAATAGCGTAAGACCAGTAACAAAAAAGAGAGTTCAGACCTAGCTCGAGATACCAGCAACAAGGGAACGCTGGTAATTTAAACTCAAATAGGGTTCGCCCAGCGACAAATGGAGCGGGCCCATGTCAGACGTGCCGACAGAATCAGGACAAAACTTAGCCTCAGCAACAGAGTGCGAAGGCAATGATGGCGAAAGTACAAGCCATACCAACGACAGAGAAGTCGGAAGTGCCACCAGCAAAAGTCATGACGATATTGAAGAACGGGCAAACTCGTTGAATTAGTCGTCGGAGTTGCCTCGAATTGGTGATCTAGCGCAGGAAATAATCGAATCTGTGTACCAATAAGAGTAAGATTCCGGATACCAGAGACCAGTAACAAATGGACTGTGTTGATGGTCGATAATGGATCGGCCGTGAACCTAATCAAATTCAACGCACTAAATTGGACTACGAGGTTTGATCCTAGGGAATTGACTACCTTAAATGGTATAATAGCACATACCATTCCAGCCATAGAAACAGCGATACTGACCATAAATGAGAGGGTTGTAAAATTTCATATAATGTGAAATGATTTTCCTATTGAAGAGGACGGAATGTTAAACAGAGATTACCTAATTGATACCAACGCTGTAATTTTATACCATCATAGTAGCCTAATGGTCAATAGCGATCTAATGAATCCAGTACCATTTTTACCGAATGATGTGCCTATTGACCGTTTGCAAGACGATTTGATACAGACAATGAATATCAATGCTCGTGAGGACGAAGTATCGGAGACTGATACTGCAGTGGACCTAGAGCAGGAAATAGAACGACGTGCTTCCGAAGTAGACGGTAGCAGTGTTGCTGCCGTAAAAAAGGACCAACAGTCGGTATAGTGAAATACACCTTATCACCAAGAACTCGCCAGGCTATTTAAATAAATTTAGCGAAGACTCTATTAATGGAAGGGTTATTTACCTAGAATAGATGTGAACGATGACAGTCTTCCTTGGAGAAGGCGTAGGCGTCAACGAAAATCAAACCTGTAAAATCATGGTCATAAATATCCATGATGAAAAAGAGAAAACGATAGAAATGGACCCGAAGGAAATTATCCCGTTTGAATATCATAAATCGGAATTTTCCAGCAACTCTAGCGTGGACCAAAAAACGACTATGAGGGAGGAGAAATGGCTATCGATCAGATTAAGAAAAGACGCGATAAGCTGTTGAAATTTATTAAGACTGATAAATTTTGTCCAAATGCACTTAAGAGCGTGAAACACTTATTAACGAGATACCCAAACGTGTTTGTCCTTCTGGGAGAACCTTTGCCGTATACTCAGTTAATAGAACACGATATTCACCTAGAGAATAGAATCCCAGTCATTACCAAGCAGTATAGACATCAATTTGCCTACAGGAAATTCATTGAGTAGCAGATCAAGAAACGTTGAAAGGATGGAATAATTGAAGAATCTAACTTGCCCTATAACTCACCACTCTGGAATATTCCCAAAAGTCCAGCGAGTGACGGTACCTCGTGATGAAGATCGGTTATCGACTTTAGAGAATTAAATAAAAAGATCGTAGGCTATGCTTATTCCTTACTAAATATCGCCAATATCTTGGACTAGTTGGAAGGGTCAATGTACTTCTCGACTTTTGATTTAATTAGCGGCTTTCCACAAATTCCCTTAAGGGCTGAAGACTGAGAGGAAACAGCTTTCTCATCTTTTGATGGACATTATCATTACATCAGAATACCAGAAGGCTTAATAAACGCACCGCCGACCTTCCAACGGATGATGAATGTGTCGTTGCGAAGGCTACTAAACGTAGAAATGCTAGTTTATCTGGATGATGTAATTGTTTACGCTAAAAGCTTACATAACCATTAGGTTGAAGTCAGAAAATTGTATGAGAGACTTACGAATGCAGGATTAGTCCTACAGCCAGTTAAAGTGGATTTTCTTGAAAGAGAAGTGAAATTTTTAAGATATATTGTTAGTGGCTGAAGAGTTAAGCTGAACCATAAATTGGTTGAAGCTGTGTTAAACTTTTCGACGCCTAATGAAGTAAAAAGCGTCAGGTCTTTCCTCGGATTGTCTGGATACTACAGACGCTCTATTCAGGATTACTCGAAGATTGCCAAACCCCTTAGTGACTTAACTAAAAAGGGCCAATAGTATGATTGGGGATAGGACCAAGAGGAGACCTTCGAAACGCTGAAACATCTGCTTTGTAATGGACCTATCTCAGCGTTTTCGGTTTTCACAATATCTTTCATACTGATAACGACGTGTCTAACTACGCGATCAGAACAGTTCTTTCTCAGGAAGTGAACGGAGTTGAAAGACTTGTAGTTGACCTGTCCAGGTTACTTAACTAAGCGGAAAAAACTACACAACAACGGACATGGAATGCGTTGCAGTTTTATATGCAACAAACCAATTTCAACCTATTTATTGTGTAAGAAATTCACCCTGATAGCTGACCATGAGTCTCTAAATTTCATACAAAACCGTAAAGACCCAGGGCAAAGGCTTATGAGATGGATGTTTAAGTTCACTAAAATTTACGGACTATCAATACACATTTAAGCACTAACCCGGAAAATTGATGCAACGCAGAGCCGTTGTTCAGGAACCCGATTAATCTACAGGAAGATTTACATGAGAAGGCTCAGAAAGAGCTGCATGAAAATATTCCGAAATTTTAAGTAATGATGTTAAAACACAAAACTGCTGAAAAGAAAACAAATGGAAAACCAACAACAGAGAACCAAGAAAACATGACGGGTAGACATAAGAGGACTCATAAGATCACGAATGAGCCAAAACTAAAAGTGACCTGTCGATGCCAAGACTGACAAAGAGAAACCGAATTTGATCATAGTATTATCGATGAAAGGACGAGAGGTAAGAAATCCAACGCGCACCAACGACGGATAAAGCCTTAATACTACTGAGTGAAACCTGGACCAGGGACTTCTGGACTTAGACAGAGCGTCGCTGCTAACGGAATAACGAATGAGGATAAGCCCTTGCCCGAGCGAACGAAGGCGTTAAAAATGACTGCACCGGACACGGCAACAGACAGTTCCGGGAGATATTGGAAACAGTAAATCTATTAACGACTCATCTGTCGGGCAACATATGCCTAGTAGGCGACACAATCGAGTGCAAGACATTTTAGTTCGACTAGACCGGGAAAGCACAAGTGCAAATGTTTCGGACTCGGACAGCGAAGTTAGTTGGAAACGGCCAACTTTCTCTCGGTGATCTTTGTTATCTACAACTACTATAGAAGATAAAGATCCAAAAAATGTTCATGACACTACGGACGATAGACCTCTGATTAAGGACCCGCGGTGTAGTGACCTAAGGAAAGGGAAGGAAACAGAACCAGAAGAGAAATTAGGCATAAAAATCCAAACTGATTTTGGATTTGAACTCTGACAGTGTATCAGAAGATCCTGAGGCGAAACGAGTAAGTGAATCAACTATGGAACCTATAGAATTACTGTTTAGTGGACCTCAAACTAGTGAGAGTTCTGAAGAACTTGAAGATGACGTGTTTGAATGAAACAAGAGTGCGATGAAAAGAAGTGAAGAATGAGTTCCGGAACAAGTTTATCAGTAAATAAAGTTTGAAAATCGGCAGAAAGGTTTGAAGCCAATCTATGGCAACATAAAAGCTTAGATAATGTGTCGTATTATTGGGATGACATGGGACTCGCGTGAGACGATCAAACTATGGAAATGCTCTTTCATTTTTTGGACGGAGATGATCCTCCTCAAAAGCTACAGGAAATACTATAGGATCTTGATTCGTACGATGAAGTCAATGATTCTGATGAAGTAATGACGAATAGGATAATGAAGTTGATGGAAGACTCGAAAAACTCGTAGGGAAATACCTTGAATATAGCAGCGATCAAGGTACGGGCTACTCGAAACACGAGAGACAACGTCACTCGGATTTGGCTAAAGAAATGAGTGCTGGAAAAAGTAGTGACATCGAAGAGACCTTAGCGCGGCCAAGCTATCGTAAGATATCAGTAACCCCTACCAGAAAAGCAGGAATACCGGCAGCCGGAAGCATCTGTATGGTCAAGAGAGTCCGACCTACAGTTAAATTCAAAGATCTTGTTGGTATATCTGAGAAATCCAAATTCAAGGATGAGAATCCTGTGGAATTAAATTTTTTAAAGGCAATAGTGGACGATGAAATATTTTTCATGTTGCCGCCACTTGGACCGGTCAATCAATACCAAAGACCAGAGAATTACAAGAATCCGAGTTCAAGTAGTGAAACCATCAGTGGTAATCTATCATTAGGATCTGCAAGTTATATCCTGCAAAATAATGTAAGCACGAGTCAACAGTGCTTGAAATACAAATGGTATAATATTGTGCATTTCGTGTCCCCAGATTGCGACAATGAGACCTCTATTTTTAAACTATTAGGTGAAATTGAAGCAATAGATTATATACCGGGTGTTCCAGACCATCCGTACAGCCATTTTATCGAAAATTCGTGTTTTTATGAAAAATGTTTCAGATGAAAGTTGTTTACGACAAAGGGAGCCATCTATATATATAATTAGTTTTGACCTTGAACATCGTTTTCAAGGTCATTTGAAGGTCGAATTGTATTTTTTAAATGGGAACCCCTATTTTTGACACCGGATTCGGAAAGAGCGGGAAATGTTACGTCCAAAACGGTATTTTTAAATTTTTTTTCACGGCCTTGAGAAGTCGATTTAAGGTTAAATGCTTGAAAAACTGCCTAAAAGCGTTTTTTTAATTTTTAAGATATCGAAAAATGACCTCTACAAAATTTGTTCAGAACAAAGTGGGCCACCCAATGCACCAAAAACCTTTGACCTTTAACCTTATTTTGAAGGTCATTTCAAGGTCGAAGTGTTTTTTGTAATGGAAACCCCTCTTTTTGACCCCGGATTCGCACATAGCGCGAAATCCGACGTTTGGATAAGGTATTATGTTGAATGTCATAATAAAGCCATGAAAAAAAATTTTTAAATATCTTTGTGGACGTAAAATTTCCCGCTCTTTCCGAATCCGGTGTCAAAAATAGGGGTTCCCATTTAAAAAAAAATAATTCGACCTTCAAATGACCTTGAAAACGATGTTCAAGGTCAAAACTAATTATACAGATAGATGGTCCCCTTTGTCGTAAACAACTTTCATCTGAAACGTTTTTCACAAAAACACGAATTTTCGATTTTAAAATGGCTGTACGGATGGTCTGGAACACCCGGTATATCTATAGAAATATATACTCTATATATATAATATACACTATATATATATATATATATAAAATAAGATTATTATATATATATAATAAGATTATTATATATCTGCGAAACTTGAAAACCTTGAAACCAAAAATCGGACCAACCAAAAAATTTTAGGACCAAATACAAAAATCATAACTTTTTCTCCGTAGTTATTAAAGATAAGTACTATGACCACCCTAGTGTACATCAGTGTAGAAGCTATGAAAGTTGAACTAATGAACCTAAGGGAATCATGGTTTGAGAAAGATATAACGAGCTTCCGTATTATAAGACGAGGAGATTATACTGATGATTTTGGATCCAGACTATTGATGAAGATTCTGATAAGAACTTCTGAAAATAGTTCTATCAAGGTGATCATATGCTACGGGAAGCCTTTGCCACCGCCAGAATAGCAGCTAGATATAATTAAGATCCTACATGACAGCCTAGTTGGTGGATACAAGGATGTTAATTAAACATACCAAAAGATCAGAGCACGATATTATTGGCCTGATTTACAAAATGATGTTTTAAACTATATTCAAAAATGTCCGAGTTGTCTTGAGAAAAAAATCGAGCGAGATAAGACCAAAGAACCAATGTTGATCACGGACACGCCGATGGAGGCGTTCGATAAAGTATGAATAGACACCGTAAGAAAATTACGAACGACGCCTAGTGGAAATTGTCATTTGTTTACTATACAATGTAATTTAACCAAATACTTCATTGTTATACCGATAAAAAATCTTAGGACGACCACTATATCTGATGCGTTGGCTAGATATGTCTTAATATGTCAGTTTGGCGCTTCGAGAGCGATACTGTCAGATCACGGAACCAGTTTTCTCTCTGAGATGATAGAGTTACTTTGTTCAAAGTTCTCCATTTAACGACATCCGGATACCGGCCCTAGACTAATGGCTCTCGAGAGAGAAGCCATGCACCTTTTATTGATTTTATACGAAAATATTTGGACTGTACTGGGACCGGTTATGAATGAACCCAGATTAGGGAAAGCCGATAATTACTACAAAAGACCCTTAAAAATAATAAAAATGTTGAATCATGAAAATATTTTATTGAAACTACCTAACGGAAAAAGAACACACAAACATGTGGATAAATTTAGGCTTCAAGCGTAATTATATAAGTGCAGTTGTATGAATTATAATAATATGTGAGTTATTTGTACAATTTTATCTATTACTAGTTATTTTATGTTATTTTTTAAGATACCTTTTTCTTCTTTTCATTTAATATGTATCTGACTTACATCATAGAAAAGCTAGATGGTAACCCAAGACTATATGAAACCCATGACTGTATGAAAGAATGGACCCCATAAGAATAAAACGAGTAGATTGGAAAATCTATATAACCATGGATATAAACTTGTTCTTAGCAAGGATCACTGTTACACTCGATCTTCGTTCGCTATTTCAAAATTATACTAGCCATCTTGATGAACCAACGTGTGATAATATGATTGGCAAAGACCATTTTCATATGAAAACAGTTATATTTGGATAAATACAAGCTGAAATTAAAAAAGCTATCAAGAAAATGTGATATATCATCAAACCTCCCAATGTTCAAGGATCAAGAAGTACTAGGACAAAGAGAATGATACCTTTTGAAGATGTAAGCATATTAAGTCATAGCTTATTCGGCTTAGTAACAGTCGGCGAAATAGATAAAATAGATGTCAATATTAATCAATTATATGCAGACCAGAAATCTATACTCAAACTTTTCAATGATAGGACGCACATAATCACAACTGGAGTAGACAAACTTTACAAAATGATAGATATTCATGGAGAAAAAATTAAAAATTAAGTATTCAAATGCAGTAGAAATTCAAGAAACTGGAAAGCGAAAATGCTCGGCTGAAATATATAATTTCAGTACAATCTTTTGCAAGAATTTTAGAAGCCAAATTAGACCACTTTATCAAGGGCTTAGAAAGACTATTGGAAACCAGTCACATGCTCTGAAAGAAGGCAAAGTACACCCGGACCTGATGGATCTCAACATGTTGCGTCAGAAAGTTAACGACATGAAACTTTCGGTTCCAAGAGAATACCTTAAAATGGAGGAGATTGCTAGAATTTCAAATATCAACGCAGTACATCGAGAAGACAGGATATACATTGTCGTTCACTGATCTTTAGTCGATAGAAATTACACAGGGCACCAGCCAAAAAGACCTAGAATTGTGACTAGGTACTCCTGAAGGTTTTTGAGTCGCTGAATCCAAATCCGGCGGCAGATTTTACCCATCACGTCAGGATCCGAGATATCCTAGCCTAAAAGTGCAAAAAACATTATTTTTTGGCTAACTTTGAGGTTATGTCAGATCTCTACTAAACGTTTTTTTCTAAACAGCTGACGGCATCTCAAAGAAGAACTCTAACCCTTCAAAACCCTTCTTTTAAATTAAAAAAACTTCTTTTTTCGTTGAGATATCGATGTTTAAAGTTTTATATTTTGACGATATTTGAGAAAATAAAGTTGACCTTCAAATAACCTTAAAAATCACATTGAAGGTCAAGTTTGATGTCCTCATCAGTTGACTCCTTCTAAACCATACAACTTTTACTTGAAACATTTTTCGTATACTTGGCAATGTTTTTAGTTATTCTACGGTCCAAATTAAAATGGGACACACTATATATATATATATATATATATATATATATATAAGATTGGATAAGTGTTTCATCGGTATTGTAACTTATGACGTTCAAATTCATACAAAAAATTCGTTAAGAAAGAATATAATGCAAACAGGAAAAAATAAAAAGCATGTTGAGCTTTTTAAAATATCTATTCACAGCCTCAGTTTATTACAATTATGATGTGGTATATTATCTCTTTTAATGCCATTTGAATTCAAGTTATTCCATTCTATTATTATTTTGTTATAGCCTTAACTTTTGAATTGGTAGCTAACGAAGTAGTCTTGAAATCAGCCCGTTTCTGATCAATTGGTCTTAAGTAATGATAACCTCTTGTCGACCCAACTGTGCTCGCTGCAGCAAAACGTTTTTTTAATTTTCGTTCTCTCTGCTCACACTCTGCACTGCTTACCCATAAAAATCTGTGAGAAATTACAAAATCAGAAAAGTTTCTAATCGTCTATAGGGCATGTCTAAAAAAGTTATCTTGGCCTACTTTAATTTACCTTGTGGAAACCATGTTTGAGTTCAGAAATTCATACATGCTATAGGGATCAAGAATTTGTTGCTCAGGAGGAAGTAACGATGCATCTCTTACCGCGCGTTTTGCTACGGCTCCAATACCATCGCATGGCCCCTTGCCATGACTAGTTGCAAAAAAGTTCCAGGAAACAACTTCTATACCAAAGTCAGATTTATGTGCACAGATATTTGCAAAATTATTTCTATAAATTTGGAAAAGAATTGATAATACATCAAATGTAGAACTTCCAATGTGTTATGTAGATATTAAGTATAGTTTTTATCAAGAATTATAATCAATAAAAGTGATTTCAAAATTATTCCGTAAAATAAACAGTTAATACCATCAATCGACATTTTTTTTACAATGAATAAGTTTTTACAATGCGATATTGTAAGTTGGATAAGATTAAAGAAATGCTTACTTATTTTTGTATTGAGTAGGTGCTCCATCAGAAAAATAAATAAAATTTTTTATCCAAGGGAAGTGAGCTTTGATAACTTCAATGACCTTTTCTTGAAAAAGATTCACGACATATGCGTTATGTTTCAAGTAATCACTTACTATACAAAAGCTTGTGTGTTTTAAATTTCCCATTTCGTCTCGATAGTATAATACAAATGGATGGAGTGTAGTTTGCTTGTTATTATAGTAATATGCTTGTATGGAATCTTGGGCTATAAATGTATAGTTTTCTGCGAAATCCATCATTAACAGTCCTGTGTCATAATCCAAATCATTTTTCATGTACTCGCAATAATTTTTTTGAGTTTCGCTTACAAAATGATGTTTTCTCAAATTCCAAATATCTTCAATAAATTGGTTATAAAATGTTTGCGCGTCTTCATTTACTTCACGCAATGTTACTCGACTACAACTTTGAGCCTCATCATTATTTTTACTATCAACTTTGACTGATAACCAATTGAAGTATCTTATATTACCATTTGTTTTAATTAATTGTTGACTTTCTAAATATTCTCTGATAGCCTGTGGACCTGGACAATTTGGACACTCAGAAAGCATACAATTTTCTTCTTCCACGGAGCAGACCGAAATTTCCAATAGTTTTCTATATTCCAAAGTAATTGAACATGCTCTGCACTTCAGTTTTACATTTTGGTGTTCACCACAAACACAAACCGTATGTGTACCTGGATCTCCAGCTAATTTAATGTCGTTGGGTCTAATACTTGCAAAATAAGAAAAACCTGGAACTTTTTCTAGGTCTTGCATATGAACCTGTATGTATTTATGATACAGTTCCTTAATAGTATACAAAAGAAGTTTTTTTGGTAGTTTTTCTTTTTCTTTGGTTTTCCTATTTTTCACACTTACAACTTCTTTTGCACCAGAACAAATTCTACTGTTGTTTCTGTAAAACTCTTCTATAGAACCAACCAAATCTTCAGAATATCGAACCATTTTTTTTCGACCTGGACCAGCCATGATACCTTAAAAAAAATATTCATTTGTACGAAAACTCAAAAGTACGTTTTGTTCATTCTTATTTTAAAAAACTATTTTAAAAATCGTAAATAAATAACACTTAAAAACAGTAAATTGAACTAACCATGTTTTTCTCTCAATAAATTAGCTCGTCTGAGCAGGTAACTAGAACAATCAACACGTTTTTTAACATCATCATAAGTCCAGTTGGATGGAAATAGTGTTAAAACTTTTATTTTTTCATAATGTGTAGTTTTTGTTTCATATAAACTTTTTATACATAATATCATTGAATCGAGAGATTGTTTATCTCTTTCTAATTTTTTTGTATCTACAACATCAACTTTTGTTTGGAATGTATCATTTATCTAATTTAAAACACGCTTGTTAACAGACTGAGCCAAATTTGCGGATACTTTTTCCAATTGCTTGCCATAGAGTTTTTGTCGTTTTGGCATTGGTAAATCAACTTCATCTAAGATACGTTTCAGTTTTTCTTCTTTCTTCTTTTGCTCTTGGCTTTCAGGTAAAAATCCTAAGCTACTGTCAGATGATGATGGTTGATCTGAACTATTGTTACAGTTACCGCCTTCTGAATCATTATCAAAACTCGATGATTGCGTATCATGCTTGTCTTCATCATTGGGCAAAACTTTTTCTTCTCCGTTAATTTCATCTTGCTTTGTTAACTCTTCATTGATGGACTTGAGACAATTGGTGCAAACTTTGTTGCCAGGAGGTATAATTATACTTTTAGCTGCATTAAAGTTTTCACAAACTTCTAAACTAATTTCTCTCAATGATTTTCTTACAGTGTCCTTGTGTCTATCAAATGGATCAAAACATCTCGTTTGATACAATGAGTATTGATCTATTAAAGTGACCCGATGATGGCGACAAATTTATTACCCTGTATTTGAGATTCTTTTTATCTATATCTGACAAATCTTTCACATTAATTTGGTTTTTAACAAATTGATGATCTCGACATTGAGTATCAATCAATCGTCCAATCAGACACTTTTTAATGTCCATACTTATAGTAAAAATTAAAAGTTATTTATTAATCTGAAATATTCTAAATTGATTAACCTGAAATTGAGACGTTAAAATATTTTATTCATTCAGTATATCCCAAACTAGAGATAATCTTAAATGTTAGGTGTATAATGAGAATTAAGAAGACAATGATAATTTCAAGAACCTTGCCATTATGTTTTTTGTAAGTTTTCAAAAAAGGAAAAGAGATCTATTATTGAAGAAGTTGTAGATTATTTCATATGACATCATTTTTTTTATATCTTTAAGATGGGTTTCTACTGTAATTTGAAGGAAAAACTTTTTTTTTATTATAGTTTAATGATAAAGAGAATATTAGTGATGAAACGAAGTGTTTATATTATTGAGTACTCGAGTAATAGAAACAAACAATCATATTAAGAAGTGATTTGGTGCAGTATTTACAATGAAAACAATAAAATAATTTTTTTTTCTTTTATTGCATTTATCTCAGTTGTTAGTTTTTCAGTTTTTAAAGTGTAGACTAAGCAACCAGGTTTGAGTATAATAGGTGTAGGGGGGCTCATACTTTTTCTCACAAACTACCGGATGAAGTGTTCTTGAAGTTAATGTGATGAATGCAGTTAGTCGTATAGTGGTTTAGGATTGATATTGAAAAATGTGGGAATCCAGAACTTTTTATTGACTTATTGATATCTTGTAGCACAGAATTATTTTCAAAAATGGGGTAAAGTACATTTTATTTTATGGATCTTATGGCAGAGAATGAACCCAAACACAACTATTTTACTCAAACCCAGTTGCGTACACTACATTGTGAATTTAGGCTTGAAAAAAGCTTCATTTGCTTATTGTAAAGTGGAATTGAGTCAAAGAAAAAATTTTACAGGAGCTCAAAAATGTGTATTTTTTGTGCAGAATATATGATTCAAATTTCAGAAAATTTCCCTCAAAAAATAAAGAAATTAGGTTTTAAAGTAAAAACCTTCATGAATGTTTCAATCAACAAAATATACGCCAAATTTGAGTTATTGAAAAAATGTTTGCAATACTATTCCAACTAAAAATGTAGATTCAAAGCAATTGTAGAATGAATACCAAATTCTTAAACTTGCTAGTTTGAAAATAAATAGATAAATCAATATCTTTACAACAAATGATTCAATCCAATGGTACAAATCAACTAGATAGAATAATCGAAGTAAACAAATAAAAATATCGTAAATGCAAATTAAAAATACCAGGAATGGCAAAAATAAAATACATGAATATTATGTCAAGATCAATTTTCCATAATTAAAATAATCCTAAAATAATCTTAAAATAATCTTTGTGAACAATTAGTTAAAAAAACTTATTCTATTAATTTATTCTATTAATATTCTATTAATAATTAAAAATGAATATCAGAATATTCATTTTTAATTATTTTTAAATATACTTTTTAACTGGACTATTCATTGATTTAAAATTTCTTGCAGCCCCGTTAATAGCTATAACTTATTTTATACGCACATAGAATTTTGACTAAAAATTAATGCAATAAACAACTAACATCAGATTAAATTCTGCAAAACTTGATTGCATATTGCATGATGGAATTATAATATGAAATAATATGACAATGGAGTGTATCTTTTCTCATTGAATAAAATCATGACCGTCAAACTTGTTCTCCTCATAGAAATGTAATATTAAAGTTTAAAAAAAATGGTGTCATCTTGATGTTAACAGAAATAGTGCACTTTCGGTTATTCAAAAGGATTACAGAAAGAGATAGATTTTACAGCTTACATAATTCGTTTTTATGTTTCACATTAATGTTGTAATATATTTATTTTTCAGAAATAAGAATCAACACTTGAGGTTTGACTGGCGTGAAATAATAATTAAAAAATACGTATTACACACAACATATATAGTTGATGCATTCTACAACTTTGGTTGATTGTGGTGTAAATAGTACTTAAGAAATTCAGCATAATAATGACCGATTGTAAGGTCTTGAAAGTAAATATTTGCAAATCATGAATTTCACATGAAAAAAAACGAAATACACTGTGTAATAGTGCGTCTATCATTCAACCGAAAAGTATGACTCACTTTTTTTGTGCGTGTAAATTTTGATTGTGTTTTGAACAAAGGGCGGTACGACCGTAGCAGCGACGCTCTACGGTAAACATCAATGACCATGATTCAACTGGTTGGTCGTATCAGTGCAACGAATAGATTAAACATAATCACACCAAAAATTAAAAAGACGCTTACGGAACGGAGTTACAAGTTACAAATACGAAGAATATCAGAAATCATATAGCACATAGTTTTGTTTCATATTTATTTTATCTCTGTTGCGTTTTGTTCTAGCAACTTTTTCTAGTAACTTTTGGGTGCCTATAGAATTTTAGGGTTTGGACCTTTTCGAACGACCTTTGTAGCCTTCTATCTTCGTTTTGAGAGATTTAATTTGATCGCCGGCCCGTTTTCCTAGTTGCTCTGGAACCGGAGATGTGTCCGGTCAAAGTTGGTCATTTTCGAAAAAAATGAAAATTTCCAATTTTCAAAAAATATTTTCTCAATAAGTAAGTCAAAACACAAAACAAAATTTTAGGGGGTTGTTCTACTAGCTAAGGAGTATCAGAAAAAAAATGAAAATGAAAAGAAGAAGCACTTAGTTTTTTAATCTGTATCAATATATAAGTAATTGTATCAATATAATACTTACCGAAATATTCACAGTTAATACTCCCGTGACCGTCATCGGCGGGATATAGCGACCCAGCTAGAACGAGAACATTGATTTAAATAATGCTGAATTCGAATTCAATAGTATTCGATCGTCACTATTACAGTTCATTTCGGCGACTGATTTTGCGTATTGAAAATTGAATCTAAATGGTTCCCATCCAATCCAAGTCCCCGCTATTTCTAAATATTAGTAGGGAAATTAATAGATTTGATTTGAATGACTTGTGGTTTAATGCGCAATAGAAGTTATATTGATTAATATACTTCAATATTTCTTAATCAATTTTAATAGTTTTAGTATTTTTGTCGCCTTCAATGTTAAATTTCTTTGTATCCTGCTAATCAACTTATCAAGTTTTGTACCGCATAAATAAATAAATATATTACAGTTTATAATAAAAAAATTTATGAACGCATTATTTATTCATTCAATATTGATATAAAGTATAAAATGAGTACATACATACATACATATAATATGATACATACATACATACAGTTGACATGGGCCAAACTGTAGGTCTTTCAGCCTGGAAATATCTTGAGAAGAGAATCCTGCCGTTTCTTCCTACTAGCGAAATCGTCAAAATATGAAACTTCAAACATCGATATCTCAATGAAAAAAAAAAGATTTTTCAAATTTGAAAGAAGGGTTTTAAAGAGTTAGAGTTGTTCTTTGAGATTCCGTCGGCCGTTTGAAAAAAAACTTTCAGTAAAGAATTTACATAACCTCGAAGTTAGTCAAAAACAGTGTTTTTTGCACTTTTAGGTTAAGATATTTTGGGAACCTAACGTAATGGACAAAATATGCCGCTGGATTTGGATTCAGCGACTCAAAAACCTTCGGGAGTACCTAGTCACGGTTCAAGGTCAGTTCACTTTTTAAATTTTGTTGCTCCGTGTTATTATAATTTGTACCGACTACACTCTGTTCAATCACCGATTTTAACTAGAAAATAGGCATACATAAAATACGACTACCTATATTTAGCACTAAGTTCGGATAAAAAATAATACATGCAAATTAATCCCCATTCATTAGAAAACCCCTGTATGCGAACACAATATATCTTCATATGTCCAGTAGAAGGACCTCTATTAGATGTTAATCTAAATGGGATTTAGAATTAATGGATCTAATTAATCAATCTACTGGATTGATTAATTAAAAATACTATTGCAACCGTCAAGCCACGAACTATACCGATGTGATATAGTTCTAACAAAGTCAATGATTGACCAATTGGAACTATATTTTGATGGATGTCTTGTGGATATTCTTAGCTCATCGGCAAGATACATTTGGATTCGCTTTTCCAGACCAAATGGACCAAATTATTCAAATACAAGGATTAGGAATTCTAAAAATTGCCCTAGGTTGTGCCGTATATATATCTATGATGCAACCCTGCTAATAAACGCAAGTAAAAATAGTATAAATATTTATCTATAAAAACCAAATCTGATCCTTAATTTAACAAATCTTTACCCTACATTAATATATTTATCTGAACCTCATATGAAATTAGAAAAATGGACCCGACAATCTGAAACTTGGACTAACCAAGAAAAGGCATTGATTATTTACGTTTATAAATTTACTGATCATTTGTTTCAGCAACAATATCCGAAAATATACTAGGCAACTAGCCATTCAGTTGAAGACCCCAGATGTGTAAAGCTCTACTACCTAGACCATAGAAAATTGAGTGATCTTTTGACTCAGTTGGAAAAGATAGGATCATTACGTGAATTCCACTCATTAGAAAACATCACCGATAGCAATAAAAAGCTGGTATTATGCAAATACGAATAGGTCAAGCATGCAAAAAAAGTCGAAAAGATTAAATTTTCAAAGACTGATTTCATACCAGAGGATCAAAGAGTAGTAGAAACTAAAATTTTTAGAAAAATGGCATCGAAACCCATAGAAAAGACATGACTCTTCTGTAGATTTCCTTGGAATATCGAAGAAAACCGTAGAAAGAGTACTTTCTTTGTACATTTTGTAGAATTTGTACGACTGCTTCGTCATAAAGTGGTACGGGACCGTAAGAGCTCCTTGTCCATTGGATATGTACAATATTATGATGCTGCTGATGCAGTGAAAAATATCCAAAATTATGACCCATTATACGGAGCTCGATATGCACAAGTACGTAAGAGACGTTTGGACAAAGAAGACGACACTAAATATCATTGGGTGTATGATGAACGAGTTGATTCATCAATATACGAAGATCATGATGCCACTTACATGTAGCAACATCAGAGAAATTTCAGAGAAGAGAGACCGAAAAAACGCTACCTCAAGTCCATAATAAGGAAAGTTGATAACAAATCAAAGAATGAAATGAATGCCCTGCCTACAAAACCAGAAATTACAATGTCCCAACGAATAGATAATGACCGAAGAATAAACAATAGGCTCAATATAATCTTATCAGAAAATAAGGATATCCGAAATTAGAATCAAAGAGAGCAAAAGGACGCTCCAACGGTGGTATAAAATGTTTCATCGCAGGAAGAGGATATCATCATCGAAATCGATCCTGAAGACAAAGGTTATTTAGAAACACTCGTAGAAATTTAGATTATTATTGGTTATTATTTTCAGGGCATCTCAAAATCACGTTAGAATTAGTTAAAATAGTTTAATATTATATTATTATCTATAATAGTTTATAATTTAACCTTAGTTTATTTGATAATTGTAGGAGCCTGATTAATACCTATAGCACATTTCACTAAATTGGACCACATATTATCCTAGGATGGAAGAATTAAGTGGAAATCGCCTCAGAGCCGTCGGACCGATTGAGGAACGACTTACAGCCTTACATGTAAGGTGTGATGATCCATGACAAGAAACTACGATAATTCGCTTATTCAGGACAACTTGGAACGTCCAAACATCAGAGATGGTACCGCTACCAACTACTTACTCCAAACAGGGGAATCATCAGCTGCTTCTCCGAAGATGATTACCTCACAGCAATCAGGAAGTTCCTTCTATATATACCACTGGCAACTGGTCGGAGGACAACAGCGACGAAGTAAACATCGATAAAAATAGTATCGATGAGGAAATGGTTACAACGGACCCAATACCTCGTATAAGCAATCCAGATCATCTGGACTGATCATCATCTGACCGATGATCATCTGACTTCGGAAAGTTCGATCCGATTGATTATATTAAAATATAGCAGGATTCCTGCAGTCAGGTGAGTGTGTTGAAATATATATTTAGTCACAGCACCAGCTCGGTGCCAGTGAAGTCAACGAAAAATACACAAAGTCAAATTTTGTTCACCTCGCCGCATACCGGCAAGTGTTCGAAATCGGTTCCTCTACATATATCATCAAGCGTGTAAACATTATGTCATGAGAACGGAGTTCGAGTCACACAAGGCCATCTGTGGATACTAAAACCGTAAAGTACCGTGGACGCATTGGTTTTGTGGGAGAAGTATTTACCTCACTAATTAGGACCATCACCTGGAAATCTGCAATCTGGGAACCTTCAGCCATAATAGGACCCCTTGAAAACCTTAGCTTTTTCTTTCGGAACCCATCCATTAATCCAAATCGGGATCACGATTTAATGGAAATCCAGGGCTCTTACTTGAAGGACCTCGAAGGACTCGACATAACTGCGGGATTTAGGACCCGTCAAGTCGCTTTACCTAGGATATAACCGGGATCATAACTTCTCTACTCGTCATACGTCATTTTCATTTTTTTTCTCTTGTCCTTACTTTTACTTTCTACAGGGTGTCCCATTTTAATGGAACCACCCCGAAATTTTCGACGGTTGGCGTTGTACAAAAAAATTGTTCAGACAACAGTTGTTTGGGACAACGGGGGCAACCTTACTGTGAAAACCGATTTGACCTTGAGATTTATTTTCAAGGTCATTTGAAGGTCATTGTCATTTCTTGTATAGGAACCCATATTTTTAATTTCGGATTCGAAAAGAGCGGGAAATTCTACGTTTAGATAAAGTATTATGTTGGGGAGTGATTCACCCCCCCCCTCATCCCACCGAGGCAAGGGTGAGGTTAATAAGGTATTGATTACCTAGCCAGTGAAGGCAAGGTATTGATTACCCAGCCAATGAAGATAAGGTATCGATTACCAGCCAATGAAGGCAGGGTATTGATTACCTAGCCGGGTGCTGCGGGTAATACCTTGCCGCAGCACGATATCGGCCTTGACATGCCCCGAGAGACAACAGAATATCAACAATTTCGTTTCTCGAATAATCCGGCATATTCCCTCCTTTTAAGTCGACTAAGAAAATTACACTTGAACTATCCTGAGAAGGACTGTTCGCGAATCACTATTGTCATAAACAATACTAAAAAAGTGTTATTAAACAATTTAGTTGAAACTTTGTAGGCTTGTCCGGAATCACACCAGAAAAAATAATGGAAATAACATGTTACCCCACAAAATGGAAAATGACACTTCTCATGAAGGCTTTGAATACATGAAATCGACTTTGAAAATCAACCTGAAGTTTAAGCTCAAGGTCACTGTTGTTTGACCCTCAAATTTTTTTGGGATATTAGGTTTATTGAATTATTGGGATTATCAGGTTATTGGATTATTGGGTTATTTGGGCTATCGAATTATTGGGTTATTACAATTAACCTTACTCTTGCCCGATAATCCCTGTGCATAGATGAAGAAAATCATAAATTTGACCCCTACATGACCTTAGGCGAGGGGGGAGGGGGAGGGGGGGGGGGTTAACTGCACCCCACACATAATACGTTATCTGAACGTAGAATTTTCTGCTCTTTCCAAATCCGGGATCAAAAATATGGGTTCCTATTCAAAAAATGACTTTGACCTTCAAATGATCTTGAAAATGAATCTCAAGGTTAAATCGGATTTCAGAGAAAGATTGCCTCCATTGTCCCAAACAACTGTTGTCTGAACAATTTTTTTGTACAACGCCAACCGTCGAAAATTTCGAGGTGGTTCTTTTAAAATGGGACACCCTGTATAATAGTACATTACGATACAAGTGCGGGAAAGTAGATTCTTGTCTCGTGTGACGTTTACGCCCGAGCGAAGCGAGGATGGAAAGTTACACGAGAAGAGAAACTCTTTCCCGAATATGTGCCGTACCGTATTTTTTGATACGACGTGTGGAAAGTGCGATTTTCAACATACGTTTTTTGTTGAGCGTGCGGGAAAGATGCACTTTGCGCACGGAGTGTCGAAAAAACTTTTCTATAATCAATTTGTACTATTTCCTTATTAATAAAGTGAACCATGAATAATACCAATATGAATGTACTTAATTGTTACTATAAATTACTATGTCCTGAACCTCTGATTGACATTGCCAAGGACGGCAGCGTTTCGAAGAGAAGAGGGATGTTATCTCATGGTCCACACACACATACACACACGTACAGAGTTTGCCTGTCACTTGCGTCGATAGAATGTTATGGTCGGCAGCATACGTGTGCGCGCGTTCGAAAGAGAGAGTGTGAGAAGGAATTAAAGAAGAACCGATCTCCCCAAATTCAGCCATTTCACAAATTCAAAGTATAATCAAACTCTTCGCATCTCGTACGAGAAAATAGTATACGATACGCGTGCGAGAAACAGGCGATCATGATTCTTGCGCGTGCGGGAATCGCCTACTTTGCGCACTTGTATCGTAATGTACTATTCTCGCACAGCGTGCGCAAAGTTCGATTTTGCGCACGCTGTTCCGTGCGCAAAGCCCTTGATTCTCGCACGCTTATCGTAATACGGAACTGCGCATGCGCAGTCCCATTCCCGCACGGGGAAACACTTTGCGCAGGCTAACTGCGTGGGAGAAATACTTTGCGCACGCTAACTGCGTGGGGGGAAATATTTTGCGCACTAAAAGAATGCGTCAATGCCTGCATAATTTAACGTGGGAATACTGGGGAAGATACATTTTGAGCAGTTTCTGCAATTTCTACCGGCACTGATCCACTCATATCACTTACGGCACTCACTTCACTCTTCGAGCTAGACATTTTTGTTGAATAGAAAGGAACGACGAAAGGATAATCGCGAAAGGACGACTGCCAAATTTGTACTGGCAGAATGTTTTCCGTTGGACCCCGAGAACATAGTTTTTAAATTTTCATTTTTAAAATGAGTTGCGTGGAGTGGGAACGGACTTTGTTTTCCACATTTTATTTCGCCATCTACATTGTCAATGGGAAAAAGAAATGTTTTGCGTGTATTTTCCACATATATACCTTAATTATAAAACTTTCTTTTTCCACTCATCTCACAAATTCAAAGTATAAACGAACTTTTCGCATCTCGTACGAGAAAATAGTATACGATACGCGTGCGCAAAGTAGGCGATTCCCGCACGCACGAGGGTTGATTTGCATCCCTCGGTCGGCAAAAGCAGCGATTAGAAAAGTATAAGAGAGAGAGAGAGAAAGAGAGAGTAGATTAGTTCGTTTATTGCGTTAATGAGGTGGAACCCCATCTGGCAATTTCGAAAATGTACAAATCAAATAATAACGAAATTTAAAAAAGAACAGAAAAAAAGAAAGAGAAGAAGACAAAAGAAGACAAAAGAAAAAGATGCAGGTATAAATAGTAACGCATTTAACTATTCAACGAAGATGAATTGAGTGAAAAATAAAAATAGAATAAAATATGTAAAATATAGTAAAACAAAAATATAGAAAGAACAATATAATTGAAATAACAGATAAAACAACAAAAATAACAATAATAAAAGATAAAAAATAATACAAATAATAAAGACAATAAAAGTAATAAAAAATAATAAAAATAATAAGAACAATAAAAATAATAAAACTAGTGAAAAATAATAAAAGTAGTAAAAGTAATGAAAGCGCGATGGCATTTTACAGAAAAAACGGTCTGAAAGGAGGAAAGGTATAAAAGTGGAGTGACGTGCATTTGGCTAGATAACAACCATATTCAATTAAAGGTCGATAGAGGGGTATTTGTGGGACGATGGATAATTTTGGGAGAACGCAAGTGGATTGACCTTGTTGGGTATGTATGTGTAATCGAACAGTGCCGGCACTGGCATTAATTTTTCACGAGTCGCCCTCTCAATGCTCTAGCCTCATAATTTAAAAATAGATCACGTATCCAATCCTTGAAGTCAGAGATCCGATCGGTGGAGAACATTGGTCACGCTCAATGAGTTGAGTATTCCCTGAGCAAGGATCGCAAAAGAATGGTTCCAGGCCTCAGTTCAAGGGGCCTTGTATTCAAACGCCGACGGTGGATGGCGACCCGAGCGCTGGATAATGAAACCATCAAGCAGGACGGACAGGTTTTTAGCCAGATAGTGCGGCGATTTTCTGGACACAACAGAGTAGGCCAGAACGGCGAGGGCTCTATACCTATTTGGGGTATGGGATAGCCAGCCCAGGGCTAATCTATGGTGGGTGATGTGGCTGTTTAGGGATAGAGTAGGTATAAAAGGGATCCATCCTATTACGAAGCGTACGCAGGTGTTTTGGGCAACTTGAAGCTTAGACGAGCGCTCTCCATCTAGCTGAATACAGACTACTGAGAGGTAATCGAAATGTGGGAAAATGAGCTGCTCGACAAGAACTTTTCTCAGGGTAGTCGAGAGAGATTTTCTATGGAAGCGAAGTGAAGCCAGACAGCTGTTTGTCCTCCTCGTCACGCTTCTCACATGTTCGGACCAATTTAACGTGAGAGTAAGTGTCACAACCTCGTTAATAGTGATCTTCACGATATCGTTCAAGTTGATAACCCTAACGTACTGTTTGCTGCCCAGTATCATGACCTGGGTCTTGGTGACGTTAAGGGAGATACCGTTTCTTAGGGTCCAGTTCGCTATAACCTGCACATCAAGCTACACCCTCTCCAAAGCCTCCGCAAGGCTGCCGGGATGACAGTGAAGGTAGACCTGCGTGTCGTCGACATAAAGCATGTAGTTCATGAAGGAGAGAACAGAGGGCAGGTCCGAGATATAGAATGCAAATAGCAATGGTCCCAGAATACTACCCTGCGGCACTCCAGTAGCAACCCTGAGCCAGTCCGATACCCCGCCGTCCTCCCCCACAACAACCTGAAACCTGTTAGTCAGATAGCTGAAGAACCATCTCAAGACAGTGTCAGACAGGCATAGGTCTCTGTGCTTGACCATCAGACGACCATGGGGGATAACGTCAAAAGCCTTGGAAAAATCCAGCAGGACGAGGATTGTAATTTTACGCTCCTCAATGGCCCTGCGAATGTCATCCAGGACACCCAGGAGTGCAGTCTGAGTGCCGTGAAACCGCATGAATCCGGCCTGCCGTGGATCACGCAGCTTGCAGTGGTCCAGATAAGATGAGAGTTGTGAATAAACGAGCCTTTCAATCACCTTCGATACCTCAGATAACCTTACTATCGGTCTGATCTCCGATAAAAGAGCGGGCGAAGGTACTTTGGCAAGAGGGGTGATGAGAGACCGTTTCCAGGAGTTCGGAAAAACGCCACACAGTAATGATTTGTTGACAAGATGTGTGAGAGACGAGAGACAAGTAGAAGAGATGAGTTTAAGCATCTTGACAGACAAACCATCGGGACCGAATGTTCTGGATGAGGACGAGTTTAGTGCATCCATAACCTCTTGGCTAGTGACCTCACGAAATTTGAATAGGGAGTGGGCGTGAGGAACATTTGGGGGACTCGCTAAAAGAGCGTCCAGAAAGTCACATGTCATGGGAGGAGACGAGTTAACTATATTGGTAAAGTGGATGTTTAGTACGGCTGAGGGAAAAAATCGAAACGGGGATGGAAGAGCGCGCTTTGTGACTCCCAAGTTTCGTAACTCCCTCCATCTGGCCTTACTGGTGCTTGCGGAGGACAGTCTGCTTGAGATGCAAGAATTTGTTGCTGAGTCAAGGGCATTTGAGACATCATTACGTAGTCTTCGATACTGAGCGACGTCACTGACCGAGTGGGATGAGGTTGCCAATTTATAGGCAGCGTCACGCTTTTTCATGAGAGCGAGAATGCTCGGAGTCACCCAGGGTTTACGCCTAGAAGACAACTTGATGCACCTGAGAGGGGCTACCTCGTCAAAGGATTTTATAATGATTTCAGTGAGAGAGTTCACCGAGTTGTCAAGGGAATGCAGGTCAGCATCGATCGACGGATCGGAAGAGCGCCTCAGTCTTGCTGGAGATTTGTCGACCAGACACGATAGAAGGCTGCTGCGAGTCTCATTTAAAGCCGCTTTGTCTACCCGATTTAAACAGCGGGACATAATGACTCTGGTGATATGCTTGTTAGTAGTGAAACGATAAGTGAGCGAGATAAAATCATGGCCAACAATAAAAGGAGTATCAGATTTTCCAAATGTCTGGATGGCATTTGGGTCTTTCACTATGAAGAGATCAAGAGTAGTGTGGGAAGGGGGATTTATATCAAGACAGTGATGTGTGGGATCAGTGGATATGAAGTGGAGGTTGTGTAGGTCAACGAGAGATCTCAAAGCTCGAGCATCAGGCAGAGAGCTGGAACTTAGGTCTGCGTTAAAATCACCGGTAATGATGACATTTCCGTACAGGGGAAGGTAAGTGGCCAGGCAGTTGAAAAAATGTTTGGGAGAGTATGCAGAGGGATGTCTGTATACCACCGCCATCAAAAGCTTGGTCTTGTCGGACTTTATTTCACCAAGGATGAATTCAGGAGTGTTATCGAAAACTGGATCTGAAGTAGCTAGGAAACTGAATTTAAGGTAAGATCTGACGTACAGACCAATCCTGCCACACTGCTTTCCAATTCGGTCAAACCTGAAAAAATTGAAATCGGGGAGGGAGAGGTGTGAGTCAGAGATATCAGGTGAGAGAAAAGTTTCAGTAATGGCTATGACTTCAAAATGTGTAGAAAGGGCTTTTGCTTCAAGAAGAGCAAAATGACAGGGGGAATTTAGTCTATTTATATTGATGTGGCCGATAACGAAGGAAGCAGAGGGCGGGGTATTGTCTTGAATTAGTTGGCATCATGGACCAGTAACTGGAGGAGATGAATTTGGGATAGCTTGAGATAGCTGAGCTGGAAAGACTGATCCAGTCGGGCTAAAACAACTGTCCGTTGTTTTAAGTTGCGGAGCAGGGTTTTTTAGGATGACGGCAGTGGGTCGCTGTTTGACAACCTGGGGCGCGAAGTTGAGGTTGAGTGGCGCGTGTCTTCGAGTGCGGATCGGAGTGGCAGCCACTGACTTGGCACCTAAGCGCGGAGCGGTCGAGACAGGAGGCTGGCCGGGAGGCAAAGGCGTACAGCTGACAAGGTCGCTCTCCGACATTATGGGGATAGGGGTGGAACGCGTGTTCTCTCGCATATGGACGACCATACCCGAGACGAAAAGGCGCGCGAAACCCTGGTCGCACGACAAATAGAAGAGAGGTATTCGCCGTAATTCCAAGCACAAAAGATGAAAAGGCATAACGCGCGGGTAACATCCTCGAAAACCGCGCGTAACTTCATTGGCGCACACGGGAGTAGAGAGAGAGAGAGAGAGAGAGAGAGAGAGAGAGAGAGTGGAAAGAAAAGGGAGAGTGAAACGGAGTGTATACATCAATACCAAGAGGCAGGATTCAGTTAACCAGAAGTGATTGTCCAATTATTGAAGATGCATTTTTTCTCTGATACTAATGTCGTTCAGCACAGTCACTTATACATACATATGTGTGTGTGAGTGTGTGTGTTTGTGTATGTATGTTTGTATGTAGTATTGGATTGTATATATTATTACATATTATTACATTATATATATATATATATATATATAATGTAATGTATATATAATGTTGAACCTATGTAATATATACTACAAAAACTAAAACTAAAAAGAAGTGATTACTCACATCATTTCTCTTTGTAATCGACACTAATAAGCGAAATTATACACATCTTTCTTTTTTTTTTCTCTCATTACTCTATTGCATATATATATATATATATATATATATATATATATGAGTATAAGTTATATCCATGTGTGTATTACGAGGTGGGGTCAATAAGTCTTTGTAATGGTGCCGGTTGGTTTTGACCTGCACCGTGCGTCCCTTATCTCTCTGTCATCGGCAAGGGCTCATGGCGGGCATCTGGCGCACAGTTTTACGTGCCTGATGCTAGCCTTTATTTTTTTCAGTATTGCTTTACCGCAGCAAGTAAGAAGAGGAAAGAGAGAGTTGTTTTATTTGAAGGTGTCGATAACGACGTTGCACAAAAAGGACGATGGATCTGGCAGCCACAGCACCCTTTGAGCCTGACCGAGCCACGCAGTCACCTACCGCGATTGGGATGAGCATCCCTGACGCGTCGCGGCAGTCGATGGAGTGGGAAGCTGAGGAGTTGAGCCAGACCGAGGGGCTAGCCGCTTTTCCTTCACAGGAAAAGAGGCGGCCGCTTTGGTCGAGACTCCGCCACAGCTTCCTGGCACCTCTAGCGGAACGGTTGTTAGTGCCAGTCCCGGGTCGCGGGGAGTGCCGACTCCTCCACCGTTACCAGTGAGTCCGGTCCCCTACGAGGCGTCAAGTATGGTGAGCCTTAAAAAGGGCAAGGCCACGTCTACGACGTTGCGCTTGGCCGCTCCAGTACGGTACTGGGGAGAGGCCGTACGCAAGTGCGCGTCGTATCGCCTCACGTCTCTCGCGATACGTGAAGCAGCGGAGAGATCGCGTGTGGCCTCCGCCGCAGAGGGCCTGTATCAGCCAGCGGTCGAGGTTGATGCCCGCTTGGGACCGTCACCGGATCGACGACATGTTTCGATCGGTCGCGCCCCAAGGCCGACTTTTCGGGAGGGTCATCAGGACGCGCGCGAATTCGCGGGGACGAGTCGAACGCCTTAGCCCTTCGCTGGGTTCCTTAGGCACCAACGGACTGCTAGAAATTTTGGACGAGGATGGCGATTCGGCAAGGGAGATTTCGCGGGCCTCTGAGGTACCTCGACTGGCGCCTCAAAGGCACGTGCATGAACCCTTGCCATGGAAGCCTTTTGCGCTCCAGAGACTAGATCCGGCCTATCAGTTCGTGAGAACTGGTAGACCGGGTGGCTTTGTGCCTGCTGGTTACTCGGCTGATGAGCGAAGACGTGAGCACGAGGAACGCGTTAACGCGGGGAGGAGGCGACGGCGGGCACGGTTCGACATGTCTTCCTGCAACATCGAGTCGCCGCTGTACTCGGGAAACTCGGTGCCCCTGCTATCGGCTCCCTTGGTTGCGGACGTTGCGTCATTAGAAATCGACCAACTTTCTGTAGCCGGTTCGAGTCGAGTGGCAAGTCAACCTTTGACTCAGGGGCTTCTATCCCGGGGGCGCAACGGCGGGCCGATGGGGGTAGCAGAGCCGCTGTTTCGTCCGTCGTCTTCTCCGGCCTCGTTACCCGTCCTCCCTGTGCCGACAACTGAGCGTGCCTCAACATCATCCGAGGATGCCCAGCCTGTAAGGCGCGGGGAAAGGCACCTAGCCGAGTCGGCCCCGGCGAGTGTGCCGGATAGGGCTGGCACTCCAAGTGCGGGGTTCGGGCTCGTGAGGGGAGCCTTCCTCCGAGGGTTGGCGCCTGTGCCGTGGGATGATCGTTTAAATCTCCCACCGTTCAGGTGCTTCAATTGCCGGACGGGCTCCGATCGCAGGGCCGACTGCGCTGAGCCGCCGCTCAGGCGCGACTACTGCCGCAACTGCGGGCGGTTGGACACAACCGTCAGTGATTGCCCGCGGTGTCGCCTGGCATACTCGCTGGAACAGGCAAAAATCAGTTCTAACCGGGATGCCCTAGCTCCAGTCTTGAGTGAGCCGCTGTCCAGTGGGCCGCCTGTCTCACAAGACAGACCGTCGCTACAGCAGGCTCCTCAAGGTCAGGAACCTGTAACGACGGGACGAACGGCCTCTCTGGTCACTACTCCGGAGGTCACGCGAAAGCCGCGCCATCGATCAGGAAAGGCATATCGGAAGAGGCTGGCACGCAAAAGCGCTCGTCAACGAACGAACGACGCGGAGTCGCGGTCACGGGATGAGTCCGATTCGTTTTCCACGGAGGTCGCCCCGATGGATACAACGGAGGTAGCTCCGGTGGATACGTCGGAGGCGCCCCCGGCGACGGAGACTGCTGCGGTTGGTCATCGGCTCAGCGGTGTTGACGCTCTTACACCTGTGGCCGAGGAGCTTAGAGCCCTCAGGCTCAAGTACCTGGAGGGTAATAGATAGTCGTCGAGCTTTAAGGTATAGTATTCCTTTTTTTTGTTGCAACCTAGCTGACTTTAGGGGTGAATACGTGCACGGTTCGTCTTGGCGCGTTGTTCTTATGCTAACCTAGAATTAAGCTAGTCATAAGTTTATTAGTTTACTACAAGCTAAGCTATTGTTGCGCCAGGCCAAGTTGTGAGTCTGTGCTGAGAGGATGAGAGAGAGTCTCGAGGTTGGAGTGAGGCCTTGTTATCCTGAGGAGAACTTCGGCCTTCGGAGGGGCTGTAACGGTGGTTTTGACCTGCACCGTGCGTCCCTTATCTATCTGCCATCGGCAAGGGCTCATGGCGGGCATCTGGCGCACAGTTTTACGTGCCTGATGCTAGCCTTTATTTTTTTCAGTATTGCTTTACCGCAGCAAGTAAGAAGAGGAAAGAGAGAGAGGCAGCGGTATTGGTCAACGAGAGCGCGCAGTAATATGCGCTCTTGTAAGACAGAAAAGGAGAGAGAGAAAAAGAGAGAGAAAAGAGAGAAAGAAAAGAATGCGGCTATAGTGCGGGTAGGCGCGTGACACTGACCGCGTTTGACGGTGCCGTATGCCGCCGATTATGCAAGTGAGTGGGGAGAGCGTGAGAAGCAGTCTCTCACGCACTCGAAAGTATACACGCGTGGCAGTAAAAAGTTGCATGTAAAAATTATGTTTAATAATAAGAAAAAACTATCTTAAAAAAATAAAAAGCTGCGAGTGATCGTCGGGCACTGTATTCAAGTATCTTCAAAAAGACCGTTGAAGAGATAAACACGGTTTATATGTTTTTATGTATATATATGTATATACTGTACCGATGAACGTTATATCCACGCACTCGTCTCGTCAGGGTAACTGCCCGTGAGGGGTATCACCTACCGGACATGCAAGTAGGGCGCGCGCTGCGCACGAGGAGAAGAGGAGGAAGATGGAGAGAAAACAGGCGAAGAGGGAACTCGAAAGTATACACCTGGTCAGATTCCAGTTAGCTAAGGGACAGACACCTGTTTGAGATAACGCTAGAAGGACGCTAAATTTTTGAGCGACCTACACAAAGACGATAGTCCGAGGGGAAAACCTGAAAGAGAGAGAGAGAGAGAGAGAGAGAGAGAGAGAGAGAGAGAAGAGAGAGGAATCGAGTGGGTGACCTTCCCCTTAGGAATAGCCCACTACGCCAGCGACTTCGATAACTTGAGTATCACGCGTGAACAAAAGTAGAATCCACGAGGTAAGTTAGCCAGTTTCGCGTAGTATGTCCTCGTGTTAAAGATTAAATCGTCGGTCGATCTTACTTGAGATCATAGAGCGAGCAGAGATGATCACGTACGTCTCGTGAATCTAGTGTAGGCGAGTAATTGTAGTGTGTGCGCCGCAGCGGACAAAATGGCGGCTCGCGCATCTGCCACGCATTAGTAATTGTTATCGCAACGAAGGCCTAAATTTATAAATGAATCACAGGATAATAAATAGCACCGTTATGATAATTAAAATCAATTTATGTTGATCATTGATTGGCTCTTTAGAAGTGTCTATTTCCGCAAGGATGCGTTCGTTTCTGCTATACGACTTCGTGTTTTCGTGTTCATTTTCAGCTAGCGAAAGTCAACAATACTACCCGGCGAGGCTAAAACTGCCTAACAAAAGTAACGGCGGCAACCAACTTCGCCTGGAGGCAAGGGCATACGCCCGAGGTAAGGTCGCGGTACAGGGATCGATGCAAAGAAAGTGTTTATGATTGCCCGTGGGAGACAGGCGGTTGCAATCACAACGCTCTCAGGAAGCTCGATTATAATCCGCTTAGCAAAAACATAGATGATGCACATAGTGCACCATATGGCCAGCCTCACGGCTGGCCAGGTCACTTTGTGCAAAAATCTTTTGTTAAAGCGGCGGACCTTAATTGTCTTCCTCAACAGAGAACGGAAACTTCTCAAACAAACAATTCGTTGTTTTGGGAGAGAACGTCGTAAACTTCTATTTTCTATACAGGCATATGCAAATGCAAATGCTGAAGTACAAAATGCGTCACCGATTGCCCTCGACAAGCAACTAATGCTAGTCTATCCGAAGTGAATGCAATGTATATTTGAACGAAGACTTGCAATCACAAGTGCGGATGTGTGTACCTTCACGTGGTAGGGCTGAAAACGCTATTTCTGTAAAGAAACAGTAGGCAAAACACACAACGCTCGCCCCTAGGGCAAAAGGCCAACCGGCCAAACAAAAATAAACAACACGGACCATGACACCACGTGGTGAGGTGCGGCCCGTAAACGCCCAAACATTCAACGCGGAGTCTACCACACCCCAAGAGCTCAACTCGAGCCCAGAAAAGCCAAAATCCGGGAGTCACTTGAGGGGAAATCTCTTAGGATTGTGGTACCGCGCGCCCTCTTAGAAGACGGGAGACTGCTCCGGGAGTTAGTTGCAGAGGACCAATGGTCCCGGCAATCCGAATTTAATTCGGGTAGATAAGAAATTACTTCCTATCGACTGGCAATCGGTAGGTGCCACTACTGTGGGTAAAGAGTCGCGGCCGTGGTCATAGCAGCCACACAAAGTTCTTTGCCTCGAGCTCCTGGAGTAAGGCCCGACACCATTGTGTGAGAGAACAATCCTTCGGGCCGAGTAACTCTCGATGACTAGAACGCACTACGGATGCCGAAACCCTTAAGAAAAATATTTCCACAGAAGGGCAGCATCCTTCTTGCTAAGGAATTGTTTAAGCCCTAATAGCTAAAGCAATTTTGCAATTGAAAGCGAAATTAGTGGCTGTCAGCTCTCTTTGAAAGCGAAAACCATGCACTAAATTTCCATCAAATCCAGTGCTGCTAATGGTAAACACAGGCTATGACGATAGAAAAGGCGAAAACCCGACAGGCTCACTCAAGTGCTACTTTGGTTGCAATTCGTCAAACACACAACCCTGATCTGACCAAAATGAGGTTTGACTAACATCAAACCTAGCGTGAAACGAAAACACGCCGGTACACTCGTAAGTAGTATTAAGTTATATTATAATCAAATTATAATCAAATTAGTTTTAAGTAGTTAACAATAATTTAAGCAATAAGTTAAGCTGTAGTATTAAGAATAAAATTAAGAAAAGTTACAAATCAAATAAAATTAAATAAAATTGAATAAAATAAATAAATTAAAATAATTAAATAATCTAACAAAAGTTAGAAAGCTAGAAAAATAACTAGCTCGATAAACTATAACTATAAATATAAGAGCCAACTATCAATATAAGAGCCATGGAAAACCATGGAGAAACCCGATAAGGTAACGAACGAAGCTCAAGTCAACACGCACAAACATACTCACTGCTTGCACTCGAACGCCACTTGCTTAATTTGAACGCGCACGTTAACGCTGAAACTAAAATCGAAAGCCACACTCCAGAATCGCCAGCAGCGATCCCAAAGGAGGAAACATATAACTAGACATTGCGTTGTACCTCGAAAGCGATATGGTCAACCATTCTAGGTTTAGAAAGGCGAAGAAACGTATGCAGGAGGCGACCGTCGACAAATCAGAGCACTGCTGTAACACTCCGGCGTCAACTCAGTTTTCTTCGCAACCAAACAATTTTGACGAAAGCAAAGACGATTGCCCACCAGTTAAGAGGTTTAACTTGAACGCACAACAAAACCCTGAACTAGGCTCGAAACTGAGGATCATACAATTGAACCTCAACAAAAGGCAAGTAGCCAACGATGAGCTCGGAGAAATCATGACAGACAGAAATCTTGACACACAGGTGGCACTGGTGCAAAAACCATATTACTGGAATAACGCGATTTATGTTGCAGTCGCAACCATTCACGGAGCCAAAAAAGGCGAAATGATTCAAGCTGCGATACTCTACAATCCGCACAAGGTCACTACTACCAAGATTTATAATCTGTGTGACTCCTACTGTGTCTGTGCATAAATAGTCGGAGCCTTTGGAGAAGTTTACTTCGTAAGCGTCTACTGCCAGTTCAGCCACAGCAGGAAGACCTATCTTGACAAACTAGCTAAGACTCTAAAGCAATTGAAAGGCAAAAGAGTCTTAGTTGGAATGGATATAAATGCCAAGTCAAAGATCTGGTCTAATACACAGGATAAGAATAGAATAATCATTGAAGAATTCATAGACCAATACGGGCTAATAGTGGCCAACAGGAGGGACCAACTTCCAACGTGCCGTAGTATGAGGGGTGAGACGGACATTGATATAACTTTACATACATCAAATCTGTCAAACCTCTTAGCTAGCTGGGTGGTGAAAGAATGGACCACCAGTGACCACAGGCCCATAGTGATCGAACTGGATTTTGCCTCACAACCAGCCAGACTCTTACGAACCGAAGAAACATTAGAACCAAGGTTTAATACGAGAAAAGCTCATTGGGAGAAATTCGGGAAACTTTGTAAATTCGAGAAAGAGAACCTAGCTAAACTCCCTTTAAGAACCTCTGAAGGCATTGAAACATATGTTTCAAAATTTGAAGAGGTCTTAGTAAGGGCAGCAAAGAACTTTATTCCACCAAAAAAGAGAAGAACGCGCTCTCTACCCTGGTGGAATCCTGACTTGCGAAGTAAGAGGCGAGCAATACAAAAACAACGCAAAATCGTCGCTCTGAAAGACAAGGAAGGACCGAATAGAAAGCGAAGGAAAGCCCTCCAGAGATCACTTGAAAAATTGAGTCAAATGAAATCTGAATATGCAACGGCTATTAAAAAAGCCAAATGTAACAGCTGGAGAGACTTCTGCACTATTGAAAGCGAAAAGAATGCTTGGGCGTATCCATACAAACGAGCATCCAATAAAGTCAGAATCTCAAAAGCAATGTGCACGGTTCACCGTAATGGTTCAGTTTCAAAAGACTGGAAAGAAACAAGCATGACTCTACTAGAAGAATTAATGCCTGATGACGACCCAAGCTGCGAAAACGATACACATGCAAAGATTCGCAGAGATATGCGGGAGGTTCCAGTAACCGGCGACGCAAAGCCTTTCCTAATAAGGGAAGTTGAAATAGCCCTTAAAGCGAACAAGGCAGAGAAATCACCAGGCAAAGACAGAATAGAGTCAGAAATGCTTGTCAATGCAAAACCAGTACACCAGAAACTGACACGACTTTTTAACGTCTGCTTAGAATGCGGAGTGTTCCTCAGAAGATGGAAAAGTGGAATGCTAATCACGTTGCTCAAAGGGGTTGAAAAACCTGAGAACGAGATTAAATCATATAGACCCGTATGTTTACTCCCCATAGCCGGGAAGACACTCGAGAGGCTTGTGATTCAAAGAATATCCAACATTCTAAACAGCTCGGACTGGTCTTCGGAGGATCAATTTGGCTTTAAGGCAAATACATCTACAGAGGATGCCATCAGAAGAATATATGAAATAGTAGAAGAGGCAGAATCTGATCCGTCGACCAAGTACGTAGCCGCTATTCCACTGGACGTCTCAGGAGCATTCGATGCCTTATGGTGGCCAAGCCTGCTCTCCCAATTAAAAGAAAGAAACTGCCCGAGGAACATCTATAAGCTCCTCCAGAGTTACTTCAGTGATCGAGAAGTGGGCATATATGCCCACTTCGAAGAAACACTGAAAACAGTGACGAAGGGGTGCCCTCAGGGTTCAGTATTTGGACCGGTAGACTGGAATGTTATTTTTGACAAACCCCTCCGGGCAATCAGGGACGCAGGATACGAAGTACTAACCTACGCAGACGATGTGCTTCCTATCATTAAGGCAAAAACACGCATTGATTTTGAAAGACAAGCCCAAGAAATCATTAATATAATGACGGACTGGTGCAAGTCTGACAAAATGAATTTGGCAGTACAAAAGTCAGCACTAATATGGCTAAAAGGCCAACTAAGCGAGAATAGGAACCCTACAGTCACAATTGGGAAAGACAACAATAGAACGCACACAACAGTCAAGTACCTAAGAATCACAATCTCGAAAGGCTTCCGATTGGAAGAACATATTCGAAACGTGATTCAAGACTGCAATAGCACCTATTTCGAGCTAAGTAAAATAGCAAAAGTAAACTGGGGCCTAAAATTCAATTCTATGAAAGAGATATATAATGGCTTCCTACTATCAAAAGTTACATATGCCGCTGCGGGATGGTGGCAAAGGACCAACATCAAACAGCAATCTGTTTTAGAAAGATTGCAGCGATCGGTTCTTTGCAAAACACTCAAGGCCTACAAATCGATCTCTCATGAAGTGGCGCACGTGCTTGCAGCCTCCCGACCAATAGCTCTAGAGCTTGATGCGAGAGTTGCAAAGTACTGCGTCAGGAAAGGGAAATCGATTAAAATGCACGGCATCCGAATTAAATCGGAGGAACTTCGATCGGGCAGACTAAAAATCTCGAAAGTCATACAACTCATCAACGATGAAATCGAAAGGGTATGGCAGGAGAGATGGCAGTCAGCCACAAATGGCAGGAGAACGTACTGCTATTTCCTAGTAATCAAGGACAGTTTAAAGAAGAGGTGGCTAAACCCCAATCACTACACAGTACAGTTTATGACTGGACATGGTGCTTTTAAGTCATACCTCCAGAAAAGAGGATTATGCGAAGACCAACTGTGTAGCTGTGGAGAAATAGAAAGCGAAAGTCATATTCTCTTTAACTGCGAAGAATTAAGGGAATTAAGAAAGCCATTAATAGAAGCTGTTGAAGAAGAGGGCCACTTATGGCCCTGCCCGGAAACAGCCCTAGTATCCAGCAGGAAAATCTACAAAGCCTTTGAAGACTTTGCTAGAAAAGTCATAGAGCCCAGGGAAGGAGCACCCATAACAAAGAGAAAGCGCAGAAAGGTAGTTATAAACTACGGTAGAAAGACGCCGCCTCTTACGAGGTCCCTAACCAAAGGACAAAACTCGCACAATAATCTAAAATTTTGAACTTGGACAAGCTTATAAAGCTTGAAATTCGAATGATAATTTTTGAACATCGAGCTTCAGAATCGAACCCTGAAGTTGGATAATTTGAACGCGAACTATATTATCCAATTAAGCCTAACTGTCGGAGCTGATTTGAATGCGTGGCATGACCGGCACGAATACTGAGAACTGCCTGGGGAATCGCCTTGTCGGCTAGACAAGACCCCACCCTGACCTAAAAGTCAAAACAAAAATCGAAAGAGCAAACATCAGTATCAGCCAGTCATAAAAATCACTCCTCAGAAAGCGAGGCCCGAAGTTAGGCCAAGCCCAGGAGGGGAGGCTTAGCTGGTTGATCGTCTTAGGAATCTCCTCTGGCTGTCCTAGCTGAGTCTCCCCTCTGACATCCCAACTTGGGTTGCCCTCTGCGGGGTAGTGGTACCAGGTCAAGCAAATCTCGTAAGATTTGTATGCTGCGTGCTTCTGACGTAGCAGACGTTGGAGCAAATAGAGTCCCGTCGCGCCCAAACCGAGGGTCAAGCCTTTAGTTCCGCTCTCCCTGAGCGTCGAACTTTGAAAAGATCGGTAGTCCTCTCGAGAAGGTGGCCGCCTTAGATTATAAAGGCTCCGACTCACTGTGTGCGTCAGGGATGTCGTAGCAAACTTGATTTCCGGATCTCCAAAGTGTTTAAAAGCGAAGGGGTGAAAGACAGTGGGCTATGCCAACCTATTGGCGCCCAGGGGGAGGGATGGTAATGTATGACTACAATATGCCACCCTCAAAAACGGAAAAGTGTGAACTACGCAAACACTCACTGCCCGTGGGAGACAATCACCAAAAAGCATACAGCGCGCCCCTCAAGCGTACACTATCATGTGACAACACGGCAATGATTGCGCAATTCGTGCTTATCCACGCACGTGCAACAAGGCTTGTCCGCAAATTCGTACACGGTGTGGCCCACCAAACATCATAACTCGTTACATGGCGCCCAACGTAAATAAATCAGTGGCGTTCGCGACGAGTCAGAATGCCAGTTCATAGTGAGATGCGTATTTGCACGAGGAGTTAATAACTCAACTTAACGGACACACGTACCGAATCGTGTAAAGGTCAGTCAACGATCCACGTGACATTTAAAATGTTGTTGTGCACATTTTAAATATTCAAGCGTGTCACGTGGTAGATTAGGTTAGTTCGTGAGTTATTGTAATGGCCTGCCGTCGTAACTAGTCAAACCTAGAGTAATATTTGCGCGTGCGAGTGCGGACGAGAAATTCTTGAAAATTTAAGGCGCAATCACCAATATGGTTTGAATGTTGTCGGATACTAACCAATATTATGCCTATTGGTCTGGGGGAAATTCTAACACCGACAACATTCAAAATAAAAGCAAGCACAGCACGAGCCAAAACAAACTGCGGACGCCGATAAAATCATTTATGTACAATTTTTCAGTGTCGGCGATACGAGTCGCCTACGTTCGCTAACCTCTGCTCATGGAAGCAGCTAAGCATTTGTGCTCAACTAATACGGCGCCATCTTGCAGTGCTATCGATTACAATAAACAAGTCAAAACGTAAACACTGCAAGGATATGAATTTCTTTGTTTTTATTTTAGTTAAATAATACAAATACGTCGTATTAAAATTTATAGCTGCAAAAATTGGTTTTTGCACGCAGATAAGTTCATTTAATAATAATTAAGTTTAATATATACTAAAAGCAGACGCACTAACAAACAGCTAGTTCGTCTGATAGGTAGCATTATTGTATTGTGTAATAACGAGCTAAAGTATTCATCGAACGGCTTAATAGTATATGTAACGTGTGTTAAGCATTTTATCTGTTAATAGAATTAAATTAAAAAGCTTTTAAAAAATCAAGTAAAGCACACGCAATAAAGCTACAGGAATAAAGAAAAGAGCGCAAAAGTGGGCGTATGCGATTTCTGTAGCAATTGAATAAATGTCAAATGCGGCGAAAATTTGAGGTTATTATCAAACAATAGCAATAACTAAGTAGCGTCTATACTGAAGAATAATAGAATCAAGATACCAGCGATTGTTATCAAATAATATTGGTTAGGATAACAACAAAAATGGACCGAACGCAAAAAGATATAGAGGTATTAACGCTCGGAGATGAAAAAATCAGTGAATACCTAAAGCAGCTGGAGCTTAGAACAAATGGAAGCAAGTTCGCTCAAGCTGGAAGGTTACAGAACTGACTTCTAGGTGATTATTCAGTAAGCGACTTCGAGTAAATGGGGAAAACAGACAATAACCCAGCGAGAAGAGCAGCGCTACGTTCAAAACTGATAACATCTATCTGCGCTGAACATATAGCGAATGAAGAAGAAGACAAACACCCTTTACAACAATTAATGCAAGATGCTGACGTTATATCAATAGTGCAAGAGACAGCAATCAATATCTTGCAAGTACTAAATCATAGGGAATAGCGCATGCAAGAGCAACACTGGAAACATCACCATAACAGCTGACGACAGCAGCCAATTTCAATTATCACCCGCATTTGCTGTGATGATACAGGACCTGATCTTTCGTTCATGAGAGCACGAAAGAAAGTTCGAGTTGTTAAACACCGTAAATGAAAACTTATCGAGTTTAACAAAGAATTTGGATGCACTATACGGCACTCGCGACGCGATTAAGAAATAACAGGAAAACTTGACCGTCAGAATAGTTGCCCTAGAGAACAGAGAAAACTTAGATGCATAAGATGCCGATATGAGCCATATAGTTGATCTACAACAGTAAGAAAGCACTTGCAGAGGCGTAACGTTTTAAGACACGTTTACTTGCCATTATGACGCTCACTTGCCTCAAAGCACGCCAGCAGCACCCGGCCAGAGGCCCACGGGGGAGGTTGACAGGACACTGCGCAGTACGCTGCCTTTAGAAGGGGGTGGACAGCATCAACCTACTAAGATTAATGCTGAAGTAGACAACCACATACCGGGCGAACATGTTCAAGTCAGCAATCGATAAACCCGTGGTCGACCACGAGAGACATCGGTCGCGCTGTCAGAGGATGGAAACTCAAGTTTTCCGGAGAAGGCAACACTACCGTGAATACCTTTCTGTCCAGGTTCAGCTCTTTGTCAGTGTCAGATCTGCTAACCGGACCAGCGCTTAATTGGTACGAGGTGATGAAGGAGGAATGACTCGCCTATGCCGAGTTCGAAGCTGACGCGCGATAATGGTTTGGGACCAGTATTCAGCAGCAGCAACGACTGATTAAAAAGGTTTGAAAGCCAATGTTAAGGCCTAGACGAGCCAGTCAACGTATATGTGACTAATATAATGGGTTTGATGCAGCGCTTGAACCCACTACGAGCACTAATTGGACCTGCTGCATGCCAATCTTCGTATTAATATTCAGAGCCAATAATTCATAATAGTAATGCGACCACGGAGAGGGGAAAAGTCGACTATAATAAAGCCCAGGACTATGATTCGGCCAAGACGGTGAAGGGAAAAATGCCCCCACCCTCGGAGGCATTGGTAATTGTAAATAATCCGCCGACCAGAATTTTTGAAGGACCTCCAATGCTGGAGAGCAAGTTGATCCAACTCAATGACGCCGGCGCACTACCCTGCAAAAGCGTGATAGCCAACACTACGGTACGCCATGAACAAACCGACGAAACTCTTCTAAAATTGGTTCCAGAGTACTTCCTAGAGCAAGAAAAGGGTTAGTGATTACCGGTGCAAATAGAAGACTTCAAAATTAGAGTCTCTATGATCCGAGGGTTTAAACCACAGCGATTGGAAGCAATGCTCTCCAAATGGCTACAGCATTAGATATAATGCTAAATATTACACATGCAGACGCGGCCGATTTACCGGACAGACGAAATTTGCCGATTGTTGACCATGTAATGCTGCCATTTACTGTGGGAGACATGACAATGTTGACGAGGATGGTTATACTCCCAACCCTCGCTGAAGAATGCATTTTAGGAGGAAACTTCATCGGGCAGTTTAGAACGGTTCTAGATCTTGGCGACGATACGCTGCTGTTTAAGAAGTCACAAACCAGAATGAAATTGGAAGTTGCTAGTTTGGAAATTGGTTCGAGATTGGTAACCATAGGATTGGCTGAAGCGACAACAACTCAGTAAGTAATGTTACGGGAAACCATTGACGAGGCCTTATTCCAGGCCCTTGCGGGTGGGTCTGGTTTGTGCTGCAGGGATCGAAAACGAGATTCGTGTTGGTGGTACAAACTGATTAAGTAGCGATACTATCCAGTATTGCATAAGGTCGAGCAAGAGATGCATAGAATGGTAAGGGAGATGTTAGCTCAAAGAGTCATCGAGCTAGCTGACAGTGGTTGTTCAATCCCGGTGGTAATGACACGCAAGATGGTCGGTTCGTATCGATTCTGTATGAATTTTCGGAAAGTCAATAAAGTCTTTAATTAAACTTTAATTAAACTTTACCGTACCGCGGCTGGGGCACTTTCCGTTCTTGTGGATGCCATTTGGCCTTTCATACGCGGATGCCACCTTCCAGCGGTTGATATACAGTGATTAACTGAGCAAATTCTTTCTTTCCTATTGTAATTTACGCTCGATTCATAGAAGACTATGAATCGAGCGTAAATTACGCGACTAGGCTCTTTTACATCTGTATGTTTCCTACTATTGTCTTTCTTACTCGTTCGGTCTGATCGATCTATTTTCTGTTGTCGATTATTTGTTTCTGTGTGCTTGTCATCGTCGTTTGTAAGTTTTTTCTCGTCTGAATACTAATCTTTATGTCTATAGTTTGGTTTGCTTGTGTATATACGAGGTGTGATCAAAAAGTAAGGTGAATTTTTATTTTTCTCAAAAAATATTTATTTATTCATCAATTTTTATTTTATCTCCTTCAAAGTAATCCCCCTCGGATATAATGCACTTGTGCCAACGTTTTTTCCAATCCTCAAAGCATTTCAAAAAATCATTTCTTGTGATCTTGTTTAGTTCATCCTTCGATGCCGTCTTTATCTCCTCAATCGTGGCAAAACGCCGTCCTTTCATGGGCCTCTTCAGTTTTGGGAACAAGAAGAAGTCACAGGGGGCCAGATCTGGGGAATACGGTGCCTGTGGCATCGTTACTGTGTTGGTTTTAGCCAAAAATTCGCGCACAAGCAACGATGTGTGAGCAGGGCCGTTATCATGGTGCAAAAGCCAATTTTTATTTTTCCACAAATTTCTGGTGGATTGCTTCGCGCAAATTGCGCATAACTTGCAGGTAATATTCCTTATTTACTGTTCTACCCTGTGGCAAGAACTCATGATGCACCACGCCCCTGCAGTCAAAGAAAACTGTAAGCAAAACCTTTACATTTGATCGAACTTGGCGTGCTTTTTTTGGTCTTGATGATCCAGAATGCCTCCACTGGGACAATTGAGTCTTAGTCTCGACGTCATAACCGTATACCCATGTTTCGTCACCTGTTATAACCCTGTTGAGTAAATATGGATCATCGTTGACGTCATTCAGTAGCTCTTGGGCGATGCTCATGCGACGTTTCTTTTGGTCGAAATTGAGCAATTTCGGAACAAACTTCGCTGACACACGTCTCATGTCTAAAACATTCGTCAAAATTGATTGGCACGAACCAAATGAGATGCCAATATCATCAGCAATTTCTCTAATGGTAATTCGACGATTTCCCAACACTATTTTCTTCACTTCTTCAACATTCTCATCAGTTGTTGATGTGCTGGGGCGTCCAGAACGAGGTTCGTCGTCGGTGTCTTCTCGGCCTTCTTGGAAGAGTTTATACCACTTGTAAGCATTTTTTTGGCTTAAAGTAGACTCACCGTATGCCACTTTCAGCATTTCAAGTGTTTTGGAACATTTGATTCCATTTTTCACACAAAATTTAATGCAAACTCTTTGATCCATGTTTTTAGACAGCAGCAAATCGTGGAGCACGCAAAACACTTCTAACCTTGATGCCTCTCACAAACAAACCAAACATACTACACAGCTGAAATTTGGAACGTATGTTCTAGACGAGTGTACCGACATAACCAAATAAAAAAGTCGAAGATCGAACGGACGTAGCCCGCTAAATTTCAAAATTCTCCTTACTTTTTGATCACACCTCGTATGTGTATACTGGTATTCCATTTCATACTGCCTATTTCTTTCCTGTTTCATAGTTTTCGTTTTGTCCAGGCCACGATCTTCCGATGGTCTTGTTTCTCATCTCGGCTTTCTATATTTTCTTCCATGTAAGTTAAACGTCTTTTCAGCTTCGTGCCTATGAATTCATAATTTGACTGATGAATATTCCAATTTGCTTCGGTTTGTTTTCTCAGGTTAACTAGTCAGTCTTTTTTTATCAGCTTATTCTTTTCCGGCATTATTGCAGCTAGATCTGAATCATATTCTGCTTAGTCACCCGGGCTGGTCCATATATTTTCCTTGTTACATCCTATGTCACTTTTTCATTCAGAAGAAGTTTCGCTCTTCTTTTAGGAAAGTGCTCTTCGTCCGATGATGTTTTTATTCCTATATTTCTTCGTCTATGATGTCTAGATCACGCATTCCGTGGTTTTATGTGTGAGGACGAACGTGATGTCTGGTATTATGGATCATAATCATCATCAGAGCTACTGGTTTTTACTTTTTCACACCTATTATAAGCATCAAGTTGATTGGAATTTTTCAATTCTTATTGCTGTTGGTCCATTCGGCCCCTTGGTAATATCGATGAAGGAGTGCACAGATGTCTAGGCGATAGGCTGACGACGAATTTCCTCTATTTCCTGCGTCATCTCATCTGATTTTTTAATTTTATTTCTACTACTTCGCCAATTATCTGCTACTTTCTGTTCTTTCCCGGCTGTTGAAGTAGCGTCTATAGTGATAGTCTTCGAGCGGTAATTTGTAGTCTTATTAGTATTTGGCCAGAGTTCCAGAATTTCGAACATTGATTATCAGATTTCTGGTACAGGAACGGTCAGATTTTATATAATGTATCAGAATTTTGGAATACCGAAATTTATTTTTAGATTTCTAATACTGGAAGCGTCAATATACTGTATGGTCAGAGTTTGATACTGCGTGTTAGAAATTATACTGAGTGTCAGAACTTATACTGATGGTTAGAAATTCTACTGATGGTCAAAAATTCTACTGATGGACAGAAATTCTGTTGACGGTCAGTAGTTATACTAATGGTAATAAATTCTACTGATGATCAGTAGTTATACTAGTGATTAGTAATTCTACTGATGGTCAGTAATTATACTGGTGGTCAGTATTTATATTAATGTCAGAAATTATGCTGAAAATAATCTTATTAATGAAATAATTAGTTCAATTTTTCAGAACATATATTCACATAGACATGCATACGTTACTCAATTACATATATTATGTATTTAGGCACATATGAATAGTTATAAATATATAGTAATAAGATAATATAATGGTCAGATAAATAGTTCATGATTTTTCGGTTAGTAACTTCATGCGCAATCTAAAAGATGTTGGGTGCCACTTGTGACGAGGAATTTCGGTAGGTCTAAACCACGCTCGAGAAACACCTCCACCACAATGCCTAAAGACCCGTTTCTCCGACTAACGTTACGGCGATCGTCGGGGATAAGGTCAGAAATCGGCGCGTAGGTCTGGTTGCTCGTTTTGTGACTGCACAGAGCGGGCAGGGGACTACGCTTACGCTGATAACTTTTTCTAGGCCGCTCCAATGCACAGCGGCAACGAATCCACACGTCTTAGCGAATTACACACGCGCCGAATTATGCACGCGATCACACCATTCTCGACGGCGAGCAATACTTCTCCAAACTATCCAAATCCTACGCTTTTTTACGCTCGAGTTAGTTGGAAAAAATGGCGGTTGGTCTGCACGATTCGGTCAGGAATACTTTGTTCCCAACGGCGTCGGATCAACGCGTCATGGTGGAATAAAGAACAAATTACGCGCGGCAATAACTAATGTTCACTAATAAAATCGGCACTTTACCTACTTACTTATTTCAAGTCTAACGATTCACTCGTTTAAACTCTAATCACTCGATTTCTCGGCTCGTAGCGAATCTACGTGCAGCTAAGTTCACGATCAGTGGCAAAATGGACAAGCAACAGATTTTCATGGTCAAAGATTCCTTACTTCTCTTTCCGAAAAGAAGTCATTTTATTGGCCGATATGCTAACTTGGATATCGGTTGCGCCCTCCAAATATTCCCATCATTGGTCAATATACAAATTAGAAAAGTAGCAGTGCCCTCATTTTATCTCCTACCTCATTGCTATTTATAAAGGTAAGAGAAGCTTATTCCCCACGAAGTCGGTCAGCATTGATTGATGAGAAAGATCTACCCCTACTTATTTATTGGTTGTGACGTCACCGGCGAGTTTCGTCAGAGTTTCAAATTTTATCAGTTAATTATGTCGATTTAATTTAACTGACTACTTGTCGGTTATGAGTACGCCTATGGAATTGTAGCGGTCGCGTACGTGTATTTTCATTTTTTTCTTTATACGTTGCACATAATAAGTTGCATCCTTATTATCGCTAGGTATTTTGCAATATACATTTCATTTCGCTAATTTTCATAATAGTCATAGTTTAGTTTTCCTCATAGTAGCGCTTTCATCATCGAGTTTGCGTTCGAATTAGTTCACTCGCTCTCATATGGTCTGTCTCGCTTACTCTTGTTTAGTCTGCCTCGCTCGATCTTGTTTAGTCTCTCTCACTCACTCTCACTCAGTCTATCTCACTCGCACCCGCTCAATCTATCTCGCTCGCTCCCGCTCAGTCTGTATCGGCGCTTAAAAATGACTTCGCTGCCGATCTCTGGAGTGCCTCCTGGATCGCTCCCTCTCGGTCGTGTGTCACGTGTATACACCCGAATGATCGCCAGTGATCAGTAGCAATGTGTGTGGCACTCTGGGTGTCATCGATAGTACACAGCAGTCTCGCATAACTGATCGCCTGCTACCATTTCAACCACGATTTCCTGGTTGCCCCAGGTGTGACAGCTTACGCAGAGTGTCTGTGGATTTCACTCGTGTACATTTTTGTTGCATTTTTCCGTCGGTTTTTCCCTGTGCTTTTTTCCAGTCGTCAACACGTGGTCGGAGGTATGTTTGTGCGTGCGCTCCGTTTTTCTCTCATCCGTCGGATCGCGCTGTTTTACTTGTTGCATCACTTTCCCGGGCATGGGTGGGCAAATTTGAAAATAAAGTAGGATTTTAATTAGGGCGGGAGTAGGGTAATTTTTTTCGGCTGGTTATGGGTTGGCAAGGGACGGGGATGGCTTCTCTGTGGTGTTGTAAGTAGTTCAACAATCTCAGGCAAAACCTTGTAATGCACCGCATTACACAATTCTTTGCAGAAATACCTTTCAATCAGTTCATTTTAGAACTGCTTTCAAATGAGTTTTTTTCAGAACTATTTTACAATCAGTTCTTTTCAAAATTGCTATCAAATGAATTCTTTTCAGAACTATTTTATAATCAGTTTTTTTTAGAACTATGTTAAATCAGCTTTTTTCAAAATTCCTTTTCCATCAGTTCTTAGCAGATCTAATTTTCTATCAGTTCTTTAAAGAAGTACTTTTCATTCAGGTTTTTTCAATAGTTCATTTCAGAACTGCTCTTAAATGCATTCTTTTAGTAACAATCTTTCAATAAGTTCTTTCCAGAACTATTTTTCAATCAGTTCTTTTCAAATCTGCTTTCAAAAGTTCTGTTTAGAATTTTATTACAATCAGTTCTCTTGAGAAATGCTGTTGAATGAGTCCTTTCCAGTCTACTTTTCAATCAGTTTTTTCAGAACTACCTTCAAATCAGTATTTTTCAGAACTATTTTGCAATATTTTATTTTCAGAACTACTTTTCCATGAGTCCTTTTCAGAACTACCTTCCAAACATTTTTTTCAGAAGTACTGTTAAATCAGTCGTTTTCAGAGCTGTTTTTAAATGAGTTCTTTGCAGAAAATAGGGAGTCTATGATGTTCCGCATAACCAGGATCCATTGAGGCTATCGGAGCGGTTTTTCCAAACTGCTTTGCAGCAATTTGGTACCCCAGGCCCCAAGGATTCCTGTTGATGTTCTCTTTCAGTTCTCCCATACACCTTCTTCTGCTCTTTTTAATGGCTCTCACCAGATTTTCCCGACCCGCTTTATACAGCGCCTCTACCTCGATATCTCGATGTCTAGTCCTCATCGACCTTCATCTGTAGCGGTGGCATTCCGCCCGTAGCTCCGCAATATCCGGCGTTCACCAGTACATCGGCCGCCTAACGGGTCCTGCAGATCTCCGAGGCATACACGGGTCACACCAGTCCGTGATGTTGCGCATATTTCGCGTGATTAGAAGTTCTATCGCCTCTTTGTTGTCCAGTAGCGCTATGTCTGCCGATGGTGGTGCAGATTCAAGGGCCTCACGCAGCGCTACTCTCTCAAGCTTCGTCACGCATCATCCCCTGACCACTTTCCCACCTGCATCCGGCAGTTGAACACTTCTCTTCTCCACTACAAATCTCACACATTAGTGATCATTCGACGTATAATCTTCCAAGATCCGTCAGTCCTGGACTAAGTTCGATGCCAGTGTGACGTCGATTATTGATCCCTTCGTCCCTTCACGGCGAAATGTTGTGATATCTCCGTTATTGATACATAGAGGTCGAGTCTCGCGGCCATTTTCAAGATTTCCCTTCCCCAAGTGTCGGTCTTATCGGTTTCCCATTCGGTGGCCTCGACGTTGACGTCTCTTGCCACAACTAATTCATCCCTAAGACCCCCGATGGTATCCTCGAGAGAAGCGGACGTCTTCTTGAAGACAGCCATCGAGATATTCGGTGACCGGTAGCAGCTAATCCAAACCCTTTGACTACACTTAATCCAGATAAAGTCTTCCTCAGTCCCATGACCAGTAATCACGAGCTTGCCTCTGTTTTGGATCTTGATGGCTGTTGTTCCAGTGTTGTCCCGAAACCACCCCCATTCTAGCACATAGTAGCCAATAATAATTTTCTTTGATTTTGAAGCATTTAAGTCCAATCTGTTTCAAGAAATTCATTGAGCAACTGCATTGGCTTTAATTTGTACTATTTCAACCGTATTATAGAGATCATTGTAAGCAAAAATACTTGTGTATTATCGACATAAACAAGATATTCATATTTACATATATTCATATTTGTATTACTGATATCGATATTCATGGATATTAATATTCATATTTGATGTCAGATTAAGGTGACCTGTCGTCCATCGATGAACAATAGTGCGACTGCTGAGCAACCTATGGTTCTAATAGTCGATCGGAGAGATTCATCGCTAAACGAACGAGCATTTGTGCCTGCCCACATCAGTTGAGTACTTCTTCGCCGCCTCATCCGATCACCGTTATAGTCGTAGTACGTATTTCCGGATAATCATTTTTGTTTCTTTTGCTTTTTGTATTTTCTTTTGAAATAAAGAAATCTATGAATACATCACATCAGAACTGTTCTCAATAGTAGGAATTAAATAGTCGATCAAAATGGCTAGTTGGCTTTTCACTAATTGAAGATATCGAGTAAAAACTTATTTGAAAGAACTATCTTCTGTGTATTGTAACGGTCCAGTCTGATTTGTCCCTTTTTTCCCTCTGCAAAATAGCAACCCGTCGTGCACGAGACAATCAAAGAAAAGCGGTAATTGAGCGAAGGCGCTTTTCTCACATATATGCAAATGTGTTAGAGCAACTTAGCGAAAATATTACCATATAAGGAGCGTGACGTCAAGACCGTGGGAAATTTATTGTTTACAATGGAAAATCGACAATTATAAAGTTTTTCAAATGCACAAAAGCATTTTTTTAGTCAATTTTGATGCGCTCATCTTGAATTTCATGTTGTTATAATTGTCAAGTCTGTATTTATTGGTTTAATTTAATTTACAAGTTAATAGTGTTAGTTATTTTGCAATAAATAATTATATTGTTAATTCGAATATGCGATTACGTCCGCGACGTATTGAAACAGAGAAGCAAGAATTTGACACTTTGGTAACTGATTATTCACTGAATGATTTTATTTAAACAATTAAAATTGTGTTGTTAGATAGCGAGTCGATTGTACATATCTGTAAAATTAATGACAATGATTGTCACTAATTTGCTGATTTTTAAATGGCTAAAAAAGAAATTGGCAAATTCGTTGTTTAATTATTATTCGAAATTGGAGAGCTATATTAATCGTTTTTAATTTGAATAATGTTCTAAGCACAAGCGATTTTTTATGTAAAAATTTTCCGAAAATTTATTGTAAAATTGCGTTATTTGATTATCAAATTGTATTACTTATAACTCTGAAAGGCGATTTTTCCTCAAGAAACGATTTATGTTAAAAAACTCGTTATTTCATATTTAATTTTTTAAATCATAAAATTGCAAATTCGATCGAGCCATTTTGCGACAAAACATGTGCAAAATTTGTATCAATTTCAAAAATAGCGTTGCAGGGGCTACCAAGCGTAGAAAGGAGCCGATTTCGCAAGTATAAATTCGCTCGTCGCTGCGACAAGAGAATTCACTATCCCACCTTGCTTAGCAGCGCGAGCATTGATTAGAAATAAAGGCTCAGCAATCTCCTGAGACTAATTTCTTTATTCAGTGGTTAGCCTGCTAATTCCTCTCCTTTTGATACCTAAGCGCTCAACTCATAAGACTATCTCTCTTATGAAAAAAAAGTAGCCTTAGAGATCTCCTTCCTTCAAATTTATGAATTGTTGAGAATTTAGATTGAGTATTGGTTGCAGCGCTGTCGGGTCTCTTCCCGATAGTTGCAATTACGCTCAATTGTATTTCAAGACGGTTCATTGAGATAGAAAACTTTGCGTTTACTACTCGACAAATTTTGATATTTCATTTCTAGTAGAATATAACGTGTCAACTTCTTGCTACTCTCGGAAACGGGATTACAAACGCGACAAAAAGAGTCCGAACTATTATTTTGATAACGCGAGATAGACTCAAACGTTACAGTAGGTATCTAGTTAATTTTCTAACGAAATCTTCATAGAAAACGTACCTGCTGGAAACATATTTTGTGTAATGTTGTAAAATATCGGAAGAAATTGTGAAGAATTCTAAAGCATTGTAAATAATCGTAAAAGTTTATGCTCAATTGTGTTAAATTATCGATTTTCTTTCAATAATTTTTAATAAATGTCCACAATTTTTTTAATTTTAGACTTCAATTTTCCTCATTTTTCTCAAGAATTTTTCGTAGAATATCAAGAGACATAAGGTACTTAGGAAACGTTTGATGCAAGTACCCATGTATGATTGTAGTAAAAGTCATATCAGAAATAGCGCAAAATGAAAATGTGCTAGATGATAGCCTAAAAAGTTAATATGACTGTTAGCTAAATGAAGAAAAGAAGCCTGATAGAGAATATACAGTTATTATCTAAGGTTGTGAAAGCGACTACCTTACTATCAAACGTTTTTGAATAATAACCGTGCGTTCGATTTTTCTACATCCATATATTATAGGATCTTCAATATGTTATAAGGAGATATTTTGATATTATTTTATGTAATTTCAACGAAGGTTACATCCTTTTTCATCATTTATAGTAACTCAAATTTGGATATGTCTAAATTACTTTTCTTTTTTTTCCATCGTTGTCAGATCAAATCACAATTCTTGTTTGTTTTCGTATTTTGTTTATATAGTCAGTATATCTATAACTATGGTTTAAGATTAGTATATCTGTACACATCATTTAATACTTAGTAAATCTATATATTTAATTAAATAAATATAAATAAAACAACATTCCTATGGTATATATCTGTGTGTGTGTGTGTGTTTTTTTTTTTTTTTTGAAGAGAGTTGGAGAATGCTTTATGCACGTAACGGCCTTCCGGCTCGTCCTGTGTGGGAATCCCTAAGCATGGTATACCCACTAAACTCCCATCTCTCTATGTCCTGCCTGTATCCCCCGCGGGAACCGCCGCTAGGCATTACTTCGCGGGGAGGCTTCTGCTATATTAGCCTTGTCTTCTTCATTACCTTTCGGCTGTGTCGTTTTCTTCGATCTTCATCGTCTTCGGCTATGTTAGCCTCGTCTTCTTCTTACGGCATCGATTTACACTTCTTCTTCCAACGGCATCGTCCGGTCGTCTTCTTCTATCGGCATCGTCCGGTCATCCTCTGGACAGACTCTACCTCGACACCTACGTTTCTCTGCATCGGGTGAGAGAGTCTGGGCTCAACCCAATGTCCTTTGCTCTCCCGCAAAGGGAGGGGAGCACTTTGGATAGGCTGGCGCCTTGTTATCCTATGGATTTAGGTGACCCCAGAGCCTACGTTCCTCTGCATCGGATGGGGTAATCGCGCTCTACCAACTACTCTGTGGTAGTTTAGGAGTGCTTTTTAGTCCCATAGTCTGGCATCTCGCTCTATCTATGCATGATAGAACTGTCGCGTCTTCTCTCTTCCTCCTTTCTTACTTCGGTCAGCCGGTTTACCACTGACGTGGCAAAGGTCACTACCGTTTCCTATCCCTCTAGCGAGTCGAGCAGGCAAGCTCCGAGCCCTTCGGGACTCATTGGATCATTCCACTCCGTGCGGAAATGCATCCGCTCTTCAGCGAAGCGGGGACACACAAATAAGACATGTTCTACGTCCTCGTCATTGCCTGGACAGGCTGGGCATTCGGCACTCGCATATACACCGATGTGTTGGAGATAAATGCGGAAGCAGCCATGACCGGTGAGCACCTGTGTTAGTTGGAAGGTGAGGTGTCCGTGGCGCCTGCCTGTCCACTTGTCAATGTTCGGGATGATGCGATGAGTCCAGCGACCTTTCACTGCGTTGTCCCATTTTCTCTGCCATTCTCGCATTAAATTTTGCTGTGGACATGTCTATCAGCATTGTTCTCTTCGTTACGACCTCCTTCACGGTATATTTCTGCTCTGTCGCATGCTAGTAGGTCGATAGGCGCTATTCCAGAGATTACCGAGACTGCTATGTCCGATACAGTTCGGTATGCACGGGCAACTCGTAGCGCTGCTACTCTGCAGGCTCTTCGACACGTCCCGCCGTAGCTTGCATTATTTCTTAGCGCATCCGCCCATATAGGAGCTCCGTAGAGAATTACCGAGCTTACGACCGACGATAGGAGGGTTCTGCGTGGTTGCTTTGGCCCCCCGACGTTTGGCATGATACCTGCCAACGCTCTAGCAACATTAGTGGCTTTGACACCTGTTTTCGAGAGGTGTTCCTTAAACGATAGCCGCGCATCTAGTATAACTCCCAAGTACCTCATCGTGTCAGTCGACTGTACTCGCTTATTTTCCACCGTGAATGTGGCGTACTTCCGAGCTTTCGTGCGGGAGATGAGCACCGCTTCCGTCTTTTCCGCAGCGAGACTGAGCCCATGCCCTTTTAGCCATCGAGCCACCACCTCGATGGAGACGTTTCCTATATATTCTATCTCCTCAACGCTCTTTGCCGTGACCACTAGTGCTACATCATCGGCAAAAGCTATTATCTCTATTCCCCTTGGCAACTACTGTCTTATTAGTCCGTCATATAGGACATTCCATAGCAAGGGGCCAAGCACCGATCCCTGCGGCACTCCTCCCGTGATGTTGTATGAGTGTGTGCCATCGTCGGTGTTATAGTGCAGGATTCGGTTGCTTAAGTAGCTCGATAGGGCTCTACGCAAATACAGCGGCACCCTCAGTCCTTCCATGGCTGTCATAATGATGTCCCATCTTGCCGAGTTGAACGCATTTCGGATGTCTAATGCGATCACAGCGCACATGCGTCTTGCGCTCCGTCCTCCGCTAATGGCATCTTTGGCCAGGTCCACAACTCGACCAATAGCGCCTAAGGTTGAACGGCCTTTTCTGAAGCCGAACTGGTTTCCAGACAGGTCCCGCTTCGGCTATAGCTGCCTCCAATCTGGCATGGATTACTCTTTCCAGCAGTTTTCCTATAATGTCTAACATGCATAGTGGTCTGTAGGACGAAGGCTGCTCGGGAGGCTTATTTCCCTTGGGTAGCAGCACTTATTTCCCTTCTCGCAGGCACGCACTAAATGTATAGCGGATTATTTCCGGGGCATTCAGTGCTGCCGTCTTGATGGCAATTCCCGGTATCCCATCCGGCCCTGGCGCTTTCCGGGTTCGAATTTTCTTCGCGGCTACTATCAGTTCTGCTTGGGTTACTTCTGTAAACTCGATTTCATCGTCTCTTTCCATTAGGCCTGTTTGTTCTGGTCTCTCCCGATGTCTTGGGAACAGATGTCGCACTACTCTGTCGAGGAATAATGGGCAAGATGGTGGTGCGCCACTCCTGGGCTTGATCTTGCGCATGACCGTTTTATACGACCAGCCCCAGGGGTCCTTATCTACTTCCTCGCAGAAGTCTCGCCAACACTGTCTCTTAGCTGCTTTGATGGTGACCTTGAGCAGTGATCTTAGCTCTTCAAATTTTTCGGTCAGAGCTCGGAAGTTGGGCTTGTTCCTTGCTCTTTGATGGCGCCTTCTGGCTGTAAGACATTTATGCCTCAGGCTTGCGATGTCTTCATTCCACCAGTAAACCGGTAATCTACCCCTTGCGTTGCTCTTGACAGCCATGGATGCATCACATGCAGTGTTGAGAGCTCGTGTGAGACCCTGCGCCTTTTCCTCCGTGGTTCCGGATACTGATATTCCTTCAAGGGAGTAGAGAAATGATTCTCTGTCGAAGGTATTTGGTGCCCATCTTCTCTTGTTTTCCGTTGTCCTGGTGGATACCGCTTTTTTGATCAACTGGAGCCGGTACGTTATGGCTTGATGGTCACTGCCCGTGTACCGATCGCTGACTCTCCAGTTGAGCTCCTCCGTCAATAGTTTGGCATCTATGAAGGTAACATCCACTATGGACAATTTCCTCGCCTTGGAATAGGTCGGGGTCGTTCCTCTATTGGCTACCTCGAGCTCCAATGCTCCAAACGCCTCTAGAAGTGCATGCCCGCGAGCATTTGTTTTCGCGCTTCTCCAGTTTACGGCCCATGCATTAAAATCGCCTGCAATGACCACCGGTAGGCGTGATGTCATTGCGCTGGTAACAATATCATCCAGGGATTTCTTAAACTCGCTTATCTCTTCGCTAGGTGGGAGATAGCAACTATATATACGCATGCCAGCCACTTCTATCCACGTAAAGTTTGAGGTTGGATCAGTCATCCTTGCCGATACGTGTAGGTGTCCGCATACCCAGACAGCCGCCCTACCAGTCGCATCTTTCACCCAGTTCGGCTCATCGAGATCACGGTACTTTTCGCTAACTATGACGATGTCGGCCTTTTCCTCCCTTACCAACTGGTGCAGCAGGTCCTGAGCCGCTGCACAGTGGTTGAGGTTGATTTGGAGGACTTTAGTCATTTTTAGCGTGAGATCCATCCGTCTTTGCGTCCGTGCAGTCCGCTGCCTTATGCCCCTCCTTTCTGCACCTGAAACACTGCTTGGAGCGGTCTTCATCGCTTTTGCAGTCCTTTGCGATGTGACCATTCTCCAAGCACCGGTAGCATATTTGTGTCGGTGTGTAAGGCTGAACTCTACAGTTCACCCATCCTATTCTCAGCTTCCCGTTTTCAAGTAGCTTTCTGGCCGCTGCTACCGGGAGCTGGATATGTGCCGCTTGTGTGCCGTTGTACAGTCCTCTGATTTTTATGCTGCTACTTGCAGCTGCCTCTGGTCCGATAACTGCAGCTACAGCTTCTATTACTTCCTCAGGTGTGGTTGTCTCATCCATGTCTTTGATCCTGAGGGTTTCTTTATCGGTCATCAGGTGGACTTCTGCTGACTCCTCAAGTGTGGCCAGGACCATCTCTTCTATGTTTGGGGACCTGGTTCCCGGATTCCCCAGTTCGAGGAGTAGTTCTCCTGCTCTAGTACGCCGTATTCGGGTGACTCATTCTCCTTCAAGTTGGGTGCTGCCTTGACCTTCCTCAAGATGTCGGCATACGAAGTCTCGCCCAGTGCTTGATCTTAATAGCTTCTGGGCGAGGCTTTCTGCTCGTGGTCTTAGTGGTTTTACCCTCTTTAGTGCCTTCTTTTTTATTGGTCTCTTTTCTCTTCTCTTTTTTCTTCTTGGCTTTGCCCTTTCTTCTTACCTCTTTCCATTCGGAGGCTTTTTTCTCGGCAATCTCCTTTCTTTCTTCGCTCTCCCTTGTGAGCAGGGTTTTTTCCTGGTCGCTTTTGGCCTTCTTCGTTGCTGGCGGGATCGTCGGCGATTGCGTCTCTAAATTTCCACGCTTTTTCGCTTTTTCTCTAAAGATGGGCGATGTTTGGGTCTCATCGTCCCTTACCGTCAGGTTTTCTGTACTTCTTTTGGCCCCCTGGCAGGAGAGCACGCGCAGCTTCGCGTACTCCTCTATCATACAGTCTGCCGTACTGGCCATGGTCTTCAGTTCTGCGTGGAGGTTCTTCTTTTCTAGAATAAACTCCACCAGCTTTTTGACCTTTCTCTCCAGGCTCTTGAAGCATTTATCAGCTTCACTGCGGTCTTTTTCTTTTTGATTTGATTGATTATTCTTCATGTTAGTCCCACGAGTAGCTAGGGAAGTTGTCGTCGATCCCACGCAGAGCCCCGCCTGCGTGGGACAAGGCTAGATACGAGGGAGTTTCGCCAGGTGCTCCCAGGGCTCCGTTTGGGACTCTCTGTTACTCCCGAGAGCCAACCAGGCTACATCGGCACGGGTCGCTTCACACCTTCAGCTTGGGGGGTCCGTTACCTTGGACGGGGACCCTTTAACAGGGTGCTATCATCCGGGCCAGATGAGCCTTGGTTTTTTAACGAGGTTGATACTCCTCCCCCTCCTCCTTCCCTGCTTCTTGAGTAGCAGGGTCCCGGGCTTGGGACTGGCAGTGGCGGAGTTGTGTGTGTGTGTGTGAGTGTGTGTGTGTGTGTGTGTAAAGGAGTGGGTTTCGACTCGTGGAAGAGAGTGGAAGTTAGAGAGGAAAAGTGTTTGAGGAGAGAGATAGAGATGAAAAAGCGTGGAGGCGGAAGATAAGTGGAGTAGAGAGAGAGAGAGAGGCTTGAAGAAGAGCAGGAAAAAGTAGAGAGAGAGGAATAAAGAAAAAAGAAAAGTTGAGGTTAAGAGAAAATTAGGAAGCGGGAAAGGCAGGTAGAGAGGAAAGGCGGTAAGAAGTAAAGGCGGAGACAGAAAAGGTAAGACAGGGAATAAAGGTGAGATCACGAGTAGAATAGAGAGACGATTTAAGGTGTACAGGATAGCGATGAAAAGATTTGCAACAACTGACAAATTTATAGATAACGTTGGAAGGATGGATAAGAAAGGCTCAGAGGAGGAAAAGAAGAAAAGAGTAAATGTGGTGAGGGGGAGAGAAAGCGGAGAGGAGCTGAGGGAGAATATTAGAGGAGAAATGGGACAGGCAAAAAGATACAAGAGTGAAACTGAGGGGAGCGAGATGAAAGGGATGGGCGGGAGAGGGATTGGACAACACGATAAGAGAAGTGGGAAAAAGTAGTGGTACAGAAGATATAATGGAAAAGATACGGGCAGATATAAGGGATTTAATAGAGATATTGGAGCTAGAAATGAGTGAATGGATAGAAATGTTTAAAGAAATGATGGAAAAAATGGAAAGAATGGAGACAGAGGGGAAAAGAAGAGAAGAAAGATAGAAAAAAGAAATAGGAAAAGTTAGTAGATACCAAGAGAGATAGAGAGAAGAAAGAAGGAGAAAGAGGAAAGAAGAAAGGGAAAAAGCAGAACTTAAAGAAAAGAAACTGCAGGAAAAATGGGGAGAGAGGATTAACTAGTTGAAAGAAGAGTGCGTGAAACTAAAGGAAAGTATAGAAGGAGGAAACGAGAAAAAAAGAGGAACAGAAGTAGGTAATAAGGAAGAAATAGTGTATATGAGAGAAAAAATGGATAGAGAAAGTAGGATAAATAATATAATAGTGACAGACTTAGAGGGTGGGTTAAGATAGGAAAAGAAGGGTGAGGCAGAGGACTGGTTAAGAGAGGAACTTGAAATGAAAGGGAAGATAGTGAATCTGAGAAGAATAGGAGGGATAGCGGGGAGGGATGATCGGAGAGAAAGAGAAAAAAAGATGTGACAAATTAGATGCGCTTCATGGGAACAAAAAGAAGGAATTATGAAGAAGAAAATGAAGCTAGAACAGAAAAGGATATACATAGATCAGGACTGGACGTGGAAGCAGAGGAAGATAAGAGAGAAAGTAAGAAGGAAAGCGAGAGAAATAAAAAGTAAAGGTAAAGAGGTAAAGATGTGCCATAACGGTTTGAAGTCAGAGGAAGAAGAATGGTGGTGGAGCGAGAAAGATGGAAAAATGGTAGGAAAAAGGGCGGAACGGTTTCGAAAACAGTAGGGAAAAAAGAGAGAGATAGGAGGGAAGGAAGAGAGAGGCAAGAAAGGCAGTTAAGAACGTTGCGGGGATTAGGAACATGGTGGATGACGACTGGGAATATGTTAGGGAATTCGATATAATAGGGCTAACGGAAACTTGGGTGAAGAGGCAAGGAGCAAAAATTGGGGTGGAGAAGCAACTGAATGGGTATAACATAGAGTGGAGAGACTCAAGAAGGAAAGGAAGAAGGGGGAGGGAAATATTGGGAGGAATAATGGCGGTAAGGGAGAGGAAAGGGATGGGTAAGGTTGAATAGAAGAAAGAAAAAACAAGTGAGGTAATAGCAGGAGAAATAAAGATCGGAGGGAGGAAATACATGATAGCAACGGTATAACTGCAACATGAGAAAAAGGAAAACTATGAATACCTAAGCGAAGAGATAGAGGAGAACAGAGGAAAAACAATAGTTATAGGAGAAGACTTCAACGCAAGAACAGGAAATGAAGGGAGAGAATGGGAGACAGAAGAAAACCTAGAAGAAAAAAGGCCAAGGATAAAGTGTTAAACGCAGAGGGAGAAGAAATGATAAAATGGCTAGGATAAATGGGCTTAGTGATAATGAATGGGAGAAAAGTAGGAGATGAAGTGGGAAAAATAACATATATAGGCGAGAGAGGAATGTCAACGATAGACTACGTAGTAGGTAACGAGGAAGGTGATGAGGCAATAAAAAGGATTTAAATAAAAGAGAGGGTAAAGTCGGACCACTTATCAGTAGAAGTGGAATTGGGAGACAAAATAGCAGAAGAAAGAAATGAAGAGAAAGAAAGAATGATAGACGACTGGAGCGAAGAAGGTATAAGAGAGTATCAGAGATGGGTAGACGCAATAGACGGAACAGAAAAATGGAAAGATATAAAAAAATGGAGTGAGGAACGTAGTCGTAAAAAAGAAGATAAGGGAAAAAAAGGATCAAAAAAATTCAATTCGATTCCTAGTTCCTGATGATTGATACAAGCACCACTGAAAAAAGTTTCATATGCTTTGTTCTCAAACATATTACAAGCCTCCGTCGCTGATTAGCACTAATAGAGCATAAATAGAGCGACGTTAAATAAAAAAAAACTATCCTGCGCATAGTTTCAGAACTATAAAAGCCTGAAGCCCATGACAAGGGGTCTTGATTATAAATATGTATGGCATAGTAGTGGCTGATTTTTAATGAGTCGACAATCTAGTGGTCAAGCATACATCTTTGCGCTACTGATCTCCAGGTAATGTTAGAGTATATATATATATGCATCCACCTCAAAAGGCTCTATAAAACTAATAAGTCTCTACCAAACTAAAAAGACACCACTTATATCCACAGCTGGTTCTATCATTATATCGAGGGTCGTAAGCGGTGAGGTACCGCAGTCCTAGCAATGACTATCTTTGCTGCTCAGTGTCTATGCGGGTGGAGGAGTAAATCCCTCCGTGCGGATTTTCTCAATGTTAGATAACACATTTAAGAACTCTATCTATTTCTGACTAACAATCCCTTATACCACATTTTTGTAATTACTAATGTGAGCTCGAGTTGATGACAGTTTCATTCAGATTGAGAACTTCTCAGTACTGAGAAAAGAGATGCAGAGAGTGACTTTGACCTTGACCATTGACAGGTCAAGGTCAAACTGATATTGGCAGTCATTTTTTTTGAATGAAATTTGTTTTTTTTATCGTTTTAACTTCAAATTTGATATAAGTATTTGTTACAGTGCACTAAATACGAAAAAAATAGAGTAACTGATGCAGAGGATTTCTTTGACCTTGAAAATTGATATTTTGCTATAGCCACTACTTCTACTAAGTCCTATTTTGCCACCTATTGACGACATATGTTATCAAATCAAAATAAATCTGAAACACTTGTTCGAAAAAAAACGTGTTCTAGTTTTGGTACTACCTATTATACTAGCTGTGCTGTAATAGTTTAATTTGCCCTTGAGAAGATCAATATCAAGGATTACTCAAGTATTTTTTACGATTTTTTTTAGATTGTACATATCAAATTTCGCTATAAAAAACATCGAATATTAATGTGTATGAGATGATCCCAAAAGGGATCATCCCCGTCCTCTAAAGGTTAAATATACAAATGAATGAATTCCCAGTTTCGGTAAACACTCAGTTGTTGATGTAACAATCGATATTTTTTCTTCCGATCCTGTAGGGAATTCATATTTCTACAGAAATTATAATAGCATTTATCCATAACCGTTGCGGACTTATTGATTCGCTATGATTGGAGAACCATCGAATCGATAAAATCTAATTTGGAGGAAGATACAGGCAAGTTGATTGCATTTAGCTACTTTTAGTTAGCCACAAATAAACTAATCTTATTGAAGAATGTCTATTCTTTAAAGAAATATATTCCATGGTTTAGATCACAGTTGGAGTAATTGGGCGATAAGCGCTATGCTAGCCATCAACACTGTAAGCATACCGGTACGGCGGCGCTGCTTGATGAGTTTCTTCAACTCAGCAGCGAAGTTGATGCTCACATAAATTAAAAGCATAATAGCTTCCTGTACAAGAAACTTTTAAATGCTTTTTATCATGTAAAAATGTTTTGAAGAAAACTCGAAAACGTGACCCCATGCCAAGGGAAAAAAGAGATCCATGGGTTTACTCTGAGTAAGCTGAATGGTCATTTTACGGGATTATCCATCTCTCGTCAAAAAAATATAGAGAATGCAACGTACGTTATAATGGTAACAAACTAGAATAGTTTCTGCTTTAAACCAATAAGCTTTAATAAAATAATTCTTGCAGTATCAACAAGCAAGTACGGTTTTTGCTTTAAACCGATGAACTTTGATGGCATAGTCTTTGTAATATATAACGGTTTATAAATTTTACTACGTTATAGAGAGGAAATTTCTATGAATTATTATAAGATATCAGTCTTGGCGATACTATGCTCGATTTGCCACCGGATTTATGCAATGGCTCGTACTCGGCCGAGCCTAGTTGTTTGCATCAAAACTACCTCGTGGCCCGCGTAAAGCGTCGTGGGTAGATGTATGAGAAATCGCGAATAATAAATACAAAGGTAATTAGCACAAGAATCAGGCGAGACAAAAGAATGCTTAACCAGTATAACTGCTATTTATGTAGATGAAATTATAAATGGTACAAATATAGAATTATCACAATGCGGTTTAATGAAGCAGCGCAGGGTAAGAGATTAGATTAGGTAGAACCCCGTCTGGCAGTTTGGAAAATGTACATAACAAAATAATAACAAAATTTAAACATGACAAAAGAGGAGATGCAAGGATGAATAGTGACGCATTTAACTATTTGAAGAAGATGAATTACGTGAAACTGTGTAAGTAGTATATACGGTGAGCAGCGAGTTTCCAATGACATTAACAGTTAGTAAAATAAAATATAGTTTAGTTTATTTATTTACAACTTATATGTTACATTACTTTACATCTCTTATATTACTATTTGTGTCTCGTATCCAGTTTGTGTAGTTGATTATGTATGTGTGTGTGTGTGTGTGTATGTGTGCGCGCGTGCGTGTGTGTGTATATGTTGTGTAAATATGTGCCTTTGTAGGTGTGTCTGCAACTCTTGTGGCCTCGTCTTCGACGCCTGCCTGTTCCTCTTTTCTTCTCATTTTTCTTCTGATTACTCTTCTCTTCCTCTTTCTCTCTCCAAGATCTGCCTTTTCCTCTCTTCTGTTTTTCTCTTTCTTGCATATTTTCTTTTGCCTTTTCACCTTTGCCTTTCCTTTGCTTTTGCTCTCATTCTTGCTAATCATTTCCTCTATCTTTCTCGTTATTAAGGCATTGACACCTTTTTCTTGTTTCCTCTTGCTCCCTCTGCCTTTCCTTTCCTCAACCTCACTTATTTTTCCTTAGTATCTTATAATTTGCCTTTTTCTTTCTCTTCTTCGAGTCTTCTTCTTTCCCATTTTGCTCCGTCCTCCAATACTGCTTTCTCTCGCTTATGTAGTTGCTGTTACTTGTGTCTTGTGTGTGTGTGTGTGTGCATGAGTATGTTTATTATTGCGCGTATGTTTGTGTTTTGTGTGTGTGTGTGTGTGTGTGTATGTGTGTGTGTGTGTCGATGTGTCTGCGAGTCTTGCTTCTCTGTCTTCTGGTTCCGTCTCTCCTTAGGGTCTTGTAGCTTCGTCTTCTTGCTTTTCTTTTTCTTTCTTCTCTTCATTTCTTCTTCTATTCCATTTAACTCCATCATCCACGCTATGTTTTCTTTGCTTCCTATTATTATTTTCTCCCATTCTTCCCCTTCCTATCTGCTTTATTCACATTTTTCTACTATGTGCTTCCAATTTTCTTCCTCTTTCATACACATTCTGCATCTCTTATTTTCTTCTTTTTCCCAATACTTGCTTCCTCTCGTTTCATTACCTAGCCTAAACCTTTCCCTTATTTGCAGGCCTTTTATTCTTCCCTCTCCTTGAATTTCCTTTAACCTATACCTTTTCATTTCTTCTTTCAGCTCTTTCCACTCGTTTATGTATCTTGATTTTTCTAGCTTTTCTTCTAGTTCTTTTTCATCTTTTTTCTTCAGCTCATCTCTTATTTCTTCGCAAAACTCTTCCCTCATTTCATCTCCCTCTTCTCTCTCTCTGTAAATTTTACTTTTTTCCAGCCTTTCCTCTCTCTCTCCTCCTTCTTACCCTTTTTATCTTTTTCATTTCTTTCCCTTTTCTTTAGTTCTCTCCATGCTTCTTTTCTTATTGAGCCATCTATTTCTTCTCTTATTTTGTTTTCATACTTCATTGCTCTTTCTAATGCTGTTTCTTTCATTTCTTGTCTTCCTGTTTCCCATCGTATTAGGTAACTTGGCGTGTTTCTATCTAATCCTAAAACCCACTTTATGTATTTTAGTTGTAGTCTTTCTATTTCATCATATCTCTTCCATCCCCAGATTTCTGCTCCATACATAATCACGCTTTTCGCCAGAGCATCGAACAGGTTCATCCTTAGCTCCCAGTTTTCTCTAAATAGCTTTTCTCCTAGCCTCCATAACTTTCCGTGTCCCATATTTATTTTCCCTTCTACCTTCTTTATCTGCTTTTTGTTTCCGTTATTTCTGCTTATAACATATCCTAAGTAGTTGTACTCTTTCACCATCTCTATCTTCTCATCTTCCCATTCGAATTCTTCTTCCTTCCACCTTCCTCCTCCTCTCCTGCATTTCATCATCTTTGATTTTCCTACATTTAACTCTAATCCCCTTTCTTCCAGGTATCTTTTTAGTTTTTTCAGCATTACTTTCATTCCACTTTCACTCTTTGCCATCATCACTATATCATCTGCGTATCCTAATGTCCATATTTTCTTCCTTCCTATCACTATCCCTCCTTCCTGCACCTGCTTGATCTTTCCTTCCATGTCGGCGAAGGCAAGATTAAATAGCGTGGTGCTCAAAGGGCACCCTTGCCTTACGCCTTTGAAAGTCTCAAACTCCCCAATTATTTCTCCTCCAACTTTTACTTTACTCCCTGTTTTCTTGTATATTTCTTCTATTCTTTTCCTAATTTTTCTATTTATCCCTTTCTCTTTCATTGTTTCCCATATTTTCTTCCTCTTTATTTTATCAAAAGCGGCCTTCATGTCTGCAAAGAATACGAACAGTTTTCCTCCTTTTTCCCTTATTTCCTTCCCTATTATTGTTTTTAATATAAATATCGCGTCCATTGTTCCTCGTTTCTTCCTAAATCCCATCTGTGTATCACTTAGCGTTTCTTTAGCTTCTAGTTCTCTTTCCAGCTTTTTTCTCAGTATTTCCGCATATATTTTATATCCCGTGTCCATCAGCGTTATTCCTCTATAGTTTCCTACTTCTTCTTTCCTCCCTTTCTTATATATTGGTACTATTATTCCCTTTCTCCATTCTTCCGCATATCCTTCTCCGTTCGATATTCCATTTAAGCATTTTGTCATATCTTTTATCAAGCCTTCCGTGCCTTCCACCCAAGCTTCATTTGCTATACCATCTTCTCCTGTCGCCTTTTTCTTTTTCATTTTTCTTATTACCTCTTTTACTTCTCTTTCTTTGATTTCTTCACCATCCTCTCCTTCGCTGTCTTCGGTTTCTTCCCCTTTACTTTCTTCCTGTTCTTTCTCTCCCAGTTGTTCCTTGAAGTGCTTTATCCATTCTTCTTTTCCTATATTTTCATCTAATCCAATTCTTTTCTTCCTATTGCTATTCACTTTATCCCAGAATTTTCTTCTCGTCTTATCTGTTCTTATTTCTACTGCCAATCTTTTCCCTTCCTCTTCTTTTGCTTTTTTCATTTCCTCTCTGTATTCTTTCTTTGCTTCTAAATATTTGCTTCTGTCTCCTTCCTCCTTTCTTACCTTTAAATAAATAAATTAATTTACCTTTAGTTAAATAAACTCTGCCATCACCCTATCCCTTTTTGCCTTACATTCTTTTCTCCACCAGCTTTTTTTTGATCCTTTTTTTTCCTTATCTTCTTTTTTACAACTGTGTTCTTCACTCTATTTTTTATATCTTTCCATTTATCTGTTCCCTCTATTGCATCTATCCATCTCTGATACTCCCTTATACCTTCTTCACTCCAGTCGTCTATCATTCTTTCTTCCTCTTCTTTTCTTTCTTCCGCTATTTTGTCTCCCAATTCCACCTCTATTGGTAAGTGGTCCGACTTTACCCTTTTCTTTATTTGAACCTTTTTTATCGCCTCATCACCTTCCTCGTTACCTACTACATAGTCTATCGTTGACATTCCTCTCGCTCCTATATATGTTATTTCTCCCTCTTCATCTCCTTTTTTTCTCCCATTCGTTATCACTAAGCCCATTCGTTATCACTAAGCCCATTTCTCCTAGCCATTTTATCATTTCTTCTCCCTCTGCGTTTAACACTTTATCCTTGGCCTTAATTTCTTCTAGTTTTTCTTCTGTCTCCCATTCCCTTCCTTCGGTTCCTGTTCTTGCGTTGAAGTCTCCTCCTATAATTATTGTTTTTCCTCTGTTCTCTTCTATCTCTTCACTTAGGTATTCATAGTTTTCCTTCTTCTCATGTTGCATATACACCGATGCTATCATGTATTCCTTCCTTCCGATCTTTATTTCTCCTACTATTACCTCACTTGTCCTTTCTTTCTTCCATTCAACCTTATTCATCCCTTTCCTCTCTCTTACCGCCATTATTCCTCCCCCTATTTCTCTCCCTCTTCTTCCTTCTCTTCTTGAATCTCCCCACTCTATACTGTACCCTTTCAGTTATTTCTCCACACCAGTTCTTGCCCCTTGCCTCTTCACTCAGGTTTCCGTTAGCCCTATTATGTCGAATTCCCTAACATATTCCCAATCATCTTCCTCCATGCTCCTCACCCCCGCCACGTTCCGAAATAGTATTTTTACTGCCTTCCGCCCCCCTCTCTCCCTTCTCTTCTCTCTCTCTCCTTTATCCCTATTGCTTTCGAAACCCTTCCACCCCTTTTCCTACCATTTTTCCCTCTCTCTCGCTCCACCACCATTCTTCTTCCTCTGATTTCACCCCGTTATGCCACATCTTTACCTCTTTACCTTTACTTCTTATTTCTTTCGCTTTCCTTCTTACTTCCTCTCTTATCCCTTCTCTGCTTCCACGTCCAGTCCTGATCTATGTATATCTTTTTCTGTGCCAAATTCTTTTTCTTCTTCATAATTCCTTCTTTTTGTTCCCATGACGCGCATCTAATTTGCCACATGTTTTTTCTTCTTTCTCTCCGCTCATCTCTCTCCGTTGTTCCTCCTATTCTTCTCAGATTCACTATCTCTCCTTTCATTTCTAGTACCTCCCTTAACCAGACCTCTGCCTCCCCCTTCTTTTCCCATCTTAACTCCCCCTCTAGGTCTGTCACTATTATATTGTTTATCCTACTTTCTCTATCCATTTTTTCTCTCATATACACTATTTCTTCCTTATTACCTACTTCTGTTCCTCTTTTTTTCTCGTTTCCTCCTTCTATACTTTCCTTTAGTTTCACGCACTCTTCTTTCAACTAGTTAATCCTCTCTCTCCATTTTTCCTGCAGTTTCTTTTCTTTAAGTTCTGCTTTTTCCCTTTCTTCTTTCCTCTTTCTCCTTCTTTCTTCTCTCTATCTCTCTTGGTATCTACTAACTTTTCCTATTTCTTTTTCCTATCTTTCTTCTCTTCTTTTCCCCTCTGTCTCCATTCTTTCCATTTTTTCCATCATTTCTTTAAACATTTCTATCCATTCTCTCCTTTCTAGCTCCAATATCTCTATTAAATCCCTTATATCTGCCCGTAATTTTTCCATTATATCTTCTGTACCACTACTTTTTCCCACTTCTCTTATCGTGTTGTCCAATCCCTCTCCCGCCCATCCCTTTCATCTCGCTCCCCTCAGTTTCACTCTTGTATCTTTTTGCCTGTCCCATTTCTCCTCTAATATTCTCCCTCAGCTCCTCTCCGCTTTCTCTCCCCCTCACCACATTTACTCTTTTCTTCTTTTCCTCCTCTGAGCCTTTCTTATCCATCCTTCCAACTTTATCTCTAAATTTGTCAGTTGTTGCAAATCTTTTCATCGCTATCCTGTACACCTTAAATCGTCTCTCTATTCTACTAGTGATCTCACCTTTATTCCCTGTCTTACCTTTTCTGTCTCCGCCTTTACTTCTTACCGCCTTTCCTCTCTACCTGCCTTTCCCGCTTCCTAATTTTCTCTTAACCTCAACTTTTCTTTTTTCTTTATTCCTCTCTCTCTACTTTTTCCTGCTCTTCTTCAAGCCTCTCTCTCTCTCTCTCCACTTCTCCTCCACCTCCACGCTCTTTCTCTCCTCTTTGACTTTCTCGCCAAAACTCGCGCTCACATCCAAGACACGTCCACACTTCCCTCAAGTGAAATCTAACCTGGTAAAATAAAATATATAAAGAACAATATAAATGAGTTATCAGATAAAACGACAAAATTAACAATAATAAAAAATGGAAAATAATACTAAAATAATAAAGACAATAAAGGTAATAGAGAATAATAAAAATAATAACAACAAAATACTAAAAGTAGTAAAAAATAATAAAAGTAGCAAGAGTAGTAAAGACGCGAATGGCACCTGTTTTACAGAAAGAAAGTCTGAAAAGAGGAAAGGTATAAAGGTGGATCGACGTGCGTTCGGCTAGAAAATAATCATTCAATTAGCTATTTCATGAACCATAGGTCGATAGAGGGGTAAGTGTGGGACGATGGATAATTTTGGGAGAACGCGGCTGGATTGACCCTGTTTGGTATGCGAGTATAATCGGACAGTGCCGGTACTGGCATTAACTTCTCGCGAGTCGCCCTCTCAATCCATGCTCTAGCCTCGTAGTTTAAGAATAGATCACGGGTCCAATCCCTGAAGTTAGGGATCCGATCGGTAGAGAACAGGGTCACGCTCAGTGAGTTGAGTATTCTCTGAGCAAGGATAGCAAAGGAATGGTTCCATGCCTCAGTTCGAGGGGCCTTGTATTCAAACGCCGACGGCGTGTGGTGACCCGAGCGCCGGATAATGACACCATCGAGCAGGACAGACAGGTTTTTAGCCAGGTAGTGCGGCGATTTTCTGGACACAACAGAGTAGGCCAGAACGGCAAGGGCTCTATACCTATTTGGGGTAAGGGACAGCCAGCCCAGGGCTAGTCTATGGTGCGTGATGTGGCTGTTTAAGGATAGAGAAGGTATAAAAGGGATCCATCCTATTACGAAGCGTACGCAGGCGTTTTGTGCAACTTGAAGCTTAGACGAGCGGTCTCCATCAAGCTGAATACAAACCGCTCAGAGGTAATCGAAATGTGGGAAAACGAGTTGCTCGACAAGAACTTTTCTGAGGGTTGTCGAGAGAGATTTCCTGTGGAAACGAAGTGAAGCCAGACAGCTGTATGCCCTCCTCGTCACGCTTCTCACATGTTCGGACCAGTTTAACGTGGGAGTAAGTGTCACACCCAGATTACGAGCACTGGTAACATAGTCGAGTGGAACCTCGTTGATGGTGATCTTCACGATGTCATTCAAGTTGATAGCCCTAACGTACTGTTCGCTACCCAGTATCATGACCTTGGTCTTGGTGAGGTTCAGGGAGATACCGCTTCCTAGTGCCCAATCCGCTATAGCCTGCACATCAAGCTGCACCCTCCCCAAAGCCTCCGCAAGGCTGCTGGGATGACAGTGAAGATAGACCTGCGTGTCGTCGGCATAAAGCATGTAGTTCATGAAGGAGAGAACAGAGGGCAGGTCCGAGATAAAGATTGCAAATAGCAATGGTCCCAGAATACTACCCTGCGGTACTCCAGTAGCAACCCTGAGCCAATCCGACACCCTACCATCCTCCCCCATAACAGCCTGAAATCTGTCAGTCAGATCGCTAAAAACCATCCCAGGACAGTGTCAGACAGGCATAGGTCCCTGAGCTTGACCATCAGACGACCATGGGGGATAACGTCGAAAGCCCTGGAGAAATCCAGCAGGACGAGGATTGTAATTTTACGCTCCTCAATAGCCCTGCGGACGTCATCCAGGACCCCCAGGAGAGCTGTCTGGGTGCTGTGAAACCGCACGAAACCCGCCTGCCGTGGATCACGCAGCTTGTGGCGGTCCAGGTAAGACGAGAGTTGTAAATAAACGAGCCTCTCAAGCACCTTTGATACCTCAGATAACCTTGCTATCGGTCTGATGTCCGATAAAAGAGCGGGCGAAGGTACTTTGGCAAGAGGGGTGATGAGAGACCGTTTCCAGGAGGTAGGAAAGACGCCGCACAGTAATGATTTGTTGACAAGATGCGTGAGAGATGAGAGACAAGAAGAGGAGACGAGCTTAAGCATCTTGACAGACAAACCATCAGGACCGAATGTTCTGGATGTGGACGAGTTTAGTGCATCCATGACCTCCTGGCAAGTGACCTCACGAAAATTGAATGGGGAGTGGACGTGAGGAGCGTTTGGGGGACTCGCTAAAGGGGCGTCCAAAAAGTCACGTGTCAATGGAGGGGACGAGTTGACTATGTTGGCAAAGTGGGTGTTTAGTACGGCTGGAGAAAAAAATTGAAACGGGGATGGAAGAGCGCGCCTTGTAACTCCCAAGTTTCGTAACTCTCTCCATCTGGCCTTGCTGGTGGCTGCGGAAGACAGTCTGCCTGAAATGCAGGAATTTTTTGCAGAGTCGAGGGCATTTGAGACATCGTTGCGGAGTCTTCGATACCCAGCGACGTCACTGCCCGAACGGGAGGAGGATACCAGTTTATAGGCAGCGTGACGCTTTTTCATAAGCGCAAGAATGCTCGGAGTCACCCAGGGTTTACGCCTAGAAGACAACCTGATGCACCTAAGAGGGGCTACCTCGTCAAAGGATTTTATGAGGACTTCAGTGAGAGTGCACCAAGTTGTCAAGGGGATGCACGTCGGCTTCGATCGACGGGTCGAAAGAGTGCTGCAGTCGTGTTGAAGAAATGTCGACCAGACACGAGAGAAGGCCCCTGAGGGTCCCATTTAAGGCCGCTTCGTCCACCCGATTTAAACCGCGGGATCTAATGACTCTGGTGATATGCTTGTTAGTAGCGAAGCGATAGGTGAGCGAGATGAAATCATGACCAGCAATAAAAGGAGTATCAGACTTTCCAAATGTCTGGATAGCATTTCACTATGAAGAGGTCAAGAGTAGTATGGGAAGGGAGATTTGTATCAAGACAGTGATGAGTGGGAGCAGTGGATACGAAGTGGAGGTTGTGCAGGTCAACGAGAGATCTCAAAGCTCGAGCATCCGGCAGAGAGCTGGAATCTAGGTCTGCGTTAAAATCACCGGTAATGATGACATTTCCGTACAGAGGGAGGTAAGTGGCCAAGCAGTTGAAAAAGTGTGCGGGAGAGCAAGCAGAGGGACGTCTGTATACCACCGCCATCAAAAGCTTGGTGTTGTCGGACTTTATTTCACCTAGGATGAATTCAGGTGTGTTATCGAAAACTGGATCTGAAGTAGCTAGAAAACTGAATTTAAGGTGAGATCTGACTTACAGGCCAACACCGCCACCCTGCTTTCCAATTCGGTCAAGCCTGAAAAAATTGAAATCGGGGAGAGAGAGGTGTAAGTCAGAGATATCAGGAAAGTTTCAGTAATGGCTATGACATCAAAATGTGTAGAAATGGCTTGTGCTTCGAGAAGAGCAAAGTGACAGGGGGAATTTAGTCTGTTTATATTGATGTGGCCGACAACGAAGGAAGCAGAGGGCGGGGTATGGTCCCGGGTTAGTTGGCATCATGGACCAGAAACTGGAGGAGATGAAGATGGGATGGCTTGAGATAGCTGGGCCGGAAAGACAGACACTGTCGGGCTAAAACAACCGTCTGTTTTGCTAAATTGCGGAGCCGGGTTTTTTGGGATGGAGGCAGTAGGTCGCGATTTAACCACCTGGGACGCGAAGTTAAGGTTGATTGGAGCATGTCTGCGAGTGCCGATCGGAGTGGCAGCCACTGCCACGGCACTAGAGCGTGGAGCGGCCTGGGCAGGAAGCTGACCGGGAGGCGAAGGCGTGCAGGTGTCAAGGTCACTCTCCGACGTGATTGGGATCGGGGTGGAACGTGTATTCTCCCGCATATGGACGACCATACCCGAGACGAAAGGGCGCGCGAAACCCAACTCACGACTGCGCGCGAGCGCCTTTACAAAGAGATTGTGGATCGGCTGCGGTAACAGCTGGCGGATGAAGACGGGGTTTCCGTGACCGCACTTGAAAATGTCCCTCGCCGTCTTCCCAGCGAGCCTGCCCGAGCGCTCCAGTATGATATCACGCACCACCGTTGAGTCGATACGCACGACGAAAGTGGACGTAGTATCGGTCGGATTTGGACGAGAACGAGTGGCAGTCCATCTTCTGGTGGCCACTATGCGACCACCAGCGTTTGGGCAGCCAATCGCCTCATAAAGCATCCCGGCGGCATCCTCCAGTGAACCCTGGAACCCCTGCGATAGGCCTAGAATAAGGAGCTCGGAACGATCCTTGAGACCCACCACGGAATTGAGGCTCTTCACCTCGTCGGCAACACGATTGACTTTGGTCAGAATGGAAGTCTGGGTGGCTCTGATCTCGTTCCGAAATCCAGTGAATTCATTATTCACGAAGCCAGAAAACCATGCTGGTGGTTTGTCGCCCGTGGTAGATGCCATGCTATCCAGCAAGTGGGTTTGGTCCGTGCTGGAGGAATAAACAGTGGGAAGGGCGGCCGATTGGTCAGTACCACAAAAGTCGCTCCGGGACTCCACTCTCGACGTCTTCGATGGGAAAAGCTCGTAAGGTGATGCCTGTCTCTTACGGCCTGAGATTTCGATAAAAGGCAAAGTACCAGCAGAAGCAGAGTCAATTTGAGTGGAAGGAGGGGATTCCAAAAAAACACCACCGGACTAACGAGAGTTGGCCAAAACCGAAGACTGAAAAGAGCAGGCACGACAGGTAAAGGTCGCAAGGTCAGGGTTTGAGGTTATATAGAAACAGTGTCGATGGAAAGATCTATCACAGGACTCGTACTGCAGGATATTAGCATCCAGATAACTCAGCGCTTCACCACACTCGGCGCATGAAGACAAGACCATTTGATAAAAATGAAAGGTTTGAAAATTTAAAAACTAGTTAAGACAAAAAATAAAAATTCATAAAATGTGTCAAAAAGTTTCCCATATCTCCTCCCCGGATCTCAAAACTTCGCAAGAAACTGTAACAAGTGAGATAATTAAGGAAGAGAGCCTCAAAGACCAGTGTATCGTTACTCACCGAGAGAGGGAGAGAGAGAGAGAAAGCAAGCGAACCGAGAGAGAGACAAAGTATGAGAAGGTACTTACATTTTCCTCGGTCATGCCTTCTTCGAACGCTCGTGCGTCGAAATTTATTGATGCAACAACGACTCGCTATCATCGCGTTAAGCCCGCGTTAGTTGTACTCTCGGCACACCGCATACGCACACACTCTGTCCACCTAGAGGCTGTCAGAAGCCGGTATCGATGGCAAGGCCAAAATCGCTATCCTTAACAGAAAAGCCACTCGAAATCGGCAAGGCCTCAAATGGATCGCGTCAATCGACACATGTTCGCGGCTTCGAGTCGAACAGCTAATTGTCGCTCGCGGTGTCCCTTCTCTCACCTCAGTCTCAGTCGCGCACGAGCTGACCTGTTAAAACGCTCTCAGCGCGACGTATACGTTAGGGCATATCGCTCTCTTTCTCTTTTTCTTTAACGCAACTCTCTATAGCACTCTCTCTCTCACCTTTTGGCTGTGTCGGCTGCTGCTACATCGAATACCTATGTAATTGCATATAAAGGATATTGACATAATTTATATAACTAATATAGATAATATGAAGGTAGAGAGAGACATAACGAGTTTAGAAATAAACTCGTTATAGTAGTATTAAACTTTTCCTTGCAAGCAAAAGGAGTAGATGATACATCTCATAATTTGATTGCAAAAACTCTTCCAGTCACAGGTGGTTACCTTGTGACTATCTTTAATTCCTTCTAATGAATGGTCAGTTATCTCATCGGATAATCGAACTTGTGTAGGATTTCATTTTAGTAGTTAATGAAATTAATAAATAATACTAAGTTATTGAATATTTCGTTTTAATTTAAGAAAATTCAAGTAAACAAAACAAACTTAAGTAATTCTTTATTATGACACATAATTGTATGCTTCCTAAATTTGTTGATGATGTCAATAGAGTTGGCAAAGCTATACTCAGTCAATAATAAAGTTTTGATTGAAAAATTCAAAAAAAATAAAATTGAAAACTCTTTTATTGCTATATTTGAAAGACATATAGATTACAAAGATACAAGGATAGTCTTACGATTTCGTGTATCAATAAATTTTGAAGCATGAAATACTCGAATTATTTATTAAAGTAATCGAAGACGATCTCAACGATCTCAGAAATTATTTCATCAACCTAGTATGAAAGGCAAAGTAAGTATGTTTAAAATTTAACATTACGTAGTGCAGACTATGTAAGTATTATTCAGAGAAAAACACCATTATTCTATAGTTAGTATGTTTTGGATAATATTAAAACTCTTTTCGTCCATGAACAGGTTGTTTTAACAACACAAATCACATTTTCGACGTAGTATTGCAAAAGTATCAATCCAAGAATTATAAGTACAATTTCTTATTAAAAAAATTGATAAAGTAGATCTTTATAATGTATTTTAAGCAGTAAATCAAATGTTATAGGTTATTTTTTTAAAATAATTTAAAAAGAGGAAAAACAATATTTTCTCATATAACTGCTTTGTAAACAATATGTACGATATAATAATCGTTTAAAATATTATTGCTACTGCAAGAATGCAATTTTTATTTTTGAAATAATTTTTCATGGTGTTTTTATATTACTTTTGGAATAATAACGTGTTCCGAAGGAACTAATATAAATTATTTCAATAAACTGACAAGAAGCTACTTACATAGCTTATGCTGCGCAATGCTACATTTTTATAGTTCAAACATACTTTCCACCTCTATGTTAGGTTTACAATTATAAAAACAATTCCTGACAATTTTAACATCGTCTAAAAATCTGAATCTTTAAAAAGAACGTAATATGTTAACAGTTGGAATACTGCGTTTATTATTCATGAAAAAATAAAGAGGTTACAGCTTAAAAACTCGCAAGACATTAATAATGATAAAACAGCGGTTATTTCAAATGTTATTTTGGAAATCATGTTTAATTATATTGTCTCTTTAAAAAACCTTGCTGATCAATCGTCGACAAGGAATATGAAATTATTATCCCGTCGGGCCTTAGATAGTGATATATATATATATAGGTATCCTAAAAAAAATTTTTTTTTATTAAGTAATAGAATGAATATTCAGAAAATAAAACTTATTTTCACGTATTTATATATAAAATACCAATTGAATTGTTTACTATTATAATAATTTTACCCATAGTGTCTGAGAAAATTGTAAAAATCTGCAGATGCTTGAATAATCGCGACAGCCAAGTGCGCTATATAATGATGAAAAGGTGATCCCGTTAATGCATTTATAAACTTCTTGCAATATTCCAAACGTTTGTTTAATACAGCATCTTCCTCTTTTCACGGGCGTTGAGTAGCAATATTCACGAATCCCTCTCACTGTTAGGAGTCGATAAATAAGTGGATTGGGTGTAAGCTAAATTAGCTAAAAACATAGTTTTTATGAAGCCTTGAAAATTTGTATTAAAATTTATATTTTAGCATTTATAATACTTTGCACAACTAGTGCGAGACAAATACATACGAGTACGACGTACGCGCATAGCATATATAAATAAATAATAGCGTATATAAATATAAATAAATAAATATAATTACGTAGGAAATCAAAATTTTTTATTATATATGTCTTAAAAAGTTTTATTTATCTATGCCTACCTTCTCGATACAGCCTTATCTTTCAAATCAGTTACTAGGAAAACGTATAAATTCTACAGTTAGCTGATTGATGGCAGGTATAACACTATGTAGATACTCTGAAATAATTTTCTGACTCATTGGATAGTTGTAATCATCCCTTAAACTTTTTTAATAAGGTCCTTCTGCTAAAACTCTATGGCAGTATAACATGTAAGTCCCGCGAAGTGTATATTTTGGCACTGTTAACTACTGAGTTTCTTACGTCGTTTCTTAAGTCGGGGTCATATAGATACTATCGCTATAAATAGATATTTTATTTGAATATAAAATTTATTACATGTTCTAATGTTTATTTACTTTTTTTTAGGTATTATTGAATTACGAGCAAGGAAACAATACGACGCAACTATTAAAAAGCATTGTTCAGGAGCTCCCAGAAAGCAACAATGAATTTAACATCTTCTAAAACCAATAAAGAAAATTAGAACGACTATAAGCTTTAAAATATAATTATATCTAATCATTCATATACATACATACACACAATTATACACCGTACTCTCACATGCACACTCACTATCATACACCGTGCTGTAGGGCTCTTTTACGTTAAAAGGAATGGAAGAAACAGAGGCATACCGAGGAATACGAAAGAATAAGCAAGTCCCTATCATGAATTTCGTTCTTTCATTTTGTTTTAATTATTCAAGTATCTGCATTATTTTAAATATTATCAGTAATCTTTAACTATAGTAAACAAATAATCATCTTATATGTCAATGATTTAAGATAAGGTGTTATTTTCATAACAAATGAAATTATTCACATGATATTTCCTAAAACAAGTTTTTACTTGCAATTAAAATATCGTATATTTATGCAATCACGCGAGGAAAATGAAATAAGGAAATTAAAGTAAGCTCTTGAAAAATGGTGCAAAAATATTGCAACAGTTTTTCAAAAATGAATCTAAAATGTTTCTTACATTAGAATGGATTTGTTAAACGAAACACCCAACCCAAAAATAACTTTACTAACAATATTTATTAAATTCAATGCCTAATAAGTATTATAAAGTTATAGTGCTATATTATGTATTTTTTATGCAAATTTTCGAATTTCGAATCAGCCGCGTAATCCTATACTAGTTCTCGATTTTACCATATAGTTCTCGCAGTGTTGCCAATAATAAATCAAATTATTTCCCTGATCTCACTCTTTGACTGAGATTCCCCCAGATTAATCCTACATTCGATAAAATCCCTGCAGATTTATCTTCATATTACTATAGACGACCTACGAGAGAACATTGCAAGCCATTCAAAGTGCCACGAATGGTGGCCAATAAGCTCTGGTCTGTGTCTCAATCGTATCGCTAAAGAAAGACAATTATTTGTTACTTTCAAAGAAACATAAGTGCTATTAAGGATATGGAGTTTCCAGGAGTTGAATTGTGGAATGGGGTCTTCTTGCCTTCAATAATGAGGTAGTCAGTTTTGGTGGCATGTTGGGTAGTAAATAGACATGGAGATAGCATTTACATTGATTAGGTTACAAAAAGGGTCAATAAGGCGGTAAATAAGTTTGCGCTTCATTATTAGACCTTATACCACACTGACGTTGCGCAGAAGAGCGGTGGCGTCTTTGATCTAGCCGCATCTAAATTACTGCGTGGTAATATCTGTAGATGCGTGTTAGATGCTACAGAGACCCAGTGACTCCTGTATCTGATATATTTTTGGTGTTAAGAGGAATGAATACATCACCTCCTATAAGAAGTAGCTGGGTTGGTTCCGCACTGATTGTCGCAGGAGCTATTTAACTACCCTGCTTATGTACAAAATTAGTCATATGAGGAAGCCCAAGTATTCAGCAGAATTCTCCTTTGCTTACAGGTCTGGCTTCTCTGATAGGAGAAAATGGTAGGAGTTCAATATTCTCAAGGTAAGAACTGAGACCAGGTATAGATCCATACAGGCCTCTGGTACTAATTTATGGAAAACCGAACACCCTTCCTTCCTTTCTTCAGAATTCGTTATCGCTTGCTGCCTTTGGAGATGGTGTATATTGTTATACACTATTGTTTTCTCTCTAGATTAATATAAATTGTACTCCCCTTTATCATCTCACCTCCTGTCTTTCTTTCTTGTTTGTCTCTTTCATTTCATAATCCTTTACCTAGTATTTCTCTTCTATTATATTCTTTACTACGGGGGTCAATAAGTCTTTACAAAATCCAAGAGATCGCGCTCGTCACACTTAAATTATGATGTTTTATGGCAAGCAATACTGCTAACTAGGTATTGTACAAAGTTTCAGCTTGATTCATTAAGTCGTTTTTTTGTGAGTGTTGAATGAACAAAAAGTTATTGGTTTATTTGAAAAATGGAAAAAACAGAGTTTAGAGCGGTGATAAAATATTTTCATTTGAAAGGCCTTACACCAAAAGAAATCACAGTTGAGTTGAAGGCCGTTCATGGCAAGTCTGCCCCTGTGTATAAGACTGTTTATAACTGGGTAAATGAATTTAAATGCGACCGTACAACAACAAAAGATGAACCTCGTTCAAGACGCCCTGTAGAAGTGAGTACGTCCGAAATGGTCAAAAAAATCCACGATATAATGTTGAGTGATAGAAGATTAAAATTGCGAGAATTAGTTGAGGCCACAGGGGTATCAATGGGTACAATCATTTTAATTTTTCAGGAAAAATTGGGGATGAAAAAAATATCAGCAAGATGGGTGCTGACTTTTGGCGTCGACTCGTAACTGTAGACGAAACATGGGTACACCACTACACTCCTGAAACCAAAGAACAGCCCAAACAATGAATTACCGCAGGAGAACCAGCCCCAAAGAAGGCAAAAACAGTAAAGTCAACTGACAAGATTATGGCCACGGTTTTCTGGGATGCGTATGGAATCATCTACATCGACTACTTGAAAAAGGGCCAGACGATCACTGGACAATATTATGCGTCATTATTCGGTTAGCTGAAAGAAAAAATCAGAAGAAAACGTCCTTACTTGAACAAAAAAAATGCCTCTTTCTTCAAGACAATGCTTGAGTTCACACGTGTGCAGTTTCCATGGCAAATATTAACGATTTAAAGTCGAATTAATTGACCATCCACCATATTCGCCTGATGACTTTATCTTATTTCCTAACCTCAAAAAATGGCTTGCCGGACAACGATTCACGTCGAACGAAGAAGTTATCGCCGAAAGAAATGCCTATTTTGAGGGTTTTCAGAAATTATATTTTTCTGATGGCTGAAAAAACTGGAAGGTCGTTTAATAAAATGTATCGACCTTCAAGATGATTATGTTGAAAAATAAAAAAAAATTACATACACAAAACTGTTTTTTCCTTCTTTTTGTAAAGACTTATTGACTCTCCCCCTCGTACCATTATCTCTAACTAATTCCTTCGTCTTATCTCGTTATTCTAATTCATCCTTTTTTAACAAGCGTGTGGTGATCTTTTATCTTTTTCCTCGTTCTTTCTCTAATGATTCTATTTCTTCTTCTTCTTCCTCCAATTTTCTTTTTTCAGTCTCTTTTTCATTGACTCCTTCTCGTTCTTCAGTTCTTGCACTTTTTCTTTATTACGTTTACTAAGTTTTTAAATATTTCTTCTCATTCTTTGCTTTACTTGTCACTTTCCTATTTCCAATTTTCTAAGCACTTTATTTATGTTTCCAGTTCTCTTCTTTTTCTCTTTCCTTCTTTTACCTCCTCTTCTAACTCACCTCGGTTTTTCATCGGTATTTTAATTTTTTTCTATCTTTTTCATTGTAATTATTTTCTTTTTTTTTAAACTTTTTCTACTCTTTTCCACTATTCTTCTTTTCTCTACCTCTCACATTATTGTATGGCTTGGTGTTGTGAAAGGCAAGGGGATTCACGTAAATTATGCACCCTAGTGAGAGGCAAAGGGCTAACGTTAATTAAGTACCCTATTAAGAGTCGGTGACTCTTAAGTTAATCAAGCACCCTAATAAGTAGTAAAGGAACTAAAGATAATCAAGCACCTCAGTGAGAGGTAAGGAGGCTCACATTAATCAAGCAATCCAAGTGAGAAACAAGGATATTCGCATTAACCAAGCACCTCGTGAGAGGTAACATATGTTGATCGAGAACTCTAACGAGAGAGAAGAAGAAGCATATTAATCAAATATAGCAGTCAGAGGTAAAGGGGCTTATATTAATCAAGTACTCCTGTAATATGCAAAGAAGCTGACATTAATCAAGATCCCATGTCTCTCACTGATATTCTTGATTAACGCGAGTTCCCTTGCGTCTCTTTGCGATGTTTCATTAACATGAGAGTCCTTGACTGCCACTAGCGGGCTTGATTAACGTAACTCTCCTTGCCTTTTACTAAAGTGCTTACGTTAATCAAGTACCCTATTGAGAGGCAAAGAGGGTCACATTAATCAAGTATCATAGTAAGAGTCCAAATTCTCACGTTAATCAAATACTCCACTGACTGGCAAGGGGACTCACGCTAATCAAGAACAGATTACAATAATTAAATACTCCTTGTGAGAGGCAAAGATACTCACGTTAATCAATAATCTCACCAAGTGGTACAGATAGTCATATTAATCGAGTACTCCAGTGAGCGGTAAATGAACTCACGTGAAAGTAGCACTCCAAGTGAAAGGCAAGTTTAATACTTATATTAATTAAATATCCCAAGTAAAAGATAATACGTCTGACGATTTTCAAGCACCCCAGTGACAATCTAGGATTGCCATGTTAATCAAGCACCACATTGAGAAATAAAGAAGCTCACATTAATCAAGCACTCATAGTGAGAGATCAGGGGACATTACATTAATTAAGAACCTCTATGATAGGCAAGGGTGCTGATATTAATCAAACACTCTATATACGAGTAAGAAATAAAAATAGTCATGTTAATAAACACCCCAAGTGGGAAACCAGGATTCTCAGTTTAATTAAACACTCTAGTGAGATGCAAGGAGATTCATATTAATCAAGCACTTCATGTGAGAGGTAAAGATACTCACGTTAATCAAGAATCTTAGTGAGAGACAAGAATATTCATGTCAATCGATTACTCCGGTTAAAGGTAAGGTTACTCATGTTGATTAAACATCCCAAATGAGAAGCAATGCGATTGACGTTATCAAAGCATTGCAGTGAGAGTTCTTAAGTTAATTAAGTACTTCAGTGAGAAGCAAGGAAGCTCAGAATAATTAAATAATCCAATTTAGAAGCAAGGGATCTGACGTTAATCAAGAATCTTAGTGAGAAGCAACAGAGTTTTATTAATGTGACTCAGTAGAGTGCTTGATATATGTGAGTTCCTTTGCTACTAATTGAGGTGCTTCATTTACGTGACGATCCTTGACTTTTACTAGGCTACTTGATTAATGTAAGCCCCCTTAGCTCTCACTGAGGTTCTTGATTAACGTAAGTCTGCTTGCCTCTATTGCAGTACTTGATTAATGTGAGTTACCCCTTACCACTCACTAGGATACTTGAATAACGTGTGTGTACCTTTGTCTCTTATTTGGGATGCTTGATTAACTTGAGTTTCCATGCCTCTGACTAAGATGCTTGATTAAAATGAGCCATCTTACCTCCCCCTACTGTCCTTGATTATTGAGTCTCCTTGTCTCTTACTTGGGATACTTGATAAATATTAGTCCCCTGGCCTCTCGTGAGGTGCGTGATTAACTTCAAGTTCCTTTCCTCTCACTTGAAGTGAGATATTCCAATTATTTAATTCACAATGGATGTTCGAATCTATTAGTTTCTTAACAGTAACTATACTACTATTATAAAAAGATTACACCGCATTTCGAGTTACATCTTTTGCTATGATGGCAATTTCTTGAAGTATCCTATGCATCAAATCGTTTAAATTTTTAAGATTAATTTATAGACGCGATGTTCAAGTAAGTCTACAGATATTAATCCAAATATATCAGAACCGCAGATTTTAGGGTCCATACTAGCGTGTCTCTCTACTAATTTATCTTTCGTAAAACATTTTATCTAGGAATCTTCTATCGGTAATTTCATAATATGATTGAAGCCATCTTGCTTAAATCATGTTTCTTCAAAATTGTCATCTTTTATAATTTATATTGCTGGAACAATTTGGTTTCGCAACAGTTGTTCATAACTTTGCGATTAAAAAATTACCTTCAATAAAAGACGCACCATTAACCCATTAACGTCCAAAATGTCAAAATTTCTTGCACGTTTTCAAAGTGATTTTTTCCTATGTAATTGGCGTTGAAAAAATTCTTGAACCACATATTCTGATGTAAAATTGCATGCTCTTTCAGAATCCGTTGCCAGAATCATGATAAAACTCACAGAAAAAGAGATATGCTCGATTGAAACATAAAAAATACCTAAATTTTCGAAAAAAAAAATTTTTAGGATTTTTTTTCGAAGTGTTACGGTGAAGATATCACCTTGCGACCCTGATCAAAGGTGATCATGGAATTTGAAGTTTAACAGGGAATTTTTTTGTTTACCTTGAACCATCGCTTCTTTACAAAATGGCGGAAAAAACGAATTTTTTTTTTCAATCTTCATCAATTTTTTTCTCAAAATCTATGGACTTTAGAAAAAACAAAACAAAATTCATAAGAACAAAAATGCCTTAGAATCGCTTGAGGAATATTGTCAAATTTTTTCAGAATTTTTTGAGACAATTTTTGATTTTCCGGGAAACTTGGGAAATGGGATTTTCAAAAATGTCTCAAAAAATTCTGAAAAAATTTGACAATATTCCTCAAGCGATTCTAAGGCATTTTTGTTCTTATGAATTTTTTTCTAAAGTCCATAGATTTTGAGAAAAAAATTGATGAAGATTGAAAAAAAAAATTCGTTTTTTCCGCCATTTTGTAAAGAAGCGATGGTTCAAGGTAAACAAAAAAATTCCCTGTTAAACTTCAAATCCCATGATCACCTTTGATCAGGGTCACAAGGTGATATCTTCACCGTAACACTTCGAAAAAAAATCCTAAAAATTTTTTTTTTCGAAAATTTAGGTATTTTTTATGTTTCAATCGAGCATATCTCTTTTTCTGTGAGTTTTATCATGATTCTGGCAACGGATTCTGAAAGAGCATGCAATTTTACATCAGAATATGTGGTTCAAGAATTTTTTCAACGCCAATTACATAGGAAAAAATCACTTTGAAAACGTGCAAGAAATTTTGACATTTTGGACGTTAATGGGTTAATTGACTAATCTACAATTTCTGCCCAAACGTTTAACTTTTCAGGATATTGAGTATAGTATTTTCTCATTCAGTGGAGACTGTTTGGACAAAACTTCTCGTCTAGCGCGGCTCCCTTCAATGCACGTCCTCGGCCTCCCTTTTGCGCTGTTATTCGATGGCTGCTCGGATCCGCTGGTTGCATGAACGAAGAGAGGGGGCGTTTCATCTGATGACGCAATCTTCCTCTCCAGCTTTTGTCCTGTGGCAGTAATCGCCAGAACGAATAGTCACACTCATCGCGCTCCTCATTCATCGCATCCGAACTATCCTCCGAATTAAATAAAAAGGCATTTATTATCATCTTATATATTGTCATCTTTCGGACTGTTTTCTTTTGACTCCTTCTCTTCGAGACCCTCTCATCCTTCATCCCGAGTTCACGTGGGAGTGCTTAACATTTTGGTCCTTCGAGCCGGATATTAATCAGCGAAGCCAAGAGAGAACAAGGTGAGTTTACTCTTTTGTCTAACTGCGACTTTACGGTCGGCGGCGGCACCTCCCAAGAGGTGGACGGCATCGCCGCCCTCGATACGGCTCAGAGGCTAAGCACGCACGCTTAGCCACCTCTCGAAGTCTATGCTTCGAATCTCCCCGACCGGCTAGGCCGCCAGGAACGAGCGCACTATCTCGAGTCAAGAAAGGTCGGATAGACAGGCCTTGCAGGGACCGGATACGGGCCGAACGGTCACTCGGATCATACGCAGTGATGACATCAAGCGACGAGACCACCAGTAAGATAGCCGCAGCCGACAACCACGTATACCGACGGGACCACCAGCCAGACGACCGTTGCCAACAACAATGACGTCACGTATGTGTCAAAACTATTACCAAGATGGCTGCCTAGTCGGAATGTCCTGCTGTCTCCATCACCGACGTTACCCCGCACTGAATATCTAATCCCTGGAAGGCACAACCCTCTCCCGATCTTCTCGAACATCGCAGAGGCTGAAAATCTCGGCTGTCACGAGCACTCATCCAGTCGCTGCCACGACGACCATGACACGCGCTCGGCCGACAGTCGGCAAATCCGACCCACTTCTCCGCGTCCCATGGCCGTTACAACCGAAAAGATCACTTCCAGATGAGTCTGCCTGCCATCCAGGAGGAGCTACTAGGAGTGCTACAGCAGACGGCGGACCCAACTAGGAGCGACCTAACTGACCAATGGACGATGGGACTCCTCCAAACGAAAATCGAACCCGTAGAAGGCTATTGGGCCAACTTCTGTGATAACCATATTCGCCTACTAAGCTCGACCGAAGGCGACGCCGACCATTATCGGTGCAACAACTTCTTGGCCGAGGAGTTGTACAGCTCAATCAAGGGCACCCTGATCGATCTCCGAAATCGGAGAATTGCTTCTGAGATCGGCTCATCGGGCGTTACGTCGACATCCTCCACCAGTCTGACCGGAGGTCTCGATGCCCAGAATGGAGAAAACGGCGCTCTGGCTCGACTTCCCCGCATCACCCTCCCCAGGTTTCCGAGGTCTCGACGAAGTGTAGAAGCCATTCAAGGACCTCTTCGTCGACATTGTCCACTCCAACGCCGGCTTGGGAGACGTCACCAAGATGCTTTTCCTCAAGACGAAACTCGACGGAGCTGCGGCAGAAGTTATCAGAGACTATAAGCCTCCGGCCACGATTATACCATGGTCGTGGAGGCCCTCTGTAATCGGTTCGACCAGCCCAAACTGCGGGTGCGGGACCATCTCGACGCGCTGCTTTATCTCACGCCACTCATTAAAGAGTCGCCGAAGAAGTTTCAGGAGCTTTTTAGCACACTGAAGCGTTACCACACGCAGCTGGAGAAGTTCGGCAGGCCGGTCAGCAGCTGAGATGATTGATTCGTCCACCACGGCAACCGGGCCATGTACCCCACCACTCGGAGAGTCTGGGAAGAAGAAAGATAGGAGGCCGTAAGCGAGTCGACCTTCGAGCAGCTGGGTGAATTTCTTCAACGACGGTTCCGGACGCTGTGGTCACCGTACCCGCCGTCATCGGTCCTTCCTCGGCTAACGCAACCGACGCCTCACGCAAGACCGACCCTCCCCAGGGACGGAACTCCAGCGGTCGTCAAATACGCACCCATTCGACCGGTCTGAAGCGGGGCGGCTGCCCTGCCTGCAAGGAGGCCCATTATATCGGCCACTGCCTGTCCTTTCTCCGACTGACGCCTGAGGAGAGGAGGAAGCTCGTCACCGACCGCGGTCTCAGCTATAACTGTTTGAGCGGTTCGCACTCCGCCAAGACCTGCCCGTCAAGTGGGACTTGCCGTAGCTGTTCCGGGGCCCATCATACCCTTATTCACGAAAGAGCCGGCAAACCCGCTCGACGTCTTGCCAAACGCGAGGAGGACGAAGACCCTGAGCCGAAAGTTCCCCGTATCCAGGCTGTGACTACCAGCGCTTGATCTGAAGCCGTGGAAGGGAAAGGGGAGTCGCTATGACTATCCGTTCTCCCCACCGCCGTTGTTCAGGTTGACAGTGACGGCTCCCCATCGGTATCCAGCCGGGCACTCCTAGACTCCTACTCGGAGACGACCCTTCTTGGTCTCGGCTTCGCTCGCAGACTCGGTTGCAGGCTACGCCACGTATAGGTCGACGTCGTCGGCGTCTTCGGCCCGGCAATGGATTTGGCGAAACACCAGACGGTGTTATACCTCGGTCTCCCCAACGGCGTCCAGCCTCTCCGCATCGAGACCTTCGTTCTGCGGAACATCGGTATCATCACCCCGGCAGGAGACTTGAAGGACGACCAGGCTGGTCTGTTGGGGAAGCTTCCCCTCGCCGACCGTCAATTCAACCGCCCGCCGGGATCGATCTTATCATCAGCGCAGTCACCTACACCCACATCATCCGACCAGGAGTCCAAAGTCGAGGCTAGCTGTTAGCGCAAAACACGGCGTTCGATTGGACTATCACCGGACGTACCTCAGCAGCCCAGCAAGCCGACCGCGACCTCACCCTCGCCTGCACCTCCTTGCCGGTCGAGGATCGTACGACTGGTCATGAACGCCTCCTCGGGCTTGTGCAAATGTTCTGATCCCTGGAGGAGGTACCCCTGGTCAGGAGGATATCTGCCACCGACAGCGGGTGCAAAGCCTCGTTCATCATCCGGGAATATCACCGAGACTCCGATGGTCGATATATTGTGACCCTTCCGCTCCGACTCGAGATGGTTGCCCTCCTCGGGGAAAGCCTGAGGCATGCCCACTCGGACCTCGCCTCTATGCACCAACGAATGCAGTGAGACAGGGAACTGTCGAGCTGCTACCAGGAGCTTATGACCGAGTACGAAAGCCTGGGTCATACGAGACGCCTTACCGCCGGTGAGGTCGCTGCCTGCCAAGGTCCGAGCATTTACATACCTCACCACGGCATCTGGCAGCATCACGATCGAGGACGAAAACTCCGCGTCGTCTTCAACGCCTCGCGTCCCACATCCACGGGGTACAGCCTCAACGACGCACTGCACGCCGGGCCGAAGTTGTAAGGACAGAGACTGATATCAGACCAATATTTGCAATTGTATTTGTTTACATTACTATTTAACTCAAACGATGTTTCTTCTGAAAAGAGAGTGCATTTCAGAAATTGTGAATTTTGTGATATCATATATATTATTATTATTATTATTATTATTTCACCAAATTCAACACGATGATTAGCATCGTTATCATTTAACTATTGCAAGCGTTTAATTTTTTAGAGGTGAAAGTTAACATTTAAAATTCTATATCCAGGTATATTTATTGCTATTAAAAATCTGTCAGTATTAGAACAGATCCCGTTTGTTCAAAACGTCTCGTAGACTTTGCAATTGTTCCTTTTGATATGCGACCATCCTCATTTCCATATGTTCTATTAAAAACATCATCAATAGAGATATGAATTCTCTTTCTGACAAATCATTCATTTTGATTAAAAAATTTTAATTAATGAGTTTTGCAAGTGAAGGTATATTTGTTATAAAAAGTTATAAAAAGTATAAAAATGTAATAACTACTATACAAAGTACAAATTCAAATCAAAATATTTGATGACTTAAACTTTTATTTTTTGCAAAGTGAAAGTGTTATTTATACTGGTCTATCACAAATAAAATAAGTACAAAACTTTTAAAAATATGCTTTTATTTAATGCAATAAAAAAATAAAAATAATTGATTTTTATCTAGTTGGAAATGCTTCAAATATCAATCGCAAATGGGTACCATTTTTAGGGATACAAAAAGAATAATAGAGCTAAACTAAGAGTAAGTTAAATAAAAACATAATGTATTCGTCAAGTCATGATTTCTATCAAAAAGGCTATAATTGTCACAGTTATTTTAGAATTAAAAAACAGTTATTTTGTTCAACAATAGTTTGTAGTTGAGTACTTGGTACTTTACTGGTACTAAAATGATACTTAAAAAAGTCATAAATAACATGAAATTGTAGAATTTATATGAAACAAATAATTTATTAAAGAATCATTTCATTAGTTTAATATAAGAAGTTGACAAAACTAATTTTTATTTGTGAAAGCAGACGCGTCAAAAATAATGTTCGTCTTTTTGTAAATTGTAAACTGACAACGCATACAATTTAACAGCAAATATATATTAACTACACTAGAATCATTCGTGGATAAGTCAAATAGCTCAAATTTGAAAGTTTCTACAATTGCTGATTATGAGCAATATTTTATAAATTTTTTGTTTTCTCTAATTTTTTATTTTTGTCAATTTTTCCAAATTTTCCTTTTTTGTAATTTTGTGCAAATTATTTATTTTTATATAAAAATTCATTATTGTAAGTTTTGCTCGTAACCATCATAAATAAGAGGTAGCAGGTACTCGATTAAAAACTCCTCGGAAGGGAACTGAATTCTTCTACTTTCATGCCGTTAGATTACGTAAAAAAGTAATATTATGATGGAATTTTCTACTTGGAATGACTTTTATTTTCATTTTAACATAAACATTGTAAATTTGAGCCTAATCAATATCATGAATGTGACCTTAAAATAACCTTAAAAATCATGTTTATAGATGATGTCAAGGTTACCATTCAATTCCTGGTTAAAAATAATTAAAGAAATTGATAATTTTTTTATCACTAATCATGTAAAGATTTTACGGGCTTTCCTGCTAACGTCATTTTGACCTTCACTTAACTCAGTAGAGATCATTTTGACCATGTTATTTTTAAACGTATTTTTTTCAGCTTTTTCGAATGCTATGTCGAATATAGGGATTTCCATTAAAAAAATTAAGTTGACCTTGACATGACCTTGAAAGTCAAGTTCAAGGTCAAGTTTAAGATGATCATGAGGTGAATCACTTAGGACTATAAAAGTTTTATTGGAAAGATTTTTCTAATACTTTGCAAAGTTTTGAATTGTATTATTTGAGTTAAATTAGGGCACCCTGTAGAATTTTGATGAATAATAAAATAGTTCAAGTAAATACGTTGGTGTGTTTAAAAATGATGAAAACTTAATTGTTTCAAAAGTAATGAAAATAATGATGATGATGAATATGAAAGTTTTTATGATAATAAACAAAACTCTAGATCGGACGAAAGTAAAGATGAGAATGAGCGTGAAATTTTTAATTTTCGTATTTCATCACAAAAAAATTAAGAGTCGCCAACATCAAACGTTGTGATTAGTTGATACAAAAAAAGTTGATTATTGTATAATAATACAATAACTTAGTACATTTTATCCACCGTAGGTTTAATTGATCTTTTCGGTAATTTTTTTGATATATCTTGGAATGAATAAAAGCACATCGGCTTTTGTGAAAAATTTTATTATTATTAATTAATAAATATTGATGGACGTAAATCCAATCAACGTAATTTATTCATGCCTATTAAAATTATTGGAAATGCTGAAAACGTGCGCAGCTTATGTGGTTTTTATTTTTGAGACGATGGGTAAATATGAATTGAGGCCCGAGACTCCGTCACTGTAAAGTGAGAATGCGTCGCGCTGAACCATAAAATTGTATTGTTCGGACGATTGACAATAGCTACGCGCCGAGAGAGCTCATAAATCATAGCTTGAGAAAATGAGCCGCGACACATGTTCGTATAACAAACACCCGCTCTCGAGATTTCATGTGTTTCTCAAAGCAGAACTTAGGTTACAATTTCTTAAAAATAAGTTTGAATAAGATGCTTTTGTAATTAAAAATAAGTCTATTATCTTTGTATTCGATAAAATTTAAGTATTGTGAAAGAATGAGTGTGCACACAGATTGTTTTTGTTGGTAAGATGTTGGCTGCAAATGGCAGTGCATCAAGTTGTGTCACTAGTTTTCCGGTGACTCGATCAAGCATTGTACCCTTTGCTTATTCATTCATTTTGCCTGACCCATTGACGTGCACGAACGCATTGCGCAATATCGTGGCCGCAATACCATAAGTCAGCTCTGAGATATCTCAGAAGCTATTAAAGTCCGCGCCGAGCAGGAAGCACATGGCTGGTCTAGGCTGAAAGTTTGGTAGTTTAAAGCGGGTAATGAAGCGATAAGTACTTGAGAGATGTAAAAAGGTATGCAATCAAGGAGAAGGAGTAGAGACTTAACGGTAAGCAGAGAAAAGTTGCATGCACCAAGGGCTCGGCGCTACAACGGAAACGGCGAGAGAAGTGGGGAGAGCGGAAAATTCGATGTGATTTGATTCATTCTGCGTTGACGGCTCATTAAGGCGAGCCACTTGATCTTTGTATTATATATTTATATGCCCTATCTTTAATGTCTTATGGTTGTTGTATTTCATTAAAGGCAATTTAAATAAATTCATACTTTATTATTTTCACTCAACCTCACTCCTTCTAACAAGTGGTGCCCCGGGTGAGAAGTGATGAGTATTTGAGTGAAATGAATCGAGCGTAACTGACAGGCTGTGATGTATGTTCATCGCTTACTAATTATTCTATTTATTTCAACGATTTTTCCGAGAAAATGTACGATTGTCAAAGCTTCAGTGTCCGCTGCTAAACGAGGTAGCTGAACGGCAGGCGTGTCTACATCGCTGGCGCCTTCAGAAAAGTCCGTCCGAACTTGGACAAGAGTAATTCGTAACCAAGGGTGCAAAGATTAAAGTGCAAAGATTAGTACCAAATCATTTATTTATGTCATTGTTATAAACAATTTTTTCAAAAAAAATTCAAAAATTGCTTGCTGCAATTGCCTTTAACGAATAAATAATTTCATATTCTATCAGTCTATATGTATTTATTTAAATAATATATAAATCAGTTAATTAAATAAGTAATTAAATTTAAATTAAATTTAATGACTTATTTACTGAATATAACGTAATATAAAGTAATATAAGTAATATAAATGAACTATTGTTTTGTACAATCTGAAACAACATTGAATGAAACATTTGCTTTGTGCGGTTGATCGGGCGTGAGAATGACTTATATTAAAAAATATATGGTAGAAAATAGGTTAGAACAAATTACTTGTAAATAACTTATTAAGATTATTATGGTGGAGATCCGATAAAAAAATATTTTTAATGCGGCCGCTTCCTAAATATACGCCGGTCTCAAGCCCGATCAAACGCAGAGAGCAAATGTTTAATTTCAATATTATATCAGATTGTATAAAAAAATAGTTTATTTACATTACTTATTTAATCAATTAATTTATATATTATTTAAATAAATACATATAGACTGATAGAATATGAAATTATTTATTCGTTAAAGGCAATTGCAGTAAGCAACGTTGGAACCGCACGAGTAGCGGACGTTCGAGCGGCCGAGCGGCTAGCGTGCGGTTCGTTTCATTTTTTTACTGTCTTAATCCTAATAGCGGGCACTTGATTTTCTCAACGGTTTCTTATGTAAAAAATGACAAGGAACACGATGGTGTAAAAATTAAAAAAAATATCGTTTTTTGAGATATCGTTGAATTTTTTGAAAAAATTGTTTATAACAATGACATTAATAAATGATTTGGTATTTTACTATTTGCATTTTAAAAGTGAAACTCTTTCCGCGTCTTTTAAAAAAAGAATCATGTACATATCTTTATTAGTCTCCGAGAAATCGAATTAATAAAAAAAAAGTCCAATATTTTTTCAACAGTTGATAAGTCGGTCCCTTATCAATATTTTGATCTAAAACTCTGCACCGATGTTGACCTCTGTATAGGTAACAAGTCTACCAACTTTGAACAAAATTGGTGATTCGATGTTTTAAATTGTTTGAAATAGCCAATAATTGCCCAGCAGCAAAACTTGTAGGAACGTCACTAAACACTACAAGTAATCTGAAATTGGCCATAGACACTCTTGAAAAACATTACGGAAATCCACATCTGGTCGCGCGTGAAGTAGTGAATGATTTGCAGAATTTGTCGAATATGAAATCAGAGAAGTACGATTTGTTAGTTTTTTCCCCAAAATTGTCGAACGGAATCTAGGCACTCAAACCATTGGAGATGAACGAATACATTAATAGTATTGACCTCTTATCTAGCGTGGCCTCGAAAATGAATGAACTAAAAACAGCGTATCATCAATACGCTGACATTGAAGTTGTTCTCCAACCAGACTTAGCAAATCTCACTTCTTCGGAAAGGCTTGTCAGATTTATAAGTCGCGAGTCTGGTCTAGCGAGGTGAGCTGAAATTATAGAGGTTGAAAATGCGTTTACATCAAGCAACGAGGGTAGTCGAAATATAACCAGACAACAGGGAAAATCTTCAAGAGTGGACATAATGTGCGCGACAAATAAGGCAAAATCGCGCGATGGCTTTGTTGAAAAGACTCATGACAACAATTAATGTCCGAATTATAGTAGAGACAAACATACGGTTCCCCATTCTAAAGATTTCAAAAAGCAGAGCACCAAGCGCAGATGGTATTGGACTAGGAAAATGGGTATCTGTTTTGCTTGCTTAGGCAGTGGACATGTTCGGTCACAATGAGAGTCAGGAACGGGATGTGATGTATGTAAGAAACACCATTATTTTTGCATTTTTTCCACGATGAGAATGGAAAAAAGTCATCCAGACGTGACAAAAAGAATGAACAGGGCTCTTTATATCAACAAGATAATGAAAGAACAGATGAGCAATAATCACGTGCAGTCTCGCTCTCACACGCGCTTTCGCAATCGCAATTGTGCATTGAATCAGAGTGTAACGGTGCCGGTGGATTTGACCTGCACCGTGTGTCTCCTATCTCTCTCTACCATCGGCGTGGGCTCATGGCAGACCTATAGCGCATAAATCACGTGCCTGATGCCTGCCTTTATGTTTTCAGCATCGCCACCGCAACGAGTAAGGAGAAGAAAGATAGAGAGAGAGGCAGTGGCATTGGTCGACAAGAGCGCATAGTAACAGGCGCTCTTGTAGGAGAGAAAGAGAGAGAGTGAGAGAAAGAGAGAGATAAGAGAGAAAGAAAGAACACGATTAGTGCAGGCAGGCGCGTGACACTAGCCGCACTTGGCGGTGCCGCGTGCCGCCGATTAGGCAAGTGAGTGGGGAGAGCGTGAGAAGCAGTCTCTCACGCACTCGGAAGCATACTCGCGGCGAGCAGTAGAGAGTGGCCATTAGCAGAGAGAGGTGCACGGACCCCCTGCAGTCAACCACAAAGAAAGATAAGAGGAAATCGAGACGGCATCAGTATCGGCCCGGATCCAGCCTATCTTTCGCCGAGTTCTTCCGACCACGGACAGATTTGCCTGCAATTAGACGCTAACACCATCTTCGGCGAGGCCCTGCATCGAAGATCTTCAATCGTCAGGTCAATTTCTAATCTCTCTCTCTCTAATTCTCACTCTACGGCTACTCGCGGCTTGTGCGCTGTGCCAGGCTCTCACGGGCCGGCACGGCTGGTTCGGTTATTAGCATAAGTTGGATTGTATCGAGTCGGTATCGAGATGGCAAGGCGCTAACGTGCCGGCCATCTCTTTTAGCGATCGTAGATTGTAGTATAGATAAATAAGGCGCGCGATTGAATGTCCGAACTGTATGCTCAGGGTAGCATGGTGTAATAAAGGGATTTATTAAGACAAGAGGAATGATTATTGCGTCCACCTTTCTCTTTACCTTGTCAGGAGCAATATACCGCCTCCCTTGCCTTCCCCCTTCTAAATAATTGGTAATAGCGATAGACTCATCGGCGTTGTAAGCCTACTCTATTACAAGAGATCCGTGTGACTAGTGTCAAAAAAGGGTGTTTTGCGAATAGTTATAGTAAATGTTCACGACGTGCGCTCTGCTCAACAGGGGATGCGCAATTTGCTCGCAAAATAGAATTAACTGGTCAAAGGATTACATTGAATACGAAAAGCCTATATGGCAGTACGAGATGCGTAGGTTAGAGAGGATTAATTTTGACGTAAGTAGCCTATTTGGAGAGGAAAAGATAAAGCGCGCGTTAGTTATTCATAAATTAGATTTGCTACGTCAGACTTTGCCATTAGATCTCGTTTGTAGCATTCTAGAATAAGAAAAAATTGACTTATATTCCTATAAAGATACACAAATTTGTATTTTTCTCGGACAAGACAATTGGTCATTGATAATGAACGACGACCAGCGACACCTCGAAAAGACCGGTCTTGTCGCTTCACATATAGCGTTAGGATGATCTGTGCATGGCTACATTGAAGAGGGGTGTAAAATCAGCATAAACACACACATAAAGTCGGTATGTTTTCGGAAAATGAGGATAGTGACGCTGAACGATACAAATTAGATGAATTGACGTAATGAATTAAGGGGTATTTAGAATTGGAAAATCTTGGCGTAATACTGTTATCCGTGAAAGATAATTAAAATTAAAGGACCCGGGCTATCTGGCTATCTTAGAGTCGACTTGGCATAAACGAGAATCAGAGTAGGAGATGGGTCTCCTTTGGAAATCCGGATTGATGCGAAAAATAGACAGTAGAGCTATAGCGCTTAAGCACTTGCATTCGCTGGAGAGAAAATTGGACAGAAATCCAGTTTTTGCGGTGCGTTACTATAAGGAATAAATATTTATTCGAAAATGGCTATGCCAAAAAATGCCGAAAGATCTTAAGAAATTACGAATTAGGGTTGTGCCACACATTTCGGAGTAGAAAATGTCAATAAACCCGGAAAGGTTCGATTTGTTTTCGACGCAGCTACTAAAACCGGGAAAGCTTCAGTGAATGATTCGCTTAAAACAGGCCCGGATTTGTTGGAATAGTTGCTTGGAGTTTTATTAAGATTCAAGCAGTTTCAGATAGAGGTCAAGACCAATATAAAGGATATGTTCCTTCGTATTAGCTTGATTAAACGAGATCATGGTGCGCAGCGATTTATTTGGCACTGCGCGGGTCGAGGCCGTAAGCCGGACGACAATGAAAATACTACTCTGATTTTCGATTCAAAATCTTTCCATTGCAGTATAATCTACATTAAAAATATGAACGCGGAAATCTTTGCTGAGACAAAGCTCGAGGTCGCTCGAAGTACACTAGTGAAAAAAATTAAAGGATCAAAAAAAAATTCCAAATTTTTTGACGCTTTTTAACTGGCTATATTTCCCTTGAAAATGGTCGTACTGGAATTAAAAAAAAGCGTTTTCAAGTTTGAAGTTTCTAGTTTTGAGATCTCATAATCAAAAAATTTTTCAAGCAACATGTTCTGCTCAATCCTCATGAATTCCAAAAAAAATTTTTGTATGAAATTTTTTTAGTTTTTTTTTAGTCTACGATCTTGGAAAGAATTTTTCTGACTCAGCCACTATATGGATCGGATAACTTGTTTATTCATCTTTAATTTGCATTTTTGAAAAGTTCAATACCCCCACCTCTCGCTAAGATATCGAACTTTAAATGGAAAAGGATTTTTTTATCTTTAACCATCAATATCTCAGCAACCGCTGATTGCACCAAAAAATGAAGGTAAAAAATTTTTTTTAATTTTGAAACATTTTTTTTTAATGACTCCAAAAAATTTTGAACAAAAACTACCGCCGGCATCAGCATTACCCGAAGCGTACCACATGGAGGTTACCCGGTCGGATTTACGCTTCATGTGTGTGTTTTTTTTAGGAGAAATGAGATCCGGAGGCTCGTCAGTTCCTCCGTAGTTAATGACTCCAAACTCATTCTCCTAAGAATATGTGTGTGTGTGCGCGCGCGCGCGCGTGTGTGTGATGAGGAAAAAAAAATTTTTCTAAAAAAGCATTTCAATTCTCTTAATAACGGGTATTGCCACCCCTGTTCTCAATAACGGCTGCCAAGCGTTCAGTTATATTAATGCAGCGGTTAATCTGGGGTTGCGGAATGGTGTTTCAAATTTGCAGAAGTGCACGCTCTAATGCGGCCAAGTTGTACAAATCTGGATACTCTCTGCGCAAACGACGACCCATTATGTCCCAAACATGCTTGATGGGGTTAAGGTCTGGACTCTTGGTGGGTGCCGCAGCAATGTGATGTCATATCATTCTAAAAAGCGTCTGGTGATGTTGGCTATGTGTGGACGTGCGTTATCTTGCATTAGAATAAACGCCCTCTGATGTTGTCGTCTGCGCAATACAATCGGTCTCAAAATTTGGTCAATGTTAAGTTGACGCTGAGCTGTGAAGTTTTCGCGTACAATCAGCAGAGGTGTTCTTCAATTTCGTGAAACGCCGCCCCAGACCATGACTGATCCACTGCCGTAGGCAACAATCGGACGAACAAAATTCTGGCGAAAACGTTTTCCATGACGACGCCAAACAAGGGGACGTCGGTCACTCCCATGAAGGACGAACCGGGATTCGTCAGTGAATAAAACATTTACCCATTGTCTTAATATTCAAGCCCGATGTGCATTAGCATATGCTAAGCGTGCTCGGCGATGTCTCGCTGTCAAAAGAGGTACACGATCAGGATGTCGTGCATTTAACCCAATTTCGCGAAGACGGTTGATTACTGTTCGGGAAGAAATGTTTCGCACTTGATGCCGCTGTCGATGTCTTTGTCGCTGTTGTACCCGATTTGGGAAATTACTTGCCACGATATTCGCATTGATGAAAGGTTCACGTCGAACTTGTTGGACAATCGCCCGATCATCGTGAACAGTCGTGACACGATGGCGACCTTGTCCAAGGCGACGATTGTATTGGTTCGTGTCCCGGTATCGCGCATACGTTCGAGATACGACGGATTGACTAACATCCATCTGGATAGCAACATCACGTTGACTGTAACCTTCTTCAAGCAGGGTGATCAAACGAGAAACCTCCGGTTCTGATAAATGCCGTCTAACCTTGATCGAAAATCAAAATGAATTTTTGATTTTTGCAAATTTATGAATTTTTTTTTGTAACGCAAAAGGAGTGGTTTTGAAAAATAAACTTTTTTTTGGGGTTGTAAGAGTTCAGGAAAATTAATGATAAGCAATTTCTGAAAAGCGTGTAGATCGAGTTCGAAATTCGATTGGGTATATCAACTTTATTTAAAATTTAATTAAAATTTTAATTCATTTAAAGTTTACAAATCAGAAAAATCATGAAATTTAATAACAGAATCGCGTTCAAAAGGGCAAAGATTATGATCATTTATGATCCTAAATCCGACCGGGCAACCTCCATGTGGTACGCTTCGGCTAACGCTGATGCCGGGGGTAGTTTTTGTTCAAAATTTTTTGAAGTCATTAAAAAAAATGTTTCAAAATTAAAAAAAAATATTTTGTTGCCTTTTTTTCAAGATTATGATCATTTAAAGACAAAATTGTGATCCTTTAATTTTTTCCAAAAATTCGATTGAATAAAACAAAAAAACGGCCTAATCGATTTTATTGAAACTTTGTGGGGTTTTGAACTGAGCTTATGAGCATATTGAATTGTAAAAGACACGCTTAACATTTCTGGTTTTCTTGATAGTTCCAACTTAGCGCTTGATTATCCCAAAATCCACCAAATTCCCTTTTTTTCTTGATTTTTCAAATTAATGTAAAGAAAAAAAAAATTGTTCTTTCATAAACAGTAGTTCAGTTTTTTGGGAAATTTATTTAAGATTTCAAAACCTATCTTCATTTTTTTGTGCAATCAGCGGTTGCTGAGATATTGATGGTTAAAAACAAAAAGATCCTTTTCCATTCAAAGTTCGATGTCTCAGCAAGAGGTAGTGGTATTGAACTTTTCAAAAATGCAAATTAATGCTGAATAAACAAGTTATCCGATTTATATAGTAACTGAGTTAGAAAAATTTTTTCCAAGTTCGTAGATTAAAAAAAAAATAGTATATTGTTTTCCCTCCCGAAAACAATATACTAGAAGATACACAAACATACCAATATATTTCTTTCTATTTAGACAATTTTCCTGACGGTATTAACTTAACAGAAAATACAGATTTCAATGTCAATGAAAATGAAATTTTTCATGCAGGCAGTATACATTTTTTAGTAGAAGAACAAGAACAATCAGAAAATAATCAATTAAACCAAAAAGAAAAAGTTTTTGAAAAAATAGATTTAAAGGATCTAGAAGGAAACGACTACGAGAAAATGAAAAAATTCATAGGAAAAATTTAAGACATATTTTGGGTTGAGGGTGATAAATTGGTCACCTGGAACATAGAACAACACGAAAGAAATTTAACTGATGACAAACCCGTTTACGTAAAACAATTTCCATTAACACATAAATTAAGGGATATCGCAATAGATGAGGTGAAAAAGCTAATATCTCAAATTGTTATCCGAAAATCGAAAAGTGCTTTTAATTCACCAACATGGATAGTTAAGAAAAAGAGCTTGGCAGATGGAAAAGCCAGGGGGCGTTTAGTAATCGACTACAGAAAATTAAATGAAAAAACTGTTCCTGACCCATACTTAATTCCAAACATAACTAAAATGTTTAATCTATTGGGAAATGCAAAATATTACCACGTTGTTGACCTAAAATCAGGGTTTCATCAAGTAAAAATGCATCCAAAGGACATTTTTAAAACTGCATTTAGTATACACCCCTTATGACGATTTGATTTCCTTCTTTTACCATTTGGCCTAAAAAACTCACCCAGAACATTTCAAAGAATAGTTAATACAATAGTAGGCGATTTATTTGCCAATATATTGTCTTTATTGACGATATAATAGTTTTCAGAGAAATAGTAGATGAAGTCAACGAACGTTTTTACAAAGTAGCTCAACATTTAAGAGAAGCTGGTTTAAAACTTGAACCTCAAAAATGCAATTGGCTAAAAACAGAAGTATCTTTCTTAGGGTACATTATAAGTAAATCTCATATAAAACCAGTCAAAAAAATACAAGATGTTGAAGCTTTTCCAACACCGAAAGTTATAAAAAACATGAGAGAATTCCTCGGACTTTGCAATTATTAAAGATGTTTTATTCCGAATTCTGCTGAAATAACAAAACCGCTAACTATACTTTTGCACAAAAATATAAAATTTTTCTAGAATATAGAACAACAACAAGCATTAGATAAACTAAAGAAATTATTATGCGAAGCTCACGTTTTACAATACCCACAATTTGACAGCCTTATATTGTTAGAACAGACGCGTCAAATCATAGCTTAGGAGCGATGCTCTCTCAAGGAGAATTAGGTTACGACAGACCCATCGCTTATGCATCCAGAGTTTTAAACAAAACCGAATAAAATTATATAACTAACGAAAGAGAAGCCCTTGGAATAATTTTCGATATCAAAACATTCCGAACCTACTTATTTGGTAACAAATTTACTGTAGTAACTGATCACAAACCTTTACTCTTACTAAAGTCAGCCGATAATAATAGCAGAGTGCAAAAATGGCGATTAAAATTAGTCGATTACGACTTCGACATAATTTATCGCCCAGGTAAAGAAAACGGCCCAGCTGATTGTTTATATTGTTTATCGAGGAACCCTAGAGAAACTAAAACATGCGTCGCGACGCGGGTACAAAAAGCAAAATTAAAAGACGAAATAACACCAACTCAAATATTAAGTAACAACGTCAAAATAAAAATTATGAATAACAAAAGAATTCAAGAAAAAAATTTTAAAAACGATCACGTAAACTCAGCAGAACCAATAATACTCAAAACAGAAAAAATGAACTCATCAACAAAATAGCAAAAATATCGTTTACAGTAAAAATTCAATACAATTTCAGAATGATAACATAATTCACATAATCTCTGAGAAACATAAAGAATTAGATGAAAACACAAACAATATACTAATAAAAAAGAATATAAAAATCAATCAAAACTTGGCTATAAATGAAATAGAAACATTAGATTATAGGAAAAAGAAAATATTTATTTTATGTTTAAACACTGCTATATCAGCAGAAGTAAAAAAGCAAAGTTTAATTGAGCTGTTTAAAAATTTGAAACACCTTTTAATACAAAATGACACTTTAACAGTAAGTATTTCAAAAAATATCAACATAATAAACATATGGTGGTCGGAAATAATATTAAAATCATCGTTTGCATGAATCATATCGAATATGTCGGTGATTTAGATCAGAGAAACGAACTTTTTAAAATATATCATACTTCTAAACTCGGAGGTAATTCAGGAATTAATCGAACTTACAATAAAATTAAAAAGAAATATTGCTGGGAAAACCTAAAGAAGGACATACAAAAAAGAATTTCAATGTGCCAGGAATGTCAAAGAAACAAATTAAAACGTAAACTGCCGAGACAACCAATGACTCTGACTGACACACCTTTCATACCATTTGATAAGGTCGCCATGAATATAATGGGACCGTTCGAGATTACAAAAAGTAATAATCGATACATACTACTTACAATTCAAGACCAACTCTCAAAATTTATCACTCTAACAGCATTAAAAAATCAAACCTTAGAAACAGTAAGCGAAGCTTTTATAAAAAAATTCATTTGCATTTTCGGAACACCAAAAGTAGTATTAACAGATAAGGCTCAAAACTTTAAAAGTAAATTACTAAAGCAAATAGCAAAAAGATTTCAATTCGAAAAAATTGAAACAACATCATTCTCCCCACAATCCAACGGCTCTATCGAGAGGGCAAATCATCCTCACTATGAATATATCAAACAATTCACATCGAAAAAATGTGAATGGGACGAACTCTTAAAATTAGCACAATTTAATTATAACACCAGCATTCACACTGGTCACAATTTTACGCCACATGAACTTGTTTTTGCCTTTCCAGCCAAACTACCATCCAGTGTACCTCTAAAAAAATCCGAACAATTACCAACCTTTAATGGTTACTTAGAGAACTTAATAAGAAATATGAACGAACTAGGACACATGGCTAGAGAAAATTTAATAATTTCAAAACAAAAATCAAAACAATACTATGACCGATTTATAAATCCTATAGAATTCAAAATCGGAGACAAAGTCTGGTTCATGAAAGAACCAAGCCCTGGAAAATTAGAAACAAATAAATATTTAGGACCTTCTGAAATATTAAAAATAACAGAAAAGAGCAGCGTTGTAATTAACGACAACGGAAAACCAAAAACAGTTCATGCGAATAAATTAAGTTTAGTTAACACTTAACTACTATGTGGGGTAGATTTACCCCAGACAATTTTTAACAATAAATAAAATTTTTTTTTTTTTTCAACAATTTTTTTCAGTGTGTGTAACATTAAAAATTGTTAACCTGAATATTTTTTTTTTGTAGTAAAAGGTTTGAAATATACTAGAAAAAATTTTCATAGCAAAATATCTAAAATTCTCTGATTTATTCGATGTTTTTCGGGCTGGGGTAGATTTACCCCACCGAGCAGTTACGTGGCCAAAATAAGGTGTACAAGTTAAGGGTTAAACAAATAGATTAATATTTTTTATTTTTCTTTATTATTCCAGAAAACACGATGAAACGACATTCATTAGTTATACTAATACTAATCACACTCCTTCAAACAAGCAAAGGACTCGGGTTCAACTGCGACTCAACAAATCCAGCCATCACAACATACTTCCTTGTGAACGCTGGAGAATGTAATTTCCACGAAACAAAAATAAATGCAACACAATCTATAATAGAACTACTACAAAAAACCAAATTTAAGTCAATAAAAATTATTCAATGTAAAATAGTAATACAACGTACAGTTTTCAATTGCGGCATGTTTAGCCATTTAGGTCCAACAGAAAACGCACTCCAAGAATACATCTACGATATATCACACGATAATTGTAATAACATACACAAAACGGGTGTTTTCAAATACGATAATGTACATATTATAGAGGGATTAAAAATTAACTCTACAAAAACTTCAGGATTAGATTTAGCAGGAAATGTTGAGGGAAAGTCTTGTTCGGGGGCGACCTATGCCGACAATTTCGGAACATGGAGTAATTTCTAGTACAATTATCTTCGTACAAGGTCTTCATAAAAATAACGCTATAAAAGAGTTACGCAGTGGTTAGGTTAGAAAGTGACAAAATAAGGTTAAATTCGGGAACAGTATGTAAATTTTCAGACCAACATTGTATTGATATGGAAAAAGGTTACACTTTCTGGCCATTATTACCACACGAAGACTGTTTTATGAACCAATACGAAGTTTTATATAAAGGTCCGGTCACTAAAATAACCTCACCTAATCAAAACACAATATTTAGCATAAGCACAAAAGAAGTGTCTTTTGCATTGTCAACTATAGGAAATATAAGTTTTTGTAATAGACTTTTGACAAATACCGAACACCCAAAACTTCTTATATACGAAAGATCGGAGCTCAATTTTCTATTCGACAATGATATTCAGACAAAGCAAGGGATACTCAATTACGATTTATTCACATATTTTAATAGTAAATTCGTGTACGTAGAGAAACATATCAAATCAGAAACCAAAAACCTTTACTTAGATATTTTGAAGCAAAAATGTGAATTGGAAAGGAAAGTTCTATACAATTCCCTATCTAATGCATCCATCTCATCTGATGAATTTGCATATAACCTCATGGAGAAGCCTGGATACGTAGCTCGGCTGGCAGGGGAAGCCGTACATATCATAAAATGTACGCCTACTGAAATCCAACTACTCCACACGGATAAGTGCTTTACACATCTTCCAGTAAAATCAACAAACGAAACATATTACCTCACACCAAAAACACATATTTTATTGAAGATAGGAACAGAGATAAATTATAACACAATCATTCTCCAATACTACAAAATTGGAAATCAATGGATAAATCTCACACCAGCACCAAGAAAAGCAACCAATACAGTTCTGACATTAAAACCAAACACTACAACAACATGACAACCGACAGAATTAGAATCATTAGCAACTAGTGGAATTTATTCCCAAGAAGATCTGCAATAATTAGAAACTCGTATACTTTTTCTCATGGAAAAAACAGCAACGTAATTGCAAGAGGTATACGAGGCGACGAAAGCATGCAAGGAGAACTAATATCAAATTTGATATTTATAGAAAAAACTCTGACCGACCTAGCAGAAATAAAGTCGTCAACAAACTTACTAAATTCGGCTCTATAAGTTCCGCCATTATAATGAGTATTATCATATTTCAATGTTTAAAAAGCCTATTTAATGTGATAATTAGAGGCTATACATTGCACTCAATATATGGATTCTCGACATATTTGTTAGCAGCAGTGTTTGGCTCAATCACACAACTACTCGTAGCACTAAACAAGTCATTCGCCAAGCAAGAATGCAAAAACGTAACAGAAAACAACGAATACGAATTAAATCAAATAATAGTTGATCACCCAGAAGTCAACATACCAAAACCATCCCTATACTTCCAAACCACATCCAAACCCATATCTTCAACACTAATCCCAAACAAAATATCCAAACTAAATGAACAAGATAATCCAATTTTCACATTAGATTTGCATTAACCATAACTACGAAGATTATATTAATAAAGATCTAAAATGAATCTCTACTACACTATAATGTTATTATTAGCCTTACAAAAACTTGTATAAAAGTGAACATAATTGCCGAATATCTCAAAATTAACAAAAATATTTTGGTTTTCCTCTACGTTGATATCGTACCGATATGCATCTATCTAGCCACGAAGGTGTTATGATCTGATATGTAAATTCTACTTATTTTGAGATCAGCAGTAATGAAGCAAGCTTAAAGTAGCAAAATAAGCAATAAAATGTATTACATCTTTACGAAACACAAAATTGCCAAACTTATAAATCTCAGCAGAATTCCAACCCAGAATTTATAACACTAACATACTCGTATTAACTTGTTGATTACTCGACGTATCAAATGTAGGTTAATTAGTCAATATTCAATATATAAAAGAGCGTGCCGATTTCTTTCGGCAGTTGATTTGCGACGCGCGACAATTCCATTGTATTAGTTCAATTACCACTCACGGAGTGAATTTTATTTATCAAATAAAAGTGAAATATATTTATTAAATAAAGTGAAATTTTTACTAGTATTCGTAAGTATTGTATTTTAAATTCATTGCTACCACTTCCATAGAATTATCAGAAAGACATCCAACGTCGAGGATAAGAATCGGAAATAAGATTCCTTTAATAGAGAACGATCTAGATTATCCAGCAGCAAAGTAAGAATTGGAAATAATAATTCTTGATAATCAACAACCCAAGTAAGTCCTGCCATTATCTGTATATCTCGACCATACCATCTTAAATTGAGATTTATTGATTTAAATCAGTACATGTCCCGGCTACGGAGTCGCGACATAACAATACTACCCGCTAACTACACTAAGTATGCAATTTTCCCACCTCAACATACCCTAACTATCATACTCTCCCTCTAATTCTTTCTTCTCTACTTCTGTTCTCTTTCCAAAAAGCGTAAAAAAAGCTAGGAAATTGACTTTCCTTGGAAGAGCAGTGTGAAGAACAGTTTTAGCCCGAACCTTACGCTCGTATACGAGGGTGGTCCGATAAGTACTTAGCTTACAAAAGAAAAATGAAATTTTGGAAAAGTGGCGTTTTATTTTTCAACATAGTCTCCTTTTAGTTCGATACACTTAGCCCAGCGATGCTCCAACTTCTTTAACCCGTCTGAAAAATACGTTTCCTCGAAGTCTGAAAAGTAGGCTTCCCTGGCAGCGATTACCTCCTCATTCGACTCAAATTTCTGCCCGGCGAGTGACTTTTTCAAGTTTGGAAACAAAAAGAAGTCGCGCAGGGCTAAATCTGGAGAATACGATGGATAGGGCAGCAGTTCGTAGCCTAATTCGACCAATTTGGCCATGGCAACGGCGGAGGTGTGAGTCGGTGCGTTGTCATGGTGGAAGAACACTTTTTTCTTCGCCAAATGGGGCCATTTTTTCTGCAATTCGACGTCGAATCGGCCCAATAATTCGGCATAGTACAGCCCTGTGAGCATTTTGCCCCTCTCTAGGTAGTCGATGTAGATCACACCTTATGAATCTCAGAAAACGGTGGCCATCACCTTTCCGGCCGATGGGGCAGTCTTCTCCTTCTTCGAAGCAATTTCGCCGGGTAAAGTCCACTGTTTCGACTGTTCCTTGGTCTCTGGTGTATACCAGTGGATCCATGTTTCGTCGACTGTCACGAAACGACGCAGAAACTCCTTCGGATTGCGCTTAAACAGCGTCAGACATTGCTCTGAAGTTGTCTCAGGATTGCGCTTGTTGTCCGGAGTGAGCAAACGCGGCACTCATCGCGCCGACAGCTTTCTTATGCCCAAAATTTCATGCAGGACATGACCCATGCGATCTTTTGAGATGCCTACGATCTTAGCTATCTCGCGCACCTTCAATCGTCGATCTGCCAATACGAGATCGTGAATTTTTGTCACGTTATCCTTCGTGGTAGCCGTTTTCGGAGCACCTGGACGTGGCTCTTCAAAAATCGACGTGCGACCACGTTGAAATTCGTTAAACCAATTTTTGACGGTCGCCATCGAAGGAGAAGAGTCACTGTACACAGCATCCAAGCGCTTTTTGATTTCACTGCGCGATTTCCCTTCCAAAAACAAGAATCGAATCACCGACCGATACTGCTATTATCCATTTTTCAAAAATCAACGGACACAGTTGCTTTCACACGCTCTCAAAAAGAAACTACAACTCCGATCCAGCTAAAATCTTGACAGTAACCATCGAGAAGGTTGTATTACGTGATAGAATATTTCTTTTGCGAGAGTGGCGCCATCGGGCGGTGAGGCTAAGTACTTATCGGACCATCCTCGTACATGAGCTATCGTTTAAGTCTTGCAAAGTCCGCGATATATTTCTTTTTTTAAATAGTGTACTTACAAATTTAATTGCTCTTTTCTGTCTATATATAGACAAATAAACTGTACCACTTGTACCGAGATTTGAACGCTTTCGAATTTAATTCTTATTAATGAACAATTCGCCAATCTTTCGACAAAGTTGTGCTGTTGTACCTGACTGTGAATGGCACGTTCGTGCATATATTATAATACCAAGTATGAATGTATGGAGTGACTCATAATTCTCAAAATTGACAGCGAAAAGCCTGAGACGTAATTGCCTACTAGGCCAATGACAGAACCAACAAAACGAGAACGATACCACTGAGTTTAGAGCATATCACAAGGTAATGAGTGCAAACGAGTCTCATTATCTGAAGTTAAATTTAGTATTCTCATTCTGCTTTATTGCTTAATCAAACTTATTTATGTTTCTACACTAGACAAGGCTTGTGTTTTTGAAATTTTGATTTTGCTTTATTCCGAGACCGTTTCTTCACTTTCAAGTCAAAACATAACAACGTCATTTATTCTAACTTAAATATGATCATGATTAATAAGAAATTTATTTAAGTCAACCATTACATTATCAAAAATTTCTACATTACGATTAAATAACATTCCAGGATTATATTCGATCTTTTTTCACATAATACTTGACGCTATCTCGGTTTTTCTTATTTTTGTTTCTTAAATACTGTTTTTTTTCTACTATTAGTAATTAATCAATTAATTAAAATAATTAAAAATTTGAAAAAAATTTAAGTTATAATATATTTAATTAAAAGTTAGAAAGAATTACAATAAAAAATTTTTGATGAATCTACTTATTAATAATCAAGATGGGAAATACAGTAAAATATGCTAAACAAACAAACACAATGTAATTAAAAATTCTCTATTTTGTTAATGTGAAACACTACATAAATTTCAAAAGTTATAGCGTACTATGTAAATCATTACCAGTATTGTGTCCTTAAGCTTAACAAAGTATCACTATTATATTATCTATATCACTTATTAATAACCATATACATATTGAATTCTTCAAGATGCATATTAAAAATATTTCAATTTTAATGATGTAAAATCAAAACAAATATAATTTTATACTGGGTTGACCTGAAATTTTGATAAAAATAATAAAAATTAAAAAGTAGTAAAGTATGAATAATGTTTCGTACGTTATTTATATAATAGTTGGCTCAAACGCTAACATCTACACGAAAGTGAAATTATTTTATCGCGCTAGTATCAAAATGTACTATTATTAACACTTATTCGAGTTAACGATTCAACACCGACACCGCAAGTGTGTATTTTTCTAAAGTGTTATTTTGTAATTTAAAATATGTAATGTGAGGCACTTTCGTACTGCTTTATTTCATTTAATTAAATGAATACCTGTATTACAAAGAGGTATTTACATATTATCTCCACGTATCATTAAATGGCTTAACCTCAAATTGCATGATGAAATAATCTGTAATCCATTTAATTACATTTATTAATTGGACATATACATTTATTAATTATTTTTGTTATAAAATTCAACTGATTAAACATCAGCAACCATGGGGAAAATGATAGATTGGCAGATTATTTTATATTATTGTTTGGTCGAGTTGCCCGGCCTCGCGCGGCTCGAGCCAGGCTCCTCTTTTTCCTCTATCCTCCGACGAGGAGACAACGACGCAGGCCCTGAAGTGGGGGCAAGACTGAAGCCCCTTCCCCTGAATAACGTCACCGCCGTTGCTAAGCTCTGTTTACTTGGAGCTTTCGGCCAGCATTTACCTGCGCTCTCCACCGTCAGAACTTTCTTTCAACGCGACTTTGTTTCCTTCGCCTGTTCTGTTACTACGAGTGTAGCCAATAAAGCCTTCAAATTAAAGAATATTGTATCTGCGTCATCTCATTCCCGACGGAATTACATCCTCAGCTCCCGCGCCAGCGCTTCAACATTTTGGTCCTTCGAGCCGGATACCGGACAGCGATCGAGGTAGGTACCCCATTTAATTTGGGCTGAACGTCGGCCTAACGGCGGGCGGCCGCGCCTGGACCGAAGCCCGGCGTCGCCGCGACTTCAGGCGCGGCCCGGAGACGAGGCGCGCTCGCCTCAGCCCCGGCTTCGACTCGCCCCGGCCAGCTCAGCTGTCGGCGGACGAGCGTCCTGGCAAGGCGACCGCCAGCGACGCGCATGAGACGGGTCGAGGGAGGCCGGACTTTCGAGGCCCGGCTGGGACCGACCGCGTACGTCGGCGAGGACCCGGTGGCCACGTCGAGCTCTGCGGCGGCGCCCCGGGTGGACGACGGCGACTCCAAGCGGCATCCAAGATGGCCGCCGCCGACAGCAGCAACGCCAAGCGGCGTTCAAGATGTCCGCCTCCGACAGCAGTGACGCCTCGCCGGCACCGACGCGCCGTCGACGCCGACGACACCGGGTCTCGCCGACGCCAACGCGCCGTCGTCGCCCTACCAAGGCTCCGTGAGCCCTGGTCGACACCTGACCCCCTCCCTCGAACGGCCCCCGGCCGCATCACGACTGTGGCTCTCGATCGTCGCGGACGCACGTCCCGTCGCCGCGCCGACGACGACGACACGCGTCCGGCCGACACCCCTGAGCGGAGGAGCCGGAGAACGCGCGCTGAGCCGGAGCGTCGGACGCCCGACCCTGGCCGACAGACGGCGACTCCGTCCCCCTCCTCCGCGCCACGCGGCCTCTAAACCCTCACCATTTTCCAGATGAGCCTCACTGCCATCCAGGAAGCACTATTTGAAGTGCTGCAACAGACGGCGGATAGGGTCCGCGGCTCTCCGGCCGATCAATGGACAATGGGACTATTCCAGACGCGGCTCCAGCTCGTGAAGGGATACTGGGCCAACTTCTGCGACAATCACGTCCGCCTCCTGACCTTGACCGAGGACGACGCGGACGCCTACCGCGGCAGCAACCGCTACTTCGTCGCCGAGGACCTGTACTCCTCAATCAAGGGGAACCTCATCGACCTCCAGGATCGTCTAATCGCATCGGAGATCGGGTCACCGGGCCCCGCCTCGACCCCCTCATCCAGCGCTGCCCGAGGCCTTGACGTTCACGACGGAGGAAACGTCGCCTTGGCCCGGCTTCCCCGCATCACCCTACCTCGGTTCGGAGGCCTCGACGAAGAGTGGGAGTCATTCAAGGACCTCTTCGTCGACATCGTGCACTCCAACACCAGCCTGGGAGATGCCACGAAGATGTTGTTCCTCAAGACGAATCTCGACGGTGCGGCGGCCGAGGCAATCAGGGACTTCAAGTCGACAGGACACGACTACTCCACGGCCTGGGAGGCCCTCTGCAGCCGTTTCGATCAGCCAAAGCTGCGCGTGCGAGACCACCTCGATGCTCTACTCCATCTCACGCCGCTCGCCGAGGAATCGCCGGAGAAGATCCAGGAGCTTTGCTGTACGATGAGACGTCACCGCACCCAGCTGGAGAAGCTTGGCCGGCCAGTCGGTAGTTGGGACGACTGGTTCGTCCATCTCGACAGCCGAGCTATGGACCCTGCCACCCGAAGAGTCTGGGAGGAGGAGAGAGAGGAGAAAACCAGCGAGCCGACCTTCGAACAGCTGGGAGAGTTCCTCCAGCGGCAGTTCCGGACGTTGCGGTCGCTGTACCCCCCGACCTCCGCCCTCCCTCAATCGGCCAGCGCATCAGACGCATCCCGCAAAGCCGACCAGAGCCAGGGACGCCAGCCGAGCCGCCGACAAGTGCGGGCCCATACCACTGGCCTCAAGCGGAGCGGATGCCCGGCCTGCAAGGAGGCCCACTATATTGGCCACTGTCTGACCTTCCGCGGCCTGACGCCTGAGGAAAATTCGTCTCGGAGCGCGACCTCTGCTTTAACTGCTTGAGTGGCTCGCACTCGGCCAGGACCTGCCCGTCAAATGGGACTTGCAGAAGCTGCTCCGGGGCCCACCACACCCTCATCCACGAAGGAGCAGGTCGGCCGGCAAGACGTCCCGCCGACCGCGACGAAGACGAGGATCCCGCACTAAAGGCCCCCCGCGTCCAGGCCGCCGCCACCCGAGCCTGTCCAGAGGTCTCGGCGAGGGAAGAGGAACGGTTATGACTGTCCCTCCTTCCCACTGCCGTCGTCCAGGCCAGCAGCGACGGCTCACCGCCGGTGCCGGGCAGAGCACTCTTGGACCCCTGCTCCGAGGCAACCCTCCTGAGCCTCACCCTCGCCCGTAGACTCGGCTGCAGGCTGCGCCGCGTCCGAGTCGACGTTGTCGGAGTCGCCGGCCCTGCCATGGACTCGGCGAGACACCAGACGATGCTACACCTCAGATCTCCCTCCGGCGACCAACTGATCCACGTTGAGGCGCTCGTCCTGAGAGATGTCGGGATCGTCACCCCTTCCGGAGCCATCGAGAAGCCCCGCCTGGATCCGCGGGGTGAGTTGCCCCTCGCCGACCCTCAATTCGACCGTCCGACTGGAATTGATATCGTCATCGGTGCGGACGCCTACGGCCGGATCATCCAATCGGACGTTCGGAGCTACGGCCCGCTTCTGGCCCAGAACACTATGTTCGGCTGGACGCTCACCGGGCGCGTGGCCGCCGCTCGACAGGCCGACCAGGGCGTTGCCCTGTCTTGCGCCACCCTGTCCATCCCGGGCCCAGCGACCGGCCACGAGCGCCTCCTCGGCCTCGTCCAAAAATTCTGGTCTCTGGAGGAGGTACCTCAGACGAGAAGGATCTCCGCCGCCGACGTCGAGTGCGAGGCAGCGTTCGCTCGAGGATGCAGCCGAGACCCCACAAGGCGCTACACCGTGGCCCTCCCGCTACGACTGGAACGCGTCGCTCTCCTCGGGGAGAGCCTGAGCCAGGCTCGTTCCGCCCTCGCCTCGATGCACCGCCGGATGCAGTGGGACCAGGAACTGTCGGGCCGCTACCACGAGTTCATGGCCGAGTATGAGAACCTCGGGCACATGAGGCGTCTCACTGCCGAGGAGCTCACCGCACATCAAGGACCGGCCGTCTACATCCCGCATCACGGGATCTGGCAATATCACGATCGAGGACGGAAACTGCGCGTCGTCTTCAATACCTCGAGACCCACATCCTCCGGATACAGCCTGAACGTCGCGCTGCACGCCGGGCTACAAGGGCACGTGACCACCGTGCTCACTAGGTGGAGGCTGCACCGCTACGCCTTTTGCGCGGACATCCAGATGATGTTCCGCCAGATCCGCGTGAGGCCAGAGGACGTCCACCTCCAGAGAGTGCTGTGGAGCCAGGACGCAGACTCCCCCGCCCACCACTACGCACTACGAGAGGCCGCTGAGAACGACCTCTACATGGACGACTTCCTCAGCGGTGGCCACAGTTTGTAGACAACCCGACGTCTCAGGGACCAGCTGATCGCGCTTCTCACGGCGGGCGGCTTCCACCTGCGGAAGTGGGTGGCCAGCGACCCCGCCTTGCTTGAGGACATCGCCGTGGACGATCGCCTTCGACCCAGCTGGGTCCATCTCTCGGCGGACGGACCAGTCACCGAGCTCGGAGTAGGCTGGAGCCCAACCACCGACCGATTCCGGTTCAAGCCTCCCGCCTCGCCTCATCCCGGGCTTCAGCTGACCAAGCGCAAGGCCCTCGCCGAGCTCTCCAGTATCTTCGACCCGGCGGGATGGCTGGCGCCAATCACCCTCGTGGCTAAGATGATCGTGCAGGATCTGTGGAGAGCGAAGCTGAGCTGGGACGAGATCCTCCCACAGGCGTGGCAAGACAAATGGTCCGCATTCCGCTCCACGATCCTCGCGGACACCGAGATCGACATCCCCCGATGGATCGGGTTCGCACCCGACAAGAACCTCCAGCTCCACGCGTTCGCCGACGCCAGCCGCCGCGCCCTAGCCGCCGCAGTCTACTCGCGGGTCACCGACAAGGACGGAAGCGTCACCACCGCCCTACTCAACGCTCGGACAAAGCTCTCCTCCATCAAGAGCCTCCAGCCAGCGTCAACCGGTCGCCTGCGCATGACAATCCCGCAACTGGAACTGCGCGCGGCTCTCATCGCCTCGCAGCTTCTCACCACTACCGCCTCCGCCCTCAAGGTCCCGATCTCGGCCTGCCACCTTTGGAGCGACTCTCGCGTCGCACTGCATTGGCTGCAGTCCGACGATCCGGTGGGGAACGACCTCGTGGACAACTACATCGCTCACGTCCAGGAATTGATTGCCGGAGCAACCCTTCACCACGTGCCCACCACCGACAATCCCGCGGACATCGCCTCTAGGGGGGTCGGTTTGGACGCCCTCAAGGACCACCGCCTCTGGTGGACCGGGCCGAAGTGGCTGTCCAGCCCCGAATCCGCCTGGCCCCAGACCGCCCTTGTCGACGACCCACCGTCTACAGGCCCGGGCGACACCACCACGGCCTGCCTGGTCTCGCTCGCTCATCGTCGAAGACCTGCCGCCGCGGAGGACCAAGCCCGGAACCACCTCGAGAATTTCTCCACGCTGGGGAATCTCCTCCGCGGCACCGTGAGGGCCCACCGGCTGCTGACCGGGTCAACGCCCAACTCGCCCAGACCTTTGGGGCCCGTCCGAGCTGCTGACCTCCGCTGGGCCTTTCTCACCTGCGCCCGCCTCTCGCAACGTCAAACCTTCGCGGATGAAATCAAGCTTCTCCAAGGACCCGCGCCACGGCTCCAGGCCTCACTCAGAGCGCTGGAACCCTTCCTAGACGAAGACGGACTCCTGAGAGTGGGCGGACGCCTCTCACAATCTCCACTGCCCTACGACGAGCGCCACCCTGTCCTCCTGGACGGACGCTCGCACCTGGCAAAGCTCGTCCTCCGATGGGCCCACGCTCGCAGTCTGCATGGAGGCTTTCGCTCTACCTACGCGAGAGTCCTGCAGAAGGCGTGGATCACCGGCGGCAAGTCGCGCGTCAAGCGCCACCTTCGTCAGTGCCTGATCTGTGCCCGGATCTCCGCAAGGACCGCCGCCCAAGGGATGGCCCCTCTCCCCGCGGTCAGGGTGACCCCCTCGTGGCCCTTCAGTCACTGCGGCGTAGACTATGCCGGCCCATTTCCACTCTGCCGAAGCCGCGGACGGGGACTCCCTACCATCAAGGGATACGTGGCGCTTTTCGTGTGTATGAGCACGAAAGCGATCCACCTGGAGCTCGTCGGTGATCTGACGACGGCCAGCTTCCTCGGAGCCCTCACCCGATTCATCGGGAGGAGAGGACGCCCAAACGAGATCTGGAGCGACAATGGCACCAACTTCCGCGGTGCCAGCCTGGAGCTTCGACGACTGCTGCAGGAGGCCGAAATCGACTGGGGGCTAGTCGAAGGGAAGCTGGCACAGGACGGTGTCTCGTGGAGGTTCATCCCCCCCGCTGCCCCTCACTTCGGCGGACTCTGGGAGGCCGGCGTTAAGAGCATGAAGGCCCACCTTCACCGCATTGCCGCTCCCAGAATGCTCACCTACGAGGAGTTTACCACGCTCCTCGTCTCCATCGAGGCCACCCTGAACAGCCGACCGCTCGCGCCGCCCACCGGAGACCTCGATGATCTGGACGCTCTGACACCGAGCCACTTTCTCCTCGGAATCTCTGCCACCTCAATTTCGCAGCCGCTTCCCGCAACCACCAACCTGGAGAGCACACAGCACTGGGAGCTCGTCCGAGCCATGCGCGAGCTGTTCTGGTACCGCTGGGGCCGCGAGTACCTGAATACCCTGCGCCAGCGCCCCAAGTGGAGGACGATTCGACCCAACCTCCAGGTCGACGACCTTGTGGTCATAACCGACCCGACTCTTCTGCGCCCAGATGGGCGATGACCTCTTGGCCGTATAGTCGCCACCCACCCAGGACCGGATGGCCTCGTCCGCTCCGTCAAGATCCGGACCGCCGCAGGGGAATATGTCCGGCCAGTCCACAAGCTGGCGCCCCTGCCAGCCCCCGATCTCATCGAGCAGCCAACCTAGGGCGCACGACGACTACAACACCATCGGGTCGTTCTCGGAACGAGGCGGGCGGGATGTTTGGTCGAGTTGCCCGGCCTCGCGCAGCTCGAGCCAGGCTCCCCTTTTTTCTCTATCGTCCGACGAGGAGACAACGACGCAGGCCCTGAAGTGGGGGCAAGACTGAAGCCCCTTCCCCTGAATAACGTCACCGCCGTTGCTAAGCTCTGTTTACTTGGAGCTTTCGGCCAGCATTGACCTGCGCTGTCCACCGTCAGAACTTTCTTTCAACGCGACTTTGTTTCCTTCGCCTGTTCTGTTACTACGAGTGTAGCCAATAAAGCCTTCAAATTAAAGAATATTGTATCTGCGTCATCTCATTCCCGACGGAATTACATCCTCAGCTCCCGCGCCAGCGCTTCAACAATTATAGTAAAGTGATTTTGGCTTATCGGTACACTAATTTATTCAAGTTAGTTTTTTAATTTTTTCTTTTATTTGAACTTTCATACTTATATAAGTTTGTTTCATTTAACCTATTAATGACCATAGACATCATTTTTTGTACATGGTTTAATCGCAAAATTCATGTGTAAAACAGAACAATAAATTGAAACAATAAATTGTTCCAAGGTACCGTTCTTTATGTTTTTGTTTTGTTCGGAGTTTTATAAAAGAAAAATGCCTTAAAATTTATCAAAGATTCAAATATTTTGCAAAAAATTTTGAATTTTTCAAATAAAGTTGAAACGGTTGGGAAGAATTCGCACAATGTTTAATAATATTTTGCTTGAAAACTATATGCTTTGAGAAAAATTTTATTAGAACAAAAAGTCATAGAATTAGCCAGAGACTGCATTAGAATTTTTCAGATTTTTTTGATAACTTTTTTGGAAATATCAATAAAAAATTTCGATTGTTTTTTTTTCAGGTTTTTGCATTATAACGGGATTTTGACCCAGCGCGGGTCACTCGTTATATAAATTACGAGGGGGTCTCGTCGTTTTCGTTTCCTTCAAGGAGAGGACTGTCTGCTGCATCATCGGGGCACTGGGCTCCGTCGAAACACGGGCGCAAGTCGCAAACGGCGACTTTACCAACGTCACAACCTTCTTCGTTCCGGAGTTGGTATGAGTTGGGACCGAGGCGTGCGGTAACGATGAACGGGCCCGCGTACTTCGAGCTGAGTTTCGCGGTCGTCTGGTTAGCGGCGGAGGACAGCACACGATTCTTCGCCCAGACTCTATCACCGACGTTATACTTGACGTCGCGATGCTTAGCGTTGTAGTACATCTCCTGTCTATCATGGGCTCCTCGCGAGTGTTGCAGTGCAACGGCTCGGAAGTCGTCAAGCTTGTTAATTCGAGCGTGCCAGTCGGTGACCGCGGCCGTCTCGAGGTTCCCAGACACGGCGCGTTCTTCCTCTCGTTTCTTCGAGTTTGGCAGCTCGGGATGACGTCCGTAATTTAGAAAGGTGGGGCTCGTGCGCACCGCTTCGTGTATTGCCGTGTTGTAGGCAAACGCGAACTCTGCTATATGCGCATCCCACGTCGAGTGCTTTTCCTCGATAAACGCTCGAACCATTGTTTTGAGCGTGCGATTTACGCGTTCGGTCGGGTTGCTCTTAGGCGAGTACGGGGCGCATGTCGCGTGTATCACGCCGAACGAGTCCAAAAAGTCGTCGACAACTTTATTCTTGAACGGAGTACCGTTGTCAGACAAGAACTTTTTAGGGATCCCGAAACGCAGAAACACACGTTCTTTCAGTTGGCATCGGATGATTTTCCCAGTAATCTTACGGAGGGGGACACATTCGATCCAGCGAGTGAAGAGATCGAGAAAGACAAGCAAGTGCTCGTAGCCCTGCGCGGATCGCGGGAAAGGGCCCATGGTATCGCCGGACACAATTTCCCACGGTCGCGTGACGAGGTGTCGTCCCATCAATCCTGCTGGTGTGACTTGTAAGGCTTTGACCTGCTGGCAGATCGGACAATTCTTAACATAGTATCCTACGTCGTGAATGATTTTCGGCCAATAATAGCGGAGGCTCGCGCGCTTGTGGGTTTTGTAGCGGCCGAGATGCCCTGCCGTCGGCTCCTCGTGGCATTCGGATAAGACTCGTGCCCGGTCTTCCTTTGGGATAACGAGCTTCCAAGCGTCGTCATCGGTTCCGAAGAGGTCGTCGACGATGGGGTCGAGCTTATAAATATATAACCGGCTGCCTAAAACTTTCCAATAGGGGTTATCCGTGGGCCGCTCGAGGACCTCCTGCATTCTCTTGCGGTACCACGGGTCGTTTATGCTTTCGTCGAGTGTCAACGAAGCGGTAGCCGCGAGCTCGTCTTCGTCGGCCTCAATCATGCGTGAAAGCGCGTCAGACACGACGTTGTCCTTACCCCTGCGATGTATAATATCGAAATCATACGATTGCAACGCGAGGGACCAGCGACCAAGCTTACCGTTTGGGTGTTTCAGATTAGTGAGCCATTTAAGGCTCTGGTGGTCGGTTATAACTGTAAAGTGATACCCCTCTACGTAGGGTCAGAACTTTTCGGTCGACCATACGACAGCGAGGCACTCACGCTCGGTAACCGACAAGCGACGTTCGCAAGCCGTCAGGGCGCGGCTCGCGAAGCACAGAACTCGATCTTCGCCGTCGATACGCTGCAGCAGAACGCTTCCGAGGCCGGTATCGCTCGCGTCACATTCGATGATGAACAGCGCAGTGAAATTGGGCCTGGCTAGGACAGGGGCCGTTGCCAAAAGGGCTTTGACTTGCTCGAAAGCTTGCCGTTGCGCCTCCTGCCATTCAAATTTGGCGTCCTTGCGTGTGAGCGCGTTAAGCTGCTCACAAATCGTGGCGTAATCGCTTAGAATTTTCCGATACCACGAGGCCATGCCCAAGAATCTGCGCAAAGCACGAAGATTTTTCGGGGCTGGGTACTCGAGTATCGGTGCGACTCGTTCTGGATTGGGGCGTGTACCGTCGCGATTTACTAGCACGCCGAGATAACGCACCTCGGTCATGCAAATCCTGGACTTCTTGCGGTTGATCGTAAGGCTAGCTTCACGTATTCTTTTTAGAATATGCGTGAGCCAGCGGACATGCTCTGAGAACGTTTCAGTAGCGATGATCACGTCGTCAAGATACGCGAAGGCATAAGGCTCCATCTCGGGTGAGATGAGCCTGTCGGCCAACATCTGAAATGTTGCCGGGGCACCAGCCAATCCGAAGGGCATCCGAACAAATTCGAATAGACCGAGTCCTGGGACGGTGAAAGCAGTTATCGGGATGGCCCTCTCCGAAAGAGGGACCTGCCAAAATCCGCTCGCGAGGTCAATTGCGCTCACGAATCTGGCGTGCTGGAGCTTTCGCAGTATCGCATCCATAAAGGGCAGCGGATATGCGCTCACGCGAGTAACACTATTCACCTTCCGGTAGTCCACACAAAATCGGTATTCGCCGTCGGGTTTCCGAATCATCACCACCGGGCTAGACCACTCGCTGTGGGACTTACGAATAATCCCCATCTGCAGCATTTTATGCACTTGCACGTGCATCTCCTCTTCGATCTTATGCGACACCGGATAGTATTTCTGTTTAATTGGGCGCGCGCTGTCGATGTCGATGTCGTGCTCGATCCATCCGGTACAGCCAAGCTGCTCGCAGGAAGGTTCGGGCAGGAGGTCATCCATCACTCGATCGATTTCTTGTTGCTGCTCCTTCGAGATCTCTTCGATACCCAAGGCCGCTAGCGACATCACCTCCTCCGCACGAAGTGAGGAGACAGTGGTTGGGACTTCCTGATCGCAACCTTTAATCCTTATCGTGTTGGTCTCGGGATCCAAACACGCGGAAAAGGCTCGAACGAAGTCACTTCCGAGGGTGCAATCAGCATCAGCCTCGCTCAAAATGAGTACGTCGATCGAGTGGGTAACACCACCTATCGTAAAGGGTAACTGTACATTACCGATGATAGGGACATAATGACCATCGACTGCTTTCGCGCCGGGCCCGACATACATGTTGACGCGCTTGTTCATCGCGGCAGCAATCTGAAGGGCGATGGGACTCAGAACGGTGCGCGAGGCTCCAGTGTCGTACAGAGCCCTGCAGGTAAATGGACCGATGCTAAGCGTCAGCCACCATCTGGGGTACTTCTCTACCAACGCGCTCGTTGCAATGCTATCGGAACGCGTTGGCGTTTCTCCCGCGGGGGCATCTGCAGCGAAGTCCGGGTCGCCATCGGAACGGTAGGGACCTCATCTACGCGTTCCTTTCCACGTTTTTTGGTGCCTCGATTTTTGAGCACTCGGGACAGGTGGCTTTGGTGTACCCAGGCCAGCTGCAGTCCCAACAGAGTAATCTCTGAGCATCGGGGCCGGGAGGCTTGTCCTTGTTTTTATCCGACTTGGGAGTGATGACTTGGGCCCGACCGTTTCTTGCCGGGCGGCCACGGCCGCTTGCCCCGCTCCGTCTTCCCTCGCGTTGACACGGGTAGGCCGGAGGTTTGCCATCTTTCGGGGAGCCGACGGTGGTCGACTCCTGTACTGCATCCTTAAGGGGGACGGGAAGCCCTGTCTTAGCCGCCGCAAGTTGCTGCCACTTTTTATCGAAAAACTTTTGGAAAGATTTTTCGAAGTCGGCCTCAGAGAAAGAAGACTTTTCTACCACAGACGCGATGCTCGCTTTGGCCCTCGCTGGCGCTTTGGCCTTAGGCTGGTATGCCGCGTCGGGCAGCATGCTCTGTTCCGCGGAGGGGGGGGGGCTTTCCAGTGTTCGTCGGACTCCGCGATCTCTACTTCCATTGCTTTGGCTAACAACTACGGTAACGACGCGAAGTAGTTCTGAGTCTTTTTCAACTCTTTCTTCAGTTTAGGCAACATTCAATTGCCAATTTGACCTGGTCTGCGACGCTCCACGGTCTCTCGAAGCGGCTAAAAATAGTATTCAGCGCTGCAAGGTAATCGCGGACCGGTTCATCGGGGCCCTGTGTCCGCAGGTGTGCTTCAACCGATAGGTCACGGTTGTACTTCCTGGATTTACTATAGGCGGATAGCGCGGCATCTCTGAACTGTTCATACGACGACCACGTGGGCCGTAGCAACTGGTACCATCGAAGCGCAGATCCGCGGAACAGGGTGGACAACGAGTCTAAAAGCTCGTCTTCCGCTATTCGATCTAGGCAGCAGTTTTCTTCAACACGCTCCAAAAATTCCTCGATGCTGATGGTGCCGTCTCCCGCAAAGGAAATCTTCCATTCCCTGATGGTTTTCCCTAAATTCCTGGTTGAACTCATCGAGCGGGAGGTTGCGAGAAGTGGGCTCGATCGCCAATTGGGGACACCGAAGCTCGAAGGGATTTGGACTTGCGCAGCGGCCGTTTGTTGCGCGCCCGTCGCTTGCGAGAGCGGACGACTTGAAGATGTGACCCCCCCCTTCCCTAGCTCGAGCTTGCGGGGATGTGAGGGATCGCGTTGGGAAACGCTGCTTCCGTTAGTCGCGTGGCCGCTTGCATCCTGTCGGCCGGTCTCACTGATGCGGTTGAATAAATTGTTGGCCCTGTCGCGTATTGTGTTGTTTGATGCTTCGTTGTCGAGCAGAAGATTCGTGCATGGGGATTTACGTTCGGGCTGGTTATAGTTAGATCGAAGTCCGGATCGATGAGGCTGTATGTATCGCGAAAGTTGACAGCTTTATCTGCGCGCGTCGCGTTGAACCGTGTGCGCTCGTTTAGTTGTTGAACTCTTGCTTCAGCTGCTTGTAGTCTGGCGAGGAGGTTATTTGTGGTCTTTAGATCTTCATTTTGTCTTATAAGCTTGTCGTGTTCGTTTGACATAGCTTCTAGACAGTTTTGAAGATCGAGAATTTGTTGAGCCTGTGAACGTTCCGCTATCACTGCTCGTTTTAGCTCCTCGGCTGCTAAGCGTGGCATTTGTTTAGGTTCACCGCAAGGCAGATTAACCCATATGAGGTCTTCGCGATAATTTATCGTACTTGGGGTGCCTATTGTAGGTATCGATGCCTCGTGCGCGCATGTTGTGTTCGTGTTGGCATGACGTTGTTCACTTGAGCCTACGTTTGCTGCTGATACTGTGCACGGTGGTGTTGACTGCGATGTCGGCACGTGGGCGCTCGTAATTACTGCGAACATCGGTGTGTATGTGCGTACCGCGTCTCGCATGAGTGTCCCGTGTGTAATAGCTGTTGTTGTGAGTGACATGTCGCCGTTATTCGTTTCTTCTATTTCTTGGCTATTTATCATGTCTTCTTCTATGTCTTGATTAACGGCGTTAACGAGATCTTCACGCAATTCTCGCGGTAGCGCGTCTGATTTTATAAAAGTGAGACAAAGGTTATTACGCCGCGTTATCGTTTCGTGGTCCCACGCGTCTATGGTTTGTATGAAGTCTTTTTCTTCATAGTCACCTTGCAGTCGTCTATATAAGCGGTTCGCGCGTTCGTACATTGTGCCGTTTACCACGAGTTCAAGATTTTCCAAAACGTTATCTATTCTATCACTTGGCAAACTTTTAATCCATTCTTTAATGTGATTGTCAATTTTTTCTTTTATAATTGTTAAGTCAGTTATATCTTTTTCGGCCATTTTTAATTTTTATAAAACTGATAACGAAAAACAATAGTTTTGGAATATCCTGAAATAGTGGATTTTAATTGTAGGTCGCGTAACAATTTTTAAGCAAATACGCCCGATTGTTGCCAGCACGCACAGCGGAAAATAAATGTTGTTACGCTTGTACGCATACGTTTCTAAATACGAAGAATTACGACTCTCGCTCGCACGCTATGATAAAATTTTAAGGTGCTGAAAACCGAGCGCCTTGTTTTGGTTGTGCGCTACGGCTAGCTTCTAAACGTAAACAATTCTTCTCTCGTCGCGCGCGTCGCATTCTCGGTGGATTCTACGAACACGCGCTTTCGCTATACAATTATAATTCGAATTTCGGAATTTTCACAAAGCTATTAAACCCATGTGTTGTTGGGCGCCATAATATAACGGGGTTTTGACCCAGCGCGGGTCACTCGTTATATAAATTACGAGGGGATTAAAACAGCTCGGTGTGGGCCTCGTAATAGGCTGCGCAAAGCCTAGCCCAGCAGCAACAGGAACGTCGTGGTGCAGCGTCTGTTACCTTGACCCGCGGAGAGCGTCGTGTAGTCCTATGGGCGCTTTGGAGCGATCACGAAATTCAGGCGCGAAAGCCGGACGGAACGGGATTGCTTACGGTAGGTAAAAAGGAAGCGCAAAAGAAGAAAACAGATATACGAATAACATCGAGTTTACTACGGAGAATAATACAAAATTAATACGCAGCGTAAGCGGGAGAGAGAGTGGCGAAAAGCTAGCGAGAGAGGCACGTATTCGAGAAGGTACTTACATTAATGTCTCGGCGTTAGCCCTGCAGGCGATATCCTCAGCCTCGCACGTGGTTTGCGATGACGCGCAGTGTACAGCTCGGGTGCAGTTAAAAGGCGGGCGGCCTTAAAGGCTCGCACGCGTGGTCACGGGAACTAGCCCGCCAAAGGCACTAGGGGCAATCTCGGCACCGGTACCTTACACCGAGCAGACACTCGCGTATTCGCAGACAACCGAAAAGTCAGTCACAAAAGGTTAGTCACGGAAAGTCGGACAACAAAAGATCGCAAGCACGTGCACAGCCGCCCGTCACACGTCCACGTGCCTCGAAGTCGCCGGTACAAGAGCGAGTCCTTATCGCGCGCCTCTGCCCTACTCTCTTACTCGCGCGCGTCGCGCCGGCCTCCCGAATTCTCTCTCTCTAGCTCGCCCTCTATTAGCGCTCTTTCTGACTTACCTTTGGCTGCCATACATGTGGGATAATTATAAGACAATTATATATATAAGAATAATTATAATTATGTATGGGGAGAGAGAGACATAACGAGGGTCTGGCCGCTCGTTATAGCATTTTATCCATCATTTTGGAAAAACAACTCATATAAAAAATTTTCTTGTTAAAGTTCAACAATTTTATGCACCGATAGTTGAAGAAAGATTATGATATTGACGTATTTTATGAAAAAAAATTGATAAATAAACATTTTTTGAATTTTTTACTATTTTCTTGCAAAAAACTCTTCATACTTAGCTTTGCAAGCAAAATTTTTTAATTTTAAGCTTGGATTCGTACTCAGCATATATAGAAAAACATAATGGATGGTACCTTGGATCAATTTAATCTTTCGTTTTTCACATGAATTTCATGATCACAAAAATGTGTCCAAAAAAAGACGTCTATTGTCGTTAATAGGTTAAATAGTTGAATTAATTACTAGATTCTACAATTTCAGATGAATAATTTTGTTTAAAAATAAGTTATATATGTAAGTTAGTTACGTTGGTTAAATACGCTAAAATCTGTTTGCATGCTTTGATATTCGATTTAACTATAAATATTGCTATACCTAATGGAAATTGAAGCTTCAGTTTGAATAGCACTTTTAGTAATTTGCCTCTGCATTTATTATACAAGTTGCACTACCACACGACATGGTTAATGTTTTCTTTGCCGCATTTACATAGAAGACTTTCTGCAACTTTTATTTTGATAGTTATACGGCTTTACGATAATCGTTGGCTTTAGCCCTTGTAACAGGGTTTTTATTCGAGCTCATTCGAATAAAATCCGAAATATAAATTTTATTGATTAATTAAATCACGGATTAAAAAGGGTTGTGGTTGGTGGTGTTCTTCAGAGCAACTCTGTGCTCTTGCTTGGGTCCGGGTGCCTCTGGTTACCTCCTTCCGTGATAGAGGAAATCATCCCGCTGAAAGTGTCGTGAACTACGCTTTAATAAAGCGAACGATAACCAAGAGAAACGTAGCGCAAACAATAACGTTGCTGAGCAACGAGAGAAAGTCAAGAGCAGTGATTAAATGAAACGCACAAACTCCAAAATAAAAAAACCAATGTATTTAACGAAAATAAAACAAACAACAACAAAAAAGAATTAAAAATATTTGGCATACAAAAAAAGTACTGCGCATGCGTAGCGCAAGTCAGTTACGAACTAGTACTTACAGTGCTTTGCTATTCACCGAATTGCGGTAACGCGCACGCTTTGTACAAGATAATGCCTCCTCGGCCATAGCGATATCGCCTCTCCAAATATGTAGTGTGATCGCCTTTCTACACACGAATCTATTGATTTGAAATTGGTCCTTTAATCGTTTTTCAAGTATAGTTGTAGGCAGTCATTTTTCTTCTAGCACAGGCTAAAGACGTACTCGTAGATGCGTGCGTGTTAGAGGCCTGCAATGGCTCGGTCGGTAGGGCGACGGACTCGCACCCGGTAGGCCCGGGTTCGATTCCCAGTTCCTGCTGATACAAGCACCTCTGAAAAAAGTTTCATGTGCTTTGTTCTCAAACACATTGCAAGCCTCCGTCGCTAATTAGCACTGATGGAGCATAAATAGAGCGACGTTAAAATAAAAAAAAAAATAAAAAAAAAAAAAAAAGATGCGTGCGTGTCGATTTGTTGCCAGTTCGCTGCTCTATATCTAATTACGCTTGCTCTCCTCTACATACAACTTATAAATTAGTGTACATGAATAAGAATAAATATTTTAATTACTGGCTTCGGGGAGATAGAGATATAACGACTATAAGCTGCTTGATATATCATATTGAAAGAGAAAATAAAATCGAACTTCTAAACAAGTTTTTACTAATTAACCATAGTTGTTGTTTTTTTTTGTTGAAATAAAAAAGAATAGATTTTCCCTTGTTACTTCCCAGAATATTGATAGCTACGTTGACATTTTTATACGCTACAGAATTTCTATGCGCACATGTCAGAGAGTAAAAAATTTCTTAAATTTGATCATGGGATTTTTTAGTGACTGTTTCAGTGAGCTTCTTCACATTTTCATTTTCTATGATTTCTATAGGCGAGAAACCCAATAGAAAACAATGTCAAATAAGAGGTGCTTATATTGAATAATTGATGCACTACCTATTCTTTTTAGCTAAATACTTAAAAAGATGCTACATTATTAGATTTGAAATTATTATTGAACCCGAGTATCAATTTAATGGAATATTTATTTACCCATTAATATCAACGTGTCACATCAATGAATGTTTGTCATTTCAAATAATAAAATTATTTTATATATGTAGCGTATTTTCAAATTTTTAATGTCGCCTATAAAAGTTTTGAGTTAATTAAAGCATTACACTAAGAAGGACCCTTACCCGACCTCATCGATTTTAATAATTTTTTGATACACTGTAGTACTCAAAAAAATAAAAGAAATATATTTTTTTATATACAGACATTTACTTTGAAAGAATGACAATCACTCTTAGAATTTACTCCCGAAAATCGTTTTCTAATCATATCTCGTTAATTAACAGATAATTTTCCATAAAACCACGTGAAAAATATTTCTCATCAATTGTCGAAAGTATAAGGTGTGTTTACGATCCAATTATTGGGTTACAACCTAACCCTTATTTTATATTTAAAAAACACTATATTTTTATTGCTTTTTTTTTCTTCATCAAAACCAGAATATGAACTAAAATAAAATAAAATAATTTAAAAAAGTTTCTGTTTACTACATTGAATATTTGAGTTAACGTGTTTCAAAATATTTTCATCGGATTAAAACACGCAAAATAGATGCATTTACGACAACTAATTATAAAAGATTCAATGCTTTCACTTGTTAGTACTTTCAGAAAATTTATGTTTCATTTTTACAGAATTTATGCATATTTATATTTAAATAATGATAGGGTGAGCAAAATCCTGTTGTAAACTATAAATAAGATTAACGTATCTATAATCAGAAAGCTTTCTTTAACTATTTATAAACAAGATAAAAGTGAGAAAATAGTTTCAGGCTTTTATAAGTAAATATTAATATTTTCAACTTTGTAAATTTTTATAATTTAAATGAAATCTGAATATTTATAATTATATTTATAAGTTGATAATAATTATAAGAACGAAACTCTAATATAATATTAAAAATGTTATATTTCCTTAACTTTTAAATATTAATATTTTTAAATAAAACAACACTTTTTATACTCTCATGTAGCAAAAAATTATACTAATTACATTCCGTTTCCAGATGAAATAAATCTTAAGAAGAAAAATTAATTTTTCATCGTTTAAATGTTATCTATTAAGTAATATATGTGGTTTTTATTACTTTAAGCAATAGATTACATGGCCTATTACGAGGACTTTAAGCTTATGATATTTTGGGATTGTTGTATAAAAATCCTGAAACGCATCAACTCAAATATTCGATGACGTAAACGGAAACGCTTTTTTTTATTTCTATTGAGCTCATACTGATTTTTACGAAAAAAAAAATATATACTTAAAAAAAAAATAAATTAAAGGTTGCAGCTCTTCGGTCATAAATATATTTAATATTTTTAATTTTTTATGAATTTTTTGAATTTTTAAGCTGGAATAGGAATAAAATCGTATTCCGGAGATAAAATTTAGGGGTGGATTTAAACCCATCCAAAAATTCTGAAACACACCACCTTAAATATTCGATGGAGTAAACGAAAACCTTAATTTTATTTTCTTGAGCTAATCCTAATTTTTATATACACTACTAGAAAAAATTAAGGGAATAGAAAAAATGCTTAAATTTCTCGGCAACTTTTGAAGTGCTATATTTTCATGAAAAATGATCGTATCGAGATGAAAAAAAGCATTTTGAAGCTGAAGTTTCTAGTTTTAAAATTGTTTAGTCAAAATTTTTCATCTGCTATGGATACTGCAAAATCCTAAAAAAAAGAGCGTGAACAAAATTTTTTTTTCAAGTCCACGGATTTCGTAAAATTTGTTTCGCTAAACGCAAACTTAAATGAACTTAAATTTCAGTTCATTTATTTATTCAGCTTCAATTTCATTTTTTCCTCATCGCCATGTTATTATTCACTAAGATAATGAAGTTAAGGCATGCTGAGTAATAATATAATATTATTACCGACAAGTAATAACTATATGTTATTAATATAATTATAATTATATTAATTAATAATTATATTAATAATTTAATACACTTATAGTAATTAATATTATTAATATAGGATTATAGTATTAACGTAATATTATTTTTTAATTTTGTAAACATTTTTTAAAGAAAAAAAAAGTTTTTAGTCACTATCATCATTCATTGACATTTAAGGAACAAAAATTTGTTCCTTTAATTCTTTTAAAAGTTTGACGATTCCGTCCGGTAAAACGGCTTGTCGGATCGCTTTAAAAATTGGCAGGATTTTTGAATATGTATTGAGCTAAAAGAAATCTACAAACATTGGTACTTTTCGCAACGGTTGCAAGGTTAAGGCAGGTTTTCTAAAATAACCCAGAAAGCCATTTTTTCGTACTTTTGTCAAATGAATATTAAAGATTGAAAAAAATTTTTGTTTTTAATAACCAAAGAACAGGTTTTGTAGGGAATTTATTTTAGTTTATATACCTGCCCCATTATTTGCTGGACGATTATTGGTTACTGAGATATTCAAAGTTCGATATCTCAGTAACAAATGGATATAGAGAAACCTGAAAAAAAAATAAAAACTAAATTAAACTGCATAAATAAAATAACTAAAATTTCAGTTTGTTTGAGCGAAAAAAAATTTTCCGAAGTCCGTAGATTTAAATACAGAAAGAAAAACATTCTTTTCTTACTGTTTTCCTTATAACTGCGCAGTAACCATAGCAGATAAAAAAATTTGACTGAATAATCTTAAAACTAGAAACTTCAAGCTCTAAAATGCTTTTTTCATCTCGATGCGATCATTTTTCATGAAAATACAGCACTTCAAAAATCACTGAAAAAGTTGAGAATTTTTTTTTCCCTTAATTTTTCCCATTAACGTAGAAAAAAAATGATAAAAAATATAGATGTTTTAATTTATAAAAAAAGGATTTTTTTTAATATAAAATACGGATTGCAACTCCTTGAGTCTTAAACATTCATATCTTCGACTTTTTATGAGAAATATATTTTACTCAGTTTTATTAAAAAATATTAATTCGAAAAAGACATTTTTTCTACTTGGTTTTATTAAGAGGTCTGTAGGTGAAAAGTGATACAGAAACATGAACAAGTGACACTCTGCGAGAAAGTCTCAAGCAAGATAATATAAGCGTGGCCATAATTCTCGAGAGAGAGCTTCATGAAAATTATAGCTAATCGCAAGATCGTTAGTTATAACTTCGATTTTCATTAGTGGGACCAAGCGTCTCTAGAAATATAGACAAAGAATAAAGAAAAAGACTCCACAAAAGAATAAATCTTTCCTTCTATAAAAAGTAGCACTTTGGAAAACGAGCATATCCTATCCTTTTTTCTCAGTTATGTTACCTTGCTTACTCTTCTCTTTAGTTGTCCTTTTGGTTGTGCTGTCAGCACCTAGGACTGCTTCATTGCCTTGCTTGTTAGGTCTTGCATAATTGTAAAAATAACAGACCTCCACCTTCGCAATAATTGCGTTGAATCTTCGTTACTGAACACTTGCTGTGATAATATGTAACAAACAATTACGATGCTCAGGGTAAAAATTAACCATTAAAAAATTTCAAGTAAATGCAGCAGGTTGAATGACCGTTCATTGTTCTGATTAAATTCATAATCAATTCATGTTTATATAATCTCCCTTAAAGTTGTTCACAGCTTCGCATAAATGATTTGACATTTTCACAAATCATCTAATGTCAGTGCATTTGTACGCACAGTTAAAGTTAAAAAGCAGTTGAAACAAATAGTCTATACCTAAGATATGAAATTTAAAATTATGAATAGGTATCGTTCATCTTATATTCTGTCCATCTAGTCTACATAGACTGGTAATAATCGCGAAATTGTCGCACTCATGAAGAGGAGATCTGAGCTACAAGTCACTCGCTTTTGGTGTGGAAATTATTGTTTCTACATGTTTCCGGTGCAATACGAAAATATATACAACGGCTTGCTTTTGCGTTGTAGATGGAATTTTTATGTGTGTGGCGATCAGATCTCGTGGTTGCATTGCTCATAAAACCAACTCAAGTCTTATTTCTCTGAGCACTTGTAGACAAAGTTCAATCAGAAAATTAGTGGTCTCGCTAGAGGCATGGTCTCACTAAAGTCCAAATCCACCAGAGAAAACAAATTATACGTTCGTTTGATGTATACCGGTCGCCCCCTCCCCCCTCTTTCGTTACAAAGGCTACCCTCGTCCGCATATGATAAGTCGAAAGTAGAAAGCAGGAGGGAAGGTTCTTCAGACAGCACAGCAACGTTACGTGAAAACATGTGGAGACTAACTCATCGTGATTGGACTCTTATCATGAGTTGTCGACAAAGGTATTTCTGTAGCTGTGCTACATAGAAAGCTACGATTAGGGAAATTCAGTGGATCTCCTAACTAAGAGATTGACTGTGTTGTTTTGGGGCGAATGTTTTTAAATAGGTTAGTGCGCCTTTGGCAGAGAGAATATACAAGCTACTCAAATGTGTGCTTCTGGCTCTACCTTGGAGTATATATAGGTATACCAAGAGCGAACAAACCAGCAAGCGAATGAGAGGAGAGAAAGAGAGAGAGAGAGAGAGAGAGAGAGAGAGAGAGAGAGAGAGAGAGAGAGAGAGAGATGTAAAGAAAGGGACGAAAGAAGAAAGACGCCCAACGGAGACCTTGAAAGCGGCACCTATACAAACAGGTCTGCTCTAAAAGCAAATATTTTGTTGTGATGCAAAAATTTTCCTTTTTAATACTACGTCTCTTTTCTGCAGCCTCAAAAAATTAGCAGAGTTTGTATTACCTCTTGTAAACTAATATCTGCAAGTGTCCAACAGATTTTTGTTAAATTTTCGTGAGTGTTTGTTTCCTCGCTTACAAAATTATGAAACTACACTTCCATAAGTGAAAAGGAGATAAGATTGTCATCTTTTAAATGTTATTAGTTTTTAGATTTGCACAGCATTATCAGAGATGAAACAGAAAGCTATAAAAACGAAGTATAAAATTTCTTTCGAAAATCATTAGAAGCAGCTATGTGTCGTATTTTATTCTATGCATATCTTCGAGACAGAGGGAGGAAGAGAACCAAAAGCAACATAGGCAGCTTGTCTACGGTCCGAGGACCCACAGTGGCCACGAATAAGAAGCTCAAACTGGAGATAAGATTCTACTCTATAGTAGAAATTTGTTTGCGCATAAAACTACCCACATAATAAGCCGCTGTCGTCGAGGCAGTGCAGCTTGTGTACCATTGTGATACTTGACAAGAAATAAAATAAAATGGCGCGCTTCAGACACTTTCTTGTCGACAATTTTTTAATCATTAGTTTGTTACTGTTGGAAATTCTTGGTATATTTCACTGTTTGTTTGTTTGTGTGTGAGTGAGAGAGAGAGAGAGAGAGAGTGTGCGTGTGTAAAGTAAAAAAATGTGAGGGAAGAAAGATAAATGCAGAATAACTAGAATATTCATCAACCAAAACTTGATTTCTCAGCTATTGAATTATGGAGCTACGCGCATCTACCGTTAATTAATTTGGTCGATAGTTTAGGCGTGATTAAGCTAGTGCTCAGGGGCTAAAATGTGTAGGGAGATCGAAATGTGCGCTGCTTGCTCGGTGACTGGCTCATTCTCCTCTCCCTCTTCTCGATGTTCTGCTCTACTCTGCACAAGTGCCCCTCGATGCCCTCCAATTTCCGCGCAGGATACCATCATACTCGTCTCATCTGATTATGCCAAATTCATTGTCAATCTCGCATTACAGTGTGCAATACGACTTCGGCATGTTTGCTTGTCCATTTTCAGCCTTTTTACTGGCTTTATGGCTGTCTGTCTGTGTGTATATGTTTCTGGTTCTTTCTCTCTCTCTCTCTTTATTAATTATTATAATACCGTTTAAACTATTGTGAGTACATAGGATTTACGTTATCGTTTATTCCATTCTCAACCCTGTATCTATCTCTTGCTCTATTCAATCTACAGTAATGTTTTGTACGTAAGAAATATTTTAAATAAATTTAAGGGAAGTAAGGTACAATTTACAGAAACGAAATACCAAGGATATGTTATGGTTTTACGTATAAATATATTCATCATATGTAAAGCAAACAAATTCATTCAGCCTTACTTTTAACGTCATTTACCTTTATCCCCAAGAAAATATAGCTTCACAAATTTATTTTATTTCAGATGTTGAAATAATCAAATAAAGATAATATAAAATGTAAAAAATATGAAAAAAGGAACGAAGAAACAGGAAAAAGAAAATTGAAAACGAGGTGAAGGCGAATATTTTTTGAAAAGTTTGTTCATTTCAGCACAAATTAAATTTTTCTACACTGTACTGGAAAAGAAAAATGGGAAAGTAAAATGTAAACAAGATGAGCAGCAAGAGAAATAGGATAGAGTAGAATATAGGAAAACGTAGTACGAAAACAAATGATCAGAATAAAATAGTGAAAAAAAACAGCAATAGCGTCCTGTTTTTTAGTCCGTATGCTGTTTATTTTATTTCCTTGTTGATTAATGGTAAAATATAATGCATACAATAAAGTTAGGCTGATTAATACAAATGTATGTAAGATCACTTAATAAAGAAAAGTCTCAGAGAATATTTGGCTTATAAAATACTCGGCAGTTTTAGTGATTGAAAAGAAGAAGAAAAAGCTACAAGCGAGAGACGAAAGGAGTTAGGAGACGGTGGCCTTGGTGTGAAAAATGCCTCGACCTTGGATGCCAAATGAATCGCTTAGCTTTACTGCAGAATGGCGAAGAGTGATTATCAGCGAATATTTCTAGCTGACGTAACTGCATTTTTTTCTTTTGTAATGCTGCTGTTGCTGCTACTACCACTGAAGGAATGATTAAGTAACCAAATGATATCAATTTTTTAAAGAAATCGAATGCTTTTAAGTTGGTGCAAAAATATTGAACAGAACCGTAGATATGGCCAAATTGGAGTAAATGCGAATGAACAAACAGCAGTATAATAATACATGATAATGTATATTTTTGTAAGTAAAAAGCGCGGAAGATTCGTCATGAAATAGCAAATTAATTGATTGGTCAACAGTTCCTGTATTTAAAAAAAATTAGTAGTGGTTAAAAAAAATTAAATAATCCTACTTCACTTGATTACATTAGTTAAACATTCTTATTCCGGCTTCTAATTAATATTCAATTATTATTTCAATTTTCAAAATTCTACTCAATTTTTCTGAAATAAACAATCGTTTTTCATATCTCAACGAAAAATTTTTTTTTTACTATCTTTCAATGATGTAAGTAATAACAATAACACGCACAACATTCTTGCTCAAAGGTGAATCTAATCAATTTATCTACTTACGATAGAATTTTTCGTTTGATGTAAACAGATTCGAGAAAGTAAATTCTGTTCAAATTTAAAATCATTCTCGCTTCAATACTGCAGTAACTTGAAAAAAATGTTTCTAATATCTTTTTTTATAAAAGGAAAAATTCATAGAATAAAGTAATTTTACTTGTGATGTACTAGCTGAAATATAGTCAGATGAACTACTGTTCCGTAACAGTTGATATGTTGTGTATGTTGTGTATCGTTAAAAAAATTATAGAGTATAGGCGATTGATAATTTAAAAATTGTTCTTATTATTGATAGTTTAGGTTCGATATTAACTATTTGAATTAATTATCAATAAATAAAAGTACGTTTTCTAGTTATTTTTATGTAAAATTATGAGAGTATTAAGGTGCACACTCGTCCAATGAACAAGTTTTCTAATTATCCGTACATATATTCGTTGAATCATTTAGTAACATATATAAATTAATTATAGATTTAAATTATTCTTAATTTTTTCCACTCCTGATGTTTGATAATTATATTAGTAATCTTGATCTTAGGAGTCATCCCTATAATTTATTATTATCCCTATTATTTATTTATAGGGATGACTCCTAAGATCAAGATTACTAATATAATTATAGATTTACCAAAAAAACGTTAATCTGTTAAATAAATAGTAGTATATTTGTATATGTAAATAATAAAGAAATTTTCGGTGAAACTTTTCATTTTAAATACCAATAGTAGCCCCGGTGAGTTTCAAATTTATTAACAACTAATTAAAACGATATAAAATCTTCAACATTTTAATGTATGATGAATATCGGGCTGTTTGATTTGCTGAAAATTGTGCTGTTAATACTTAGTACATTAAATTTACGTAAAACATCTGGAATATAATAGCATCCGTATCACTTTAAAATATATTTCACTATTTTCAAACCATTATAAAATTATATATAAGTGGCAAACTTTCTAGCCCACATGGGGAGGAAAAAGGCACGCCAAACGTTCTATCTCACTCAAAGAATGTCTACGTTTGACAGTAGCGTTACGTATAGTGTAGCAAAAAATCATACCTGATAATAGTGTGAGCGTTCGGTAGAATTTTCGTTGATCAGTCTTAAGGGAAACTTCAAGCTGTTCACAGTGAAGTGGTGATTCTTTATTATTTAAACATTTTAGTAAGTTTTTTTATATTTCTTATAAATTTATTTAATAAAAAAAATGGACAACATTATTAGAGCGTGTCAATTTTTAGAAAATGTAAGTATAATTTTTAAATAATTTAAAAATAATTTAAAGAAATTTTAGAATTTTTTTTTAATAATAATGGTATTACTCAATTTCAGCTTATTAATCCTACCGTTCAAACTGTAGCAAGAGAGCCGTTATATCGGCTATTAATTGTAATATTAATAACTGTAAGTATTTTTTCTCATTATATATTTATTTATTTATTTATTTATTTATTATCATTTATTTTTCAGTTACAAAGATTTGTAGACGTGAGCAGTCCTCAAGCTCTGCAAATTCAACAAATAAAGGTGATTGTTCAACTAGTAAGTATTATTATAAAATTATATCATTTTATATTTTTATTAATATTTAATTCTTTTCTCTTTTTTCAATAGATCAAGGAATCCATAATCTGATTGAAATTCATAGTGAAATTGAAAAAATTAATAAATATAAACAAATATATTGTTACTAATTGTAAAATAACCAATAATATTCTTTCAATCGTCAAAAGAAAGCAATGAAACTATTTAAAAATGTACTGACACATCTTACTTTGTTAAAAAAATGTTATAGAAATTTCAGTTCTTTCAAAGTAAGAGAGACAGTATTTAATTTCGTAGTAAATGAAACGGCCTTCAGCTGATCGACTTGCGATAGAGATGTCTGGAGAGAAAACACCCACGCGTTGACATTTTTTTATACAAATATTAATAGAGAAAATAACATTCAGCTGGGGAAAGAGAGAGAGAGAGAGAGAGAGAGAGGGAGAGAGAGAGAGAGAAAGAGAGAGAGAGAAACTCAAAAAAATCGGCATCGATCCGCGCATATAGACAAATTGTCAGCGCCGGGCTGCACCGCACAGTGGGATTTTTCTCGTGTTTTTTCCCATAAGCCACAATTTTACTCGACGACTTTTATAAATTATTCGTAATTAATTGTACTTTTTGATGTTCTAGCGCCTTACTGTAATTATTAATGTTATTATAATTATTATAACGAATTTTATTACACGAATTTTCCGGACGCCCAATATTAGTGTTAACGACCATAATAAAAAGGCATTGCAGTATTATCTTCGCATATCAATACTTTAACACTATGTAGTATTTAATTTCAATAATCATAATCAATAGGCTGTCGGTCTAGTCATCAATAATTGTTTTGTCGTTTAAACAGATTTTTTTAACCGACCCGCAAAGTCTGGATTTCGTATTACGTATTTACTTAATTTAGTACAAATATAAATAATTTAAGTGAAAATTAATAACAAATTAGCATAATTACGACTTTACATTCTATTTCAATGATATTCGACCTGCAAAATAATGGTTTTTCTAGTTTTTCCTTGATCCAATAATTAAAATAAATTGTAAAAGATTTGAGGGAACAATAGATGATAATTAACACATTAACATTGAAATTAAAAAAATTTTATGTTAACATTGTTATTACATTTAGAGTAGAAATGGTTATGTAGTCGTTTGCAATAATATTCCCTTATATTTTTGAGGATGTTCTACAAGATTCCGTAGCCACCAAATTATTTTGATTACAAAGAAATTGAATATATCGTTATTAAAATAAAAACTACTGTAAAAACTTTTTTTAGTCATGGGTTAAAATGATTTCAGAGCAAAATTATTCGTTTTGACTCAAAAAAAGTATACATCTTGTCAGAAACTTCTAGAACTTTCGACATATGATCTTAAAAAAAATTCAATATGGATTTGCGGAAATGGTGGTTTTTCATAATAAATTTTTGTTTATTTGACAACCGCTGCTTCACTGTAAAACAGTGCTATATGGTGATTTTTTACTGTTTTATGTCACCGCTGACAAATCTTTAAAATATTGAAAATATGTCATCCAATTTTGATGATTGTCACGGCAAGTTTTACACGCTGCGGTAGCGTTGGTCGAGTTATAAGGCGCATGTGGGTACTTGCAGGAATCTAGGCGTCGAAGTCGGCAGTTATATAATAATACTTTTTATTATAAAGTGACAGAGCTCCAGAGAGATGTCTTTACAAGGCGAGATCGTGTACAGGACTGACTGCGCTTGTCCCTCTCGGGGGCTCACAAACTTAAGATAAGTCCCTACCACTTCCTTCAGAAATAAGTATATCCTGGGAACGAAGAGAGTCATATCGCTTAATTGTTTATTTAGGTTTGCAGCTGTCTATGTTCTATTTCATTTCTGGTCTATCGTGTATTTACCGCGTACAGTTTGTTTGTTTCGGCCTATCTTATGTCTTCTACTTCAGTCGGCCCGCGTGTGCAACGAATACGCGTGTATGACATATGTTCTTAGCTACAGGAGATAACTATATTATTTTATTATTAGTTCGCATGACAAGTACGTGCATCTTGCAAAAATGTTCAATTCTGTCTAAACAAATTATTTATAAAGAAAGTCAGTTTTGCAAATCTGACGCCAGATTCGTCATCAGTGACATGAAAAACTAAAAAATCATAATCTCTTGCACATTGAAGTAGTGACCTATATTGACTAATATATCAAACAAACAAAAATTTATTGTGAAAATCCGCCATTTCCACGCATTAAATTTTTTTTTAAGATCATATATCGAGAATTCTAGAAATTTATGTCAAAATGAAACACTTTTTAAGTCAAATGAACGATATTGATATGTAATCTCTTTAATCTATGACTAAAAAAAATTGTTTTCAGTAGATTTTTTAATAACACCATATTAAATTTTTTTTTTATTTATTTATTTATTGTCGCATTCTCTTTCCAGGTATTAACGACATTTATTTTACAAGGATTTTTCTTGATATAGATATAAAACGTTACAATAAATTCCTAATGTTGATTGCGTCTATGAATTGGATAACTCTATTACATTATGATTTTTCGTTTAGGTTATTTTTGATACTGTTCTTTAGTTGCACTTTTTCCGTTCATTATTGTACTTTAGGCATTCGATTAATAAATAAGTGATGGTCAACTTCTTGTTACATTCTTCGCAGTCTGGTGGTGGATCCTTATTAAAAATGTATTGGTGAGTTAGCGCTGTGTGCCCTATGTGTAGTCTGGATATCAGTAGTTAGTCTCTTCGGTTGAAATTTATTGTTGAATTAGGGTCATGAAATTCGATTTTGAGTTTACCTAGGTGGTTGTGTTCAGACTGTGTTTTCCACATTGTGTTCCATGTGTATTTGCAACTTTTGTGATATAAGTTTTTTAATATCTTGGATTTTGGAATTGTAGAAAGAGTTTGCATATTTAAGAAATTTAGCTTTTTTTGCACATATTAACGTGTCTTGGAGTTTTTCTGATGTTGATGATGTATCGACGTCAATGAGGCGATCTTTGACTTTGTTCATTTCAATGAGGACTAGGTAATTCAAATTATTCTTATTGTTATAGTTTGGTTTGTACACATGGTTGAATAGAATGCACGTTTTTTGGGAGTCGCTATAATTTTTAAAAATTTCTAGAATTAAGTTGTTTATTACTGATTCGTTACTGTACCAGGATGGGAGATGGAGTATAATCTTTTCTCCATTAGGTAAGTTTGCGGATGTGCCGATGTAATCTTTTTTTCTGTGTATTGCCGTATAGATATAGTTATGGTCTGGATATTTATATTGAATTTCTTCTATGGGGGTATTATTTTCGTCGATAAAGTTGAGCTCGTTCGGGTGGCAGTTTCTTGTCTGTAGAGTATTGAAGTCGATTCTAAAAGTGTAGAGTTGGTCGATCTCTAAATTATTGTTTTGTAGATATAGTCTCACTCTGTCGTAGATCGGCTTGTATTTATTTCTGTTTTCTGTTAATTTGGTAAATTTTGTTAATTAGTTTATGGGTTTGGTTGTTAGGTGAGTTGATAGTGCGAGCGGCATAATTGAGTGTAAGTTTAGCCCTTCTAATCTGTAGTGGAAGAATGTTGCTTTCGCTTAATATGATATTGGTGGGACTTGTAGGGCATGTACCTACTGCGATTTTTATACTTTTATTGATGATAGGATCAAGGTTTTTTAATATGTATTGTTCAGCTGAGTCATAGACTATGCAGCCGTAGTCGATTTTCGATTGTATTAGCGCTTTGTATGTGTTGCATATAACTTTTTGAGAAGAGACCCAGTTTTTTGCCGGTAGAACCTTGAGTATATTCATACGGGAAATGCATTAGCTTTTGAGGTAGATAATGTGGCTTTTCCATGATAGTTTGTTATCGAAGAGTAATCCTAGTATTCTTATTTCGTCAACTATTTCGATAATATTGTCTTTCATGTGGATCTGGAATTCGATGTCGTAATTTTTCGTTGGCGAAAAAATAATTGCTTTTGTTTTAGTTACTGAGAATTGGAAACCAGATGTATTGGAGAGTTGGCTTATTTTATCGAGTACCTCTTGTAGAAGTTTTTGAGATGTGGCTAAATTTTTTTCTTTTATGAAAAGCGTGAGGTCATCAGCGAAAAAGGTATGATGGACAGGAGCTTTTATGAGTGTGGCTATTTCATTTATGGCAATTAGAAATAACGTTACGCTAATAATCTACCCTTATGAAACACTATTTTTTACTAAGGTGGTAATTGAGTGATGGTTATTAATTTTGACTATAATGTACCTGTCTGGGAGGAAATTTTTAATGAATTGAAACATATTGCCGTTGATATTGTACTTGAGTAGAAGTTGTAGTATTAATCTTCTCCATACTAGGTCGTACGCTTTTTCCATATCATGGCATATAGCAACAGCATATTGGTTGTTTTGGAAGGCTTCATTGATGTTGGTTTCAAGTTGAATTAACCAGTCAGTTGTTGAGCGATTTTTTCCGAAATCCACTTTGGCATTTATTGAGGATTTGTTTCGATTCTAGATATATTCGTAGCCGAGCGTTTAAAATTTTTTCTAGTATCTTGCATAAACAGCTAGTTAGTGAGATTGGGCGATAATTGTTTTTGTCTAGTCTATTTTTTCCTGGATTGGATATGGGCACCACCACCGCTTCTCTCCAAGAATCTGGAAAGATGTTCCTTTCCTATATTAAATTATACGATGTCTGTCCGGAAAGTATCGTGCCTACGTTTATATCTTCGCGCCATAGTGTTGGAGCGACTTCTACCGGACAGAAACGTCAACAGTAAAGCCCCACGAATCTATTGGTTACTTACTGACACCTGCCGGACGTAAAGTTCATGCGCAGTGTGTCTTTGATTGCAGTGCCTTTTTCGCGTTCGTCGGATTTCGATATTGTCAAAAATGACTGAAAAACAAGATCAATGAATTTGCATCAAATTTTGCTTTCAACTCGGACAAACGAGTTCGGAAACTATTGAAATGATGCAAAAGGCCTTCGGAAGCGAGTGTATGAGCAAAACACAAATAAAAGCGTGATATAAACGGTTCAAAGACGGTCGCACTTCTGTCGATAGTGATTCTCGTTCCGGCCGACCTTCGACAACAAAAACCGCAGATAATATTGAGCGGGTGTGACTTGCAATCGAACAAAATCGTCGCATCACTGTGCAAGAACTAGAAGAAGACCTTGGGATACCAAAAACTATCATTTTAGAAATTTTAACCGAAAATTTAGGAATGAAACGCGTGTGTGCGAAATTCATTCCAAAATTGCTCACAGCAGAGCAGAAGAACATTCGCTTAGAAATCGCTCTGAACAATCTGGAAATGGCCAATACTGATGATAATGTGCTTAGAAAAGTTATTATAGGTGATGAATCATGGGTTTATGGTTATAATCCTGAAACAAAACAACAATCTTCACAGTGGAAGCATTCTGAATCGCCAAGACCAAAAAAGCACGTCAAAGTCGGATGGTTTTAAGAAAATTTAGCCATGACTTCTTTTTGTTTTCTTTTGTTATGCGTTTTGCTATGGCTTTTAACCTTTTAAATTCTATTCGATTTTCTGTCGTTTTGTGTTTTTTCATTTTGTATAAGGCTTTTTTGTCGTTTTTAATAGCTTTCTCGCACTGTTCGTTGCAACATTGGGCGTTTTTATTTTTTATTGTTATATTTTTAGCTATGGGAATACTATTGTTTGCAGATTCGATTATATCATTGGTGAATTCCCTGACTATCTTGTTTATATCTATTTCATTACTTTGTATAGAATTATTGAGGTATGTATCGAAATTATTCATTTTTTCGGTTATTTGTTCTTAGAATTTTGGCCATTTAGCTTTTTTGTGAATCCATCTTGGTGATCGAGGGGCTGGTTCCTTCGTTTGATCTATTGAGATGAATATTGGATAGTGATCACTACCGTATGGGCAGTCGTTTAGTTTCCAGTCAGTTGTTGCGGCAAAATCGTCGTTACAGAAATTTAAGTCTATTGCACTTTCGTTACCGCTGGTCCAGTTGATACGTGTAGGAGATCCGTCATTCAGTGGAATAAGGTTTTGATTAAATATCATTTCTTCTATAACTTGGCCTCTGTTGTCATATTTATAGGGCCTCCCATAGCGGACTGTGACTGTTAAAATCTCCAATTAAAATAAATGGTTTAGGGATTTGTTCTATTAGCATATTGAGTTCGTTTAGATTGATTGGTTCTCTATTACTTAGGTAAATATTATATTTCGCGAAGGTTTTGCTGTTAATGAATACTTCAACGGCTACAGCTTCTAATGGTGTGTCTAATTTTATTTCATTGCTGTGAATACTTTCGCTGATAAATATACAGACGCCTCCGCTAGCTTTCTTACAATCTGATCTATTTTTTCCAAGGAATTTAAATTTTTTAAGTTCGGCAGTTTGATTGCTTTTCAAATTGGTTTCTTGAATGCATATGATATTGGGATCTTTTTCCTTGATAACTTGTTGTAGAAATTCGTAATTGTTGTACAGTCCGTTCAAGTTCCATTGTAGTATTTTCGCCATTTTAGCATTATTAAGTTTCCATGTCGGAATTATTCGGAGTGGAATACTGTGAATTATTTTCTCTGTTGATCTGATCAGTTAGTTTGTTAATTAGACGTGTGCATCGCGATTTGATACTTGTATCCCTAACATAGGGGTAAACATCAGTGTTAATAAATTCAATTAGATTTTCAATATCGATAGTGTATTCTAATGTAATGTTATTTGGGTATTTGACTCCTTTTGTGTTTTCGAGTAGGCTTTTAAATTGGGTATAGTTCAATAGTATATTACCTGAGTCTAGATATTCTTTTATTGGGAGAAGTTTAGTATCAAGTTCGTCGGTTTCATGACTTATGAAGTTTTTTGAATTATTTTGTGTACTGTTAACTATAATTATTTTTGTTGTTGTATTGCCTTTGGATCTTCTGCTAGGGACTATTTTAAATTCGTCTTGGTTGGTTGGGTCGGCATCGATTTTCGTTACATCGGAGCTGCTTGAGGAAGACGGTGCAGGTCTTTTCATTGGGTTGGTATTTTCGTTCTGTTTGTCGAGTTCCATTGACTGAGAGTCTTTGAAATCAGCTTGAAGTGTTGATTCATTGCTTACATCGGTAGTGTTTATGTTTGGTTTAGCGGTAGTAGTAGTGTCTCGTCTGATAGCGGTGTCGCAGTTTTTCGCTATGTGACCCTCGATATTACACAGAAAACATTTGATTATATCTGTACTGGTGTATATGTAGTAGTTGAGACCATCATGGTTTAGATTGAAAATTTGAGGTATTTTTTAACGTCATCGGGGTTGATGTAGACTTGACACCGGAAGCTGCCGACATGTTTGTAGGTATCCTTGTTGATGTTTGCTTTGATATAGTTAACTGGTGAGCCTCTTTTAACTTGCAATTCGTCCAATATATTTTCGAATACGTAGCAAGGAATGCTTGATGAGACGTTAGAGAATGTAACTTTTTTCAAATTGGAGATAAGAGGTCTGATGGAAACTTGTTTTTGTTGTATTTCTATGCACTCATGACTAACTGTAATTTCTTTAGCTAGTTCTTGGTTTGCTAGATATATACAAATACGGTTGTTGGAAATTCTTGATGCGAAGAGTATATATTTCGGTTGTACGATGGCGCCGACAGCACACGTGTAATCGGTCAGTGTTAATTCTTCTACGCAGTCTAAGATGATAGCTTGATCGCGTTTGGGGCATAAGTTTTTCTGCGTGGTCGTAGAGTAGCTAGATTTTGTAGGTTCTACGGCAGTAAAGGTTGGGATGGTTTTGATTGTAGTCGGATCACCTCTCAGAGGAGGTCCTCTCTCTGAAGTATCGGCCATTGCACGGCACCCAATTACTCGCGGCCGTGAAGGGGGCACAGGTCCGAGCCCCGCAGCACTGTAACGCGTGTATTGCTTCCGATTGTCAACACTGAGAAAGCGATTATAAACACGTCTACATTCGTTGAGTGATCGAAAGCGACTGCATATTAAATTTCTTTGTAAATAAAAAAGTTTTTTTGCCCACGGAATCCTATAGAAGGATATCAAAAATATATAGGAATGTTGTTGCAAATGTCTTTATAAACATTTCCACTGTAAATTTAATAATAATGTTGACATAAAATTTTTCAAATTTCGGCGTTAATAGGTTAATTCTTATATGTTGTTCAATTAAATCATTTACAATTTATTTTAAACGATTGGATCAAAGAAAAATTAGAAAAGTTATATTTTGCAGGTCGAATGTCATTGAAATAGAGTATAAAGTCTAGATTATGCTAATTTGTTATTTATTGTTCACTTAAATTCTTTATATTTGTTCTTAAGAAAGGGTACCGATGAATAGTCAGCCTCGATTTTAAAAAATCATAGAGCTGTAAATTTTTTCCATGTCATCTTTTGGCATATTAAATTCAATGGCCTAACCTATTTTTATAAAAAAAAAATTTTTTTTATTATTAAAAGTTTTTTAAGAAAAAATTTAAATTTTTTCAAATTTAGGCGTGAAGATGTTTGTTATTACACAAAGTAGTATAACGGAGTTTTAGCTCGAGCTCTTTTCTGGCTAAATCAGTTACATAATAAATAATTCTCGCGGATTAATATTTTGATAAAACGAAGTGCGCTATCCAAGACGACCCTGTGCGCCAGCGCGAACAGTGCTTGGGTCCAGCCGCATCAGCTTGCCTCCTTCCTTACGTAGAAATTCGGCCCGCGGAGAGTGTCGTGAGCTACAGGTTACTTGGCGAGGGATAACCTAAAGAGTCTCGCGGCGAGGTAGTTACACAATAAGACAGGTATATCAGAATAAGTCACTACGGATTTTGATAGAAACGAATCGTATATTTCAGGCACTAACGATTACATACAAGCGCGCGTGCGTTGGCGACACGTGAGCGGCAGCGAACGAGGCGGCGGCGAAGCGCAGCGTACCGATCTTGTTAGCGACCAAACAAGATCGGACGACGAATTCGCTTAGAGCGGCTCGAGGCAAGACGCAATGCCGAGCAAAAGGTCAGAGTGCGCAAGTCGGACGAAAGACTAGAGCAACAAATACGGTTAGCAAGCGATAGGAGAGAGAGAGCCTAAGAGAGAGAGAGGAAATCGAGTAGGTACTTACAGTAGTCATCGCCGGTTATCAGGACGGCGGTATCGCGCGAACAATAGATCGCGATCTCGCTTACTCCTGCCCTACACTCGCACGAGCGTCCTCTCTTCTAAGCTTTGCGGCCGACGGGATTCCTGTCAGCACCAACCGTACGTCTTCGATTATCACTGGCGATCCTTGGGCTCGTGTAACCGCCCCTGCGTACTCGCTTACTCCTTCGAAGTCTCTCGTGACGTAAAAGAAGGTGTTACTGTCGAACTATGTTAGCGTCCGTACTCGTCCCTGCTCGCTCGCCAACTGACTCATTACGCGCTCTCTTTCTCTCTCCCCTTCGCGATCGCGGTCTCTCCGCGACATCCGCGCTAAGGACTATCGATAGTATAGATCGTAGGACTCGACTCTTACCTTGTTCGCTGACATTTCAACTGCGCTACAAATTACAAATTATTATAATGCATGGTAAAGTATAATTATGATTAATAAACAAACTGGCTGCAGGGAGAGAGAGACATAACGAGAATGCGACTCGTTATATGCCCCTCCCACAGACGCTGGTTGCCAGGGGGGTACCAGCTCGAAACCTGGTCTCTCTCTTTAGGCGTTTCCATTTTCCAGGGAAAACTCATGCATACTCAAAAGAAAAGTTAGGCAATCTGTCGTTATAATTAGGAAGCGTAATGGGAAGGTACGTGAAACGACAAAGAACTCTCTTTCTCCCTTACAACTTTATTCCTTATACAGTAACATAAAAAAAATTATAATATTTTTCTTTTCTTTGATTTGAGGCGTTGCCTCTTTGCTAGAGATTACGCACCTTCGCGTAACAATCTTGGTAACGGTAACTCGATAAGTAAATGGGAATAGGAGGGGCGAAATCACACAAACGCGTTGTTGCTTAAGCGCGTTCGCTTATCGCGATCCTCTACGGGCGCGGAGCTCGGCGTCCGTGTAGGCATAAGCCTCAAGCTGTCCCGATAACCATCTCGGATGGAGCTGAAAATTGGGACAGTCGGTAGACCTTGAGACACCGGTGAGGTGGCACAGGTTGCAAAAACGCGTGCCCACCAGGTCTCGTCGTGGCCCGTCCTACTTTCCACACGGCTCCGTGCGGTTGGTGTGCTGCAGAGCAAGGTATCCGGGTGGCCGTCTCGGCCCCTCAGCGAAATCGCTTGGCCTAGACCTCGGTCTGGATGGGTGAGGAGCGATCACCATCGGAGAAGGCGAGCGCGGCCGAGGCGGTGACGTGGAAGCAGTAGACTCCTCATCCCACTAGTGGTCGGTTCCTTGGAGTCGGGGTACCCAGTGGTAGGGGTCATCGGCCGAGCGTTCCAGCATCCTCATCTGTGCCCTCAGATTCTCTACCTCCCGCAGTCTAGCATCGACCGCCTCCGCCAGCACGCGTTTCTCCTCCTCGACGAGGCGGCGCCTGAGCCAATCGGTTCGTTGGCGAGCTAGGTACGCCTTTAGATCCAGCTCACGCCGAATTTTGTCGGCGTAGTCTCCTGCCAAGCGTTTTCCTTCGGCGCCTGCGGCCTGGATGAATTCCATAGCCTCGCCAAAGGTCGCTGTCTCTTCGGCGTTTGCCACCATTTGGGCCGTGCGAGCGGTCTTGACACGCTGCAGCATCTCCTTCCAGGCGTCTCCCAGCGCTAATGGCCCATAAACCTCACCTGAGGGTGGCTCGTCGTGATTTCTGGAGTCACCGGGCGACGTCGTTGAAGCGGTGTCGCTGACGGTAGTCTCCGTCCCTTCCTGAAGGGTAGCGGAGGGCTTCTCCGCTTCCTGCTCCGATTCCTCGGTGTCGGGAGTCTCCGCGTCCGGTAGGGCTGCCGCTTGAAGTGGTTCTTCAGCGCTGGCCGCTTCCGGTTCCTCGGGCTGAGTATCCGCTGGGACCGCCTCGTCTTCCATCGAAGCGACGGTAAGCGCTTGGAGCTCCTGGAACTCCTCTTGGCTCTTTATCGCTGAAGCGTCCGACGTAACGTCCATCTGTGGGAGTTAATGAGTAAGAAGATGGTTTTTCTTATTTGCTGGGATCCAGTCCGGGAATAATATATAAGCGTAGAAAAGTTAACAGCAGATTAGTGAGGGAGCAGCTAAAAGCGTAGGAGCAGAGTGGGGTAGCAATGCAAGGGTTAGTGTTGTTTTGAGCGAAGCCGCCTTGGCGACGGTGGGACCGTCGGTGGGGAAAGTTTCTTTTTCCCCTTTGGTCGGCCACGCCTTCTTTTTGTTAAGAGTTCTGGGCCGGAGGTTAGTTCGCTACCGGCCAACTCCTTTTCATTTTGCTCGTTGCTTTCTTCGCTTTTAGGGATTAGTGCGAACAAATTATCGAGGTCCAAGCCTTCCGCGTTAGACTCGCATTCCTCCGTCTTGTCAGTTTTTGGACATTGCTCTTCGTCGTGACAAGGGCGTAAATCGCAAACGGCTACCTTGCCTATTTCAGTACCTTCCTCGGTACTAAGCTGGTAAGAGTTCATTCCTACGCGAGCTGTAACCACAAAAGGTCCTGTGAATTTCGGGCTTAATTTTGCAGCGATTTTCATTGCGGCCGAGGAAAGTAGGCAGTTTTTGACCCACACCTTATCTCCGACGCGATATTCTACATCCCTTCGCTTAGCGTTGTAATATTTCTCTTGGCGATCTTGCGCCATTCGCGTATTTTCGAGTGCTACCGCGCGAAAATCTCCTAGTTTTTCCATCCTCGCGTGCCAATTCTCTATGGCGGCCGCCTCGAGGTTCCGGATCATGTCCCTATCTTCCGCTCTCTTCTTAGAGTGAGGAAGGTCGGGATGCCGTCCGTAATTGAGAAAAGCTGGGCTAGCGCGCGTCGCTTCGTGAATAGCTGTGTTATATGCAAAGGCGAATTCCGTGATGTGAGCATCCCATGTAGCATGATTTTCTTGAATGAACGTACAGATCATGGTTTTTATCGTGCGGTTCACTCTCTCGGTTGGGTTGCTCTTTGGCGAGTACGGCGCACACGTGCCGTGAATAACGCCGAACGAGTCCAAGAACTCGTCTAGCAATTTGTTTTTAAATGGAGTCCCGTTGTCCGATAAAAACTTATCGGGCACTCCAAATCGCAGGAATATTCGCTCTTTTAACTCGCGTCTAATCGCTCTCCCGTTGGCTTTGGGTAGCGGGATACACTCAATCCAGCGAGTGAAGAGGTCGATGAAGATTAATAGATGTTCATAGCCTTGCGCTGACTTAGGAAAAGGGCCCATAGTGTCGCCCGCCACGATTTCCCATGGCCGTGAGACCAGGTGCCGTCCCATCAGTCCTGCTGGAGCGACTTGCTCCACTTTAGTCTGTTGGCAAACGAGGCAGTTACGAACGTAGTGTGCTACATCCCTGTGTATGCCAGGCCAATAGTATTTAAGCGCGGCTCGCTTTTGCGTCTTATAGCGTCCTAGATGTCCTGCGGTGAGACTATCATGACACTCTGATAAGACTTGAGCTCTCTGTTCCCGTGGAAGTACTAGCTTCCAAGCATCTTCATCTGTACCCATAAAATCGTCCACGATAACGTCTGGTTTGTAAATATATAACTTGTCTCCTATATACTTCCAATATGGGTGTTTAGTGGGGTCCTCTTGAAGCTTTTGCACCCATTTCAAGTACCACGGGTCCTTGACTCGCGGAGGCGCTTTAAGCGAAGCTAAACAAGCGGTAGTAGTTTCTTCATCCTCTTCATACATTCGCGATAGGGCGTCTGGAACTACGTTGTATTTTCCTCTTCTATGTATGATGTCGAAGCTGTAGGATTGTAGACTCAGCGACCATCGCCCTAGCTTGCCGTTCGGATGTTTTAGGTTCCGCAACCATTTTAGACTGTGATGATCGGTTATCACTGTAAAGTGATAGCCTTCTATATACGGTCTGAACTTTTCGACTGCCCATATTACAGCGAGGCACTCCCTTTCCGTGACCGAAAGCCTTCGCTCGGTGGCACTGAGTGCTCGACTGGCGTAGCAAAGTACTCTGTCTTCGCCTCCAACGTGCTGCAAGAGTACACTGCCTAATCCAGTATCGCTGGCGTCACATTCTATAATAAATGGAGCTGTAAAGTCTGGCCTAGCCAAGACGGGAGCGGTAGTGATCAGGCCTTTTATGCGCTCGAAAGCGTCTTGCTGCGTCTCTGTCCATTCGTATTTAGTGTCTTTCTTAGTTAAAGTAGTAAGCGGGTCCGCTATGCTCGCAAAGTCGGGCAAGAACTTCCGATACCATGACGCCATTCCTACATAATTGCTTGAGATTCTTCGGCGGCGGATAATCAATAATGGGCCGGAACCTTTCAGGATCAGGACGAGTCCCGTCCCTGTTAACTAGGACACCTAAATATCGGACTTCAGTCATACAGATGCGAGATTTCTTTCTGTTGATGGTTAGCCCTGCTTCTTTAATTCTCGCAAGGATATGCGTTAGCCATTTCAAATGATCTGCATAGGTTTCTGTCGCTATAATCAGGTCATCGATATAGGCGAAAGCGTAAGGCTCCATCTCGGGCGTAATTAGCATGTCCGCTAACATTTGAAAGGTTGCTGGTCCTCCTGCAACTCCATAGGGCATTCTTACGAATTCGTATAACCCTAGGCCAGGGACTGTAAAAGCGGTAATCGGCATCAATCGCTCCTTAAGAGGGATCTGATGGAAAGCTCCCGAGCAGTCCAGTGCGCTAATGTACTTGGCGTGCTGCAACTTTCTCAAGATTACGTCCATATAGGGAAGCGGGTAAGCGCTCACCTTTGATACCGCGTTCACCTTTCGATAATCAACGCAAAAGCGATACGATCCGTCGGGCTTTCGAACCATGACGACTGGACTCGACCATTCGCTTTTCGAGCGTCGTATTATATTTGCCTTTAGCATCTTGTATACTTGCGCATGCATTTCCATCTCGATAATATGAGAAACTGGATAATATCTTTGTTTGATAGGCTGGGCTTCTCCGACATCTATGTCGTGTTTGATCCATGACGTACATCCAATATGGCTATGAAGGGTTTCAGGTAAAACTTCTTCTACGATTCGGTCGATTTCTGCGCGTTGCTCCTGGTTAATCTCCTCTATGCCTAAAGAGGACAGGGCAAGCGACTGATCTACCCTCAGAGACGAGAGAATGAGTGGTACCCGTTGGTCACATCCTTTTACCCGTAAGGTATTAGTCTCTGGGTCAAGGCAAGCGGAAAACGCTCGAATGAAATCTCCTCCTAGAGTACATTCTGTTTCGGCTTCGCTAAGAATTAGGGCGTCTATCATATGGGAGACCCCTCCGACCGAGAATGGTAGCTGTACGCTGCCAATGATGGGCACGTAATGTCCATCTATAGCGCGAGCCCCCGGGCCGTCGTACATAGCTATATGACAGTTAAGGGCCGCGGCTATTTGAAAGCCAATTGGGCTTAATACGGTTCTTGAAGCGCCAGTATCATATAATGCTTTGAAAGCAAAGTGACCTACCTGTAAGGTTAGCCACCATCGAGGGTATTCTTCGACTAAAGCGCACGTCGCAGTACTTTGGTCTGGCCTCGGCGTAATCGCTTCAACATTCCGCGCCGGCGTGTGGATAGCTGTTGCGAAGCGCTGAGCCTGACGGTCTCCTGAGTCGGCGTTAGCTGATGAGGCCCTCGGAATTAGTGGAGCGATAGGGACCTCGTCTACTCGCTCCTGTCGGCGTTTTTTGGCTGTTCTATTTTAGAGCAATCCGGGCAGGTAGTTTTTGTGTAGCCGGGCCAACTACACTCCCAACAGAGCAGTTTATCTGCGTCTGGGCCAGGTGGTTTGTCTTTGTTTCGATCCGAGCGCGGAGTTATTACCTTTGCTTGGCTCTCCGATCGTCGCTCGCCTCCTCGTCCGCCTCTCGGGCTCCATCGTCCTTTGCCTCGGCCTCCTCGACCTCGGTAGTTCTGGCCTCTTCCTGAGTGATTGGTTGACGTAGCACTCTTCGTAGAGATAGGGGTAGCGTCAATACTCGCGACGGGTAAACTTTGGGGCGTAGTAGTAGCAAACTCTAAGCTTTTCTTATTAAAGAAGTTTTAAAAGGATTTTTTTAAGTCAGCCTCCGAGATGGCGTTGTTCTCGTTAATGGAAGCGATATTCACTTTTGAACGCGCTGTCGCTTTCGTTTTAGGCTTGTATGCCGCTTCTGGTAACAAGCTCTGGTCTGGAGACGGCGGATGCTTCCAATGTTCGTCTGACTCGGCCATTTCCACTTCTTGGGCTCGGTTAAGAAGCTGTGGCAATGACGTGATGCTTTGCTGGTCCTTCTTCATTTCTTTCTTTAGCTTGGGGATCATGTTATCAAATGCCAAATTGATCTGATCTGGAATGCTCCACGGTCGCTCAAAGCGGCTAAATATGGTGTTCATTGCAGATAAATAATCCCTAACTGTTTCATCCGGTCCTTGCGTCCTCAGGTGGGCTTCCACTGACATGTTACGATGATAGCGATGCACCTTACTGTAAGCTGTCAATGCTGCCTCCCGAAACTCCTTGTACGTGTTCCACGTTGGTCTCAAGAATCGGTACCATTGTAGCGCTTGACCTCTAAAAAGTGTAGACAGTGAATCAAGAATCTCGTCTTCCGTAATGCGGTCCAAACAGCAATTTTCTTCTACTCGTGCAAGAAATTCCTTAATACTCGTGCTTGTGTCGCCCGAGAAATGCACCTCCCAATCTCTCACCGTTTTTCCTAAGTTCCTTGTTTGAACTCTGGTACTGTCCAAATGGTTTCCACTAGTCCTCCAACTTGGAAGTCCGTGGATCAAAGTAGCTTGCTGTTGAGTCGCATTTGTCGATTGCGCTCCTGCCGCATGTGAAAGCGAATACGCTTCTTGTCTGTGATCCCCCCTCCCCCAGCTTGAGCTTGCGGGGGTAGAAGTCGCTCCACCGGGCTGAAAGCCTGGCGTGCCGAGTGTTGTTACTTGTGTTGTACCTGCATTCGCGATTGGTGGTGGATTTCTCAAAATACTAGTCGTTGTAACTGGTGTTTGAGTTCTTGCCGTTGATGAGAAGAATGCTGTTTGTGCGTACAGCTGTGGTTGTTCTTCGATTGTTGTTAAATCAAAATCTGGGTCGATGAGACTGTATGTGTCTCTAAAAATAACATTTTTATCTTGTTTAGTGATTTTTAAATCACTATTGATATCTGTTATCGTTTTTATTTGATTATTTAGACTGTAAACTGTGTTTAGCGTTTTCGCTTTTGAGTTTTGATAAATTTTCTTCTAGCTCATCGACCTTCTCTTTTAATGTTTTTGTTGTAATTAAGGCTCCTTTCAGCTCTTTTGCTGTTGATTCTGGTATATATTGTGCCTTCCCTGAGGGTAGCTTACACCAAATCATTCTTTCTGGCGTCTGCAACATATGTGGCATAACATTTGTCTTATTTTCTGTTGTCGACATCATGGGTTGCGTATTAATGAAACTAGTCGTAGTCATAGTTTGAGCCATATTTATTGTTGTTGGAATTGTTACATTCGTTGCAGATTCTCTTATTATTATTTCTGACGTGTTCGAAGCTGGTGTTAACGACATGTCTTGTTGTTGTGTATCTTCTTCGTTGTTTGTTTCTTCCGTTTTGTCCAATTCTACGTTGATTTCTTGCTGTATTATCTCTATAAAATCGTCGCGTATCGATTTTGGGATGACATTTGATTGTATCAATGTCATACATAAATTATCGCGTCTTTCTTTCGCTTGAAGCGACAAATTATTGATTGTCTTAACAAAATCTTGCGCGGTATAATCGCCTTGTAACCGTCTATATAATTTATTAGCACGTTCGTACATTGAGCCATCGTTGTTGAGCTCAAGGTCGTTTAAGACTGAATTTAGTGTATCACTAGGTAGTGTTTTAATCCGTTCTTTTATTCTATTATTTACTTCTGTTTTAAAAATAGTTAAATTAGTTATGTCCGACATCTTATTTTTATTTATTATTATTTATATTCGGTTTTATATTCTTCTATTTGTTCTTGATAATTTTCTTTTATTTGCCTTCTTCTTTTAAGGACTATTATTTTATTTATTTTAATATATTACTATTATATTTTAGTTTGGCGTTGTACGACGGTATCGGTATATAATAATATATAATAAAAGAAAATGTTATTAAATAATAGGGCGTTTTATAACATGTATAAATATAGAGATAGGTTATATTACAATCGAAATCAATATATCGGGAATTGATATATATACACAAATAGTCGTTTTGTGATTTTCTCTTATACGTGAGATGTATATGCGTAAACGCTTGCATTCGCCAGTGTCCAGGCTGTTTCTTATATCACAGTAAATACACGTAAGTTGGCGCCGTTCGCTTAGCTTTCGCTATTCCGATAGAGTATGTCTGTAGGACATAAACACTCTATGTTGTCGGCACGAGTGTTCGTATTACAAGCAAAAGTGTCTTGCTTGTTTTCTTACTTGTGTTTACATTCGCTGGCTTGGTGAGTCTCTTTATTCCTTTTCCGCGAAGGTTATCTTAGCGTCAAGTTTCCTGAGAATTCGATATGCACGTTGGGCGCCAAAATATAACGGGGTTTTAGCTCGAGCTCTTTTCGGGCTAAATCAGTTACATAATAAATAATTCTCGCGGATTAATATTTTGATAAAACGAAGTGCGCTATCCAAGACGACCCTGTGCGCCAGCGCGAACAGTGCTTGGATCCAGCCGCATCAGCTTGCCTCCTTCCTTACGTAGAAATTCGGCCCGCGGAGAGTGTCGTGAGCTACAGGTTACTTGGCGAGGGATAACCTAAAGAGTCTCACGGCGAGGTAGTTACACAATAAGACAGGTATATCAGAATAAGTCACTACGGATTTTGATAGAAACGAATCGTATATTTCAGGCACTAACGATTACATACAAGCGCGCGTGCGTTGGCGACACGTGAGCGGCAGCGAACGAGGCGGCGGCGAAGCGCAGCGTACCGATCTTGTCAGCGACCAAACAAGATCGGACGACGAATTCGCTTAGAGCGGCTCGAGGCAAGACGCAATGCCGAGCAAAAGGTCAGAGTGCGCAAGTCGGACGAAAGACTAGGGCAACAAATGCGGTTAGCAAGCGATAGGAGAGAGAGAGCCTAAGAGAGAGAGAGGAAATCGAGTAGGTACTTACAGTAGTCATCGCCGGTTATCAGGACGGCGGTATCGCGCGAACAATAGATCGCGATCTCGCTTACTCCTGCCCTACACTCGCACGAGCGTCCTCTCTTCTAAGCTTTGCGGTCGACGGGATTCCTGTCAGCACCAACCGTACGTCTTCGATTATCACTGGCGATCCCTGGGCTCGTGTAACCGCCACTGCGTACTCGCTTACTCCTTCGAAGTCTCTCGTGACGTAAAAGAAGGTGTTACTGTCGAACTATGTTAGCGTCCGTACTCGTCCCTGCTCGCTCGCCAACTGACTCATTACGCGCTCTCTTTCTCTCTCCCCTTCGCGATCGCGGTCTCTCCGCGACATCCGCGCTAAGGACTATCGATAGTATAGATCGTAGGACTCGATTCTTACCTTGTTCGCTGACATTTCAACTGCGCTACAAATTACAAATTATTATAATGCATGGTAAAGTATAATTATGATTAATAAACAAACTGGCTGCAGGGAGAGAGAGACATAACGAGAATGCGACTCGTTATAGTAGTCAAAAATTGAGTGAAAAATCGTGAAAATTGAGGAAGTATTGGTATATTTCATTTGGGCTTTTCCATTTTGTTTTCGAAAAAATTTGAACATAGTTTTCCTTCAACCATAATATACGTATGAACTATAAAAATGTCATATTTATAATATACTATTAGAATATCGAGTAAGATGTAACTCTAATGACATTAAATGTTGACTGTACTATAAAGAAAATATGAATAAACGGAGCATTAGTACGTGAGAAAATTATATTCTTTATTTTATATTTATGTATATTACATCTCATACGCACGGTAGATGTGCGAATAATAAATATCACATCAAAACAAACCGGCACCATAGCTTACCTTTACTTTCGAGTATAGCTTCTACTCAATGAGATATGACAAAATTAATTTTGTGACGAACTTCCTTGCTAAATTCCGCGCTTCAGCTCTCTGCAGTGCTGACGTATCTTTTTTTGACGATGTTTCAACGGTTATATAGTCATATGAGAGTCTTACAAGGCAAGTGTTAACATTATGGGTCACGGATTTTGATGAAACTTTGCACACACCTTTTTTAGTCGAAAATATTGGACACGTGTCTGTCAGTTTTTCTGAATAGGCTTTTCTTTACCAATTATCCATATATATTCATTTTTCTCTCTTTGGCCGAGGTAGCGGATACTATGTTATTTTTAAGGACTACAAAAAGTTATTTCTAAATGTGTGATATATATTTTCGATGTATTTTTTTACGTAGAATACAATGGCGCTATTAGATTTATCATAAAATTTACACTGTCAAGCGCTAAAAGCCAAAAACTGAATTTCTTAATGGTTTTTAATGGTTTTTTTTTATAGTTTTTTGCTTCTAGCGCTTGACAGAATAGGTTTAATGATAAATGTAATAGTACCATCGTATTAGACATAAAAAAATACATCGACAACATGTATCATACTTTTGGAAATAACTTTTTCTAGACCTTAAAATAATACTCGACGTCCCTTGTCCGTTATCGACGAACATCGGAAACATTGATTTTACGCCAATCTCTCACAACTCAAAATTTTGTTCAAAACTTGTGTATTCAATGTTCGTCTCTATATAACTTAAGTAAGAATAGGAAAAAAGTATGGAAGCTTTAGCGATGAAAAGAATTTTCAAAACCGTTAAAATTATCATTAAAATACGTTGTTCACGCTTCACAATGTAAATTATTCCAATTCATTAAAAATAAGGGTTTCTTCACGTTAGATAAACTAAGAAATAAAACACTGTTTCAATTCAGTTATTTACCATTTATGTATATTTCTATTCTGAAAATGGATTATGTACAATATTTGCAGTAGTTTCTACTATCAAAATTAGTAGTTGATCGTCAGACCAACTACAATCAGAATCTCAGAAAATCGATTGGTAAAATTGATCGCTCAGCTGTTTAGGTTAGGTATCTTAAATCAAACGTTATTAAGAGAATTATAATTTTGATATTAACAATTATCTATATATAGGACCACCAAAATTTCAGACGTGATAATCTAATAACAGAAGATTGGAAATTTTTTTTATTGATAGATATTAAAATTAAGCAAACTTGTAACAACCTTTTTGTAAATAGATGGTGTTTAACCAGTACAGAAATTAGCATATAGAATGAATTACAAAATTGATTTATGTATTGTGGTTGTATCCAAGTTCTAAAAATTTTTCACAATCGTTAGGTTGATATTTAATGTAATAACAATCAAAACAAAGCGGTTTTCTACACCATGAGCATTTGACGAAAATTGACATCATACATTTACATTTACCTTTACCTTGTTCAAATGGGAAACAAACTTATCTAACATTCATAAAAACGTCAAGATCATCCAAAATTCTAGAAGCGTACCAGACATATGTTATCATTTCTTTAAATATTGGAGCTGATAATTGATTGTGTACAAGTGTTTGTATTTTTACAACATCATATCTTGACGTTAATTGATCTTCTCTTTATTTAAGGTATGTTCAATTGTAAATTTCTTTAATTAAAATTTTGCTTGTCTATGAAAATAAACAACCAGAGGTTGAGCATAAGCTGTGCAGCCGGGAGGAATAACTTTAACTGTACAACTTTGATTACCGTGCTCGTCAACAAATTTTTCATAGAAATTTTTATTTTTTCGTCCACACCAGCTATCCAAAAGAAGTAAAAATGGATTATACTCTACATGTGGCAACATAATATTAAGAGTATATGAATGAAACAAGGCCGATGACAATTTCCCAGATTTCGAGCAAGTTATAAAAATGTTTGGAAATTCTTTTGACATTGCCACTATATCTTTCACAATTTTTGGACTAAACACACCATTGACCTCTTGCAAACATATGAAAACTTTTGGTAGAAGTTTACCTGCAGCACTAATTGTATATTGAACTATATAGCTATGGGTCACTTTATTGTAATCACCAAGGTATGCTTCTATAGTTTTCGTACCAGCGATTTCCAACGTCCTATTTACATTTGGTCTGTATTCGCAATCCATTTGATCTGTGCGAAAACATAGCTGTTATCCATACTTTTTATTGTATTGTAACACTCATCTTGAAATTTATCAGCTATTGGAAGGATTTCTGTAATTGACATCTTTTCTGTAGGTTTTACATATCTCGTGACTTTGCTTTGCTTTATATGGTAATGTTTTTTAAATCTGTTTACCCACGATAAAGAAGCACTCAATTGGCAGTCTTTTTGATTAAATTGCATAGCACCTTGCAATGCCCATTCTTGTAAGTTCCGAGTACTCACAGGAAGTTTTTCTTTCTCTGGCATCTAAAAATCTATCATATGTCCATTTGTTTATGAATTCCTGCTTATCAAATTGAGTACCTCCTTTTTGAATATCTTTTTCCCATCTCTTTAGTACGTCCAATCTAGTCAAAAAATGAGATCCTCTTTGTTGCAGAGTGGTGAACGACCAACCAGGCTGTTCTTTAGCTAAATTTACACATTTCATTTTAATTTCCAATGGAACAGCTGAATAATCTTTTTTTATTTTTTTGGTTTCAGGTTGATAATCACTCCCTTGACTGTTAAGAAAGTTATCTAGAAATGTACAAAAGCTAATGTATAAGTTTATCCAAAAATTGTTTAGTGTATGAGTAATTATTTGGTAGGTTTTACAAATGATATCAATTGTTATGAAGACTTGATTTTTGTAATGCAAACCCACCTTCTTCTTGACTTTCTAAATTTTCTAATATATAAAATTCTTCTGGTGAGCATTGATTGGTATTGATTAAATTTACATATTCAGCATCTGTATATAGTTTGTTAATTTCATCTAATATCAATTCATCTTTTAAAGTCATTGTTTCAAAATAGTCGCATAGAACTACTGCTATATCATTACCAATTTTGCAAGCTTGCTCTGATGGGGCTTGTGAGAACTCTTCATTAAAATTTATATTTTAAAATTTCCTGGCAAACTTGTAAACACTGATTTAAAAGTTTTTAGTTTGATTCAATATTTTTATATTGATTAGTCATTTTCACGAACAATTATAGTTAATTGTAATCGTTTTATGGAATCCTGATGGAATACTAAAATAGAAACAAATAAAAATTAAATAAATCTATCAACTTTTTAATATTAGATATATAAGAACTGTAACGGGGTAGACACCGTTTAATTATTTTTATTCGCGCGATTTTATTGAAAGGGCGAATGTAATCATTTATGCTCAAAACGCAATCCGGAGAGCATGGGGAGACAGGCGTCAGTCAACCAGTAAATCTAATTAACCTGCAAGAAAGTGAGTGGAAGCGATATGAAATAATACAGTCGAGAGTATTCGTTAATGACTCGAACAGAACCTTTTATTATCTATTATATGCTACATCAGATCGGTTCGCGTGTTTGTTTACTTCGGCGCTCGCACGACGACAACATACAGTGTCGGATCGCTCGCTGCTCTTTGTTAGAAGAGCTAGTACGTGAACGCTTGAGATGTCGGAGAATTAATAGTTATTCGGGCTATTGTACCGCGACCGCGAATATAAGCTGGCCAGCTTACCTTAATATCACAGGCGTATCAAGCGGGCGATGGAGAGTCGCACTGCGCGGAAACTGTTTGTTTTTATTTCGCGGATCGCGAACTCGCGTGCGCGCGGTTTCGCCCTCGATGGCGAAACCTTACACATACTCCGTTGGCCTCGTGGAGGGCGACGCTTCTCTCTCGCCGCAGGTCTCTCTCCTTTTTTTGGCAGCTATCCGGCACTTTGGCAACAGCGAATACTGGTGGCACTCTCTGGGCGTTCCTCTCCTATTTCTTTCAGCGTAACTGCACGGGGATTGGTACGAGCGTAGCAGACTAGCGGGCGATCGTGATGGCGATCATAGCTTCACTGTATGACTCGATCTCTAACTCACGTATCAGTAATCGGCGTCGTAGTTGCGGGTAAGCGTGACGATGACCAGTGCTTCACTGGTTCGATTTCAATCGCGCGCGTTCCATCTGCTCGCGCGCCGAATTCCCTCGTAACGTTTTTCGTCTGCCCGGTAGGTGCTGCCCTCGCAGGTAGCAATTAGGTTATATTATCAGCGCTAATTTAACGTTTACCGTCACAGAACAATTTGTAATACATAATGTAATTTGTTTGAGTCAAAAATCTTTGAAAAACCTTTCACAAAGCGCAAAATAATCTTCGAGTATCACTTTTCCGTTACTATTAGTTACATATTGAATTTATTATAGAAAATCATACCAAATTTACTTTTGATAACTTTTAGTTTTTTCTAATATATAATTAACGGAATAATAATAATTAATTATCACTCACAATTGGTATCAAAGAAATTCAAACATTCAAAATAATACCAAATACGGTTGGTTTCACCTGTATTGGCGATTCAACGACAACCGGTCTGGTGGTCAAGAAAGGAATCTGACATGAACCCGACGGTTCGATATTCAACATAAGAAAAGGTACAAATTAATTGAAAAAAAAACAGAATACGTGGAATATGTTTGAAAGAATTGGAAGAAAAATGTATTTGTTGTCTTTTAAAATTTAAAAGTTATTGAGAAGTTTTTTGGTTTTGTGTCATATTTTAATTTGTAAAAAGAGTAGTGTAGAATTCAGTGCGGGTTTCGTTCGTGAAAGTGAGAGATGGGACTACAAAATACAATCTAAGTGTGCTTTTAGATATTTTGACTTGCTCAACATAAATCTTGAGAGGAGCTTGTCAACAAAATGGACAGGTAACTAGTTATCAACAATTTAATGGTTTAAGTAACCATAAAAGCTTATTTATACTTTAAGATTTTGGAAACAGCAACAGATTTAAAAAATATTAAATAGAACGTGAGACATGGTGATTTTAATTCAATTGTTGCGTTGGCCACTCAAGCCGTTCATCAAACACATTTTCCGATGCTTGATATATCAGCATATCTCGCGTTTTATTCAATGTCTTTCAAATCTGAAAAAACCAATTTTTAGAATAAAAATATACATAAATGGTAAATAATTGAATTGAAACAGTGTTTTATTTCTTAGTTTATCTAACGTGAAGAAACCCTTATTTTTAATGAATTGGAATAATTTACATTGTGAAGCGTGAACAACGTATTTTAATGATAATTTTAACGGTTTTGAAAATTCTTTTCATCGCTAAAGCTTCCATACTTTTTTCCTATTCTTACTTAAGTTATATAGAGACGAACATTGAAAACACAAGTTTTGAACAAAATTTTGAGTTGTGAGAGATTGGCGTAAAATCAATGTTTCCGATGTTCGTCGATAACGGACAAGGGATGTCGAGTATTATTTTAAGGTCTAGAAAAAGTTATTTCCAAAAGTATGATACATGTTGTCGATGTATTTTTTTATGTCGAATACGATGGTACTATTACATTTATCATTAAACCTATTCTGTCAAGCGCTAGAAGCAAAAAACTATAAAAAAAACCATTAAAAACCATTAAGAAATTCAGTTTTTGGCTTTTAGCGCTTGACAGTGTAAGTTTTATGATAAATCTAATAGCGCCATTGTATTCTACGTAAAAAAATACATCGAAAATATATATCACACATTTAGAAATAACTTTTTGTAGTCCTTAAAAATAACATAGTATCCGCTACCTCGGCCAAAGAGAGAAAAATGAATATATATGGATAATTGGTAAAGAAAAGCCTATTCAGAGAAACTGACAGACACGTGTCCAATATTTTCGACTAAAAAAGGTGTGTGCAAAGTTTCATCAAAATCCGTGACCCAAAATGTTGGCACTCTCCTTGTTAGTTTCTGAATTATTTGTAAAGTAAGTTTCTGAATGCCAAGGTTAAGTACACAAACATTTATAGAATCTACTATTTACACTCTCCTTGCAAAAACTTACGTTTCTTTAGGGCGTCTGCTCCGTACAATACTATGTAGGATCTCATTGGCATTTTGTGTCAGGTATCGAGTACTTATCAGTAATGATTCATTAGTCAGGTGAAAATAAAGAGGAATCATTTGTTCGAAATCAAGTTCATTTTTAAATATATTTATATTAGAAGCGTGAGTCCCAGGATCAATTCTTTTTGCTAATGCTGATTAATAAGAACACCACGATGACTCTTCTTTTAGACAAGATGAATACTGAGGCTTTCCGTCAGTAGAAGCACCATCGTAGATAGATGAATGTATGGCTTCTCTTATATTCTGTAAATAACACATAAGTTGACAAGTTTACATGTAAGAACATTTAAAATGTAAAAAAAATATGTTAATGCTCAAGTATATCGGAAAAGTTGTTCTTATCTATCTTTATATTACCTTCATATAAATTACTTTTTGTAATATATGATAGTTTTTTTATTGTTGTGTTTTTTAGTGACCCATAACGCTTGCCTTCTAAAGTAGTTTTTCTACTTCTTTCTTCTTTTACAATATTTATTATGCTTACAAAAATCATCATTCACTTTTTATGCTACCCTGCAAGAAAGTGAATGATAAATATACCTTATCCATATTGTGTGATATTACGTAGAAAACAGAATTAATATGAAATGCATACTTACACAATATAAATATAAGGTATTTTATATAGTAATACGGATACATAACTTTTTGCGACATGATTTATACATTCTTCTTTGCTTAATTCATAATCTGTTCCATCTATATTTAATAAAGCGGAGTGCGTAATAGTATATTACGATACAAGTGTGGGAAAGTAGATTCTTGTCTCGTATGACGTTTACGCCCGAGCGAAGCTAGGGTGGAATGGTACACGAAACGAGAAACTCTTTCCTGAACATGTGCCGTACCGTATTTTTTTATACGACGTGTAGAAAGTGCGATTTTCAACGCACGTTTTCTGCCGAGCGTACGGGAAAGACGTATTTTGCGCACCGAATGTCGAAAAAGTCTTTGAATCTCCATCTAAGATCATTTTGATGTATTAAGATTTAAAACTTTCGGATCGTTTCGAAATATTTTCAGCAATCGTAAGTTCCATCGCATTAGAGGATCCCGAATCATGTATGGAATATTGATCGGCATGTCCTTCCGACCAGAAATGAAATTCCGACGAATTTTTACCTAACTAAGCTACTGTAATTACGCATGTTTGACAAAACTTTGATAAAATATCAAAATCAACTATGAATCCCGTAATCAAATCAGTAACGCCCAACTTTTGATTGAAAGCCTCTAGCCCATGAACCGGTGTAAGTTACACCTTAATTTATTTTATCTTCTGAATCTTATTTCATTAGATTATCATTACCAAAACTATTATTACTATGTTTATTATCAGAATCCAATAATGGATTCTTATCAGACTTTTTAGAAACTAATTGATAATCAGAATCCATTTCCGAATTGTCATCAATGAATGGTTCATTATCATCCGAATAAAAATTTGAATTTTTATTCAGATTATGACGCTGCAACAGAGGAACGAACGAAAACGACAGAACAATGGCAGACAAGATGGACGACAGACGTTCAAGGACGATGGACCCACAGACTGATACCATACGTTAGTCCGTGGAAAGACAGAAAACACGGGGAGGTGGATTTCTATCTCACCTAGTTTCTGTCCGGACACGGATACTTCCGAAAGTATCTGCACAGAATGGGTAAGGCAACTTCCCTAGACTATGTGTACTGTAGGGGGTCTTGGGACGATGCGGAGCACACGTTTTTCATGTGCGACCTTTGGGCCGAGCAAAGATTGAGACTAGAAACAGAATTAGGGTCGATTACGCCAGAAAACGTGATGAACATAATGTTGACAACAGCCGACGCCTGGTGTAAGATCGCGCTGTACGCTACGAATGTGTTGCGAAACAAAAAGACGGATGGATGCTTGGAAAATTGAATGAATGAGAAAACTTCAGAGCCTATTTGGGAATGAATAAGTATTAAAGAGATGAATGTGTGCTCGGACACACAATAACATCCGCCCAGTCTGAAGTAATGTGATAAACAGTTGCGGGCTGGTTGCGGTGCGAACAAGGAGAGATATGTTTGGTGGGTATTGGTGGCCTAAGCTATATATATATATATATATATATATATATATAAGAGCAATGAGGTATGAAAACAAAATAAGAGAAGAAAGAGATGGCTCAATAAAAAAAGAAGCATGGAGAGAACTAAAGAAAAGGGAAAGAAATGAAAAAGATTAAAAGGGTAAGAAGGCGGAGAGAGAGGAAAGGCTAGAAAAAAGTAAAATATATAGAGAGAGGAAAGAAGGAGATGAAATGAGGAAAGAGCTTTGGGAAGAAATAAGAGATGAGCTAAAGAAAAAAGAAGAAAAAGAACTAGTAGAAAAACTAGAAAAATCAAGATACATAAACGAGTGGAAAGAACTGAAAGAAGAAATGAAAAGGTATAGGTTAAAGGAAATTCAAGGAGAGGGAAGAATAAAAGGCCTACAAATAAGGGAAAGGTTTAGGTTAGGTAATGAAACGAGAGGAAGCAGGTATTGGGAAAAAGAAGAAAATAAGAGATGTAGAATGTGTATGAAAGAGGAAGAAAATTGGAAACACATAGTAGAAAAATGTGATAAAAGCAGAAAGGAAGGGGAAGAATGGGAAAAAATAATAATAGGAAGCAAAGAAAAGATAGCGTGGATGATGGAGTAAAAATGGAAAAGAAGAAGAAACGAAGAGAAGAAAGAAAAAGAAAAACAAGAAGACGAAACTGCAAGACCCTAAGGAGAGACGGAAACAGAAGACAGAGAAGCAAGACTCGCAGACACATCTACATACACACACATACACACAAAACACGCACACACGCGCAAACATAAACGTACACATGCACACACACACACAAAACACAAGTACTAGCAACTACACAAGCGAGAGGAAGCAGGTATTGGAGGATGGAGCAAAATGGAAAAGAAGAAGAATCGAAGAAGAGAAAGAAAAAGATAAATTAGAAGACAAATTATAAGATACTAAGGAAAAATAAGTGAGGTTGAGGAAAGGAAAGGCAGAGGGAGCAATAAGAAATAAGAAAAAGGTATCAAAGCCCTAATGATTAGCAAGAATGAGAGCAAAAGCAAAGGAAAGGCAAAGGTGAAAAGGCAAAAGAAAGTAACAAAGGAAAAAGTTGAAAAGAAAATATGCAAGAAAGAGAAAAACAGAAGAGTGGAAAGGGCAGATCTTGGAGAGAGAGAGAGGAAGAGAAGATTATTCAACAGACAAATGAGAAGAAAAGAGGAACAAACAGGCGCAGAAGACAGAGACACAAGAGTTGCAGACACACCTACATACATACACACATACGCAAAACATACACACACATACATACATACACAAGGCGCCAGCCTATCCAAAGCGCTCCCCTGCCTTTGCGGGAGAGCAAAGGTCAGTGGGTTGAGCCCAGACTCCCTCACCCGATGCAGAGGAACGTAGATGTCGAGGTAGAGTCTGTCCAGAGGATGACCGGACGATACCGATAGAAGAAGACGACCGGACGATGCCGTTAGAAGAAGACGTGTAAATCGATGTCGTAAGAAGAAGACGAGGCTAACATAGCCGAAGACGATGAAGATCGAAGAAAACGACACAGCCGAAAGGTAATGAAGAAGACAAGGCTAATATAGCAGAAGCCCCCCCGCGAAGTAATGCCTAGCGGCGGTTCCCGCAGGGGATACAGGCAGGACATAGAGAGATGGGAGTTTAGTGGGTATACCATGCTTAGGGATTCCCACACAGGACGAGCCGGAAGGCCGTTACGTGCATAAAGCATTCTCCAACTCTCTTCAAAAAAAAAAAAAAAAAAAAACACATACATACATACACACACAAAACACATACATCATCAACTACACAAACACAAACTGGACACGAGACACAAATAGTAATGTAAGAAATAAAAAAAAACCAAATGTAACATATGTTGTAAATAAAAATATATAAATATGTATATACGAGGGTGGGTCAATAAGTCTTTACAAAATCCAAGAGGTGGCGCTCGTCACGCTTAAATTATGATGTTTTTGGCAAGCAATACTACTATCTAGATATTGTACAAAGTTTTAGCTCGATTCATGAAATCGTTTTTTTGTGAGCGTTGGTTGAACAAAAAGTTATTGGTTTATTTGACAAAAGGAAAAAATAGAGTTTCGAGCGGTGATATGACATTTTCATTTGAAAGGCCTTACACCAAAAGAAATTACTGTTGAGTTGAACACCGTTCATGGCAAGTCTGCCGCTGTGTTTAAGACTGTTTATAACTGGGTAAATGAATTTAAACGCGGCTGTACAACAACAAAAGATGAACCTCATTCAGGACGCCCTGTAGAAGTGAGTGCGCCCGAAATGATCAACAAAATCCACGATATGGTATTGAGTGATTGAAGATTAAAATTGCGAGAAGTAGTGAAGGCCACAGGAGTACCAAAGGGTAGAATCATTTCAATTTTGCATGATAAATTGGGGATGAAAAAAATATCAGCAAGATGGGTGCCGCGTTTGCTCACTGTTGAAAACAAATGAACCCGCGTGCTCACCTCTGACGCTCTTTTGGCACGCATACGTCGTAATTCGTAAGACTTTTGGCGACGACTCGTAACTGTAGACGAAACATGGGTACACCACTACACTCCTAAAACCAAAGAACAGTCCAATCAATCGAATACCGCAGGAGAACTAGTCCTAAAGAAGGCAAAGACAGTAAAGTCAGCTGGCGAGATTATGGCCACGATTTTCTGGGATGCGTATGGAATCATCTAGATCGACTACTTAGAAACGGGCCAGACGATCACTGGACAATATTATGCGTCATTATTAGGTTAGCTAAAAGAAAAAATCAGAGAAAAACGTCCTCACTTGAACAAAAAAAAATGCGTCTTTCTTTAAGACAATGCTCGAGTTCACACGTGTGCAGTTTCGATGGCAAAAATTAACGATTAAAGTTCGAATTAATTGACCATCCATAATATTAGCCTGATTTGGCTCCCAGTGACTTTTTCTTATTTCCTAACCTCAAAAAATGGCTTGCCGGACAATGATTCACGTCGAATGAAGAAGTCATCGCCGAAAAAAATGCCTATTCTGAGGGTTTTCAGAAATCATATTTTTCTGATGGCTTAAAAAAACTGGAAGGCCGTTTAATAAAATGTATCGTCCTTCAAGGAGATTATGTTGAAAATAAAAAAAAATTACATACGCAAAATTTTTTTTCTTTCTTTTTGTTAAGACTTATTGACCCCCAATCGGATATATATATATATATATATATATACTGAGTCCCACACTTGGCGGGTTCCCGTCAGTTGTCCGTAAATGGATTCAGACTCTCCTCTAAAAAAAAAAAAATACTGCATATCAATTGAAAGTCAAATTATCGGATGATTTATTAGTCTCGAATCAATTCCCTATATTTATATTTTTTGTTACTAACCAATTGCTTCGAGAATTTTCAATTCATTGTAAAAATTTATAATTGAAAAATTCAATTAGCTGCACTCATGCCAAAAATTTTGAAAAGAATGAAAAATGAGGTTGAAAATCAAATTTCAAAAAAATTAATTGTTTTTCAGTAACTAATACACTAATATTGATATTATAAGCTGTCAGAATTATATTCTATACTATATTCTGGTTATTATATTTTAAAATACTAAGATAATGTAATGATAGTTGGTAATTACACCGAACTATTAGTAATGTTATGTCAATCAGCAGATAAAATCGTGAAATAATTTGTCATAAAATGACACCAGGAAAAATACAAAATAAATTTTATAGCTGTAAGTAGACACATAGTAGCGACAAAACAGCGGTAGCGCGCGACTATTTATCAAGAGTCGCGGGAGCGACCTGCGGCATAAATGCCGGAGGCACGGACTAATGCGACACTATACACAATAGCTGTGCCATGGATGATATATTAATACGTTTTTTTAAACTTATTCCGCGTTTTATTATGCTTTTTAATCTACAAATCTATTCATTAGTAATAAAATATGTCACAAAAGTACAATTTTCACTATTATATTGACATTTGTTCACTTTTTTATCTTTTTTATTTCCGAGGTGGTCTAATTTTATTTTCTTCTCCAACTGTAAAAAACCATATCATTCGGTTCTTTCAATTAATATTAAACTACGTGAAGACACTAATTGGTTTCATGTTTGTCATTCAAAAATCGTTAAAAAAGCGTGGCCGAAAGGGTCAAAAGATGTTTATATAATATTTTTAGAACAAACTGATGCCTCTCAAAAATGATATTAATCTATAATAGATGTATAAAGAGAAATTATTATTCATTTAAAAGTGTTAAAATTTGAAAATAACAAAGCTACTTATGTAATTTAACAACTATTCCATTTAAATTTATTGTATATGGTGACTTATTGATTTCTTTTTATTCGTATTTTATTATTATTTTGGCTTACATTGAAACAAGTGGAATCTGAAAAAAAAACTTTTGACAAAGTAAAAAGTTGCATGAAAGCTTTTGTACTATAATAAAAAAAATTATAATTATATTATATTTTTTAGTTTTTTTCTATTATTACTAGTCTTTCAAATACACTATTTTTTTATAAATCTTATTTCAATTCCACCATAAAAAGTCTTACAAAATCAAATGTTACGTAAATAGTTACTTTATTACTTATTATACTACGCTTATCAAATCTCTATTTGAATCATCGCTAATTCTTACTTATCTCACTATGTATCGCAATACCGTTTTATTTATTTTTTTTAATTTAAAAAAAAACTTTTGAAAGTAGTGAAATCAACTTTATACCTAAATAAATAATTAGATACGCTTTTATAGTACAATATATAACTCTTTGTTAATTGGTAAACCATGCATGTTAAGTCATTATTAATGTAACAGTATCAAGTATTTTTCAGTTGAGTACAGAGAATCGTCTGAATATTTTAATAATTATTACGAATAAAAATTGATTATTACCTTATTAGAGAAAAGTAGTTATTTATTAAATAATGTATGTATATGTAGACAATGAGGAAATATCTAGGAGTGTTCTTACTTTACCTCCAGGCGATAGGCCCGGTAAGAATAAGAGTTATAAAAAATGAATATAAATTATTGAAAATTTAAACGTATAAATAATACCAGGCTGTAATGTAAGCCTTTTATAAAACAAATTACCATCTGTGCCGTTATAAAATTGATTTCACTACTTTCAAAAGTTTAGATTCAAAATTAAAAATAAATAAATAAAACATAGTGAGATAAGTAAGAATTAGCGATGATTCAAATAGAGATTTGATAAGAGTAGTATAGGAAGTAATGAAGTAACTATTTATGCAACATTTGAATTTGTAAGACTTTTTATAGTGGTATTTAAATAAGATTTAATAAAAATAGTGTATTTGAAAGAGTAGTAATAATAGAAAAAAATAAAAAAATATAATATCATTATAATTTTTGTTATAATACAAAAGCTTTCATACAACTTTTTGCTTTGCCAAAAGTTTACAGTAAAATTGTGATTCTAGGCTCCGCCGAAAAACATTTATTATTTTTTTCACCTTCGTACATTCTATATATATATACGAGGTCTGTCCGGAAAGTATCGGGCCTACGTTTATATCTTCGCGCCATAGTGTTGGAGCGACTTCTACCGGACAGAAACGTCAACAGTAAAGCCTCATAAATCTATTGGTTACTTACTGACACCTGCCGGACGTAAAGTTCATGCGCAGCGTGTCTTTGTTTACAGTGCCTTTTTCGCGTTCGTCGAATTTCGATATTGTCAAAAATGACTGAAAAACAAGATCAACGAATTTGCATCAAATTTTGCTTTCAACTCAGAAAAACGAGTTCGGAAACTATTGAAATGATGCAAAAGGCCTTCGGAAGCGAGTGTATGAGCAAAACACGAATAAAAGAGTGGTATAAACGGTTCAAGGATGGTCGCACTTCTGTCGATAGTGATTCTCGTTCCGGCCGACCTTCGACAACAAAAACCGCAGATAATATTGAGCGGGTGTGACTTGCAATCGAACAAAATCGTCGCATCTTTGTGCGGAAACTAGAAAAAGACCTTGGTATACCAAAAACTATCATTTTAGAAATTTTAACCGAAAATTTAGGAATGAAACGCGTGTGTGCGAAATTCATCCCAAAATTGCTCACAGCAGAGCAGAAGAACATTCAATAAAAATAACAATCTTCACAGTGAAAGCATTCTGAATCGCCAAGACCAAAAAAAGCACGTCAAAGTCGGAGCAATGTTGATTGTTTTTTTCGATTATGAAGGTGTTGACATCCCGAATATGCACCAACAGGTCAGACAATCAATAAAGAATACTACGTTCAAATTTTGAAACGTTTGCGTGATGCAGTAAGAAGAAAACGGCCGCACTTTCGTTTGAGAGCTCGTACTGAGCGCACGTATAGTACATCGAGGCGCTCTTCGAAATCAAATTGAATTCAGAAAGGAAACACAAAATAAATTTATAAATCATTCAAAACTAAAAGCAACCATCATGGCTGAAAATAGTGAAAAGGACCAACAAGATATTAAATGGAATACAGTAAAAAATAAAAGAACCAGAGACAGTCCGGAGGAAAACAAAATAAACAAGAAGAGGCAAACTAGCATCAAAGATTATTGGCTGGGAAACCCGAATAACAAAACTGTTGAAATAAGTAACAGATTTAAAATGCTGGAAATCAACGACAAGAGCAACAAAAACAATGAGCCAGAAACACCGACAGCCGTCAAACCGCCAAAATCACCGCCCATATTCGTAAGTGGAGTCTTAAATATTAGTCCGTTAAATGACCTTCTTAACAATGTCGCGGAAAATCAATACACACTAAAAGTTCTGAATAATAACGAAATTAAAATTCAGATCAACAATCCTGAGCTATTCACTAACACCCCGCGTAAAAATAGTAACCATTGCCAATATATTGCGCATAAATTGGCAATACATATTACAAATATATTGGAATCATTTTGGAACCATATTGGTAATTGTTGTTATAAACCTATTGGCAATTGTGCGCTCGAGGTATATTAACAATATTTTGCCAATAGTTGCAAAATGACCCGATTTTCGCAACTATTGGTAACATATTGCCAATAGTTGCAGTTTTAAATAGATTTGCAATATTTCTATAGTATATTGCAAATATATCCAAATAATAATAGGCAATTTTTTTATTTATTATTTTATTGAGAGCCAATTTCAATTATATGAGAGATATATAAAACAACGATTGGAATTTAATACATTTTTTACGAATGACAAAACTCCCTATGATAAATCTATTAAAAAAATATTTTTACATGATTATAATTTAGGATGGCGTAATGACCCGATCATATAATTCGCGACTGTAGTGAACGCTGCGGGAGTAAGTCCATCTGGGCACTTTTTGTTAACATAGTCTGGAATAGACGAAAGTGTCATTAGTTATATGCAATCAACCAATATATTAGTACAAATTTTAGTATAATAAATGTTTTACTCACATTCAATACATGCAACAATATTATAAATCCTCCGGAATCGGTTTATTCTTTGTTGATCTTCCCCTAGCGCACATATTTTTTAAATTTTTGTTGCCAACAAGAATTCTCAACAGACGCCGTGCCATTTCTTTCGGTTTGTTTTTCCATCTATATAGACAAGTCAACTCTGATTTGTCTATCCAGATGTTCTCAAAGTCTTCGCAAATTTGTACTTTTCCTCTTCTATATCTTCGGCATTCTTTCAGTCGATCTTCCTCCTCTAGCTCCTGGTCAAGCTCTTGATCTTGTTGTCGGTCCAGCTCCCTGGCTCGTTCTCGTTCTAGCTCTCGCTCCTGGTCCAGCTCTTGACCTCGTTGACGGTCCAGCTCTCTGTCTCGATTCCATTCTCGCTCTCTCTCTCGTTTTAGCTCTCGCTCTCTCTCTCTCTCGCTCTAGCTCTAGCTCTTGCTCTCGCTCTCTCTCTAGCTCTAGCTCTCGATTCCATTCTCGGACTAGCTCTAGCTCTAGCTCTCGCTCTCTCTGTCGCTTTCGCTCTCGTTTTTGGTCAATCTCTCTCTCTAGTTCTTTATCAATCTCTCGCTCGTTGGCCAGCTCTGAATTACTTTGTCTATCCTTTTCCAAATCGAACTGACTTACGTTATCATCACTGAAATAACAAAAATCAACGTCTTGGTCTTTATCTCGCTCTTTTGCTTGCACCTGGTCTAGCCGTTGATCTCGCTCTCTCTCCTGGTCAAGCTTTTGCTTTCGCTCTCTTTGTCGTTCTTTTTTCATAGAAGCCTGTGAACCCTTATAAGCAACAATTTAATGAAAACAAGCATAATTATAGCTGTATATTGGTGATAATATCTTACTTTTTTAGTGACACTTGGTAAATCCCATTCATAGTTACTATCGCGATGCTTTTCTTTTTTGCGTTTTGGACGATCAGATACGTTGTTGTTTGTTTTTTTTGTCTGATCAGATGGTATCTTAAAAATACAAAAAAAAAAATTAAAAATAAAAAAAAGATCATGCGTTCAATAAATCGCATTTTACCTCGTTAATTTCGCTCGACGCGGTGAATGGAGTATCCAATTCTTCTTCGGAGCTTTCATCGAAAATGGTCTTCGTTTTTAATAATCGATTATTAATCTTATTCTTTTTCAACTCTTGCTTCTTTTTTTCAAATTTTTCTTTTTCTTTCAAGAAATTTTTCTCCGAAACAGCTAGCTGTTTATCGCAATTTTTACCTTTCGTCAGCACTTCTCCGTCAGTGGTTACCGGCAACATATGCAAATATGTTTCGTCGGCTAAATTAGAATGGAATTTTCAATACATTTTCTGCAATAAAAAATGTTTTAATTTAAATTACTAAAATATGTACCGCTTTTTCTGACGATTTTAGCTGCATATGAAATCCCGTTATCATATCGCACCATAGTATTCTCGCCCTCTTCTTTTTCTGGCAACAATTGTTCGGTGCTAACTACACTTGTAGTATTATAATCCGTCCATAACACTAATGCGTACACTACCATAGTTAATGAAGGTTATATAAATAGTCTATTGATTACATATCCTTCTTTCAACTAATATGATTTGACGTTAGCTAATTTCGATAATAATTGAAATCAGATCTTTCAGCGTCAATAGAAGTTAGAACGATAAGATCGAATTTTACATATTGTGGTTAGTTCGCTATTTACAAATAATAGTATTCAATATTCTATTCGTAAAAATAAAGAAAAGTTTACCAAGTGATTTAAAAAAATACTCTCAGATAATGCAATATCGTTTAGAGAAGTTTATAAAAAGTGATTACAATGAGGGAACTCTAGAAGGTGAACGAACATTGTCGTGTAATGTAAGTAGATAATTTATTTATTCAAACAAAGGTATTTAAAAAAAAAAATATGTTATTATTAAGGTAAACCGTAATTGTGATTCTGAACACGAAAATTGTTTTGTTGGAAATGTAAATGGCTGCTATTCTGAAATGGAAATTGATGAGGATGAAACGATAAAAACAGATACCAAATTTAATTACGGTAAAGTACACTTTTATATGCATATTTCTATGCCGTTTTTAAATTAAAACGTTTCAAAGCTAATATTCAGAAGTTACAATTTTTCAATAGAAAATTACGAAAGTGACGATAATCAAGATAATGAATTTAGTGACGATGAAAGCAATAGTACAAAAAGTGACGAAGAGCATAAGCAGGAACCTAACCAACAAGCTTGTCATCAAGATAAGTTATTCCCTGGATCATCGATCACTCTAATTGCGGTCGTTATTTGTTTAGCCTCTATTAAATTGCGACATCACTTGAGTAAGGTTTGCGTTTTAGATATATTAAAATTAGTTGCACTATGTTGTATTAAACCACACAATTGCCCGAGTTCCTACTACCAATTCGAAAAATATTTTAGAGAAGGTTTCACTGAATTTAAAAAGCATCATTATTGCGTAAAATGTCAAGCACCGCTAATTAACACTGATGATAATGATGTAGATAATGACGAATCGATAGAATTTGACGAAGCTCTGAATGCGAATCAATATTGCACATGTAATGACGGTGTATCTGACAATTATTTCATAGAAATTCCAATTATTTCACAACTACAAAATTTGTACGAACGCGACAATTTCTATAATAGCCTAAATAAATCTAACCGTTCGGTACCAAATGGCCAATATAAAGACGTTTATGACGGAAAATATATATAAAGAGCTGAGCCAGGATAATCAAATTCTGTCAAACAAAAATAATTTATCTTTTCAGTGGTATACGGACGGTATAAAAATTTTTAAATCTTCAAAATTCAGTATTTGGGGTTTTGTTTTAATAATATTGGAATTGCCTTATTATTTACGTTACAAAATTGAAAATGTTTTATTGGTTGGTATATGGTTTGGCGAAAAAAAACCTAATCCGAATTTATTTTTGGAACCTTTCATAGAACCACTTAGGAAATTGTATAAAGGGGCTAAATTTTATGTAAAAGATTTGGAAAATTATATTGATATTAGAGGAATAGTATGCTGTGGAACAGCCGATTTGCCGGCGAAAGCTCTTTTTCTGTCTATGACACAATATAATGGTAGATTTGGATGCCAAGTATGTTTAGAAGCAGGTGAGAATGATGGACGAATGCGAATATACCCTCATAGAAAAAATTTTCATCTTCGAACTAATACACACACGATAAATAACGCAATTGCTGCTGTTGATATGAATGTGCCGGTGTGTGGTGTAAAAGGTCCAACAATATTATCTAAAATCAGTTATAAATATATAAAATCCACCGCAATAGATGTCATGCATTGTGCTTTTGAAGGCGTCGTAAAACGGTTGCTTGTATTATGGTTTGATAAAAAATTTGCTACAGAAATATTTTCGTTCTATAATTTAGTTGATGTAGTCGACAATCGATTGTGCTCAATTAAACCACCTGCTTCAGTACCAAGACGACCGAGACCAATTAAAACTCACTCCTGTTACTGGAAAGCCTCAGAACTTAAAAATTGGGCATTTTACTATTCATTACCGGTTTTATATGGCATTTTACCTACAGAATATTTCAATCATTATATGTACCTTGTATTGGGGCTTGAATTACTCTGTCAAGAAAATATTACTGATTCAATGATTAATTTATCTGATAAATCTTTTGAAAATTTCACTGAAAAAATTAATAATCTATATGGTAATAAGTTATTGACATGTAATACACATTTATTAAGACACTTACCTCTGATGGTTCGACGTTTCGGACCTCTTTTTACAACCTCATGTTTTTCACTGGAAGATTTAAATGGAAAGCTGAAGGACATGGTCAGAGGTAGTAATTCTCCTCATTTGCAAATAATTTCTAATTTGAGTATGCACTTAGCAGTTTATCCTTTTAAAAATAAATGGCTTAAAGGTAATAGTGAAGCTTACGAACTTTGCGAAAAAATATTGTCGCCGACGAGAAAACTCAAATTAACTCCAATTGGAAATGACGCTTTTATAGTAGGTAATATATTGAAAAATATATCTGAGTACATGCATCAAATTATTTTTGACAAATGGGTAGACAAAAACGTATTCGTCTTTTCGAGATTATGTAAGGGGAAAATAATTTATTCTTGTCAGAAAATTGATAGTAATAATAAAACTGAATCATTTTATGTGAAATATGGTTCGAATGATTTACAGAAATTTGGCGTTATTCAAAATTTTGTACTAGTTACCAACTGTATATGCAAAATACTATGTACCTGTTCTGGGAAACATTTTGTAATTTTGAAAAAATTGAAAACTATAAATCCTTTTTCAGTAGATTTATCAGAGGCAGTTTTGTCATTCGTTCATCAGTATATTAAAATTCAAGGCAGTTATAAAATAGTCGAAATAGAAAATTTAAAATGTGTATGCCATCACGTCAGAATTGAAAATACAAATTCTGATTATATAGTGGAACCGATTAATAATATCGAAAATGAATAGTTTTCATTTATATAGCAGTTTATAATTTGAAAAAGTTCACACAATTATTGCTATTGAAAGCAAATACGTAAGCAAATATTTATATCGTTGTAGTATTGTTGTTATATCGTTGTGTATTATATATCTGTTTTTTTACATCGGTGTGTATTATATATCTGTGTTGTTGATAATAAAAAACTTGATAATAAAAAAATTGCCGACATAATAAATTATTATTTGGATATATTTCCAATATACTGTAGAAATATTACAAATCTATTTAAAAATGTAACTATTGGCAGTATGTTACCAATAGTTGCGAAAATACGATTAATTTAGCAACTATTGGCAATATGTTACCAAAAGTTGCGAAAATCGGGTTATTTTGCAACTATTGGCAAAATATTGTTAATATACCTCGAGCGCACAATTGCCAATAGGTTTATAACAACAATTGCCAATATGGTTCCAAAATGATTCCAATATATTTGTAATATGTATTGCCAATTTATGCGCAATATATTGGCAATGGTTACTATTTTTACGCGGGACAATAGCCGAGCTAGAAAAAAACAAACTAATTTCTACACTTACCAAAAAAAAAGAAAACAAACCGTTTAAAGCAGTACTCAAAAACATGCATGCTTCGGTCAATATAACAGACTTAAAACAGGAGATTAAAACCTACAATCACAAAGTAATAAGAATTTTTAATATTAAACACAAAATAACAAAATAACAAAGAAATATATAAAATTAATAAACTAATGAACCAGATAATCTACTTTGAAGAACCATTTAAAAAAAGAGATATTCCACAATGTATGAGATGTCAAGAATATGGCCACATAAAAAACTATTGCCATAAAACACCAGTTTACGTTAAATGCGCAAACAATCATCTCTCAACGAAGTGTCCCATTCAGCAAAAAATAAAAGAAGTTAAATGTGCAAACTGTGGAGGAAACCATGTAGCTAGTTATAAAGGCTGCAGTACAAGAAAATTACTTCAACAAAAATTATTTCCAGCTCTAAGACCAAAACAAATAGCAAGCACAGAAAATATTGTCAGGTCAAACGTCTCATATGCGCAGGCCGCAGCTGGAAATTTAAATACAGCACAAGAAGAATCAAAACGAACTCAGACATCTCAATCAATAGTAAACAATAACAATGAGAATCAACTCGTAAACATGATGACACAACTGATGTATCAATTGATAAACAAGATGGACACGATGCTAAATCTACTTACCACGCTCATAAATAAGACACAATGAACACAAAAATAAAAATAGCTATTTGGAATGCTAACGGTTTAGCGCAAAGAAACATAGAAATAAAACCTTTTCTGATAGAAAATAATATAGATATCATGTTAATATCAGAAACACACTTCACAAATAAAAATTTTTTGAAAATACCGCAATACACATTATACAATACAAACCATCCCGTCGGTAAGGCTCATGGAGGAACGGCAATAGTAATAAAAAACACTATCAAACACCACGAAATAGAACCACACAAGTATGACTACCTACAAGCAACAAATGTTGCGATTACAGACAGCAACGGTTACATTATTCTCTCGGCATTATACTGCCCTCCAAAACATACAATAAAAAAGGAACAATACAAAAAATATTTTGATAGCCTGGGAAACCGTTTTCTTGCAGGAGGAGATTATAATGCAAAGCATCCATGGTGGGGATCAAGATCAATAACTCCAAATCCAAAAGGAGCAACCTTATATACAGTAATGAAAAAAGAAAACTTAACGCCAATATCAACAGGCGAACCTACCTACTGGCCTTCAGACATAAATAAACTACCGAATTTAATAGATTTCGCTATTATAAAAGGACTATTCCCTAAACACCTAACAGCTGAATCATGTCTTGACCTAATCTCAGACCATTCTCCAGTCATTATTAACCTAAACTCAACAATAGAAATAAACCAAAAAACTAGTCCTATGTATAACAAAAAAACAAATTGGGATCTTTAAAGAGAAATAATAAACGAAAAAATTACATGCAACATATCTCTAAAAACAGAACAGGATATAAATGCTGCGATTGAAAATTTAAACAATAACATCTATATAGCCATTAAAAATGCAACCCCTACATACTCAATAAAACAAAATAAAAAAGAAATAAATTCCAAAACAGTAACAGACAAAATAAGAGAAAAAAGAAAGTTGAGAAAAATTTGGCAACGGACTAGGCTACTAATAGATAAAACAAAATTTAATAGATCTATTAAAGAACTCAAAAAACTTCTTTATGACGAAAAAAATGATAATATAAACAACTATCTAACAAACCTAACTACAACTGAGGTTACCGATTATTCGCTCTGGAAAGCCACAAAAAAAATTAAACAGCCACAAAAATTCTCTCCTCCTATATTAAAAAACGATATGACTTGGACTAGAACAAGCATTGAAAAAGCAAACACATTTGCCAAACACCTACAAAATGTATTCAATCCCTCACAACGTAAAATAACAGAAGAAGAAGAACAAAACCTATTAGAAACTAGATAATGCAACAACAATAACATTCAACCAACTAACAATACTAAAATAAAAGAAATAAACCACATAATACGTCACGTAAAAAACAAGAAGAGCCCTGGACATGATAATATAAATGCTAAGCTACTGAAAGAACTTCCAAAAAAGCTATAAGATACATAACTATCGTAATAAACTCAATACTTCGTTTATAATACTTCCCTGACGCATGGAAAATAGCAACAATAATACTAATACCAAAACCGGGAAAACCGCCACAAAAGGTCACGTCCTACAGACCAATTAGTCTACTGCCCATATTATCCAAAATTTGTGAAAAAATAATTATCAAAAGGTTAAACAAAATTTTAGTCGAGCGAAACATAATTCCTGAACATCAATTCGGCTTCCGAAACAACCACGCCACAATCGAACAAATAAATAGAGTAACTAATAAAATAGTAAACAGTTTTGAAAACAACGAATATTGTAATGCAGTATTTCTTGACGTAGCTCAAGCTTTTGATAAAGTTTGGCATGAAGGACTACTATGCAAACTTAAAAAAATCACACCACCAAATCTCTATCTACTATTGAAATCGTATCTAAGCGCCAGAACTTTTAAGGTTAGAGTAAATGATGAAACAACAAACTTATACTCAATTGAAGCAGGAGTCCCACAAGGAAGCGTTCTCGGTCCAATATTATACCTAATATACACACATGATCTGCCAATCAAGGAAAATATTGACATCGCCACGTATGCAGACGATACAGCCATTCTGATATCACATGCTAACGAAAAAACAGCCTCCCACATTATGCAAATATACATAGACACAGCCGTAAGCTGGTTCGATAAGTGGAGGGTAACAATAAATGAAACGAAGTCAATTCAAGTAACCTATACCAAGAAAAACGGATCTTGTCCACCAGTAAGTATTAAAAATCAACAAATCCCACAAGGAGATAAAGCAAAATATCTTGGAATGCACCTTGATCGAAGATTAACATGGCGAGAACACATATGGACCAAACGAAAACAGACATAGACATTCCAGACAAGGAAATATTACTGGCTATTAGGGAGAAAATCTAAACTTTCAATTAAAAATAAGCTTCTTATATACAAGTCAATAATTAAACCAGTATGGACATACGGCATACAACTCTGGGGCACAGCTCCAAAATCAAGCATGGACATAATAGAAAGATTCTAAAACAAAATAATAAGAGTTAATTAAAGAATTATGTAGATGTTTATTGTCATATTCTGACATCACCATTCCAAAATTCAGATGATAATCTTAAAGTTATTATTTGTATTTTGTAATTACATAAAATCAGAATGATGTTACATGTAAATTAAATATTCATTGCAAAAAATTACTAATGCAACATCATACTATAAATGTATGAAAAATTAATCTCATATATAAAAACAATGGTTAAGGAAAATCCCTCATGTAATTAAAACAACACTCTTGAAAATTTCAACGTTTCGCCATAAATTCATGGCCTCTTCAGGAAAACTTTATTAAAAAAAAAATTATGAACAATTAAAAACTTTTTTATAAACAAATCGACATGATCATAACACTACAGTACACATCTAACAATAATAATAAAATCATTCGTACTCACAACTATACAAAAAAAGAATTACATCTGAGATGATTAATATTAATATTAGTGATAACACGATTAACAGAAAAGAAGATGTGAAGCTTCTCAATAAACAATACTGTCGGATTGTAAATGTTGTAAAAGAGATGCGCTCTTGTCATTGAATTTTATTTGTGTGATTCGAATTGTTCGGGCATCTCCGTTTCGTGCTTGACTCTGATTGGTTGTTTAATTGCTTACTATATTGACATTTCTAGTATATAGACAGTTTTACCACTTTGAAATTCACAGTTCATTTTATATCTCTGACTTTTCGGTTTGTTTCTGAATAGTAAAAATATTTTATTAATTAACATTACTATGACTTAGGTTTTCTATAGTTGTGAGTACGAATGATTTTATTATTATTGTTAGATGTGTACTGTAGTGTTATGATCATGTCGATTTGTTTATAAAAAAGTTTTTAATTGTTCATAATTTTTTTTTTAATAAAGTTTTCCTGAAGAGGCCATGAATTTATGGCGAAACGTTGAAATTTTCAAGAGTGTTGTTTTAATTACATGAGGGATTTTCCTTAACCATTGTTTTTATATATGAGATTAGTAATATTTCGAAGGAAAATAAAATAGATTATAATGTATGAAAAATTCTTCAACTTAACAAAAACAAAATAACTTCAATTCCTTTACGTTCCAAATTTTGGAAAATCATCAAAAGGAAATTAATCATGAAATTTGAGTAATTTTTCAAATTTTCTATTTCTGTCAGTCTTGGAAGTTCCGATTGAAATTACGTGATCTTACTTTTGTTTGAGTAATTGAAACCTCTAAAAATGCTTGACTATCAGCCGAATAAGATTATGGATATGTTATTGGTTTTAGGGACTAGTCATAATAATTATCGTGCTGCAGCTAGACTTTACGCTGAACGCTTTCCTCACCGACAAAACCCAGATCATAGACAAATAAGTCGCATAACTCAGAGAGCTCGTCGTGGACGTTTGGTTAGGCAACGCAGGCGTCACATGTATGACGCAAATGATGTACGCGTTCTGGTTATTCTTGCAATCATTCTCCTTGATCCTCATACCAGCAGTCGCCGAATTAAAAGAGGGCATGGTATAGCAAGAAGAACAGTTTTAAGAATTCTCAGAATCCTAAAATATCATGCTTATCATATTACTTTGGTCCAGAAGTTACAATTTGCACATTTCCAACAGCGAATTGCGTTTTGCCAATGGGCCTTACAGATACAGAATGATCCAATTTTTTTCAACTGTGTCCTTTTTTCTGATGAGGCTAAATTCCAAAGTGATGGAGAACTTAATAGGCATAATTGCCATAATTGGTCGAATGAAAATCCTCATTGGCACAGAACTGTGAATCACCAGAGGCATTGGAGCCTGATGGTTTGGTGTGGAATCATCAATGGTTATTTGATTGGTCCTTATTTTTTTTAAGAAAACATTAACGGGAATAGTTATTTACAGCTAATAAGAGATCAGTTACCTTGCAATGATGGAAGATGTTGATTTACACACGCGACAAAGAATGTGGCTTCAGCAGGACGGTGCAGCACCACATTTCGCTCGAATTGTACGGGCTTTTTTGCATGAAAACTATAATGGTAGATGGATCGGACGAGGAGGTCCAGTTAACTGGCCTGCAAGTTCACCTGACCTCACATCCCCAGACTTTTATTTATAGGGCTATTTGAAAAATGTTGTTTTTGAACAGTAGCCGACAACTAGAGAAGACATGCAGGATCGCATTCGCCGAGCATGCGCTGCAATACCAAGAGAAACTTTGCTTGGCACTGTGCGCCATTTCCAGAGGCGGTTCGATTTATGCCTCCAAGCAAATTGAGGTAACTTCGAACATTTGCTTCGAGGTTAAATGAATGATATTTAGAATATGCATAATAAATGACTTCGTAAATAGCAGACATAAGTTGTATTTGACCTTGTAATCCTCCGGTACAATAAAATAAACATTACAATTTTACTTTGTTCTAATTTCGAACCCTGACCTCACTCATATTACCTCATCTGAACGTAGAATTTTCCGCTCTTTTCGAATCCGGGGTCAAAAATAGGGGTTCCTATTTAAAAAAACAAAGTTGACCTTCAAATGACCTTGAATATGACCTTAGAGGTCAAAGGCAAGGTTACAGGGATATGTCCCCCTCAAAGTTGGGCAACTTTCATCTGAATTATTTTTCGCTAACCCCCATAGTTTCCGAGAAAATCGACTGGGTCATTTAAAATGGCCCACCCTGTATATTGTAACGGGACTTTTGTTCAAGGTATTTTGAACTGAAGCCGAAACATAAATTTGTTGTTATTCACAGATGAAAATTATATATAGCGGGTGTTGACGCTATCCTACATAACACTATGCTTCTGGATAGGCGCGACTAAGGTCCAGTTGTTTCAGGTTCCTCTTTCGTTCAGAGAGAAATCGACCCGCAGAAAATGTCGTGAGCTACGCGAAGATCAACCGGTGAATAACCGAGAGGGAACGAGGCACTAATCAATAAAGTGACTGAATATTATAAGAGCGGATTGGCTTAATAACTCATCAGCAGTAGTTTAATTAACGAGAGGGATGTTAGTGCAAAATTATAATTCTAGAGCGCAGAACTCAGCGTAAATCAAGCGATGCGTATGCGTCTCGTAGGTTAGTGCAACACGGGCACTCATAAACGCGCACTCAAAATGAATAGGTGTTGCACATGCGCTGTGCAGGCCGAAATACAACCTTACGCCACGTTGTGACCCGCCACTGATAAAAAACGAACCGACGCGCGGTATACGAACGGGTGAGCTAATACGCTTACTCCGTCGTATTTATAGGCGATCATCAATTGGCGCGACAAAGCGTCGATACAAAGCGTCGATACGCAAAGAAATGATAATATTCGCTCGACAAACTTGTCGCATCGACGCACTTGTAGCAAGCGGATCAAATACGGGGGGGGGGGGGGGGGTCAATAAGTCTTTACAAAAAGAACGAAAAAAAAGTTTTGCGTATGTAATTTTTTTTTATTTTGCAACATAATCTCCTTAAAGGTCGATACATTTTATTAAACGGTCTTGTTTTTTTAAGCCATCAGAAAAATATGATTTCTGAAAACCCTCAAAATAGGCATTTGTTTTGGCGATGACTTCTTCATTCGACGTAAATCGTTGTCCGGCAAGCCATTTTTTGAGGTTAGGAAATAAGAAAAAATCACTGGAAGCCAAATCAGGCGAATATGGTGGATGGCCAATTAATTCAAACTTTGAATCGTTAATTTTTGCCATCGAAACTACACACGTGTGAACTTGAGCATTGTCTTGAAGAAAGAGGCATTTTTTTTGTTTAAGTGAGGACTTTTTTCTCTGATTTTTTTCTTTCAGCTAACCTAATAATGACGCATAATATTGTCTAGTGATCGTCTGGCCCTTTTCTAAGTAGTCAATCTAGATGATTCCATACGCATCCCAGAAAACCGTGGCCATAATATTGCCAGCTGACTTTACTGTTATTGCCTTCTTTGGGGCTCGTTCTCTTGCGGTAATCCATTGTTTGGACTGTTCTTTGGTTTCAGGAGTGTAGTGGTGTTGTTTCGTCCCATGTTTCGTCTACAGTTACGAGTCGATGCCAAAAGTCTTCCGGATTACGACGTATGCGTGCCAAAAGAGCCTCAGAGGTGACCACGTGGGTTCATTTGTTTTCAACAGTGAGCAAACGCGGCACCCATCTTGCTGATATTTTTTTCATCCCCAATTTATCATGCAAAATTGAAATGATTGTACCCTTTGATACCCCTGTGGCCTCAACTAATTCTCGCAATTTTAATCTTCTATGACTCAACACCATATCGTGAATTTTGTTGACCATTTCGAGCGTACTCACTTCTACGGGGTGTCCTGAACGAGGTTCATCTTTTGTTGCTGTACGGCCGCGTTAAAATTCATTTACCCAGTTATAAACAGTCTTAAACACAGGGGCAGACTTGCCATGAACGACGTTCAACTCAACTGTGATTTCTTTTGGTGTAAGGCTTTTCAAATAAAAATATTTTATCACCGTTCGAAACTCTGTTTTTCCATTTTTCTAATAAACCAATAACTTTTTGTTCAACCAACGCTCACAAAAAAACGACTTAATGAATCGAGCTGAAACTTTGTACAATATCTAGTTAGTAGTATTGCTTGCCAAAAACATCATAATTTAAGCGTGACGAGCGCCATCTCTAGGATTTTGTGAAGACTTATTGACCCCCCCCTATACAGTAAACGTAAGAAGATAGAGCGTAAGAGAGAGAGAAAGCTAAGTGATTAGCCAGTATTTACAGTGCTGATCGCTCACTTAATTCTCCCGGATCCAGTAGGGCATCCGCTTAGCGAATTTATCTTGCGTATATGCTTCCCTTCTTCTAAGCGATCGTTATGTTCACGTCAGGGTCCTCGATTATCGCGCGCGTGGCTGTCTTCCTCCTATCCTCGCTTCAAATCTCCACGTCGCACTTTTATCGTTCGTCCTCCTCACGAGGTGTGTACTGGTTGTCGGTTCAAAGCCAATTGTGTTAAGCGCTCCTATTCTCTCTCTCACACTCTCTCTCTTTCTCTCTCTCTCTCTCTCCTCGAAAATAATCGCATCTCCACGAGGTCCGCGTCGCGCGTTTACTATCGATTATCGAATAATTGACGCATCACTTACCGGTTTGTTGACATCTGCGCTGAAAACATCTTATATAAATAAATACATAGCAATATTACAAATATATTTATTACTGGCTTCGTGAAGGGAAAGAGACATAACAAACTACAAGCCGTTCGTTATAATATATATATTTGCATACGTAGAATATAAAATCTAGAATACCACCTATTATCTGGAAAAAGTTTCAGATCGATCGATGTAGTTTTGAGAGAATTATTCGATAAAGATGATTTTGATAATGTTCCTTTAATTTTTTCCTTCAGACCGGAAATTTTTTTCTAACAGGTGCATGTATTATACATTAGGATCCAGTGTATAATACATTAGTCATATGTGTGTTAATGACATCAATCATATGTTGTGCGACTAGGCTGATAATATCGGTACTCGTATAAGCTGTGAACTTTCATGATCTTGTTAAAATTAGTGAAATCTCCCATTTCCATTCCGCCCACTCTTTTCAGGGAAAGTAAAACTTGAATACGAGTAGGCTGCCGATAATACTTATAAAGGAAGACAACGATGTGTCCGTCACCGAATATTTTTAAACTTTGTGTACGTGTAGTGTAAAAAAATATTAAACATGTGTTTTTAGCGGTCCATGTGGTAATTTATGGGATAAAAACAGGGTTGCCAATTATATATACTTACCCTGGATTTAACCCTTTCAGGGGCACATTTTTCTGCTGCACTTTCCTAGACATCAAAGTGTATATAAGGGTTTTCGGGGTCGCTGATTACGAATCTGAAGTTTGATTTTCAAAATTTAAAAGGGCGGATCCAATATGGCGTACATAATTTTCAAACATTAGCTTATATAAATTAAAATTTGTATACTTAAGTTTTTGGGGTCGTTGATTACGAATCTGAACTCCTATTTTCAAAATTAAAAAATGGCGGATGCAATATGGCTGGTGAAACATTTGAAATTAGAAAATAATTTTTTTTATATGAGAGTCTGAGAAATCGCTAATTCTGATTTCAGCGTTCTAGAAAATTTTCTACTAGTTACATATGTTTATAATTATTTTTTAGTTTTGCAATGTAGAGTAACTAATCACTGGTGTAGTCCCGAATTTTCAAAATAAAGATTATGAATCTAAAGTAGTGAATAAATATTTGGAAAATTCTACCAACAGAATCTAATTGTAGCTTTGCTCAATATGAATTTGATATTCAGTACCGTGCTGCATGTTCGCGACATTCGCGCTCTTCTGTTCGACACATGCGACTCGAGGCACTCTTCTGTTCGACACATACGTCTCGAGCTCTCACTTTCTTACACATGCGAAGTTTCCAAAGGGCAGCATAACGATGCCATAACGATGCCATAAATATTCTTTACTGTGGCTGTTAATTGTTCACGTGTCATCTCCCTTTATCTTCCGCTCGTTATTTATACAAATCATCTATAGTCACGCCAGGTCATAAATAGAAAACATGAATGGTTCGTCTGTCACAGGTAGTCGATGACAATCACATTGATCTCTTGTCCCTTTATAGTTCGCCCACGAAAACGATTAGCAGGGTCATTAGTCTTATGAGAGGAGGGGGTTTGTTTTGCGTTTCCTGCTACTGGAAAACTGCGCCGAGTTAGTTTAGTTTAGTGCTTGCAACCAACCAGTACGGTTCGCAACACATCTACTGATAGCTACGTTCTCGTTGTTTTTTTGGACGGTGTGCGTATCGACTATCTGTGTGCGTGCGCGTTGTTGCGTTCTATCGTGCATTATCTTTGGTGGCTCACGATCAGCGACGCTATCGAGGCCTAAGGACAGGGCGACCTGCTGCCTTAGTTGAGGGTCGGCGCGATCCTCTGGGGTGTCTCTAACCGCGCGGCATTTCAGCCCACCAGGATTCTCAGGCTCTAACGCAGCGAGGGCTGTTCCCGTTTCCGAGACGTCGGAGCAGCGTTTAGCCTTCTTCACACCGAGGATACTCTCCTCAATCGAGTGTTGTTTTTCTTTGTGCGTCGACCTGATACGAGAGCGATAACGAATGGCCATTCGCTGCGTAGCGTAAGTTTTTGTATAGGCTATCCGAGCCATATTAATCATTGTAAGTATTACGATACAATATTACCGATAATTGTAAATCTAGAGCTAATTGATTGTTCTGCATTCGTTACTAAATGGCTTTTCCTCCACCTACGACTGGAGTTTTTTATGCCGGCTAGTGCGAATTGCTCTTTGTTTTATTATAAATAAATCAAAACGTCCTCTATAGAACTTGAGTTTTCCTTCAATCGTACATCCACCCTCTACCCTTACTTGCATTCTCATTGCTTAATTTTACTACAACACTGCAATAATTTTTTATTTATGATATTTAGCAAAACAATTTTTCTTCGCATTGATGCATAAAGTCACATTGCATGTTGTGCAGTAAAATTAGGATCGAACTCGATTGTTTTTAGTACTACAAAATTCACAATTTTTGTACAGTTCTTCATAAACACCAGGCAAATGTTTTTGTACTGAGGTCCTGATATTTTCAGGTGCTTTGATTATTTTTGAAGCCGGAGTTTTGGGATTATTTTAACATGGTCTTCCTCGATTCTTTTGGTAATTTAGTCCTATCAACTCATCTACAACTAATAAACAAAACTCTTTCAATTTCAAATCTTTATCAGGATTGAATAATTTGAAAATTATAAAAGAGTTGACAAGAGTGACATCTATGAAGTGCCATAATAAGCGGTGCCACCATTTTCTACTTTTTCTTGTGATTTCATAGAATGATTTCATCTGATCTGATTTGTCAATACATCCCATATGAGCATTATAATCCTTCGCCATTTGAGGGCAAGCTATAGTATTCAATGAACCATCTTCTTGTCTTCTCTCTACCTCAGACAAATCAGATGGATCATGAAATTTGATAAAAAATGAACTGGTTTTTTGTCTACCCATTTCAAATATCTAACGCCCTCATTTGACGTACGGTAATCGCTGTCTCGCATCTTTATGTCTTTATCTTTTCATTGATTTTTAGGAAGACCTTTTCTGTCCTTTCGAATTGTCCCACACGCAGAAATTCCATCTTTCAATAATGTTATCATCAAATTAGTACTTGTAAAGTAATTGTCAGAATAAATATGATAATTTTTATTTTTCAGAGTTTAAGATAAACTCATGATAACAATTCTTTCCCCTAAATTTTTCTCAGTAACATTATTAATTTTTTCCGTGTAAATTTGAAATTCACATACGTAGCCATTCATATCTGATCTTACCCATATCTTATATCCTCGTTTTATGGGTTTCTGAGGCATGTATTTCATAGTATTTCTGTCTTTGAACTTTATCGAAATTAGCTTTTCCTTTTTTAGGTTCTTTAGTTTGATCATAAAAATGCAAATTACTAAGTAGAAAAGAGAATCTTTTAACCGGCATTGACGAGCTTATGTAAGCATCATTCAACTAAATATTTGAAGACCAATAATCACGATAAGATGGTAAACGTTTGACACCCATCATTATGTTCACTCCAATCAATTTCTTTATCTCATTTGCAGTCACGGGACCGTCATTCTTAATTTTATTCTGTTGATAATATAGATTTGTTTGTTGAACCATGTTTTCGATATTTTCTACCGATAAGATCATCAAGAAAATATCCCCAGGTGTTCTGACAGTATCAGGAATATTCTTTGGCCCAACGTTCTGTGTGAAAGGTAAGTTATAGAAAGGTAAAGATTGGTTTGACCAAGTTTCATCTGATGAAATTTTACTGTTTTCGAACCTACGAGAATCATTCTCATAACACAGTCCTACAAAAATACCTTAATTTTTTGCACAAGCAAACCATATATGTTTTCCCAAAGAATTTTTGGCGCTGAAACCAAATCCGGCTTCAGAATTGCTCCAGCACGTCAGGATTTTGAGATATCTTAATCTAAAAGTGTGAAAATAGCAATTTTTACCTATATTTGAGGTTATGTAGCACCACGACATTATATACACGTAAAAAACTACAAACGACATATTAAAGAAGCAGTCTAGTCCTTTTAAATGCCGTTGAGTTTGCTTAGTTTGCTTATTTTTTCTTTGAGATATTAAATTTCAAAGTTTTTCATTTCATGAATATTGTACCTTTCAGAACATATAGCTTTGAACGTTTCGACGTCAAATTTTGTGTCAAGCGTCTTCAATCAATTACTGTTCTACAACAAAATTAAGATATATACCATGGACAGGCTAACCCGACTTCAATTTAAATTACGTCATCCCCACGAACCCTTACAGCCCTTATAAACCACCCCTACCTGAGGAGGGGTATATCAGAGACAATGTTAATGAGATATTCATTTTTTTACAGAAAAGCAGTTGATTAAACTCGCTCTACCAAGGGTTAGGTGGGTTAGTTTGCTTGGGGGTTGGTAGGGCGGTTTATGAGGGTTGTAAGGGTATCTGGAGATAGAGTACGTCAAGGAGAAAACAGATAAACCTATCTGTGGTTGAGATCTTAGGTTCCTCATAGAAAAGCAGTCAATTAAACTCGCTCTACCCAGATTTATCGTAGGTAGGTTAGCCTGTTTGAGGGTTGGCAGGGGTGGTTTTTAAGGGTTTGTGGGAATGATATAATTTAGGTTAAAGGTAGGTTAGCCTGTCTATGGTATATATCTTAATTTTCTTGCATAACAGTAGTTGATTGAAGTCGTTTGACATAAAATTCGACGTCGAAACTTTCAAAGCTGTACGAGTATGTTCTGAGAGGTACAATATTTATGAAATCGAAAAACTTTAAAATACAATATCTCAAAGAAAAAATAAGCTATTTGAGCAAACTCAACGGCATTTGAAAGGACTAGGCTGCTACTTTAAGATGTTGTTTATAGTTTTTTGTGTATAGAGAATGTCGTAGTGCTACATAACCACAAATATAGGCAAAAATCGCTATTTTCGCACTTTTAGGTTAGGATATCTTAAAATCCTGACGTTGGAGAAATTCTGAGGCCGGATTCGGTTTCAGCGCCAAAAATTCTTCGGGGAACCATGTATGGTTTGCTTGTGTACAAATCTTGTCGGATTGTGTAATGTTTTCCAGAGTCTACATTCAGGTCACAACCTTCTTCATCGCTTATGTCATTTCCATCGACAGATTCATCGTCTGATAGGATTTGATCTCCTTCATATTCTTCTTCAGAATCACTCATTTTTTATTCAAAATAATTTGTTTTTTTTATTCAACTAATCAATAAGAAAATTCAATACAAAGTTAAAACTAGGATGACACTATTTTGACCGTTAGCCTGATACTCAAACGTGATCTCTAACCCGGCCAAAATTTCTTGATTTATCGAAACTACTTGCCTCTTTTATTTAACTAATCAAATAGGAATATATCACAAAGTGAAAACTATGATCACACTATTTTGACCATTAGCCTGACACTCAAACGTGATATCTAACGCGGCCAAAATTTTTTGATTTATCGAAACTACTTGCCTCTTTTATTCAACTAATTAAATAGGAATATATCACAAAGTGAAAACTATGATCACACTATTTTGATCATTAGCCTGACACTCAAACGTGATATCTAACGCGGCCAAAATTTTTTGATTTATCGAAACTACTTGCCTCTTTTATTCAACTAATTAAATAGGAATATATCACAAAGTGAAAACTATGATCACACTATTTTGACCATTAGCCTGACACTCAAACGTGATATCTAACGCGGACAAAATTTCACATACATGAAAGTTTGTTTTTTCTTTCTCAGATATTCTTTTTCTAGTATACTAAAAATCGTCATAAAAAAATTTTATCCATCCTATTGGGATAATTCGGATGCAATCAAATATCTAGCCGAAAAGAAATGTGACGTCGGGGTCACTCTCAGGTACGCTTGGAGTAAGCGTAAACTCAGGGTTGCTCTGATTTGGCTATCGTGTAACACATAAACCGGAACTAGCAATATTGTTGCGTTGAGGAAACTGTATGCTAGCGCGGAATGTAATAACCAAATGTTATTACGAACACACCAGACTCACGCTTAATGTGTTCTTAAGGGACTTTAATGAAAATTCACCAGACTCACGCTTAATGAATTTCCAAAAAACGGATTGCTTAAAGAAAGAAAAGGATAGCCAGATATAAGGTTTTACTTACTTTTATTTTATTTTATTGTTTAATATTATTTACTCTTTCTTTCTATCTCTCTCTATATTTTGAATGTAGTTGGGTGGCTTCTTGATTGAATTTATTTTTGTTGACTTCTTGGTAATATAGTCCAATATTTTCTTCTCTTATGTTTCCTCCAGCACTCACTCACTGGTAGTCACTTCTTGTTATGCACTTCCTGGTACTCACTCCACTCCACACCTCCAGTCTTGCACAGAGCTTTTTATAAGCAGTGGGTGGTTGGGTGGAAATCCCTTTCCTCAGGCCCATGAAACGATAACGGCCAAATTTTGTATTGGTGGGAAATTTTCTAATCATATCTAGGATTTCTTTATTGGTCTGTGGGCATGAATTTTCAGAGAGAGAAAGAGCGGTTCCTTTTTAACTTGGGCCCTTTTCTCCAGAGATGGCTCGCGGAGTGCCACTTTTAAGAGCAAGAGTAACGCTATAGTTTATAATTACTTATACAAAATCGTATTAAACTTAGTTAATTTTAACGATACATAGTGATTATTACAATAACTCAATTATTATAAATATTTAGAAAAATCCAAATCTTCTACGATTTATTATAAAATACATTATTGTTCTAATATAAAATTATTTATTGGTTATTCGGTGACTAAAAGATGCGCATTATAATAACTTACAAAATTGATTAAAATCTATTTAATATTACGGATTTTTTCTTAAAATTCGTTGGGAAAAAAGAGATAAATTGCTTTTTTTTTATGATCTCCTTCCATTATCAGCGCGATAACGCTTCACGATGTATACGCGATGATCGTAGGCTCCTGTCAACACATGCGCGTGGGACAAAGCAGGATAGAGCGTTGATTGCAAGGCCGAGTACGCAGGCTCGGGCCACTATCAAAGTTTAAACACTTTATTTCGAATGCGTTTTCATCGTGGGAAATCAGGAAGGTTCCCACTCAGTTCGTCATATTTAATAATTAAATTAATCAAAAAAAAACTAAGTTACGGCTGGCCGTCACACCCCCACACTTAAACGATTGCTAGAGGAGTGCAACGAGGAAGAGCAATCGAAATTTTTATTCTAATTATAAAGATCTTGTCGTATCATGCTGTAATCAAGGTTTTATCATTTTATTTGATATTTTATTAATCTCGAAGATCTTGCCCTAACATGGGAGGAACCCAATCGATGGTTTAACTGCTTGAGATTGTGATGCTGGAATCGAATTACTCTGGTTGTGTTGTGTTATTTCATTTTCTGTTGTATATAGAGTTGGATATAACTCCTGTCCAGGAGCGGTGGCAATATTTGCTGGTGATTCTACACCCCTTTTCGATTGTGGGTTTTGGTGCTAAATGTATCAGAAAGGTAGTTAAACTATTCCATATGGCCCCAATCAGATGAAAAGACCATCCATAAATGCTATGTAGAGTTATTCCATTGATGAGGACTTCTATTAATTTTTTTGTAGTTTGGACAATTAGTATAATTGTAAGTATACCAGCACTGAAGGTACCAAAAGTCATAAATTTCATCCACATTTTGTTCCAGGTATTGACTACTAACTGCTCCATTATATTCTCGTTCATTAACTTTCCAATTATTCCGTTACTGTCTTTTATGGTGTGTCCACGAATTTCTCGAGTTACATCATTTATTACTGCAGGTTGCTCCAAGGGGAACAGGATTCTGTTCATTAAATCTTGTAGATCCTTTTCTGTATATATTCCGCTGGTGGCTAGTGAGGGAATATTCTGGTACTTCCAGGTTAATCCAGAAAAAGGCTTAAGAGTGGTGGGAGTTTTTGCTTCTACTGCTCTTGGTAAAAACTTATACCAGTCATCATTGAAGTAAAAGAATGTGGGTAGGAGAGCATTACAATCAACTACTGTCCCATAAGCCTTCGAAATATGTGTTTTGGGAGATAAGAATTTGGTATGGTTGTTATGGATTACTTTTAGTTCAGCATAACATTCGTCTTCACATCAACGGGTATACACTTAACGATGTGCACTACCTCTCCTGCTGTCACAGCCATGTATCCGGGTCCTTTCATGAGATTATAGGCAAACTGATCGGGAGATTGACTCGCAATTGCAAGTGCATTTTTCAAAATTTCTCTTTCTTGCTTACAGCGATGTACGACAACATCCTTGTACATACGACTTAATTGTACTTTTATGTGACGTTCTACATATACAAACTTAGAATTTACATACGCAAATATATCTAGGTTATTCATTGATATTTTCTTACTTAGAAAAAATGCATTATTTTCGACAATATAAACAAATAATTTTGGGTGTTCGGTAACTATAATTTCGTAACCACATAGATTACGTTTAGATTTAGATATTAACGCGAAAGCAATGTCTTGTGTTACTAACGAGTATAAAGTTTGTTCTATTTCACCTTCAATTTGATTAGCTGTTCCTTCATACAATATTTGATACCGATTAAATTTGCATACATCTTTAGGTATACTTTCCCAAAAAGTGTATCCTCCTTCAGAATCTATACAATGTTCGCTACCTAAAATACATCTAACGCCACTACGTAATATTATTTGGTTATTATCTAAGTCGACAGAAGCGGTATATTCTTGTAAAGTTACTTTTATTTTAGCTTGGACAACTACGGAACTCCAGCTTCCATAAGCATCGGAATAACTACCATAGGTACATTCTCCATTATGATCTACGCTTCCTGCAAGTATAGCGGGTCTAACTGTGGTTTGATTAACTTTAATATCTCGAAATACATGTGAATTGTCAAAGTAAAATATACCGCTTTTGTGCAAATCATAACACGTTTGTTGGCCGACATCCATTAAATATTCTATTGCGCTATTCTCTATTATGGAATTATGTGAATGCATTCCACAATAATAAACAGTTCGGTCTACTTGGACTTTACATTGAATCACTTGAGCAGTTTCATAGTTATTTAACTGTAATAATTGAATGTATTTTCTTGTTACGTTTATTTTTGTAGAAGGCATTTCACATTCTTCCACGTTTAATAAAGATATAGTGGTTATATTAAGAGATATTGCTCCGCAGTCGTATCCTATGATGGCTGTAACTGGATTAGTTATTGTTAAAAATATCAGTGATAACAGAGAAGAATGCATCATGTTTTCGGTTTTGTAATCAGAAAATATTTCATTATATGTTCTTTTTGTTCAATTATCTATTGTTTGTTTCATAATATATATATTTTATTTTATGATTTATCTCATTTTATTTTATATTATATTATATTTTTCCTCTCTCCCTTTTTTTCTATTTTGGGTTATTTTCTTTGGTTGATTTGTTTATATGTGAAATTCGGAGTCTATTTGAATGAACTATTTTTGTGCCCCTTTTAGTCTCTATTTTTACATTATGTTTTGGAAGAATACCCACTATTTTATAAGGCCCTGAGTAATGATCCCCGAATTTCCCTGGTTTAGGTCCTGATTTTAAGAAAACGTAATCACCTAAACTAAAGTCTTTTGGATTTATATGTCTATCATAATATTTTTTTTATTTTTCTTTAGAGCTACCTAAATTTTCGTAAGCTAATTTTCGTATACTACATAAACGCGCAACTAAATCTATTATATATCCTTTATATGTAGGTAACGTATCGCTTTCACGAAGGGGATTACTTGAGGGCATTCGAGCTAAGCGGCCAAATACAACTTCATACGGCGTATGTTTGGTACTTTCTTGTACACAGGTATTGTAGTTTAGGATAGCTAGGTCGAGCCAATCATCCCAATCGTTGTCAAGATCAATGTATTGCTTTAAGTACTCAATTAATACGTGATGAGATCTCTCCAGGGAACCGTTCGACTGAGGCATGAATGCTGTGGTTTTTAATTTCTTTATTTTGAATCGCTTGGAAATACGCGTCATTAGTGAACTCAAAAAATTTCTGCCTTGATCAGTAAGCACAGATTTCGGACATCCAAAAACACAAATGAATTTCTTAAGAAATGCGTCCGCTATTGTTGATGATAAGGTGTCTGCTAATGGGACAGCTAGACAAAATTTACTTAATTGATCCTGTAAGGTTAAAATGTATTCATTTCCTTTTATTGTTCTTTTTAGAGGGCCTACAATATCCATAGCAATTTTATCAAACACTGTAGCACATGTATCAGTTATTATCATAGGTTGTTTGGTCTGTAAACGAGTTAATTTCTTCGATTGACATTCTAGACACTGTTGGATTCGCCTTTGTATATCGTCTTTTAGATTTTCCTAATAATATTCTTGTCTGATCCGGTGAAAGGTTTTTGAAACGCCACGATGTCCTCCAATTGGAGATTTATGGAATTCATAAAAGATTCCGTCGCGTTGTTCTAAGGGTACATACTCTAACTTATCTGTACAAATTATTAATTTTATTCCACTATTTCTAAAGACACTATCTAATAAATACTCTATTTCTGACCAACTTAAATTCTCTATATGTTTACTCTGAGCAATACAGACTTTAGTTTGATTTGACAAAGTCTATAATAGCTTTAGCTTCTTCGAGAAATAAAGCGCCTAATATTCCTTCGTAAGTCATTCCAAAAGCATCATCGACTACATGAAAGATAGTGTAAGTGTCAAATATCCTTATTTCAGTTGTACCAAGGGTTGATATTATTTCTTTTCCTATTCCTCGGACTTGCGTTCTTTGCGTGGTATCAATTTCATTTCCAGGTGACAGTGACCCGGTGTCTAATAGGAAGTATTCTTTGGTTCTAGTTGATGGATTCAAAACTTTGACCTTTGGAGAAACCTTTTGTATTGCATTAATACTAACTTCTTCTATTTCTTCTATATTATGTAAATAACAAAAATTGCTACATTGAACATTATTTTCTTGAAATCGTATGACATTGTCGCGTTGCGAAATTTATTACAGAATTGCTTTCTGAAAAATATGTAGCCCCTAAAACTACTTCACAAGGTATTGAAAAATCATCTGGTACTAATTGAAATTCCGTCGGTAAACCAAATATCGATAGTGTAATTGTTCCTAATGTGATAAAGACCTCTGAGCCTATTCCTTTTAACTATTTGCATCTAGTACTATTTATATGTTCTGTGTAACTTTGAATCATTCCTATTTTCATTATGTTAGCTTCTGAGTCTGTATCAATCATAATTTAAAATTTGATATCACCTAAGAAGTTTGCATTAATTATTGGAACTTTAGCTGAAATTTTTGGTTCATTTGTTACGGTATAAGACTGAGCGATACTTCCGTCTCGTGTAATTGATGCGCTTGATTCGAATTGGTCCTCTGCATCGCGCTCTGATGAGAAGACTGCTGCCCGTTTCCCTGAAACTAATGGTGATATGGTTGTCTTTTTGAACAATTAGCGATATAATGGCCTGGTTGCTTGCAATAAAAATAATTAGCGTTTGGAGTAACACTATTACTATTATAACATTCTTTTGCTGAATGGCCTGACTTACGACAAACTTGGCAAATAACTTCTGTATCACGGTTGTTGCTTACGATTTTGCGACACTCTTTCGCTGAGTGGCCAGGTTTATCACAAATTTGACAAATAACTTGATTTATCATTCTTATTTGTGTTCGAGTTCGGCAGTCTGCAGCTATATGACCGTTTCTATTACATATTTGACATTTGAGATAGACTAGCAACGTGACCTTTCCTATTGCAAATTTGACATGTTGTAATATTATTCCTTAACTTGGAGAAGCATAATTTTCTTCGTGACCGACCTTTTTGCAGAAATTATAGTACATCGTTTATTATTATTTTCTCTAATTATACTTTTGCAATTTAGGGCATTGTGGCCTTCTTTATTGCAATTTTGATAGAGGGTCATTGATCTGAAAGAACGAGAATTATTAAAGGCTCGTGCTCGCAATGTTGATTGTAATTCTAGGTCTTTTTCGACTTTTATGGCATTCTTTAGCGTATTTAGGATGGTGGTGTCACTAGGTAAATTTAGCCGAATTTCAGGCTTTAGTCCTCTTCTAAAGCATTCAAATATGTTTTGTTTAATTATCTGTTTTTGTGTAGGCGTTAAAGATTCTAGATTTTCTTCTTTCTTTTCGGCTTCAATAATTTTACTACTTAACAGTCGTAACCTATTTCCAAAAGTTAATACCTTTTCCTCATTCCTTTGAAACTCATTGCCTAATTCACCTAATAATTGATTTAGTGTTTGGATAGGACCGAATATGTCAGCTAAATGATTTAATAATTCGTCTACACTAGAAAATGTTTGTCCTACTACTGTAGCACGTGCTTCTCTTCTAATTTCGATGTTTGGTTAAATTTTCCTCTATATTTGGTGGTATTATACTTAGTGCTTCTTTGCATCCTTCTACAAATTACGCCCACTAGCTTGGTCTTCCATCAAATGTTGGCACCACACTCAATGCATCATTTAATGATACTACATGTCCTGGAACTACTTTCATTTCGGCATATGTAACTCCCTCGGCATTATTGCTATTATCCAATTTTGGCGGCATTTTACTATTATTCGACGGGACTAAAATATCAGAAGGATTCGGTGGACTGAACTTGTATTAATATTAACTAAGGACTGTGTAGTGGACACAGCTTCGGTCCTTTTCTTTTCTATTCTAGTTAGTGAATTGTTTCGATGCAAATTTTTATTTGTATTCCGGTTTGAAGTAAAAATGTCTTCACTTTTTTCTATATTAGGAAGTGACTCGGTTGATCATCTTAAATTTCCGCTAGTTTTACCTATAGTCTAACTAAGACTTTTATGTTTCAATTGACTACGCGTATAACGTTTATTATCTTCGTTATCACTCATAAATATTACTATATGTGAGAAAGAAAGGACAGAGGAGTGGAAAAAAAAATTAAAAGATAGAGTTCTTTTCTATTTTCTTAATATTGAATTATTTTAGGCTTTAGGTCCCAAAATAAAAAAAATGTATACAAGGAAATTAATTTTGCTACTTTTATTATAAATTTATTTTACACAACTTACAGCGATTTTTTGAATTGCAAAATATTATTTAAACTAGATGTAGGAGGGTTCGCTAAGGCTTCTGGGAATGGAGGGGCTTTAGGCTTAATAATTTTCTTTATTTTCAGATTTTCTATTGCGCGTAAAGATTTTTGTATAATTTTGTAAACCTCGGGGTTTACTTTTGTACCATCCTTCAGTATTTTAAGTTTCTCGTCACTTTTTGCAATTTTAATAACAGCGTCTTTAATATTATGCTTTTTTTTCAATCTCTGATTTTCGCAAAACGATATTTTGTATTCCCTCCTAAATGTTCGTTGACAACGAACACACTTTTCCGGGATAACAAATGGTCGACATAAACATCTTCGAAATTGGGTGACCTTTTCTTCTAATGTTGTAGCCAATTTACTTGATGAAGGTGCAGGTTATTTGGGTGGATCCTGTACCTTGTCTTTTGGTGTTGACCAAATCTCTATCGGACGAGCTAATTCTATTTTATTCTGCCTAGATAAAATAATTTCTTAATCCATTTTCATACTCGTTCTCTGGCAATCCTAACTCGTGCTTTCGAATCTCTCTCCCGAGAGCTCTTCGTTGTGTTTTAGTTAGCCGTTTTCTAGTTGTTCTATATCCTAATTCCACTAGAACAATATCGAAAATACCAAACACTTAAATTTAATAGGAATAAATTTAACTATTACGTACTAAATTCCTAATCTCGACTTTATTTTTGGGCTAACCCCCACACTTACTATATTTCTTAAATAAAGATTTATTAATCTAATGGGTTTTAATAGCTAAATATTTTATTTCCCTTTATAATTATACTTTTCGTAATTTATTTGTTTTTATTTGACGTTTAAGAGTGTTAACCTGTCTTTTTAATTATTTATTTGATTTAATTAAGTCAACACAAATATTAGCTAAGCTAGCTATTTGATCGATCCTATTCTTATTTTCAGATTCTAATTCAACCACGCGGTTGAAAAGATTATGACCGTTAGAATTTATTTTTGCAATTTCGGAATCGTGTTTATTTACGTCAATAGTTGTTTCTAAGCCTTCGTTTATAGACACGATATCTTCAACTGCTTGTTCAACCGTATCAATTATACCGTTTGTAGAATTATGAAAACCGACAAATGGTGGCATAGCTAAACGAAAAGAGAGAAGAAAAACTGTATGTGAACGTTTTATCAAAATCTTATTTTTACAGATATATTACGGCAATTCATTCCTTAAATATAAATTTTGATTCTTAAAAAAAGATATTTATCTTTATTTTTACTTAAACTTTCTTAATTAAACCCTTCATTCTTTGATACTATTTATTTTAAAATTATTTATTTTACTTATAACAGGCAATTTTATTATTTAAATTTTTCTAATTTGCAAAATTATTTATTTCTAAATTTCTACTTTTATAGTATTTTTCTCAGCAAGATTTCCTAAATTTCTTTTAAACATATTATTCTAAAACTCTTTTATTTTTACTCCGAGTTTTATTTATTTATTTATTTTTAAATTTTCTTCCGCAAGATTTCTAATTTCTCTAATTAATTTTTATTGCTAATACATTTCTTTCCGACTCAGACAAGATTTGTAATATTATCTCAAAATTTTTTCTGTATGTTATTTTCAATCTTTCTAAATTAACCTTTTTATTTCTAAATACAATTTTTAGAACAAAACATAAAGTCAAAACCCCCCTTTTTCTGTAATAAGCGTTTATTCTTATTTCTCTCTTCAAGGCACAAAAGAAGACTTTTCTTTTGACAAATTTTCTATTCTAATTTATAATTTTATTTTCAACAAAAGTTCACTGGAAATCGACTTTATTTTGCTTATAATTTTTTCTGATACAAAAATAATTCCTCTCAAATAGTGAATTTTTAGAACAGAAAACTTTCTTCAAACTTTGAACAATTCATAAAATATTTCAAACACTTACATAACTTTTCCTTAGGCAACTTAATTTTCTTTATTTTTTCTCAAACTTGTGTATTAATTTACTCTTTCAAATTTCAATAATTTTCTAAATTATTTCACTATTCTTTATTGCAAAATATATTCCCATTAATTTTCCAAAAACAAATTTTCTAAGTTCAATCCAAATAAACTACAACTAATTTTTACTTTCAATTTAAGCTTGTAACGGAGTTGCTTACCGTTTAATTATTTTTATTACGATGATCGCGTAAACGCGCTCGCTATCACCTGTATTAAATAAGAAAGTCGGAGAGCAAGAGGAAACGGGTGTCAGTCAACTAACTATCTACGGGAGTGAAGAGAATGCTCTGAAAGTACTCGCTAATATTGTGTACGAAAACTCTTTATTATCTCTTAAAACGCTACATTAGATCGGCCCACGTGTTTATGTTTACATCGGCGCTCGCTCGACAACAACATGCAGTGTCGGGACGCTCGCTGCTCTTTGTCCGTAGAGCTATTACATGCACACTTCGAGCACGGAAAATTAATTGTTACGCATGCAATCGCGATCACGAGATTAAGCTGGCCAGATTACCTTTATTCTGCAGACGCACGGAGACAAAACTGAACGATTTACACTGCAGGAAAGCCTGTCGGTTCTTTTGTGTCGCGGTTCGCGAATTCGCGCGCACGTGGTTTCGCCCTCGATGGCGAAACCTCACACACACACTCTTCGATGTCGCAGGTACAATGGCCTTCAGCTGGCTCAGGTCAGCACTCGGTGGCAGCGGTCGCGGGTGTTTGGCTCTAATCCGGACACTCCGATTGTATAGTTCAATCTCTGGCTCACGTATCGGTAACTAGTCTCGTATATACGGGCGAGCGTGATGATGGTTAGTCCCTCACTGCTTCAATTTCAATCGCGCGCGTTCCGTCTGCTCGCGTGCCGAATTCCTTCGTTACGTTTTTCGTCTCCCCGGTAGGTGCTGCCCCCGCAGGCAGCAATTAGGTTAGATTATTAGCGCTAATTTGACGTTTACCGTCACAGCCCCCTTCTAGTCTGGACCTACGGGGTCCTTGACGATAATCATATTAGCGCTGTCCCTTCCTGGGTGGAGAGGAGAAAGGATAATAAAGGGTCACAGTCCATGTGGTGTTTAGAATAATCTTTATTTGGTGAATGTGGTGTATGTGTGGCCCTGCCCACGGGGGCAGGGAATGATCACCTGGCTGGTCTTGTTGAATCCTCCTGGCCTTCGTCATCTAACGGAGGATGCCCGCGTGCCTAGCATCCCAGCCTCTCTTGGACCAGGTCGGCATGCTACCTTACGCGGGGACACCGGTCGGTGCGGATCACCCCGGGGTAGTGGCACATGTTGCACCCCTCCCACTGAGCGCGGGGTAGGGTGCCCCGTGGGAGGCCTCGCTCTCTGGGGATCAGTGGCAACCCGTCCCTCCGGTTCGGGGCGGACCGCAGCGGTCTTTCGACCGTGGGATCCTCACCCGTGGGCCCTACTACCAGATTAATATGGATGGGCCCTGTTGCTTGACCCCCATTGCTGCTGTCCACGTTGACCACCAGGTTTACCCCGCACGTCCGCGGGCCCTAGTGCGTCGCAGCCTCCGATCTGGATTCTGGAGCCGTTGGTCTGGCCCCGGTGGCTGGAGGCTGGGAGAGGCTCATGGGTGCGTCACTCACCGGGCCCTCGAGGGCCTGGCGGTGACGGCGCTGGACCTCCTTCAGCGCGAGCGCGAACTGGCGCCGGCGGGACACCACCTGACTCTAGTATACGGCTCGCTGGAGGGTGTTGAGGGTGGCCCAGCCTTGTTCGACCTCTCTCAAACTCTCCGCGTTAGTTGATGGGGTGGTTATTGGGATCTTGACGAAGGGATCGGAAGGGACGTAACGAGGTGGGCTCGAAGTTGTCGCGTTGTCATTCCGGAGTGTGTCACCTGTAGTGTCGGCGCACATCCGTTTCCGCGTATCGTCGCATCGCTCGCATTAGGCGGGACGCTCGTCGCCTTAGCTCCCTCGGTGGCAGAGATCTCGTCGTCATCTCGTCGTCGGGTTCCATCGTGAATAATCAGCAAACCAAGGTATGTGGCCTCAGGCTTGCAGAAGACACTCTTCTCTCGATTAATCGAGAGGCCAGCCCTACACAATCTGTCCAACTCGGTTTTAAGACGTTGTGGGTGATATCCTAATTCGGACGATACTACGATGATATCGCCCAAACGGGCGAAGGCGAAACCGCCAAGCTCGGGTCCGATCACGCTATCTATCAACCGTTGGAAGGTGGCGTCGGCGTACGAGGGACCGAAGGATATTCGTGCGAACCGAAGGTGTCCCAGTCCGGACACTGTAAAGGCAGTGATATGTCGAGATTCGGTCTTGAATGGTACCGTATCACTGACCCGAATCTCGTGTTCGATGCCTGTTGCACATCCCAGTCCCACGGGGGCCTGCGATAAGGCCTCGCCGATGGTCTTCTGCAATATCGCTAACGTACGACCGTCTGGTAGTCCTGCTGTACCCGCGTGGGTGGTGTCCAATCTGACGCCTAGCACAGACGCTATCTGCAGAGCATTACTACCCATGGCTGTGGTGGAAGCTCCCGGATCATAGAGGGCCCGTATCTGGAAGTCCCCTATTTTGACCGGTAGCCACCAACGCGTCTCCTGTTCCGGGGAATATCGGGAAACAGTTTCGACGGCTCCACAGCTTTGCTCCTTGTACACCATAGCGCTAGCCACTGTGCTCTCGCGTGGTAGAGTGACGTCACTTGTCGTCCGAACCACCTTGGTTCGGACGATCGGAGTTTCCATGGGATTACGTTTCGACGGTTTATCTGCCGCTACCCGTGCCCCCGAGGGCGTGTGCGATCCATTCGCCACCACCTCGGCCGGTCCAGGGTCTTGGGCTTTACTAACGTCGATACTCTTTGACGGTTTATCTGCCTTTACCCGCGCCCCCGAGGGCGTGTGCGATCCATATGTCACCACCTCGGCCGGTCCAGAGTCTTGGGCTTTACTGACGTCATTACCCTTCCTCTCCGCGTTCACTCTACCGCCACGTTCATCATTGGCGTCATCAGGGGAGTTCTCGCTCTCGTCGCTCAACACGCTCGCTACTAACGGTGCGGGCTGTGCTGACGAAGGCCGCGAGATCTCGTTAACGGGGTTTGGATTGAGGGATGAAGGAGTGGGGTCGACCCCACCTAACCACTCCTTTCCTCATTTCCCTTATTACATTGGGGACAGTACTTCCTGCTGTACCCCAATAGGCCACACTCGACGCATTTGATTGGCCTGCAGAAATCCCTTTCTCGTCTGCGAGGGGTCTCCGGCTTCTTAGCTCGGTCCTCGGAGGTCAGGTTTTTGTCGGCGTGATTATTCTTTATCTCCGCCGATATCTCCCTAAGGGACAGCAGCATTTGATTCTATATATCGGTGGGTAGAACTTTCTTCTCGCCATCGACCGACTCCAGGCTCGGATTAGGTGTCGCCCCCGAGGGCGTCGACGTGTAGACGACTTGGTACGTCACCTTGTCGAGTACCTTCTCCATACGATCCAGCCTGTCGCTAACCTCCGGTTTGTCGCCGGACATGGCTGCCACCTTGCCCTTACGGCCTTTGCTCGCATCAGCGCAGGGGTGGTACGCTAACTCCGGGTACAGAGTGGACTGAGGGTCTGGTACCGCCCGTTCTATCCTTCGCTGATGTAAGCTATTCTGGGCCGCCGTGGCCAGAGCGTTAAGGGTCCGTATGGAGTCTACTTCTGACCTCCGTATTTGGCCCTGAATGTCCGGGAGAAGGTTGGCGTGCAGCAGGTCCAGTTGATTCTCGTGCGTCATCTTGGGGTTCAGCCGATTCATCAGGCCCATCATATTAGCGATGTAGACGTTCACTGGTTTATCTGGGTCCTGATATCAGCTCTGAACCTCCTTCATTAAACGCTACTGTTGCTGCACGCTGGTCCCAAGCCATGCTCTCGCGCCTGCCTCGAAATCCGCGTAGGAGAACCATTCATTCCTCATTGCCTCGTACCAAGTGAGCGCTGGTCTAGTCAGCAATTCTAGAGTATTTTATCTTCCATGAGATCTGCGCCACTTCTCAAATTATCGAGCCTAGTCAGGAAGATATCTATGCTAGCGTAGCGTTCTCCGGAAAACTTAAGTTTCCATCCTCTGACAATGCGACCAACGTCTCTCATGGTCGAACACGGGTTTACCGATTGCTGACTCGAACATGTACTCGGTATGTGGTTGTTCACTTCAGCATTAAACCGAACACACGGCTTGATGCTGTCCACCTCCTCCGAAAGGGAACGTCTTGCGCGGTGTCCTGTCAGCCGCCCCTATAGGCCTTTGGCTGGTTGCTGCTGGCGTGCTTTGAGGCAAGTGCGCGTCGTAATGACATATGAACGTGTCTTGGAACATTACGCCTCTGTGAGTGCTTCCTTGCTGTCGTAGATCATTTAAATGGCTCATATGGGCATCTCGTGCGTCTACGTTTTCTCTATTCTCTATTCTGGCGGTCAAGTCTTCCTGTTGTCTCTTGGTCGCGTCGCTAGTGCCGTATAGTGTATCCAATACTTTTATTAAATTCGATAGGTTTTCAATTACTGAGTTTAACAATTTAAGTTTTCTTTCATGCTCCGGAGAGCGAAAGATCAGATCCCGTATCATAATGGCGAATGCGGGAGGTAATTGGAATTGGCTGCCATCGTTAACTGTTATGGTGATGTTTTCAGTGTTGCTATTGCTCATGCCATGGTTCACTACATGCAAGATGTTAATTGTTGTTTCTTGCACCCTTGATAAAACGTCAACATCTTGCATTACATATTGTAAAGGGTATTCGTCCTCTTCTTCGATCGCTGTATGTTCAGCGCATAGACGTTATTAGTTCTCAACGTTATTAGTTATTAGCGCTGCTCTTCTTGCTGGGTTATTATCTATTGTCCCTGTTTGCTCGCTGAATAATCACCTAGCAGCCAATTCCATAACCTCCCGGCTTGAGCGAGCTTGCTTACATTTGTTCTAAGCTCAAGCTGCTTTAGGTGATCACTGATCTCTTCCTCCCCGAGCTTTAGTACCTAATTTCCAACATCTTTTTACTTTTGGTCCATTTTTGCGGTTATCCTACTTAATATTGTTTAATAACAATGGCTGGTATCTTCACTCTATAATTCTTCTGCATAGATGCGATCTAGATATTGTTATTGCTTGATACTAACCGCAAATTATCGTCTCATTTGACGCTTATACAATTGCTACAGGAATCGCATATGCTCGCTTTTACACATTCTTTTCCTTATTCCTGTAGCCTTATTGCTTGCGTTAGTGTGCTTTACTTAATTTTCGTAAGCTTTTTCAATTTAACTATATTAGTAGATAAAATGCTTAGCACACATTACATATAATATTAAGCCGGTCGAGAAATTCTTTAGCTCGTTTTTACACAATACAATCATCCTATCTATCAGGCGCACTAGCTGTTTGTCAGTCTGTCTGTTTTTAGTATTCACTAACTTAATTATACAAAACGAGCTTATTAACGCGCAAACACCAATTTTAGCAACTATAAATTTTAATACAGCTTATTTTTATTATTTAACTAAAACAAAGTAAGTCCGGCGCTGCTCCTCAAGTTGTCCAGCCTTGACAAGAAGGTGTCGATGCTCGCATTGCCCTCTCCAGAGAACCTGAGTTTCCATCTTCGGACAATGCGACCGACGTCCCTTGTTGTCGACCACGGGTTTGACGTCTGTTGGGATGACCACGTGCTCGGCGGGTGGTTGTCCACTTCAGCATTAACTCCGCTGAGTTGATGCTGTCCGCCCTCTCCGAAAGGGAGCGTCCGGCGGGGGGTCCTGCCGGTGGCCCCCGTGGGCCTCTGTCCGGGTCCAGCTGGAGTGCTCTGGGGTAGCCTGGTGTCGTAATGGCATGTGAAGGTGTCCTGGAATGCTACGCTCCTATGCGTGTTCTCCTGTTGCCACGCTTCGTTGGAACTATTCGCATCGTCTTGCCGTATATTTCTGTTTTCGGCGTTTTCTAATGCGCTGATCCTGGCGGATTGATTGTCTATTTGGTCCTTCACATTGCTGCTGTTGCTGAGGATTTGGTCTAATACTTTTGTTAGAATCGACATATTCGAACTCAGTGAGTCTAGCAGCTCCAGTTTCTTCTCATTTTCTCTGGACCGGAAAATGAGGTCTTGGATCACCACCGCGAATGCCGGCGGGAGTTTGAACTGGCTGCCATCATCAGCCGTTATAGTAATACATTTATTACTGTTTGTGTTCTCTCCGCTGTCCAGGACATTCGCGATGTTTATCGCGGTTCTCTGTACTCGCGATATTACTTCCGCACTCTGCATCAACTGGGCTAGCGGGTGTTCTCCCTCTTGCTCGGATGCTGTGTGTTCCGCGCATAGGGATACAATCAGTTCCGAGCGTAGGGCAGCTTTTTTTGCTGGATTGCTGTGCTGGTTGTCGACTTCCACGAAATCTGCTGCGGAGTAGTCGCCGAGCAACCAGTTATGCAGGCGGCCAGCTCTCGAGAGCTTGGTCCCGCTTGTTTTGAGCTCCAGGTTTTCGAGGTATTCATCGATTTCCTCCTCCTGGAGCGTCAATACCCATTTTTCTATATCTGTCTGAGTGCGGTCCATATTCTTCTGTTAGTTGTCTTGCGGCTTGTTTCACGCGAAATTTACACGCTTGTTATGCGTGGTGCGAGTGCGAGTGCTGTTTTTAAAAAAATTGTACGCAAGTAAAAAATTTTATTAGCCGATACTAGGCTTGTCAAGGGCGTTTAATGTTATGTCTGCCGAAAGACTCTTCGCTCGTTATTACGCAATATAATGATCCTGCCTATCAGACGCACTAACTGTTTGTTAGCACGGCTGTTTTGGTTAGTATCTAAAATATTTTAACGGGCGTTGCGCGTAGTCACCAATGACCGCAGCTAATAATATTAAAAAACGTTTACTTTAAGACAACACGATATCAAATAAAATTATCAAATTGAATAAATTTCGTTTGAAAGTTGCCGGTGTTAGTTTTCCCCGGGCCAGCGGGTACAATATTATTGATTTGCGGCAACTTTCAAAGTTTATTGGTGTTTACGCTTCTAAGAGTCTTTCGGTCGTACTCGCACGCGCTTACAGTTATTATTTACAATTTTACGCCGCGGCGGGCTTTCGCAAGCTAACTAACAGGCTATGTTTACTGTTGTGGCCTTAGATATCAAGTGTGCACAACAACACTTGATTGCAACCTAAGTCGCTGGTTGACTGAGCGCAAGGTCACTATTGAGAACCGGTGTTTTGAACAATCAGAAACACCGCAGGTTCTTTTGCGTTGGGCGCCATGTAACAGGGTTGCTTACCGTTTAATTATTTTTATTACGATGATCGCGTAAACGTGCTCGCTATCACCTGTATCAAATAAGAAAGTCGGAGAGCAAGAGGAAACGGGTGTCAGTCAACTAACTATCTACGGGAGTGAATAGAACGCTCTGAAAGTACTCGCTAATATCGTGTACGAAAACTCTTTATTATCTCTTAAAACGCTACATTAGATCGGCCCACGTGTTTATGTTTACATCGGCGCTCGCTCGACAACAACATGCAGTGTCGGGACGCTCGCTGCTCTTTGTCCGTAGAGCTATTACATGCACACTTCGAGCACGGAAAATTAATTGTTACGCATGCAATCGCGATCACGAGATTAAGCTGGCCAGCTTACCTTTATTCTGCAGACGCACGGAGACAAAACTGAACGATTTACACTGCAGGAAAGCCTGTCGGTTCTTTTGTGTCGCGGATCGCGAATTCGCGCGCACGTGGTTTTGCCCTCGATGGCGAAACCTCACACACACACTCTTCGATGTCGCAAGTACAATGGCCTTCAGCTGGCTCAGGTCAGCATTCGGTGGCAGCGGTCGCGGGTGTTCGGCTCTAATCCGGACACTCCGATTGTATAGTTCAATCTCTGGCTCACGTATCGGTAACTAGTCTCGTATGTACGGGCGAGCGTGATGAAGGTTAGTCCCTCACTGCTTCAATTTCAATCGCGCGCGTTCCGTCTGCTCGCGTGCCGAATTCCTTCGTTACGTTTTTCGTCTCCCCGGTAGGTGCTGCCCCCGCAGGCAGCAATTAGCTTAGATTATTAGCGCTAATTTGACGTTTACCATCACAAGCTATCTTCTTGTTTAACACAAAACTTATTTTCTATTTTCTCAATTAAATCAGTGATTTTCTGACTAATAAATTTGTATTCTTATTCAAAAAAACATTGTATTTCTTTACTTTATTTTATTCTTCACAGATTTCAAATTCAACAAACTACTTTAAGTAGTATCTAATTTTAATTTTCTTTGTCTCTAGCTGATCAATGATATAATTCAAGAAAGGAAAGCCCTAACAGTTATCTTGCAACAATTTTATCCCTCCGGGGCCTCCAAAATTTTTATGTGACGTCGGGGTCACTCTCAGGTACGCTTGGAGTAAGCGTAAACTCAGGGTTGCTCTAATTTGGCTATCGTGTAACACATAAGCCGGGACGAGCAATATTGTTGCGTTGAGAAAACTGTATGCTAGCGCGGAATGTAATAACCAAACGTTATTACGAACACACCAGACTCACGCTTAATGTGTTCTTAAGGGACTAATGAAAATTCACCAGACTCACGCTTAATGAATTTCCAAAAAACGGATTGCTTAAACAAAGAAAAGGATAGCCAGATATAAGGTTTTACTTACTTTTATTTTATTTGATTGTTTAATATTAAGGCTGCGCTCTCTCTGCTCTTTGACCTCTTTCTCTCTATATTCTGAATGTAGTTGGGTGGCTTCTTGATTGAATTTATTTTTGTTGACTTCTTGGTAATATAGTCCAATATTTTCTTCTCTTATGTTTCCTCCAGCAGTCACTCACTGGTAGTCACTTCTTGTTATGCACTTCCTGGTACTCACTCCACTCCACTCCTCCAGTCTTGTACAGAGCTTTTTAGAAGCAGTGGGTGGTTGGGTGGAAATCCCTTTCCTCAGGCCCATGAGACGATAACGGCCAAATTTTGTATTGGTGGGAAATTTTCTAATCATATCTAGGATTTCTTTATTGGTCTGTGGGCATGAATTTTCAGAGAGAGAAAGAGCCGTTCCTTTTTAACTTGGGCCCTTTTCTCCAGAGATGGCTCTCGGAGTGCCACTTTTAAGAGCAAGAGTAACGCTATAATTTATAATTACTTATACAAAATCGTACTAAACTTAGTAAATTTTAACGATACATAGTGATTATTACAATAACTCAATTATTATAAATCGTAGGCTCCTGTCAACCCATGCGCGTGGGACAAAGCAGGATAGAGCGTTGATTGTAAGGCCGAGTACGCAGGCTCGAGTCACTATCAAAGTTTAAACACTTTATTTCAAATGCATTTTCATCGTGGGAAATCAGGAAGGTTTTCACTCCGTTCGTCATATTTAATAATTAAATTAATCAAAAAAAAACTAAGTTACGGCTGGCCGTCACAGAAATACTTAATAATAAGTACATTTTATGAAAACTTTACCACCGTTTTGAGTTTTGTACATTCAAGACTCATTTCATCATCAGCGACCTCAAAAACAAGTGATAACAGCTAAAATAACAGAATTTTGTGATTTTCCTTACAATCAGGCTGTATTCAGTATCTTCAAAAACCCCTACATAGATACCAGCTCAAATAATTAAATTTTTTTAGATTTTCCTTACAATCACGCTGCCATATTGGATCCGCCATTTTTAATTTTCAAAATCTGATACTGGATTCGTAATCAGCGATCTCGAAAACCCATGTGCAGGGGATACCAGCTGAAATAATTGAATTTTGTGAACCTTTCTTGCGACGAAGCCGCCATATTGGATCCGCCATTTTAAATTTCCAAAATCTGACACTGGATTCGTAATCAGCGATATTGAAAACTCCCGTATACCAAATATCAGAGAATTTAGTCGTAAAATGAGCTCAAAACCGAATTTCATTAGAAATCTCTCCTTTTTTTGTTTGTTAATTGTTTATAAAGAATTATATATAGTGCTATTCTGAATTTTGACCTAAGAAACCTGTTCCCGAAGCATCCAGTGTTCAAACAAAAAAGATTAAAGCGATCTAGGGCTCAGATTATTCATGCTATAAAGAAAAAACTGAGGAAAAATAGAATGCCAGAATACTGGCACCCGCCCCTGAAAGGGACATGAAAGTACATGAGTTGTCATATTTCGGTAAAAAAAAGATATCTGCAAGATTCAAAATTTATTTTCAAGGAAAAGACTCATACTTTAAGATACATTGATTAGTTTCACCGAAAAAAAAGTATCTTGTGATATTACCCCAATATGTGTAAAAACCAATATACGTGAAAATTGTATTTTTTTTCTACTTTTAGTTTAGTATGTAAGGAATCTCGAATTTTTAAAATCTTTATGGGGTTTCTTTTGTCATTTTTGTCATTCTTTCAAATCTAAATGTCAGTTTGTGTGTCCGATTTCTAAAATAGGTCCAAATCTGGCCCAACTTTTAAAATTCAAATGTTAAACTTTGTTATTTATCATAAATTCGAATTCTAGGGTAAATCGTACATCTAAAGGTGATATCGCAAAACGTAAAATTTCACATTGGATCATAAATTTATTTATTTATTTCTTTTAATAGTATACTTCATATACATATTAACATATATCATATACATGATTTCTTTTTCTTTCTCTCTTCTTTTTTCTCGACGCAAAAAGTCAATATTATTTAATAATTTTTTACTAGAATTGTCCTAGAAGGCAGGGCCACCATGAGTTATTTCACGCTTAGCATAGGAAGCTTCTATCCAGACAAGAGCTTCCTTTTCACACTCTTGCATTATATGTATGAAAAGTGTATTTACTACGCATTAAATGCAACTCTGGTGGCGGAATAATTTACAAAAAAGACTTATCATTATGAATTGTAAGCATTGGTGGATGGACACAATTACAATAATCCTTTACTTGCACTTTCATAACTCCTACCTCTTGTCGTTTGCTGTAATTTTGCAATACATTGGCGGTAGTTCTGAACTCTCAACGTACTTCAAGCTCATCTTGATATAGCAATACATACATAGACATGAAGAACTATGTACTACTTTTTTACCTCAGAGTCCTTAAATATTTTTACAGCCACTCCTTCTGAATATTAAGCTCGTTTTGACTTCCACTCTAGCTTTGCTGTATCAGTTATAGACTGTACTGACATATATTTTTTAAAACCCGTCTCCTCCATTATATTCCTAACTTTTTAATTATATTCGACAAAAGCAGGTACATCTTTGCAAAAAATGATAACTACGGCAGCATTAGTAACTGTACTTCCCTTGATATTTATAAAATCAAATCTCTAATGGTTAAACAAATTATTTAAAGAGTTCGCTTTATAAGTTAACTGTGCTTTTAATCCAGGTTTGAAAACTTTTCTATTTCTTCTGCCTGCATGAATAGAAGCAGCAGCTTTTAGAATAGTACGATCGCTTAAATTACAATCGGTTTTAATCTGCAGCATGACATCCGTAGAGACTGTTTAACGGTTTTTCGAGTGGTTTTTAATGTTGCCTACTGCTACATGAAAAGGAGGACCGCGCACTTATGAAAGATGTAAATTAGTAGCCTTGTCGTGTTTAAGTTCTTCCAATTGACGTTCAAGTACAAACAAGATAACCTAACTTTGAGTGTTCGAAAGTGTTTCCATTATACAAGATGATAAGTTTTTTGCTTGATGCTCTGTAATTCATGTATGAGGCTTTCCTTTTTCGATGATACAAAAACAAAAGTTGCATCGTTCTTGAGCAAATAACTCTTGTCGCGATCGTTCTACAAAAGATGAAGGGTTTAAGTAAAGGATATTGTAAAAAATATATTTATATGCCAAAATGTATAAATGTACAAATCTACAGTAATCAATAACTTACTAGAAACTGTATTTCCTTGATTGTTTTTAGGTGTATTGAGTAACGGGGTATGAATTTTTGTATGGGTTATGCCGGGTACAGATTGTAGGTTCGCCTTGTGTATGTGCGCATCTGATCTAGACGTTTCATAAATGGGGGCTTCTGGTTTGACGGTTACTTTGCCTGCCCTGTTACCTTTGGTTGTTAGGTTTTCAAAGTCTCTGCCATCTTAACCATAGCTTTAGCATCTTTCAGTTTTTCAGTCAACTCTTTGCCGTACAAGAACTCATCTACCTTAGTTTCTTTCAAGATAGCTTTTGTCTCGTTCGTTAAGCCTGGCTCAATAAAGACTTTCCTGTTTACATTTTGTTTATGCATGAGTATAGTCAAGATTTTTCTCGCATCTGCTAAGGGTCTAGTGATGCTATCTATATCCAAGCCATCAAACATGCGCCACCTAGCAGCATGAAAATCTGTAATAGGAAAATTTATATACAAGTATATACACAAAAGTAGTGTCTATAACTACGAAACCGAGCAGCTAGAATTTTCAATTTTACAATTTTTTAGTCTACGAACGATGTAAAAACTATTTGCGTTGGCAAATTTTGGATTTATTTTGGGCCTACTTTTCCTTACTTGTAAATAACTGTGATATATAATATCAAGAAAATTTTATCACCTATGCACCATTAGCCCACCACTCAAACGTGATCTCCAACACGGAAAGTAGATCTTTAATCGACTTTGAAGGTGAGGTTCAAGGTCAAAATTAAGGTCATCATTAAATTCCTCGGTGATAATTACTAAAATGCTAATATTCATAATCTTTAATTAACAATTGTCCTCCAAAATTTCCAAGGGTTTTCATGTTTTTTTTTCCCACCTTATATATTTTTAACGTAATTGAAGCCAGCAAAGTTACTGAAATCATATCCTATGTAACGCGACAACGAGCGGATGTTTTTTTATCCGCGACGTGAATTTAAGTAGCGATTAGCGCTGCTTCTCCGCGATCAGATTACGGTCGTCCATTCAATTTTTTGCGATTGCCGATATTTCAGCCGATGCTAATTGTTGAGCAGTCTAGTCATTAATCTCACACGCGCTTAAGTAAATGACGACGTGAGTTCGTATTAAGCGGTAATATCCATTGTTCATTATTTATCTACGTTGGGTCTATATACTGCCGCACTCTTGCCTACCAGTTCGCTCCACGATGTTGCCTTTACTTTTCCGGTTAATTTACGATTGGTCCGGTCGCATTTATCGCAAATTCATTAATTGCTTCTGTTTATTACTTGTAGTTTCGAACGTTGCGATTAGCAAATTGCTTTTTTTTGTTTTTTTTTGTTATTATTGCGTTATGTTTATCGGCCGCAACTGAGCTCTGTAATCAGCTCACGAATTGCATGTGCGATTTATTATAATTTTCTTTTGTAAATTTTCTCGTTTTAATTACATCACACATCTTCCCAATTCATATTTTTCTTAATTATAACGCGCTATTGTTTGCGCAATCTGCCTGAGCATTTCCTTTGTCTCTGCATTCCTTTTCTAGCCGCTATTCTACAAACAGGAATCCACTGCCTAACCTGCGAAAACAAGTAAGTGCAGAGTGTCGATCAAGCTCAGAGAAGCATTAGTCCGCGACACTCAAAAATTGTAATAATTAATTCTTATCAATTATCGTTGGCGTGTCTAAATTCTACTTGCCACTATGGGTGTTGTCTAACTCTTCAAATACGTTATACCTAAAAGTTAAAGAACCTTGAATAAGGATATAATTCCCTGCTTATTCTACTTCATAGCAATGATAACGGAGATTCATTCTTGCCGATTCATCCTTTGGCTCTCACCATCGTTCGTTCGCTATTCCATATTAAGAGTGTTTGTACTCGCATGCCTATTTTTCTGAGTGAGATACTGAGATGTGCCGAGAGGTCCGACTGGCGGAGTCAGGAACGGCCGATGACTGTGGATGAAGAGGAGAAACGGCGAACGTGAGGAATGTAAAACGAAGAGAGATGATAATATAAAAATAATTTAAAAAAAATTTCTTTTATTTAAAAAAATTTATTTAATAGTATTTTATTGCACATGTATTATAATAATATGATTCAATCTTGCAAAAGACTTAGTATAGCGAATGTATAAATATTTTGGAAAAACTACGACACATACTGTTATTGTTTGTAAACATATCTAAGTAAGCGGCCCAATAAAATTATAGCATTCAGGTCTGTGTAAACTGTGAAGGTAGTAAGACAGATTACGCAGTAACGCTTTATATGGTTCAGAAGTAGTGTGATTTATTTTGAATGGACACAATACATGATAAAAATGTTTATTTAAGTCAGAATTAAATATTCTGATTTTTTCTAAAGACATAACTTTTATTATAAAGCTAAAAAAAGTGAGATTTATGCAATTTAATAAATTAGCTGATAAACTTATACTTGAGTATAATGAGAGGATGGATCAATAAGTTCTTAGAAAATCCAAGAGATGGCGCTCAAAGCATCCCAACTTATATTTGCTTGCTGGGTCACTATTAAATAGTGTTGCCGAAGTTTCAGCCAGATCCATCGAGTAGTTCCGCTTTTATCGTCAATCAAAGTGAACAACTTTTGTTTCTGTTAATAAACAATGGAGAAAACTGAGTTCCGAGCGGTGATAAAACATTTCTATTTAAAAGTCTTTACACCGAAAAAAAATAAAAGCTAAGTTAGATGCAATTCATGGTGTATCTGCCCCTGTATTTGCAACTGTTTACAATTGGGCTCAATCATACACAACTTTAATTACTTTATCTATTTCAATAACCTGCTTCCTTTGTCTATCTGACCTTGAACGTTAGTTCAAGATCCCAACGAGAATCAAGGGAATTGGTAAATATACTGAGCTGAATCTACTCCGATTGTTTGCTATCAAGGTAAGCCACGGTGGAGCCTCGAATAGAACTAAGCCGCGAATAAATATTGCGAATAAACACATCCTTGCATTCATTAATTCACGGATAATTTTTCGTAAGCCTGACATATCCAATCAAGTGAAAAGTCGAAATATTAAATTGCCTGATAAAACATTTCACTTATAGCTTTAGTTAAAAACTCTTGGAGTCAATCATTGTTCAGGGTGGCTCTCCCTTGAAATATTAATTATTCCTAATTAATAATTAGAAGTACCTGGCGTCCAACACTTCGATAGACTAATTATACCGTGGTTAGGCAATGGATTCGGTTCACGACTCACATACTATGCTATTTAAGTGAGTATGATAGTACCACTCTAGTAATCATCCTAACCATTGTAATTTGTTATTAGTTATCCCGCCAAGTACCGTAGCGATTATTAGTCGACAAGATACTACGTTACAAGGCAGTTATCTGTAAAAGATTCAGTCGCACCCTCCAGAACAATAAGTGTGAAAAAAATTCAGTCTCCGCGACAATTACAAGGGGTTGAATATACTACCTAACTTGATACGAGGATGGGTCAACAAGTCCTTAGAAAATTCAAAAGATGGTGCTCAAAGCGTCCCAACTTATGTTACACCAACAAGCGTCATTATTCAATAGAGTGCTTTTGAAGTTTCAGCCAGATCCATCGAGTAGTTCCGTTTTTATCATTGATCAAAGTTTTGTTTCTTGTTAACAATGAAAAAAAGTGAGTTCCTAGCAGTGATAAAACATTTCTATTTAAAAGGTCTTACACCGAAAGAAATCAAAGCTGAGTTAGATGCAGTTCATGGTGTTTCTGACCCTGTGTTTGCAACTGTTTACAATTGGGTAAACGAATTTAAACGTGGCCGTACATCGACTGCCAATGAACATTGCTCAGGCCGTCCTGTAGACGTGAGCACTCCGGAAATGATCAATAAAATCCATGACATGGTGTTGAGTGATCGAAGAATAAAACTGTGCGAAACAGTTGAGGCCACCAGGGTTTCAAAAGGTACACTCATTTCGATTTTTCATGAGAAATTGGCCATGACAAAAATTTCAGTAAGATAGGTGCCGTGTTTGCTCTCAATCGAGAACAGACGCAGTCGAATGGTTACTGCTGAAGCGTTCTTGGGGCGCATCCACCGTAATCCGGACGACTTTCTGCGTTGATTCATAACTGTAGATAAAACTTGAATACACCACTACATTCCTGAGACGAAGAAACAGTCAAAACAGTGGATTGTGAAAGGTCAACCAGCTCCAAAGACGACGAAGACAGTGAAATCGGCCAGCAAGGTTATGGCCACTGTTTTTTGGGATATACAAAGAATGATCTTCATCGACTATTTATAAAAAGGACAAACAATTACCGGAGAGTGTTATGCGTCGCTATTAAACCGGTTAAGTGAGAAAACAAAGGAAAATCGTCCTCATTTAACCCTTTGCGGCATACATTTTTCAGAGAAACCAGTTTTCGTATAAATTGGTATACAAGGGTTTTTGGGATCGGTGATCACGATTCTGAACTCAGAATTTCAAAATTTAAAATGGCGCATCCAAGATGGCGGCAAAAGTTTGGGTTATTTTCTTTTATTTTATTGAAAATTGGTATACAAGGGTTTTTGAGATCGTTGATCACGGTTCTGAACTCAGAATTTTGAAATTTAAAATGGCGGATCCAAGATGGCGGCAAAAATTTGATGTATATTTTTTATTTTATTGAAAGTTGGTATACAAGGGTTTTTGCGGTCGCTAATTATGAATCTAAACTCAAATTTCCGAAATTCGTAATAACGAATCCAAGACGACAGCAAATATTGATATTTCAGAATTTCTTCTGAAAATGTGCATGTAGAGGTTTTCGGGATGGGTGATCATATTTCTTCGAAAATTTCCTTTCTTTCTGCGGAAAGTTCTGAAATTCCATATTTTTAAAAGTCAACTCCTTCCATCAATAGAGGCTGTAACAAACTGTCATCTGTTCAAATGTTGTAATTTCTGTATGCTGGTACTCCATTAGATCCAATGCCAATTCAGTAAATCAGAGGATAAATCATTACCAAACTTACTTGACTTCAATAATCCTGAAATTATATACGTATACATAAGAGTAAAAATATAGCGAGTGTTAAAGATTCTTTCAGTTGTATAGCACATCGAACATTTCAAGTCATCTATTGAAGACCGATGGAAAAACAATTTTAGAGCGATAAAATAGATTCGTACGGATCATTGTAGTATAATACACTAAAATCTGTTGTGAGTTGTAATTTTCGTAAGAGCTTGTACCGATCCTGTAGCATTCAAAATTTTTTTTATCAAGTAGTCGAGTTTTTTTATAATTACAAATATTAACGTATCTCATACAAAATGGAAATCGCTGATATTCCTAGCGACACGGAGTCAGTAGATGGACATGTTGATTCAGACCAAGAGGAGGATGATATAAATGTAGAAACCGAAGATCAGCTTGAAGAGAATGAAGGTGACAGCGATTCAGATGAAGATCAAGGAGAACGCTCTGGCAATGAAGTTTGGAAGAAAAAAGAAAAAAATAGAGATGATGATCAATTCACTGCTGATTTCGGACCAAATATCCCCGAAAACGTAAAATCTCCACTAGATATTTTTTTGTGTCTTTTTCAAGACGACATGCTGGATTTACTAGTTCAGCAAACAAATAAATATACATAGGAGAAAACTTAGGAAAAGCGATTGATCATAAAAGAAGAGTTACTGATTTTTCTAGGAATTAATATTCTGATGGGAATAAAAAAACTGCCTTCTTATCGCGACTATTGGTCGAGTAACCCTAAGTTGAAGGATTCATATATAAGCTCGCTAATGCCGGTTGTTCGTTTCGGATTCATATTAGGTAATTTGCATATATCCGACAACAGCACAGAACCTAAAAAAGGTGAGCCTAATTATGATAAATTGTATAAATTGAGACCATTGCTGGATAGACTTCAAGAAACATTCAAAACTTGCTGGAAACCAAGTAAATATCAATCTATCGATGAATCCATGATAAAATTCAAAGGTCGATGTAGCCTGAAGCAATACTTGCCAGCAAAACTAATAAAACGAGGATATAAATGTTGAGTTCGTGCGGATGAGTCCAGTTACGTATGTGAATTTCAAGTTTATACTGGCAAACCCGAAAGTTCTGAGAAACAGTTAGGAGCACGAGTTGTCAAAGATTTGACGCGTGAACTTGTTGGTAAAAATCACCATGTGTACTTTGACAATTTCTTCACTGGTGTCGATCTATTAATTTCGCTGAAAGAAGACAAAATATTTGCTTGCGGAACTGTACGTTCCAATCGTACTGGGTTACCTAAATCTGTAATGCTTGACAAACAAATGAAACATGGACAATACGATTTTCGAACGTCTGATATTGGTATTACTTGGATAAAATGGATGGATAAGAAAGGTGTTTGTTTCCTGTCAAATTACCATGATCCATCCGAAGTGACAACAGTAAATCGAACACAGAAAGATGGCACACGAGTGCAGGTAGATTGTCCAGTCATGTGCTCTGATTACAACAAATACATGGGATTTGTCGATAACGCTGATCGTTTGTTATCTACATATAAAATAGATCGAAAGTCCAAAAAGTGGTGGCACAGATTATTTTGGCATTTCATTGATCTAACTATTACAAATTCATTCATCATATTTTCAAAAATAAACGCTGATAATCCTATAACATTGAAGAAGTTCAGACTAATTTTAGTGGATCGATTGGTTTCTCACAAAATTCTAACTAAAAAAGGAAGAAAGCGACAACCTACACAAACCAATCTTCACAAACCACAAGTTTCTGTTGAAAAAAGACGCTCTCTATCTGCTCATATGCCAACACCCATTGATAATTATAGGAGATGCGCTCACTGCAGTACAAAAACAAAAGATGTGCGAACTAAATGGTCATGTAGTACGTGCAACGTACCATTATGTTTACAAGTAGACAGAAATTGCTTTTTGAAGTATCATTCAAGAAAGATTGAAATGAAATAGAAAGCTAAGATCATTAAAAAATTGAAGGTGAGAAGATAAAAATATAAAAGTGAAAAAAAAACAAAAATACAAAAAAAAATCAATCTGATCTTGGATTCACCATTTTAAATTTCGAAATTCTAGATTCAGAATCGAGATTAGCGATCCCAAAAACCCTTGTATACTAATTTTCAATAAATTAAAAAATATACACCAAATTTTTACCGCCATCTTGGATCCGCCATTTTTAATTTCGAAATTCTAAGTTCAAAATCGTGATCAGCGATCCCAAAAACCCTTTTATACCATTTTTCAATATAATAAAAAATATAAACCAAATTTTTGCCGCCATCTTGGATCCGCCATTTTAAATTTCGGAATTCTGAATTTAGAATCGTGATCAGCGATCCCAAAAATCCTTGTATACAAATTTTCAATGAAATAAAAAATATACACTGAATTTATGCCGCCATCTTGGATCCGCCATTTTAAATTTCAAAATTCTGAGTTCAGAATCGTGATTAGCGATCCCAAAAACTCCTTTGTATAAATTTTTGGAAAATTATATGTAACGGTCCTGTCTGATTTGTCTCCTATTTCCCTCTGCAAAACGGCAACCCGTCTTACACGAGACAATTAGAGAAAATCGGTAATTGAGCGTAGGCGCTTTTCACACGTATATGCAAATGTGTTAGGGCAACTCTGCGAAAACATTACCATATAAGGAGCGTGACGTCACGACCGTGGGAAAATTTATTGTTCACAACCGAAAATCGTTAATTATAAAGTTTTTTAAACGAACAAAAGTATTTCTTAGTTAAATTTGATGCGCTGATCCTGAATTTCATGTTAATTTAACTCTCAAATCGATATTTGTTAGTCAAATCTAATTTACAAGTTAACATTGTTAGTTATTTTGCAATTAACAACGATATTGTTATTTCAAGTATGCGATCACAATCTCGACATATTAAAACAGAAAAGCAAGAATTTGACACTTTGATAACCCATTATTAACTGAGTTATCAATAAATAAACAATTTATAATTTTTTTAAACAATTAAAATGACACGGTTAGATAGAAAATCGATCATAAGTTTCGGTAAAATTGATGATTATGATTGTTACTAATTTGCTGATTTTTAAACCGCTAAAAAAGAAAATTGCAAATCTGTTTTTTAATTGTTATTCAAAATTAGAGAGCAACATTAATCATCTTTTCTATGGATAACAATCTTCTAACCACAAGCGATTTTTCCATGTAAAAATTTCCCATAATTTTATTGTAAAAATGGCGTAATTTGATTGTTAAATTGTATAGCTTATAACTTTAAGAAACGATTTTTCGCAGGGATGCAATTTATATAAAAAAATTCATCTTTTCCAGTTTAATTTTTTAAATCGCATAATTGTAAATTCGTTCGAGCCATTTTGCGATAAAACATGTATAAAATTTGCGTCAAAAACAAAAATAGCGTTGTAGGGGCTACCAAGCGTAGAAAGGAGCCCATTTCGCATGTATAAATTCGCTCGTCGCTGCGGCAAAAGGACTCACTTTCCTACCTTGCTTAGCAGCGCGAGCACTGTTATTGAAATAAAGCCTCAGCTATTTCCTGAGACAAATTTCTTTTCAGTGGTTAGCCTGTTAAACTCCTTCCTTAACGATCTCTAAGAGCTCAACTCATAAGACTATTTCTCTCATGAGAAAAAAGCAGCCTTAGAGATCTTCCCTTCTAAACACACTTGCTGTTGAGAGATCAGATTGAGCAGTAATTGCGGCGCTGTCGGGCCTTTCCCCGATAGATGCAATTGCTCTCAATCGCATCTCGAAAACAATTCATCAAGTTGGGAAGCCTCGTGGTTTGCCATTCGAAGGACTTTCTTTTGGTCATTTAGATTGCGCGCGTGTCAAATTCTTGCTTTTTTCGGAAACGTTATTGCGAATTTACTGTAAAGAGTCCGAACTTTTATTTTCATAACGCGAGAAACACTCAAACGTTACATATAACTGAAAGTTTCTTCAATAATGAATTTTGTTTATAAATAGGGCTGTTTTTTCGTCTTTGTTTAACAATATTAACAAATGAATAAAAGTTGTGGCACCAATTGACGTAAATTTCAATTGTATATCATCCTATAATCGTAAAACAACGAAAAACTCAGGGTAAATTCATCAAAAACTATTCTAAATTTGCAAAAAATGCTATGAAAAAAGGTGAGAATACGTATTCCCACTGTGTCGCAAAGGGTTAAACAAAAAATATTCTGTTTCATCAAGACAATGCACGAGTGCACACTTGCTTAGTTTCAATGGCTAAAATTAAAAAATTGAAGTTCGAATTAGTAGACCATCCACCGTATTCACCAGATTTGACCCCTAGTAACTTTTTTTATTCCCAAACCTAAAAAAGTGTATTAAGCTAAAAGAAGATTATATTGAAAAGAAAAAAAATCTACCAAAAAAAATTATTTTTCTATTTTTTTCTAAGGACTTATTGACCCAACCTTGTAATAACGATTTTGCTAGAAGATATATCGTGTGCCAAAATTGTTACAATGTCCAAAAAGTTAAGGCTGAAAATAATGACTTATCGCACAATCAATTCTATTAGAAGTGACAATGAAAATTTAGTAGCAAATATGGCAATAACTAATTCAGGCTAATCAACAGATAAAACAGTTTCAGAATTTGTTAAAACTGTATCTTTTTTAAAAGTGAAAGATAACATCAATGACACATCTATTGAAAAGTAAGTTTTGAGGAAAAGAAAGAATTTATACAGAGTAGGCCATTTTAAAAGATGCACCCATATTCCTCCTCCTAGGTAAACTTTCACAAAAATGTTTCAGATAGAAGTTGCATGGTTTCAACGAGAACATGTTTTAATAAGCTTGCTATAGTAATTTTTCGAGGTCAAAACAAACGTCATATAGCTAATTCGTATAGAAAGACTGAGTTTTAATAATCATTAGTGATTAATTGCTCGCGTGAATGAAGCTAATAATAAAGTTACTAATTGAATAAGCTTTAATTAAAATATTTATGTAATAATTTCTTTTACTCTTTTATTAAAGCATTAATTTTCCACTGATTTAGTCATTTCGAATATTGGCAAATCTTTGAAAAAACCATTTTTCTGAGCACCAATCAATCACAAAATTAAAAACATATGCAGTTCATATTTCGGTTACCTTCTTGCTTATCTTGTATATTATACGTTTTATTGTAACATCAATTGTCTACACATGATATTAATGCTTAATTAGACCTGTTCAAAAAAATGCTAGATTATACTTATAGTGAAATATTTGATATTCTGTTAGTGTTTGGTGAAGTCATTGTAACTATCGTGAAGCAGTGAGATTATATCGAGAACGGTTCTCGAATACGAGAATGTTTTATAAGTCCGTGACTTTAAATAAAAAAATACTATTTATTTAAATAATACCAATTTATTTTTAAACATTATATATAGTCCCCTCCCTATATAATATAGTCCCTTCTTCACTCTATACATTTATTATAGCGATGCTCAAGCTTTTTTATGCCCTCTGAAAAGTAAATTTTATCAAACTCCTCAAAAAATTCATTTGTCGCAGGAATTACCTCTTCGTTGGATGAAAATATTTTATCCGCAAGCCAAATTTTTATGTCAAGAAACAAACAATAATCGGAAGGGGCCAAATCTGGAGAATAAGGTGGATGAAGAACTATTTCATAGCGTAAATTAAATCATTTGGCCGTTGCAATGGAACTCGTGTAAGCTGATGCATTGTTGCGGTGGAAAAGAACTTTTTTTCGCCAGATGGTGCTGCTTTTCTTTCAGTATGGCATAAAAACGATTTAATTATGAGGCATAATATTCATCTGTAATAGTTCTTTCACTCTGTAGGTAATTGATTAATATTATACCACTTGAGTCTTAAAAAATCGTAGCCGTGACTTTTTCGGCTGACGTACCATCTTCACTTTTTTCGGCGCATATTCACTTGGCATAATACACATTTTCGACTGATTTTTCGTTTCTGACATATAATAATGGATCCATTTCATCAACAGTAACGTAGCGTCGCAAAAACTTCTTTAGATTACGTTGAAACATACTCAAACATTGCTCACTATCAGACGCAGACCATATGAGCTCATTTGTTATCTGCTGTGAGCAAGCACAGCACCCATCTTACAGACAACTTTCTTATGCCTAAACATTCATGGAAAATGTTGCATTCTACTGAAATGTTAAGAGCCTCACTAATTTCACGTACTTTCAATCAACGATCGTCTAGTACAGTATCATGAACTTTATCAATCATGTCTTAAGCAGTCACCTCTTCTAAACGACCAGGACCCTCAGCATCACTTTTGCTCTTGCAGCTACAACGAAATTTAGTAAACCACTTATCTGAACTATATCATGCGATGGAGTAGAGTCTCCATAATATTTCCTGAGCTTTTCTTCAGTTTTTTTGTTTGATTTTCTCCATATAAAATAATGTTAAATAAGCACACGAAACTAATTTTTTCCATGATTTTGTTTACACAATGAAAAACTAAATTCAAATGATCGTAAAAAATGTTCAAACAAATGTACTGACTTGAAACTTGATATACGCACTCACACTAGATGGGACTTTCTTACAATGTAAAATACGTTCCGATAACACCACCATCATTCGATGAGTCACGGACCTATTGAATAACCCTCGTAGAAATCGCTAAGGAAGTTGGAAATACTATTATTGCTGTCTGAGGTGACAACATATAGTATATGATAGATAAGGTAAGAAAAATAAAATCAGAAAAATGATTTTATATTCGGCCATACATTTAACGGGGCCATCCTTTGGGCCTTCCGGGGCCATGAAGATACGAAAAAAAATTGTGATGGAATATTTCTTAAATGATGATTTCAATTATTCTGTACAAAGTCCTAATAAATACGATGTTAGAACAGTAAAATAATATGGTAAAAAAATGAAGTAAAAAATTTTCTTACGCGAAGTGTGAAAGAAATATTTGAAATATTTCGAAAAGAAAATAAAAATTTGAAAATTAGTAGATCCAAATTTTTTATTCTAGCCTAAAATATATATATATATATATATATATATATTTATATGATTTGAAAATGAAATGGTTCTTTATAATTATAGTTCGAATGTTGAATTTTATTTAATTGACCTTACAAACTTTTTAACAGATAATAACTTAAATGTGTTACGAGCTGGTTGTTAAATTAATAATCAACGCGTACCAATATGTATCTAATAGGCTCACTTAAGAAAGATAATTAAATTAAAGAATAATATTTGCGATGTGGGTATAGTAAATTATTTATTACTATACCTTGAAAATCTGTTGAAGGAGGTATCTGTTGACCCAGTCAGAATTCTTGTACTGATAGTCGAATAAACTTTAGACAAATCTCACTTTTAGAATAACATTTACTGAACGGACAAGAAGGTATTACATGTTTTGTTCGCAACAAAGTTAATGACTTAAATAAGAGTAACACCGAATTGTCGCACTGGCGTAGTACGGCTTCTACATATAAATTACTTAAAAGAACTTGCGATAAGAACTGAAACGTAAAAGCGCATTTGAAAACTTTATAAAACTTTTTATACTCTTTTTGTAAGGTGAGTATCACAATTAAAAATAGTTCTTGTTTCTTACATTACGATTCGCTTAATACATAATTCTTGTTACTGGTACGCGTTCGCTTGTCCTAGTTATGATTGATTTCTTGCGGATGTATACATAAAAATGGACTTCTTTTGAATTGCGAGATTGCGTATGAAATAAGAAGATTTTCAAAACTTCTACAAAAATACGCTGCGAGACGTAACACTTCAGGTCCTAAGATATCGTGATTACGAGGGTCATTTGAAAAGTCCGTACAAAGTCAGAGAGATGGCGTTACTAGTGCGTATCAAGGTTATTTTTAGTTAGTGGCATATCTTGGAAGAGCACACACCAAGTTTCAGCCAGATCGGACAATTACTTTGCGTTTTACATTCGTTTCAATCAAAGAAATCGAGTGGTTGTAAAAAAATGGATGAAAAAGAATTTCGTGTATTGATTAAACATTACTTTTTCAAAGGCAAAACGCCTCAGGAGATTAAACATAAGCTTGATAAACATTATGGTGATTGTGCACCTTCGATTAGAATGGTTTATAAGTGGTTTCAAAATTTTCGGAGTGGCTATATGAGCACAAAAGACGCTGAACGTTCTGAATGCCCTGTTGAGGTTACCACTTCAGAAATCATTGATAAAATCCATGATATGGTGATGGCTGACAGAAGAGTGAAGGTGCGTGAGATTGCTAGTACTGTAGGCATTTCGAGCGAACGGGTACATAATATTTTGCATCAACATTTGGACATGAAAAAGCTATCCGCTAGATGGGTGCCGCGATTGCTCACGATTGACCAAAACGAGATCGTGTGAAGTGTTGCAAGAATGGTTTGCAGCTGTTCCAGCAAAATCCGCAAGACTTTAAGCGTCGTTTCATCACCGTAGATGAAACATGGATACATCACTACACTCCTAAGACCAAAGAATAGTCTAAACAATGGGTTGCCAAGGGGGAATCTGCTCCGAAAAAGAAGAAGACAATTCCTTCGGCCGGGAAGGTTATGGCGACTGTCTTTTGGGATTCGCAAGGAATAATCTTCATCGACTATCTGGAAAAGGGTAAAACTATTACAGGCGAATATTATTCATCGTTATTGGCCCACAAAAAAGTCCTCTTCCACCACGACAATGCGCCAGCTCACGCTTCAGCAGTTGTGGCCGCAAAACTGATGGAGATAGGGTTCCAACTCGTTTCACATCCCCCCTATTCTCCAGACTTGTCTCCGTTGGACTACTATTTGTTCCCTAATATGAAAAAATAGCTAGTGGGAAAAAGATTTTATTCAAACGAGGAGGTGATTGCAGAAACGAATGCCTATTTTACAGACTTGGACAAATCCTATTATTTGGAAGGGATTAATAAACTAGAGCAGCGTTGGATGAAGTGTATAAGCTTAAAAGGAGACTATGTTGAAAAATAAAAAATATATATTAAAAAAAATCAAGCAGGATTTATTTTAATTATTATTTATTTATTTATTTATTTTTTTATTGATTTTATTTTTGCACGGACTTTTCAAACGACCCTCGTATGTGTTTGCCTTTCCACGAGTCTTGAAATCCATTAAACCCTGCTCATTTCAAATCAATCGAGTAAACTTTCAGCCAAATCACACCTTGAAATCCACCAAACCCTGTTCCATTAAATTCACCAAAGTCTGCTCACTTCGTCTTCGATCAAGTAATTCATTGTATCATATCCGATAATACAATCTTTTATTAATTTAGAAATGATTATGAAAATAATATCAATATATTGACTACCCCATTTTAAATTTAAATAAATTTGTTTCTTCAATCTAACCGATTTTTGGCCTGTAGCTACCTTAATAACGTGTCCACTAATCGGAAGAGTAGGTTTATCTTTAAAATCACTTAAGTTTTGATTGTAAAATTCCTCTGAAATAGCAGAAACTTCACTACCCGAATCAAGTAGAGCTTTTACCGGAATGTTTTCTAATAAAAGAAATATTTCAGGACAAATGCTGCCCCCATTGCCATTATCATTATTTGATAATTCACCGTCAATTTCACGTCTTAGATCTACAAAAATAGTTAATAATTCTTTCAATACTAAATTGTTATTTGATTTTATTGTTGCAACTCGTTGCAAGCTTTTGCGTTTATCCGATTTCTGAGAAACAACATTTACTCGTTTCCCGAGGAAGTACTTGGTACATCTTGTAAAATCGGTTTTGAAATATTTCTATTTTTATTTACTTTATTATTCTTATTATTCGACTTACTATTTTCAATTGTTATGCTATTAATTTGTTCTCCGCCGCTATCTTTTTGAGTATGACGTGAACTAATATAATTATCATTATCCAAAGAAGATAAAACCTTAATATTTTCTGATATCTTTTTTATATGTCTAGCTTGAACTAATAAACGTACATCTCTATCAAAATGTCGAGATAATTTATCTATTAATTCTTCTTCATCTAGATTTTCATTTATATCAAATGCTAAATTAATTTTACGTATAGCATAATTATAACGTGATAATTTTCCACCGAAATATTCTCCAAATTCTATTTCGCGAGTAATATTTCTACGTATTTTAGCGATCCAATATTTCTCTTTAAATAACATTTCAAAATCTTCAAAATGTTTAATTTCACGCTGTACTAAGTCATACCAAGAAGAATTTACCCCCGTCATAGATTAAGATAACAAACATAAAAATTGAGCAGTATTATAATTACTTGCTTGCAAATAACGTTTGAAATCATTATATATTTTACTGGTCGATATTTATAACTATCGTCAAAGACTGGACATGTTAAAGCAGGTTGCTTAATTGTTTTAATAATAGTTTCATTAACAATAGATCTATTTTGTTCATTATTCTTAATTTTATCAATATTCTCACGAAGTACTGAAAATGTTTCATTCATTTCCATAGTAACATTATTTTTCGCTCGAATAATATCATTGAAATTATCTTCACATCTATCTTTTAAAATAGAAATAATCTCATTTGACTTTGTAAATTTGATTCTAAATTATTAATTATTTGATCTTGTTCAATTATTTTATTCGTGAATCTATCAACCTTATTACTGAAATTGTTAATAGTTTCACAAATCGTTTTAAAATGATTTTGCAACTTAATCTGATCAGTATGAAATGTCTTTAATTCATCCACTACAGGTCTTTCCCATTTGTGCGTTCTTTTTTGCTGCACGGTCAATTCTTCATCAATTAGTGATTCACCAAGTTCGTTTAGAATTGTTTCGGGAGCACACTCAGTAGAGTTATACGCTCGACATTACAATATCAACTCAAAAAAAATTCAAAGAATATAACTAATTCAAAACTAATGATAAATAATATATGGATGATATTAATTAATTTTAACAATATATAGGATTTGACAAATAATTAAACAAATTTAAATTGTGTATTCTAGTAGTATAGCAATGTATGTTCCAGTACACCTGCGGGGGGGTCTGTAACCCTTTGGCCCCACCGGGCTTAACCCTTTGGTCCCCTGGCTTAACCCTTTCATGTTAATAATAATTATTATTTTTAACAATTATTATTAACAATATTCATGGGGGTCCCTGGTTTAACCCTTTGATTCCCTGGCCTAACCCTTCCATGTTAATTATTATTAATGTTTATAACGGGGTTCCTGCTCAGCTTCGCTCGAGCGGGACACGCTATATAAAAGTAACCGCGGAAAAGTAGATGAATGGCTCTCCAGAGCTGATCGGCACTCCTGCACCAAACGTCCTGGGTCCAGCAGCTCAGTTGCCTCCTTCTCGAGTCGAAAACTTGGCCCGCGGAGAGTGTCGTAAGCTTTCGTATGACAAGGCGCGACAGCCAAGGAGAAGCTAAAGCGCATAATCGCATGTACGACTAGGAATCGAGGGAAAATAACACATAGCAAAGGAGTGAATTGAATTCATTTATTCACAACACAAGCATAGAATAGCGTAGTTCGCGCGCAGTACAAATAGCAGCGTGGATAGCCTCGCGTCAGATTTCAGTGCAGCCGACGAGCTGCGCACACGCTACGCAGCGAGGACTTGCACGCGCACGCCCTGTTAAGAGCGGCTAGGCACAATGGCGACGGCCAACCGGCGCGCACCGTTTGAACGAGAAACCTACATCGCTTACTCGTGTCGGCTCTTTAGCCGGTCGAAATGTCTCGGTCACTCGACTTAGATGAAAACGGCAACCGCACTTGCTCGTTGTAAATCGGACGAAGCGACAATACGTGTATAACGGAAGCCTGTTCGTAGGCCGAACGAAAACAGAAAAGAAATAAGCAACTATGCGGTAAGGTATCAACAAGGATATGCAATTTAAGCAACGCAGGAGGAGAGAGCCATAGAGAGAGAAGCCAAGTTAACAGACTGGTACTTACAATGCTGGAACTGACGAGTCGCTCTACAGTAGATTCGCAAGTAGTTCTCGGCGCGCTCGCTTACAAAGGATTTGTTAATCGCGTTATCGCTTCTTGCGTTTACGCTTTTTCTCTCTGCTTCTATCACCGAGTGTTCGCTGGGCTTTTCGGGAACAGCGTCGATGGTTGTCACGTGTGTGGCTATTAAACCTAATTGCTCTCTCTAGTAATTAGCGAGCTCGCGTTGCCGGTTGCTTGTTCGTTGCCGGTCGGAAGCAGACTTACTTTTTGTCCCTACTCTCTCTCTCTCCTCGAAGGGCTCGCCTCTCCGCGAGGTTCGCGCCGCGAGTCGATATCGATAATCGAACTATAATCGCGTCACTTACCGGTTCGCTGACGTCCACGCTGCAATTATTTAAACATGTTTACATGATAATTAATTATTATAGATAATTATTATTTGATGGCTTCCTGGGGAGAGAGAGACATAACGAACTTACATGCCGTTCGTTATATGTTAATAATTGTTTATAATTTTTTGAGGAAGGTTTCTAGGGCTCCTAGTCCCTAGGGACCCTATACCTAGTGCTTTCAGTCTAATTAAATTTAAATGTTTTTTCTTTTTAAGTTATAAATATATATTATTGACAATTTATTTGCTACATTGAGAATGAAACGAATAGAAAATAGCGACGATTTTTTGAAAAAAATGAAGAGACAGACCGGAGAATCGAACCGGAGTCCTCTGGGTTGGCAGGCTAGCGCTCTACCACTAGAGCCAATGCCACATGTAACTTAGAGGATGCATATTGTGTATATTAGCTACACACGCATACATTTGGTAGAGGGCCTGAGCGTGCGGAGGAGGAGAGGAGCGCATGCTGTCTATAGTTCTAACTTGAGGTTGCGTGTTCTCTCTCTCCCTCTCTAGCTCTGACTCAGCGTGGACCACAGTGTGCGGGGGGGAGGGGCATGCTGTCTATAATTCTGGCCTGATGAGGATGCGCTACTATAGTAGTAGTAAACGTATGCTCTCTCTCTAGCTCTGACTCAGCGTGAACCACAGAGCGAGGAGGAGGAGAGCGCATGATCAGCTATGCTTACTAACTACCCTATTATCTTAAGTTGATTATGTCTATCATAAATGTAGATCACAACTGGTTTGAGGGTGATCAAGCTTCTCCACTACTTTCAGAAAGAGAGAGCATCTATGCTTACTACCTTCCCTCTTATCTTATGTTACCTATGACTATTGCAAATGCAGATCATAGACGGTTTAAGGATGATCAAACAAACTCATTAGCGCGGATCCGTGACCATCTGCGTTTAATGTGTTTTTTTGCGGATGACCATAAAGTCACCGGCACGTCAAGATTTATGAAGTTTTTAGAAAGTGACAAACTTTCTAGCCCACATGGGGAGGGAAAGGGCACACCAAACGTCCTATCTCACTCAAAGAATGTCTACGTTTGTGTGTAACGTTACATATATTGTAGAAAAATCGTACCTGATAATAGTGTGAGTGTTTAGTAGGATTTTCGTTGGTCAGTCTTAAAGAAAACTTCGAGCTGTTCACAGTGAAGTGCTGATTATTTAAACATTAATAAGTTTTTATATTTTTTATAAAATTTATTGAATAAGAAAAAGAAAAAACAAAACTATGGAGAACATTATCAAAGCGTGCGAGTTTTTAGAAACTGTAAGTATAATGTTTAAATAATTAAAATAACTTTTAGAATTTTTTTAATAATAATATTATTATTCAATTTCAGCTTACTATTCCTACCGTACAGACCGTATTAAGAGAGCCGTTATATCGGCTCTTAATTCTAATATTAATAACTGTAAGTATTTTTTCTCATTATATATTTATTTATTTATTTATTTATTTATTTATTATCATTTATTTTTCAGTTGCAACGATTTGTGGTATAACGGGGTTGGTACTAGCCCGCGCTATTTCGCGAGAGAACAGAGAATAATAATTGTAGCTCGTTACGGCACACAATAACCGCACGAGACTATGCCCGGATGCTTAGTTATGCCTTAAGGCCCGCGGGAGCGTCGTGGATCAAGCAGCTAGTCTTCGTATTAATTCGTCGATGGGGAAGCGTGGAAGGTTGTAGAGTTGGGTGTAAATAAGAGGAAGGTATACATAAGATAAAACGGTATTTATATAGCATAAGGGTTTACAAGGAATGCAGCGCAGCGATAAAGAGAGAGAGAATAACTAGCTAGCGAGAGAGAAACAAGGCACGCAAGAAGGTACTTACATAGGCGGACTGGATCACGGATGAACCCTATTAGACACTCAAATACAGTGGAACTGACAGCAAACTCGCACTCGTTTACTCCCACACACTCTCACACAGCACTCTCGATGCACCAATTGCAATGGGTGGTTCCTCCTTCTAGCTGCCGCAGGGCCAAGTTGAGAGTCTAAATAAATAGTAGTTGTCGATCTTCACTGTGAAAGCCGGCCGGCGGGATCACATGTGCTTTCGGACGCGATCCACAAGCTAGTGTCGCGGAAGAGCTTCCCACTCTCTCTCCCCTTTTCTGTCGAACCTAAGTCGGTTCCTATCGCGCGACCGTCTCTGCTCTGACACATGAGCATACCTTCGGTTTTGACCTGCACGAGCTTATCCTTCCTCTCGCTAGTTCGCGTTACATATTATGTATTCTCTCTCTCTCTTCCCTTGTACTCTATTATCCGCTGCGGCTGCTACTTCTAGACATTGTACATAAATTAATATTATGCCAAATAAAGAATATAGATATAAATATATAAGTATATAGGTACATAAATAAGAGTGGTTGTTTGAGAAGGAGAGACACAACGAGTGATTTATCACACGTTATAGTGGATGAGAGCAGTCCTCAAGGACTGCAAATCCGGGAGATAAAGGCGATTGTCCAACAAGTAAGTATTATTATAAAATTATATCAATTTATATTTTTTATTAATATTTAATTGTCTTATCTCTTTTCAGTGGATTAAGGAATCTATGGCGGCTAGAATGATGGCACACCAAGTCGCGTATCAAATTGACAAGATTGTCAATGATCGCATGAAGGCAAAGTTTGAGCAACGTAAGCGTGCGGAGGCTATGAGGAAGCAGCAAGAATCCGCTCGATTGGAGCGGACACGGAAAGCCGACTTAGCTAAAGCGGAGCAAGATGAACTTGCTGCGAAAGTTAAGCGAAGGCTTTCCAGCATAAACGAGATTGCTACACCATCAACAACCGCCATGGTGAATCAAGATAATGTGCTATCTTCGAGGATGTCAACATTACCAGCGACGTCAACAGCAACCTCATCTACAGCAACATCCGCAGGCTGTCAAAGAGGAGACGATACCCAAATCGATATATCACTCGATTTAACTGCTAATGTAAGTAATTACATTATAGAAATAATTAATAAATATAAATTAAAAATAATAATTAAATAATTTTTTTTACAGAAAAAAATTCCGTTGGTGAAGAACGTTGAGTGTGTTCGACGGAAAGTGATTTTGATTCCGGTCCAACCAACAGTGAGGAAGCCGACTCGCCCCTCTAAGGTCGTCGGATAAAAAAAATTTAAATAATAATAATAATATTAAAAAGAAAAAAAAACTGTATTTTTAATTTTGTAAAATTTATAAACAAAGTAATAAAATAAACTAAATTAAAAAATTAATAATGTTTTAATTTACTTAGGATTTACCAGTGGGCCCTCCAACAGAGTGCCTCCACCCCCATTCACCTACTCCGCTCACCTACCCATTCACCTACTCCACCCACCTACCGACCATCACCCACCCACCCACCAACATTCACCTACATAAGTTGATAAGGTAGGATGCTGTAGAAGTTGCTAGGGTATTTATTAAGCTATATGATGGTCTCTCTCATTCTCCTTCTATAGTAGGGAGCATAGTAAGCTTAGGCTGGCTAAGTTTGGACCCTTGGAGAGGGGGTAGCGTCTCTAGCTTGCTAGATGCGTACACCATATAGTGTGGATGCTTCTCTCTCTCTCTCTCTCTCTCTCTCTCTCTATGATTATAGATAATTTGTATTAAATTCTAACGATATATATATATATATTTTTTTTTATTGAAAAGCATCGTGTACATTGATGTCTTGTTAATTTTAAACTAATTTTTTAACATCACCACTAATTGGATTATATTGTACAATACGATCGTGTAATATTAAGCAGTAGGCTACAGTATCTTCAGGAAAATCGGTCCGAGTTTCAAATTCTAGGCGAACATCGACTGGAGCACTTTTTAATGTTTCATTTTGTTTGGAGCAGTCTATAACTATTAACGGCACTTTATCAATGAAATCCTTTTTATTGAGTAACGGCTCGTTTTCTTTACCATAGTAAGCGTTTTGAAAATTAGTATACATATCGTAAAGAACAGCAAACTGATTTTGATTGATATTTAAATTGAGATTTCCATATGGATAACATTGTGAATTGAGAAATAGCTTCACATTACTAATATTACAATGATCAAAATTACTAGAATTAACACTTGCTGAACTTTTACGTTTAGTTTGAAAAGCTAAAATAACAAAGCAAGGCTTTTCCTATTGATTGAAAGTCTTAACACTCCAAACATGCTTTGATGTACGAGGTAATTTTGGATACTCATACATTTCCCAAGTACGATAACTCATAGTAATTGCACGATCTCGTCCAATCTGATTGAGTAATTTGATTTTTTCTTTGTCTGCAACCATCACATATGGCATCAACCATTCAACCTTAGTTAAAGTAATTTTTGATTTTTCTGAAGCATCAGGATTCCTTACTGGAATACTTAAAATAGCATTCAAATCATCTTTTGATCTTGTGAGAATAAGTTCATGCTTGACATTGACTACAATTTTCTGATAATCTTCAGCAAAGCCCAGCAACATACTGAGAGGGATAGTCACATCAAAAAAACCTTGAGCGTTACATATTAAAACTTCATTGTTATCACCATTCCATCCGGTATTTTCAGCGATAGAGTTTTGACATGGATTGAGTGAAAGCCAATTTTTCATGAGGCTCGTTAAGCCTACATTTTTCACTTTATCAATTTCAATAGCATTTATTTCATATCGTATTTCCTCGAACAAATGACAGAGGGCGTTGTTGACTAATAAAGTGTTCTCCACTGGCGTAGTACCGTCCGGCTTGGTCAACCGACCACAAATATAAATCATACTGCGTGATGGAAGCAGAAATAAATCTTGATGTTGAATTGCTATATGGATTTCATCACTATTATTGAAATATGATAATGAATAAGGCTGATGCGTATGAACTTCATAATGAGCTATAGACTCATCGAAAGCGACACCTGAATGAATGTCTAGAATTCCCTCCATATTGTTGTTGTTGTTTTATACAGCACACTAATATGCACAATATTTTCTTCCACGATTTTCGACGACTTTCAGTCTCAAGCTTTTCAGGAATTGTCTGTTCTGAGGTGTGAGCGGTCTGATAGCTCGCTGTTGACTGGTTGTTGATTGACATTTTTGACTGTTAATATAGCCTCGACCGGTCTTTATATTGTAAATGATACCCTTTACTAAGATATGGTCTTTATATGTACGCGCACTGTGATGACTTCTCCTCAAAAGTTAACTAGGTTACCGTCTTGATCGACTATACGAATTTGAAAATGATTAATGCTCCTCACAGCGACTGGAAGGTAAATGACTTGAGAGGGAACTTCTATAATCTTATATCCAGGTGGGACTGCTGGGAAAAATTCATATATAGTATGTACTTTACGGTCGTTTATGTAAGAGCCTGTAGTAATATTACACTCTACACGTAAAGCGTTAACTTTGAGAATAGTGACGGGTAAGTCAGAACTATGTGTTTCGTTTTCAACGAGCGTACGTCTAGTGAAGTCTAAAATTGATCCAATAGAATCTTAAAATAGAAAATGTATTTTTTGACTGCACTGAATGACACTACGTAAAGTATTATTATTTGGTTTCAGGCTAAACGATGTACCTTTAGATGCTAATGCCTCTTTGAGAAAGCTTTCAATATCTTCTATTTCCTAGCTACCAGTCGGTAAAGTGATAGCTTCTTGACCTCCAATGTAAAACTTATTATAACCAACGTCAATGTTTGGTATTGAATTAAATGTTAATAGCTCAACTAGACCAAGAACGTATTTTTTGTTTGGTATCAATTCGATCGGTGGAAAATAATATGTTTCGAGTACGGATGATGTTCCTGAGAGACTTAATGTCAGTGTATTTTCCATGACAGATTCATGTCAAATGATAGTCATTCTTTGAATGAGTATTTTATATACTAGTCGTCTTTTCTATAGTTTGTTTAAAAGAAATTTGAGACAAAGATGGCCGCAATTATATGTATTAAAATCTTGATATCTATTATAATTATACATGATTCTATTAACTTTGAGATAAAGCAATAGATCTATAGGTGGTTGTAAATTACTAAAACTGTCAAAATACTTAACCTCATCACCTTTCTTTTTGTATGCCACCCAATGAGTACCTGGTCCACGTTTATCATCTAAATTTACAATAGCTGTCTCTTTATATCGTGGTCCATCAGCTGGCAGAACATTACGCATGAAAACGCCTCGAAAATTTGTAATTTTTAGTATTTTAGCATATTTTCTTATATCATGATCTGTCACGGTAAAGTTACTTCGAGCTTTTTTTTGTTAACATTTTCCACTTGAATATGGTTTCAGATGAAGACCATAACCTTTATGATGTGGTTTCAAATAAAGTCCTTTACCAATAGCAATAGCTTCCATAGTTTTATTGTGTCTATGAGCTTCTTTCAATTAATTTTGAGCGGCCTTAGCACTGTTGACGGCTTTTGCTATTGAAGCAGCCCCTCCAGATAGAGCTCCAGTGGCGCTTAAAGCATCAAATAATGGAATTAAAAAAGGAAGCGCTCCACCAACTTTACTGGGAATAGGTGAAATACGTGGTATATTTATCTTACTTCTACCGCCAGCCTTTTTCACAGCTTCTTTAGCTTCTTTTATAGCCGAATGAATAACTACAAGAGCTCGAATGTTAGGCACACTACTTTTCCAGACCGTCTTAATAATTTTATTCAATGTAACTGACGGCTTTTTGATTTTTCTACATTTCTTTCGTGCTTGGCGTTTTTTAAATCCTCTACCTCGTTTCTTACTACCTTTCTTCATATCAATACCCATACCAAGCTTACTTTTAACTTTCATAATGTTGGCTACAGTGAAGGCAGCTGCTTTCTCACCAAAACTGCTATCTTTAGCTTGCACTCTTTCCCAAGCTTTATTAGCTAGAATTTCGTCAGCTTTATTTCTTGTCGTAATATCTTCCAGATTTTGCGCATAAGCAATATCGTGTTCTTTACAAGCAACGTCTAGTGGATTTTTACCAGGATCTCCACGTGCCAATCGTTTGTTCAATTTTGTACCAGGACCACAATACTGATATCCAGGTAAGTGAGCTTCAATAGGCAAGTTATTTATAATCTTGTTCACTAGATCACCACCAGACTTTCTTTTATAGTACGTGATCATACTTCTTCGAAAGACAGCATGTTAATGAAATAAAAGATATATAAGCAGACTTTTTATACCTAACAAACTTATTTATTGAGGTGTCGATGATGAGTAAACAACATGGATTTCAAAGAACAACCTCTTAAGCTTCAAGTCATTAATTTCGATAGAGTGGTGGAGACGGAAAAACCAGAAAAAAGACATGGCGAACTATTGCCTAATAGTATCCGTGCCGTTTTCTGCGGACCTAGTAATTGTGGAAAAACTAATTGTTTATTAACATTAATCACTCATCCTAATGGTTTTATTAGTGGCTAAATACATCAATGAAGCTCAGGAAAAGCAGAAGAAATACTACGACAAAATTAAGCATCAGGCACTTTTCCAGGTAGGCGATTTGGTTTGACGCAAAGTGCATACGCTCTCAAATGCTGCGGCCGGTAAAAATGCGAAGCTCGATCTGAAATGTGACAAGCCATTCAAAATAACCGCGGTGACTTCACCCGAGATATATGAGCTAGAAACAAACAGCAAGCATCACACAATTAAGGTGCATGTTTCCGAGATCAAGCGATACATACCGCCGCGTAAGGTAGATAAATCAGTCTGCGAAATAGGACTAGTGTAATAACGAAATTGTTCTTGTTTTAAAGGTAAAACAGGTAAATCAATGCCGGGTGATGATGGTTGATGAAACTGGTGAGTCGGGCCGCGTTTTTCAGGATGCTGAGGTTCAGGCACTTTCGGATGTCGCAACTACACCGAATCGCTCAGCGAAAACGGTGGAGGTCATGGAGGTAGACCAGGTATCGAGGTCTGTCGTCCCGCTTTCGGGTCAAGAGCAGGCGGCTTGTTACGATATCAAGATTGCCCCCTGTACTTCGCGATTGGCTCAGACGTCGGTTAATGGGGCCGGGGATGGAGGGGCAAAGAGAATATCTTTGCCGCCGCCTTTGTCTTCGCTTCCGATGCCGTTTGTGAGCGACCGTGGGGTCCGTTTATTGATCGATAACAGAAAGGGAGGTTCGATAATCCGTTTGGCCGCGCCGACACATATTTGGGATAATGCAGTGCGACGGAGCGTGGCATTTCGGCTCACGACGCTTTCCATTCGCGAAGCATCGGAGAAGTCAAGGATTATCACCGCGAAAAGGGGAATTGTTTTCCGCAGACGCAAGCGAGCAGTCAAGGAGAGAAATCGTTGAGTTCTCGAGCGGCCGCAGGTGGATATCTCATGGATAGAACGGCAAACAAGCCCCCTGCGAGAACCACGATGGGAAGAGTAGGCTGGAGTTCCTCAATGCGAAGTATCACCAACGGTATTTTGGAGGTGGTGCTGAGCTCGAGCGATTCCGGGGAGGAATCAGAGCCGGTTCATAAGCTGCTTGGGGTAGCCCCGCAGTTGCATGTACATGCTCCTCTCCCATTTAAGCCTTTCGCGTAACAAAGGCTGGATCCCACTCATCAATTCTTCCGCAGGGGTGGGTCCGCGCGTTTCCCTTCAGCGGGATACCTGGAGGACAAGAGGAAGAAGGAGGCTGAGGCCCGTCCAAACGTGGGTAGGAGGTAGCGCTCAATGCGTTTTAACCGATATGCGTATAATTTCGACAGGCCGTTCTTCGGTCAGGCGTCGACGGCGCCTAAGGTGACTGAGTGAAGGGTTGTGGAAGCAAAAAACACCCTTAGGCCGCCGGCTTCTTCAGCGACTAGCGGGAGAGAGGCCTTGGGAATAGGGATGGACGTTGCTGCCGAGCAGACGAGATAGATGGGCAGGAGGAAGGAAGTTGTTGTGTCACTGACTCCACGTAGAAAAGTGGACCCGGTAATATCGAGACAACCAGTCGCCATGCCGGTACAACCTGCCCGATCTTCTCAGACAGCGAGCTCAGCCTCACTTACGGTGTTACCATGTTGGATGGATGATCCGGGTACCAATTGGTACGGGGAAGTTTCCTATATAATGTGCAAAATAGTGTGGTGATAAACAATTGTCCACAGTCAATTTCGTTTCATGAGACGGTTCCAATGTTAATACTCAACAGATTGTCAATTTATCTTCGATTGCATAGGTGTGGAAGTTTGATTACACAATCCGTTTTAATTGATAAATTGGTATTTTTGCAATATCTCAACCAGTTATGAATTTAGATAAAAATAATTCCAACTCTTTTCTTTTACCTCAAATCCACATCGAATGAAAGGTCGTCCGTTAAAATCGAAAAATTGGATAATAAGTTATTAACAAAAAACCATCAAAAATGACATGTTTTTGAATCATTTCCTTTCAGTTGCATCAAAAAAGATAATTATACTCAAATAAGTTTAAAAATTACGTTCTTGTCATAGAAGTAAGTGTAATTTTTTTATTTTTCGAAATTTTGAATATTGAATAAGCTATGACATTATATACATAAAAAGGCTTAATTATAAATTGCCATAACTTTCTCGATAAATATCACAGAATGTTCGTTGACATCTCGTTTGATTCCTTTTGAGTTATACTTCTCGAATCCTATAAGAAACATTGTCATTTCTATCTATTTTTTATTGAAAAATTGATCTCAATTAGGCAATAATTTTAAACAACGTATAAAATCTCCCATCATTGCCAAATTTTTTTACAGCGATTTGCAATAATATTTTTTCAATTATAGATTGTTTATATTATAGTTTCAGCCTACAATGGATTCTGTAGCTTTATCAGGAACGAAGTTACGATTTTTTTTAAATCGCAGCACGTTTAATTATTCAGATTAAGAAACGAAAATACTTTCAACCTACATTTTTAATGTTAAACTTACATATCCTCTACTTGAAACTTATTCATTTGTTTATTTATATGGAAAAAATATTGTAATACCATGACGCAGCCTCCACACAACCTCAACGCCCAATGGTGGGGGGAATGCACTCGAAAACTGAACACAACACGTCAAATCAGTCGTGCGGAATAAAAATTGCTCTAACTCGGAAAGTTACCATCCGATTTCAATATTTTTTTGGAGAGATAGCAAACAATAGTACGATACAAGTGCGAGAAACTAGATGCTAGTCTCGTGTAGCGTTTACGCCCGAGCGAAGCGAGGGTGGAATGGTACACGTACGAGAAACTCTTTTCCGAACATGTGCCGTACCGTATTTTTTGATACGAAGTGGGGAAAGTGCGATTTTCAACGTACGTTTTTTGCCGAGCGTGCGGGAAAAACGCACTTTCCGCATGGAGTGCGGAAAAATTATTAACATGTAACGGAGAATTCCGGCCGTACCCGTCTGAGTTGCTCGTGACCGTCCGCACAAATTATTTATTCGGGGATTCGGGAGGCAAAAGACGTTCCCACGACTGAATAACGCGTCGAGCATAAACACGTTAAACGCACAGATTCGAAGTCGGGATGAGGAGTGATACAGCGGCGAATAAACACAACAGCGGATTAACACACTAGTAATTTAATTGTCAACAATCGATTACAATACGGCGACCTTGGACTTATATACTACGAGCGGTACAATAACAAACGCGAACGCGAAGGTGAATCGGTGGCTGGTCAGCCGGCCGACTCCCTTGCGAAAACTAAATACTATAACAAATGCCCGACAAACACTTTTCGCCGATAGTCTACCAACGGGTAGCCAGCAGACCTGCCGTGCTACTAGCCATAAGCTGGCGCCCAAATATGCAAGAGAGAGAGACAAGAGAAAAACACGGCACCGACCTCGACCTTCAGCCTCTCCGACGGCTAGAGCGCTCTGCACCGTGACGTCACTGGTGTGCTCCTCGCTGGCCGTCTCGCTGGTATTCTCTTTTGTCGTCGCTACCTTCCTCCTTCTCGTCCTCTCGTTTGCTCCACAATACTGCTGTTGTCTTCGTCGCCTCTTTATCGTTCGATACCGCAGCACGTCTAGACTGCTCGCGCGCGCACCCGCGCACCTCGCCGGTTACCCACACGCGCCGGTGCCGGGTATACTTCGGGACACGGCTGGGCGCGACCCAGCCTTACGCTCCAATACTCATACGCGCACCAGGCGTGTCTCCGAAACGAATGATCGTCGACGAGGTCGCGAGGCCAACTTGGAAAAACCGTAACCGTCGGTTTTATCCGCGCGCGCGACTTCCTCTGCTTATCGCTTAGCAGAGACTCCTCGAATTTTCCTCGGCGATCCGCAATTCGAGCGCTCTCTCTCTCTCTCTCTCTTCGTCTGCGCCATCTGCATCGCTCCAGTCGTCAGCTTAGCCCGTGTTTAGCACCTCGCAAACAAAAGGTCCAAGCGTGAGTGTATGTACCAAATGCACACACTCTCAGTCTGGCGCGGCGCACGGACATTTGCGAGAGCTAAACGGACGAGATCGGCCTAGCCGAGATTCTCCGTCACAAACAATTAGCATGCTTTTGAGATCAATTAGCGTATGCTTCATTTTTTATACATGACTTTATAATTTTTACGAATTTTTTTTTTCCAGAGTATCGTATTTTTTAATGGACAATTAGTATGATGTACAAATGTTTACTAAAATTTCAATGATAATTCACAAAAGTTCGTATTGCATCCAAAATTATACGTACAGTCTCTGCTGTAATGATCTTTCATTTAAAAATTCCAGGGTGCCACTGCCTATCACAACAGTGGAAAGTAGTGACAAATTCATCTATTATCATATAAACTTTCTATTATATCGTACTTTTCTTATCAAGTACACACAGATCAAAGAAATAGAAAAATTGCGAAGAACTGAATTTAGCAAGTATAAATCACATTCTTTTAATATTTATGACTATTTCAATGATTAATTAAATAAATATTTCTGTATAGACTTACCTAAATGCATACAAATGAATTTTTGTGAATTATTATTGAAATTTTGGTAAACATTTGTGTATTAAACCAATTATTCATTAAAAAATACGTCACACTAAGAAAAGAAAATCGTAAAAATTATAAAGTCATGTATAAAAAATGAAGTATACGCTAGTTGACCTCAAAAGCATGCTAATTGTTAATAATTGTATTTGTTACTCTTTCACAAAAAAATGTTAAAATCGGATGGTAAGTTTCCGAGTTAGAGCAATTTTTTTTCTGCGCGACCGATTTAACGTTGCGCGTTCAGTTTTCGAGTGCATTCCCCCCACCATTGAGCGTTGAGGCCGCGGTGAGACCGCGTCATGGTATTACAATATTTTTTCCATATAAATAAATAAATAAATAAGTTTCAAGTAGAGGATATGTAAGTTTAACATTAATAATGTAGGTTGAAAGTATTTTCGTTTTTTAATCTTAACTGGTTGAGATATTGCAAAAAAACCAATTTATCAATCAAAACGCATTATTTAATCAAACTTCCATACCTCTGCGATCGAGGATAAATTGACAATCTGTTGAGCATCAACATTAACCGTCTCATGAAATGAAATTGACTCTGGACATTTGTTCGTCACCACATTATTTTGATTACACTATAATAATTATTACTGATATAATTATCATAATGATATAAGAATCCATACTTAAGTAAACTACCATATAGACAACGTTTAGACCAAGTTTCAAGAAAATCTGAAACCTACCCCTGATGAGCTGAACGTCATAGTCTAGAATGAGCCTGCTTTGTAAGCACCAAGGTCAACTTTCACAGCCATAAAAATGTTGCTTTACGGCAATAAAGATGCTGAGGCAAGCGCACGTGTTTTCGGTAGGCTAGCTGACTACTCAAAACAAAGAGAGAGAGTGGTAAGCGTGAAACGATAGCAACGGGAGTGCATCGTGCAAGCAGACACGCTCTAATTGTGAATGAGTGCAGTCGTATATTAATTTGTCTCTCGTATATCGGAACTAAAATCTTTTCATTTTTATTCTTCTTACAATTAGTTATATATCAAAGTTGAGCTCAGCACGTGACGTTTCTTAGAAAATTGCATTAGATTATTATTACCTACAAAAAGGAAAAAGGAAAAAAAATCAATTTATTATTATTATAAAACGCTAATATTGTATGAAAGACATAGAGAACCAAACATAATATTTTTGTATATCATCCAGTAAATAAATACTGTGATAGTAATATTTTCTCTGTTCTTCCTCTCCTTTGCTATAATTGATTTCTACTATATATATTTCATTTGAATTGTTTCTATAAAAAAATAGCTACATGTTTGCATATATCTCTTTCCGGGGAAAATAGATTTTTAGCTCACGTAGACAGAATCGCTCTTGTGTAATTTAGCCAAATTGCATATTAAAACAATAGTCATAAACGACCCCTCTTTTATTCTCTTTTATTTTTCACTTATTTAATTATTGATAAAATTTGTAAAATATATCTATGTTACCTAGTGCTCTGTTTTCATTTAAATTCAAGTTAACGTTTAATATGCTCAATAAATTGATAATCCGTAAAAATCATATTCTTTTTCCTTCCTAAAATAATTATGTATTACAATATTCAATTTACAAACAGCATATCGAAAGTGCGATACACTGGAAAAAAGTAATAAAGCAGAGCGAGTGTGTCTGTCGTAATTAAACGGCTTATTAGTGCGCGTGGCCTGGGAACCACTTTTGCCTTTTATACTGCCCCGAGCTAGAGGTCGCTTAGCTGCTGAAAAGAGCCTCGAAACGACGGTCAAGTTAGCCTTATAGCCCTTGGCGTCTTAAAACTGTAGCAGAGCGTAGTTTAAGAGGCTTTCTGCACACCGTAAATCGCGAAGAAAATTTTTAATTTTTTTAATTTTTATTAAATATAATTTTTTCATATATATATATATATATATATGAAAATATATATATAATATATATATATATTTTATAACGAGTGAGATTGCCAACCCGCTATATCTCTCTCTCCCTAGTAATGATATGTAAATATAACATATTTCTCCGAACTTATCCTATATATTTATGAATTTATTATGTTTATATTCATTTATTATTAATATTTGTATATGTAATTACCCTTCGGCTCGAATATAAGGTAAGAGAGAGAGAGAGATGCGAGTACGCAGGGATACTTCCGCGCGCGACCGCGAGGCGCGGAGAGAGAGAGAGAGACATAGTCGCGCCTTAGCGAGTGACCGCGGGCACTAATCGACTAGACGCAGAGCAGAAAGAAATCGAGAGCCGAGCAGGCAACACGCTAGAGAGTGGCTATCGTGCGGATTTGTCAGCGGGCAGGTAGATTCCATTGTCTCAACGACTTTCCCTGCTCACATCTTCGTTGTGACCTGGTGCTTCCCTCTTCTTCGATCTTGAAACTTGGGCCTTTATCCAGAGAAGAATTGCGACGTCGCCTGGCCCAGTAGAGGATCTACGCTCGCGTATTGTAGCTGGTAGAGCAGGATTTCGTCAGGAGGAAACGAGCCGCGGAGTGCACGTGGTGCCCGATAATTTGTGCGTGTGCGTTGACGCAAACTGTGCGACTCGTTTGCGTATCTAGAGGACGAGCACCGTCATTGTAAGTACCGGCTAGTTGGTTTACTCTCTCTCTATCCGTTCTCTCAGCGTACTCTCTCCCTCCTTCCGACCACTTTTGTTAACTTCTACTGATTAAAAATACTGTTTACCGTGAGTCTCTTTTATTTAATCGTATCCCGACGCCTTATTCAAACGCTCCGCCCTTTCGCGCCTACACCCGCTTTCGAATCTTCGGCTTTTGCGTTCTTCAGCCAACACTACGAATCTGCGCGGATCCGGCTGTCCTGTCACCGGCGTGACGAACACCGGACCTGAGAAGACGGACAGTCCAGGAGGCTCCAGACTTCGCTCGGACATTCCTCATTTAACATTAGTTATTTCCTTTTTTTTTATATTTACGGGGCTAACCGGCCTAAATCCCCGTTATAATTTATAATATATATATTATATATATATAATATATATATATATTTATAATATATATATATATTTATAATATATATATATTATATACATATAATATATATATATATTATATTTACACGCTTTGTGGAGCTGAGTGCGCGATACTGCTAAGACCGAATCCCGAGAAACTGATTTATCGATTCGCGTTTCGTTTCGGTTTTGAAAACTTTCACAGGCTTTATGAGAAAATTTTTTTTGCTTGCTTTTGCCTATCAACAAAATCTCTAATTCTTTTGCTTGAAAATTTTATTATTTTCTTTTATTTTTCTTGTGATTATTTTTACCGTGCACAATAAGCGATTAATTAATTGAGCGAATTTTTTTTTCCTACAAAAATTAATAATATAACTAGTTAAGTTGCCATTAATTACATTCCTAGAAATGATTCAAATAATGTTTAGCTACAAGTAATCATACAATTATTTTATAATAAATAATTGTAAATTAATATCAAGCAGAAGGAGGGTAAACAGCAGGAGCTCCGTTAGAGGTCGCTGAATTACTCACAGCGCCGTGCAGCGAGAGAACTTCCTCGGGCTCTCTCATCCTAACCCCCATTGCATAGCTCTCCCGTCCCCCTCAGTCGTACGAAACGATTGCTTGGGGAAGCTAAGGACGAGGGAGAAAGGGGCGTTATCCAGGTGACTGGTCAGCCGACCAAACAAATATTAAATTAAGTAGTAATTTTAAAGAGAACTTTAACATTTTTTTTATAATATATAAACGCCTTTAAAGATAACAACTAATAAATATAATCATGACGGATCAAGCCACATTACATCTCTTGATAAATATGACTGCTAGATTTATGCTGCAGAATATTGTTCAAGGCATTTCCGAATTCGATAGAAAGAATGTTTCATTGAAGCATTTTACTCAAGATATACTCAAAAATAGCATTCTCTACCGTGCGTGGACACTATCAAATAGGATGCCAGAAGGCCTAATAAATGGCCCTAAGACGTTCCAACGAATGATAGACGTGTTACGTAGAGGATTACTAAATATAGAAATGCTCGTTTACGTCAATGACATTATAGTCTATGCTAAGGACTTACAAGACCATAAAGTAAAAGTTAAGAAACTATTTGATAGGTTATTAAACGCAGAACTCGTATTACAACCAGATTAGATAGTCAATTTTCTAGGACACATAGTGAGAGAATGAGGCATAGAGGCGGATCCTAAATTAGCGGAGGCAGTTAGAAATTTCCCAAAACCCATGGACGTTAAAGGCATGAGATTTTTCTTTGGGCTTTCGAAATATTATAGGTGATTTATTAAAGATTATTCAAAGATAGTAGAACCTTTGAACGAACTAACTAAAAAGGGACAAGAGTACGAATAGGGACGGGATTAGATAAAAGCCTTCGAGCGAATAAAAAGGCTGCTCTAGGAAGCTACTATTTTAGCTTTTTTGGCACTGAGAGACCTTTGACGCTGTCTACTGACACTTCGGACTATGCTGTTGGAGCGGTTCTTTCTCAAGAAGTGGACGAAATTGAAAGGCCCGTAGCTCATCTTTCAAGATTACTAAATAAAGCAGAAGTAAACTATACAACAACGGAAAAGGAGTGTGTCGTGGTTCTCTACGCAATGAATGATTTTTTACCCTACTTATTATGCAAGAAATTCACCTTGATTGCTAACGATGAATCCATTAATTTTATGCATAATCGTAAGGACTCAGAACAAAGGCTTATGAGATGGATGTTCAAGTTCACGGACTACCAGTACGTGTTTAAATATAAACCAGGAAAATTAATTTGTAATGCAGATGCGTTGTCGAGGAACTCGATTAATCTCCAGGAATATTTAGACGAAAAGGAGAAATGGGAGAAGAAATTGAATGAAAACATTCCAAAAAATCAAAGTAATGATATTCAAAAGTAGAATCATTGGCAAGAAACCATCTACGGAGGACCCAGAAGAGATGGTGGTAAAATGAAAAAGAGCTCATAATATCGGGTGAGCCTAAAGATAAAGGATGTCCAGTAAAGGCAAAGAGAAACAACGAAAATCCAAAATTGGAGTATAAGACCGTAGCGAAAGGGACAAGAAGTAAGAGAATCGTACCTTCTACTCTGTCTTTGAAACTATCCAGTATGATAGCTCCAAGCACGTCTAGGACTAAGCTTAAGGGCGTTAAAAAGCAGGAAAAAGAAAAGGCTTTACCAAAAGGAGTACAGAGAGTAAACTCAACTAAGTTAGACACTTCGACAGACGGCTCTAGCACTGAATTTGTACCAGAAAATAGATTTAAGACTTCGATATCGGAGAAGCAAAACATGTCAAAAAAATCTAAAATAGGAGTAGTTGTGGAAGATTTTGAGAAAAACCATCACACCAAGGACTCGTTATTTGGACAGTACATAGCGACCGGGTGACATAAACGACTACAAGACATCTTGAACCGGCTAGATGGAGAAAGCATGAATGCAAGCGCGTCAGAGTCTGAGTGTAAAGCTACTGAAAAGCGATATTCCTTTTTATGTTGTTCTATTTTATCTTCAACTAAGATAGAGGATAAAGATTTCTAGATCACCAGGGAGTGTAAGCTACGAAAAGGTAGAGGACAATGTATTCAAAATAAAGGAAGCCGAAAGGTGGTAAACATCCCATAGGGAGGACTTAGGATCAGTTTATTGCCGGATGAAGTATGGGAGTCATTGGAAAGGTTCGAAGCCAGCCTGTGACGCTAAAGACTTGCATATATCCTTTTATTAAGATAATATGAAACCTGAACGAAGTAATTAGACCATAGAGATGCTATCATACTTTTCAGATGGAGACGATCCCTCTCCCGAAATTCAAAAAACACCATAGGACCTCTACCCCTATGATAATATATTACTGATGTAGAAATGACGAATTGAGTGAGGAAATTAGTAGAAGAATTGAGAAAAGCAGTGACCTCGGAAATCAATCCGAAGAAAACGGACACCCTTTATCACCTAAAAACAAAGGTCGAGAGTTGGCACCATTGAACGACCCGAGCGGGACAAGAGTGGGTGACGCAAATGATTGCACGATCCTTGCAATATCACATCATCGGGAGATATCAGTTACTCCAAATGTGAAAGTGGGATCACCAACATCCAGAAGTACTCCAAATGTCAAAAGTTTAATGCCTATTTTTCGTTTTAAAGGTTTAAATGATATAATCGAAGAATCTGAGATGAACGATCCATCTGTAGATTTATATTTTTTTAAAATGCTGGCGGAAGATGAAATATTTTTCATGTTGCCACCACAATCTGGATCAATCAATTAATATAAAAGACTGAAGGAATATCAAAATCCTACTTTTAGTAGTGAAAGCACTAGTGAAAAAAGATCGCTAGGACCTGCTAAATACGTGTACCAAACTAACGTGAACACTAGTCAAAAATGTTTATTATAAAAAAGATAACATTGTACACTTCGTCTCTTGAGATTGCTACAATCAAACTTCTGTTTCAAAATTACTAAGTAAAATTAGAACAATAGACCTATGGAATTTGAAAAGTTTAAACCTAAAAATTGAACAAATATTGATGATCAAGTACAGAACTCACATTATCTTTTCTGTATTTATTAAAAACAAGTATCATAACCCTACTAGCATAAAGCCTTCAAGGTTAGAATGCTGAATTTAAAAAGGTTACGTATTCAAAAGAACCTTAAAAGCTTCCGCATAGCAAGATGTGGAGATTACACTGATGATATGGGACCTGAACTATTAACTGAAATTTTCGATAAAGGATTTTCGATAAAAGTCCCATTAAAGTAACAATTTTCTATGGAAAAACCATTGCTCCGCAGCAAGAAGAGCGATTGGAAATAATTCATTTTATATGATAGCCTGATTGGGAGATATAAGAGAGTAAATCCGACATATCAAGAGATCAGAGCCAGACATAAACAATCTGGTTTACGAAACGATGTTCTAAATTATGTTAGGAAATGCCCAAATTGTTTAGAAAAGAAAATCGACCTGCATAAAACTGAGTGATTTGATTATGGACTGGCCACTATTGGTCAGCCCTAACTGAAGGTCAACTGAATGATTACGGACACACCGATTGAGGCATTTGATAAAGTATCAATAGATACTATAGGCAAACTGCGGATTACTCTTAGTGGATATTGTCACTTGCTAACTATGTAACTCGTAATGTAATTTGACGAAATACGTGATCGTGATCCCGATAAAAGACCTAAAGGCGACTACCATAGCTGACGCGTTAGTAAGATATTTAATTTATCAATTTGGAGCTCCTAGAGTTATACAGTCGGATCGCGGAATCAGCTTCCTTTCAAAAGTTATCGAATCTTTATTACACCTATAATCGTATAAAATTCATCACTTAACTACTTCAGAAAATGGACCGCAAACTAATGATAATTTAGAGAGAAGCCATGCATCCTTAATTGATTTTATACGAATATATTCGAAATGATTCGATAACTGGGACCAGTTACTACCCTTTGCTGGTTTTACATATAATACCAGTATAATAATGCTACTAGATATACCCCTTTGAGCTAGTATATGGACGAATTGCTCAGTTTCCAATGAAAATACCTTGAGAAAAGAAACTTGGAACTTACAATTAATACCGGCAGGATTTAGTCTTACGACTTACTGAACTAAAAATAGCGGCGGAGGAAAGTGATATTTGTGAAAAGGAAAAACCCAAAGGCCGATATGACCAGTAAATAAAATCATTTAATAGAAAGGTTGGAGATTTTGCCCGGGTCCTTAATGAACCTCGTATATGTAAAATCGATAACTATTATAAAAAAAACCTTTGAAAATTATTAAAATTTTGAACCATAAAAATATTTTTGTAGAACTATCTAATGAGAAGAAGATACGCAAATATGTGTGATCACACGAAGCGAATTCGTCTTGTTAAGTGTGGGTCCTTTTAACAGTCAAGCGGCCTAGGACTCGGGCGGTTGCCAAGCTTTACGGGCACCTCGACCCGCGCACGCGCTTCAATTGTAGAATATTTGAACCGCATGATATTGCCATCCAGGCACTTCAATTGTATTATTAACTTATTAGCTAAACAATGAACGTTGAAGTCACTGGTCGCGGGAGAATTCGACTACACGCACGGTGATTAATTAAACACATATGTATCTGAAAGTATCGTTTACTTTCTTGTCGTTAATACATATAAGTCGGGAATTATTAAGTTAATAATTTATAAAAAAAGGGTCCATATTAATTAATAATCTTCAAGTTCGTACGCAAACATGTGGATATAACTTATGCTCATATATATATATATATATTGTGACGGTAAACGTCAAATTAGCGCTGATTATTTAGCCTAATTGCTGCCTGTGAGGACAGCACCTGCCGGGAGGACGAAATAGGTAACGAAGGAATTCGGCACGCGAGCAGACGGAACGCGCGCGATAGAATTCGAACCAGTGAAGCGTAGACCATCATAGTGTCCGCCCGCCTTCATTTTGAGCTACCGATTTACGTGCCGCAAAATACCAAAACTCGACGAGAACGATAAGTGCCAGCTAGCTGAGACCGTTGTTCACGGGGAGCCACTCGTCTGCAGAGGAAAGGGAGCACGAGCCATCGAAAAAGTGTGTGAGATTTCGCCATCGAGGGCGAAACCATAACCGCGTGCGCGCGTTCGTGACCGGCAACAAAAACGATTATAAACAGTTTCGTGCAGTGTGACTGCTCTTCGTTTTCTCTGATCACCTGCAAATATAAGGTAAGCTGGCCAGCTTAATCTCGCGAGCGCGGTTACCCGATTAACAAATAAATTATAATTTTCGTTGCGTGCATGTAACGGCTCTAATAACAAAGAGCAGCGAGCGTACCGGCAAAGCGTGTTGTCGATGAGCGAGCGTCAACGTAAACAAACGCGCGGGCCGATCTTCTGTAGAGTATAAGGAATAATAAAAGATCTAGTTCATTTTACTAACAAGTGTTTTCTTTTGATTCGCTTATATCTCATAGCTTCCACTCACTTTCCTTAAATTAGAGAACTTACTGGTTGACTGGCGCCTATCTTTACATGCTCTCCGATTTGCGTACTGAGCATAATTAATTACGCGCGTCCTTTTTAGTGTATTCGCGCGCATAAAATATTTAAACGGTTTTACCCCGTTACAATATATATATATATACAATAGAATAGTTAGAGAGAAAGATGTGTATAAATTCGCCTAGTGCTGTCTATTACAAAGAGAAATTATGTGAGTATTCACTTTTACTCATATTTTACATACCGTAAAGAAAGATTCTTCTTACTTATCATACTAATAATCATAAATATGAAGAGTGTAATGGTATGAATAATTATTTTTAACTTTTTAAAATCTAATATTTATTAGTCCTGAATTTTGAATTTAATCTTCATCACTGTCTTCTTCAATCATAGGAATTAACTGGTCTTGTTCATAAATTTTTGACAGTTTTTCTGTAGGTCTTACAATTTTTGACAGGTATCTTGCGTGCGATGGGTAATAAATGACCGCAGCCACATGAGAGCAACAGCCGTTAGCTCGCATACCGTTGGAACATTCACAACTATGGCGCAAGTTTCTAGCGCTCCCAATTGTATTAGGCTTATAGTCAATGTAGAAATTGTAAGTTTGTTGAGAAATGTGTCTCGATCTGACTTGAATTTTAATAATATTCGTGGAGGCATTGCAAAAACTTAAATTTATCTCGTCGTTATCGTTCATCATTTCTGCTAAATACGATATCGTTTGTTGTAATAGATAAGTTCCTGTAAAAAACTTTATCAAATCCAATTTTGTCATTTCTGGAAAATCAAGTATATCAGAAGATGTCAGTAGATAAGCAATGTATGTTCTGGGACACAAAGGAGCCGCCCGATGAAGGAGTCACGGTAGTGATACCTTTTAATTTAAGGTGAGACCCCATGCTGAGTGTTTAAAAGGCATTTGTTTTTCGTTTGACACCTCCCGCATGCCAGTAGGCCCTTTCGACAGAGTGCCCCCCCCCCCCACCTTTTTTTTTGTTTTTCAGAGTCGCATGCTTATGTGTTTTCTCAGAATGCACTCTCTGACGGCGTTTTACCTCATGCTGAAGGTTTAAGACGTAATCGTTGTACCTTTTTCTTTTGAAGTTACCTTGTATCTTAATTACGAATCGCATACTGAGCAACTAAAACTAAATTTATTACCTCTTCCATTAAAAAACAATACCTTCGCTATTTTTGAATGGAATTTCGAGAGTAGGAAACTTTTGGGAGGAACGAAATAAAAACGTCTTAATTTTCAGAAAATCTTTCATTAGTAGACTAGGTCTCCAAGAGAAGACTTCTTAAAAAGTGTGTAAAGTGATAAAAAAAAAAGTGTATCATGAATCCAATCGAAATTATACGAACAATAAATTGAAATAACAATGAATTATTAAACAATAACATGAAACGATTCATGGCGAATGTAAGTAAAAAAAGCAATCTTTATATTAATATTATAATTTAATTTATATATCTTTTTTTAGATTCCTCCAAACCTGCTGGCGAGCATTCCGACAGCATAATTTTACCATTTACTACTAGCAATTTTATCAGTTGTAAGTAATTTTATTATATATTTATTTTTAATTATTATAATCTTATATATTTTATTTTTCAGCTTCATTCAATCATGGTCGATCCTGCTCAAAAACTGAGGATTAGCCAGCTGCTGCAGGGAGTGATCGAGGTAAGAAATTTTACTTTTTTATAATTTGCTTCATATAAATATATAAATATTTGTTTATTTTTTAGTTGCAGCAGATATTGGAGTGTGCTGAGCGCTCAGCAAGACAGCGGGCTGATGCCCAAAGAGCCGCTGATCAAAGGGCTGCAGCCGAAAAGCCTGCAGCCGAAAAGCCTGTAGCTGAAAAGACTGCATCCGAAAAGGTGTTGGTGGATACAGCGAGGAAAAGGACGAATTCGTTTGCGTCGTTACCATCAAAAAAAATTTTTTTAAGGTATAATTTTTTAATAATCATATCATTAATTATAAAATTAAAATTTAAAAAATTTTTATTTTTTTTTCAGATAAACGCTGTTGCTCGAGATCCCTTATGCAGTATTGAAAATGCCCTTCTAAGGGCAAAGTCTACTGCCGCTGACACCACCACCACCACTACTGCCACCGCCACCACCACCGCTACCACCACCAAACCATACAGTAAAAAAAAAATTAAAAAAAACATTATGTAAATAAATAAATACATAAATATATAAATAATTAATATTATATTTAATAATTGTATACATAAATAAAAAAATTAATAAATTATCTGGCGTAGTACCGTCCGGTTTGATCAACCTACCACAAATATGAATCATACTGCGCGATGGAAGCAGAGATAAATCTTGATGTTGAATTGCTATATGGATTTCATCGCTATTATTGAAATATGATAATGAATAAGGCTGATGCGCATGAACTTCATAATGAGCTATAGACTCATTGAAAGCGACAGCTGAATGAATGTCTAGAATTCCCTCCATATTGTTGTTGTTGTTGTTGTTGTTGTTGTTGTTGTTGTTGTTGTTGTTGTTGTTGTTGTTGTTGTTGTTGTTGTTGTTGTTTTTGTTGTTGTTGTTGTTGTTGTTTTATACAACACACTAATATGCACAATATTTTCTTCCACGATTTTCGACGACTTTCAGTCTGAAGCTTTTCAGGAATTGTCTGTTCTGAGGTGTGAGCGGTCTGATAGCTCGCTGTTGACTGGTTGTTGATTGACATTTTTGTCTGTTAATATAGCCTCGACCGGTCTTTATATTGTAAATGATACCCTTTACTAAGATATGGTCTTTATATGTACGCGCACTGTGATGACTTCTCCTCAAAAGTTAACTAGGTTACCGTCTTGATCAACTATACGAATTTGAAAATGATTAATGCTCCTCACAGCGACTGGAAGGTAAATGACTTGAGAGGGAACTTCTATAATCTTATATCCAGGTGGGACTGCTAGGAAAAATTCATATATAGTATGTACTTTGCGGTCGTTTATGTAAGAGCCTGTAGTAATATTACACTCTACACGTAAAGCGTTAACTTTGAGAATAGTGACGGGTAAGTCAGAACTATGTGTTTCGTTTTCAACGAGCGTACGTCTAGTGAAGTCTAAAATTGATCCAATAGAATCTTCTGGTTCAAAATGTATTTTTTGACTGCACTGAATGACACTACGTAAAGTATTATTATTTGGTTTCAGGCTAAACGATGTACCTTTAGATGCTAATGCTTCTTTGAGAAAGCTTTCAATATCTTCTATTTCCTAGCTACCAGTCGGTAAAGTGATAGCTTCTTGACCTCCAATGTAAAACTTATTATAACCAACGTCAATGTTTGGTATTGAATTAAATGTTAATAGCTCAACTAGACCAAGAACGTATTTTTTGTTTGGTATCAATTCGATCGGTGGAAAATAATATGTTTCGAGTACGGATGATGTTCCTGAGAGACTCAATGTCAGTGTATTTTCCACGACAGATTCATGTCAAATGATAGTCATTCTTTGAATGAGTATTTTATATACTAGTCGTCTTTTCTATAGTTTGTTTAAAAGAAATTTGAGACAAAGATGGCCGCAATTATATGTATTAAAATCTTGATATCTATTATAATTATACATGATTCTATTAACTTTGAGATAAAGCAATAGATCTATAGGTGGTTGTAAATTACCAAAACTGTCAAAATACTTAACCTCATCATCTTTCTTTTTGTATGCCACCCAATGAGTACCTGGTCCACGTTTATCATCTAAATTTACAATAGCTGTCTCTTTATATCGTGGTCCATCAGCTGGCAGAACATTACGCATGAAAACACCTCGAAAATTTGTAATTTTTAGTATTTTAGCATATTTTCTTATATCATGATCTGTCACGGTAAAGTTACTTCGAGCTTTTTTTTGTTAACATTTTCCACTTGAATATGGTTTCAGATGAAGACCATAACCTTTATGATGTGGTTTCAAATAAAGTCCTTTACCAATAGCAATAGTTTCCATAGTTTTATTGTGTCTATGAGCTTCTTTCAATTAATTTTGAGCGACCTTAGCACTGTTAACGGCTTTTGCTATTGAAGCAGCTCCTCCAGCTACAGCTCCAGTGGCGCTCAAAGAGTAGAATACGAGGCATATTTATTTTTCTTCTTCCTCCAGCCTTCTTCACAGCTTCTTTAGCGCCTTTTATAGCCGAACGAATGACAAAGAGTGATTTATTACTAGGTACAACACTTCTCGAGGCAGCGTTAATAATTTTTTTCAATGTAATTGATAGATTTTTACTTTTTACATGTGTCTTTCGTCGCTGTCGTTGTTGTTGGCGATTTTTTAATCCCTTACCTCGTTTCTTTCCTCGTTTTAAAATTTTAACACCCATACCAAGTTTATTTTTAACTTTCATTATGTTAGCTACAGCAAACACAGCAACTTTCTTACCAAAACTACTATCTTTCGCTTGCACTCTATCCCAGGCCTGTTTAGCTAGAATTTTCTCGGCTTCGTTTCTCGCCTCAATTTTCTCTCGATTCTAAGAATAAGCAATATCGTGATCTTTACAAGCAGCGTCTAGCGGATTTTTTCCAGGGTCACCACGAGCAAGTCGTTTTTTCATTTTAGTTCCCGGCCCACAATACTGATAACCAGGCAAATGAGCTTCAAATGGTAAGTTATTAATGATCTTTTTCACTAAGCCAGCACCACCAGTCTTTCTTTTGTGACAAATGATCATACCTCATCAGAAGACAAAGTCTTAATGAAACTAAAAAATATATAAACAGTCTTTTTATAGTTAGTAGTCTCATTCGTTGTTTGATCGGTGACTAGAAATCAATATGGACTTCAAAGAGCAACCACTTAAGTTGCAAGTCATAAATTTTGATAATGTGGTTGAGACGGAAAAACGAGAAAAAAGACATGGTGAACTGCTGCCTGATAGTATACGAGTAGTTTTCTGTGGTCCTAGTAACTGCGGGTAAACTAACTGTTTGCTAACATTAATCACACATCCTAATGAACTTAGATTCGAAAACGTTTATGTTTATTCAAAGTCCCTCAATAAATCAAACTATAAGTTTTTAAAAGATTTATTGGAACCGATTGATGCTATACAGTATTATGCATTCAGCGAGCATGAGGCAGTTGTTTCACCGGATAAAGCTAAACCAAATTCCATCATGATTTTCGACAATATAGCCACTGAAAAGCAGCACAACGTGAGAGCATTCTTCTGTATAGGAAGACATAAAAAAGTAGATAGTTTCTATCTCTGTCAATCATACGCTCCCATCATACCAAAGCATCTCATTCGAGATAATGTGAATTTACTAGTTTTGTTTCGACAAGATGACGTGAATATTAAACATATTTACAACGATCATGTTAACTCAGATATGACTTTTGAGAAGTTTAAAGCAATTTGTTCAAAATGTTGGAGAGACGATAATCATGGATTTATAGTTATTGATAGAGATAGACTAATCAATCATGGACGGTATAGAAAAGGATTCAATTCTTTTGCTATAAATATAGCGGAGTGAACGAATGAAGATTATTTAACTTTAGAAATTACAAGCGTCAACATGGCTAATTTTGAAAAAGAAAAGAAGATGCTCGAGCAATTATCTAAGGCTCGTGATACCATCAGACGTAAGTATCAATAAAACGTGACATAGCTGATTTATAAAATACATTGAATGAAACTTTTAAACCTATGGTTGATCCATTGAAGAAACTTGTGGAGGTAGCTATTGATTAAACTAACGATAATACTGAACAGGAAACGAACAAGGAGAAGAAAATTACGTTCGATAAAGTTTTCAAGTCAAAAACAACAGTTGACACTCCCTATAAATCTCGATATTTCAATAGTACTGTTAATGACTTAAATTCTACATTACATCCGCTTGATTCTACATTTGAATACGCTATGTCTATTGCTGATGCTGCTGATGATGGTGTTGATAATGCTGATGAAGACGAATTTAGTAAGACTAGTGAATCATCAGTTGATAGAACTGCAATAAATTTAGACGATGTTAGTTCAAATGTAACTACAAAACAACAAAAACAGCTATTGGATGACTCGATTGTGTAGGAAACTATATTCGACTATTGCATGAACCGCAACAGAAAAGTAATTTAGACAAGATATTTGGCGTTCGCTTGGATGAAAATACATATGTCATAGGCAGTTCTCCAATTTCTTTCCAAAACAATAATGTGACTGTGAATGATAAAGCATTCTGCAAGACGCCTGGATTAATGGAACTTTTCTTTCGTAAAAACCTAATTCTAAATTAATTAGTTAATCGGATATTGAAAATTATATAAAACTTCTTGAAATCACTAACGCTCATCGTAAGAGATATGAAACAAATGGAGAATATCGCAATAAGCGTGTAAATAAATTTAAAAAGTATATTGGTCCAAATTTATCTTTAAGTGGAGTGCTAAGAAGCGAAAATTGACTATTGATGGAAGAGGTCTTTTTCCTAACTATAAAATAGCAAGAAAAGGAACATTATTTGATTATGTATATTGGGATGATCCAAATAAGCTCGTTGATGGATTGAGATTGCTTATCTCCGAACAAACCGCTGATAATCCTAGTCATATTAATGAAATTTATTTAATCATTGAAGAATTACGTGAAGCTGGCTATATATATTAAGAGAATCCTAAATATTCCTCAGTAATAAAATAAGTGTTGATGTGTTTGGACGTATATTGAATAAAAAGGAGGGTAATCGAGGTCCTCCTGGTGTAGGGTATAAAATTACTAAAGACGGACAATACGACGTGGATAACAAAAGAATTTCTAATATAGCTAATCCTCAGCAGAATAACGATGCTGTAAACTTACGAACGTTGCAAAAAACTAGTGAAGCTAACGTCGCTACACTTACGACTACAATAAATAATCTGCAAAAAACTAGTGAAGCTAACGTTGATACGCTTACGACTACAATAAATAATCTTAAAAAATCTTTAAATATAATAAGAATACAATTACGATCGTATGGAGAAGCGATTCAATATTTACAAACAAATAATAATAATGATAATAATAAGGAGAAAGAAATAAGGATTATGCCGTCTGACTTTTCATTCAATTATAACAAATAGATTGAAAAAATGAAACATCAAAGAGTGGTGGATGAGTTACACAAACCAGCACGTCGAATCTATCCTCGTCGAAAAGTCGATATACGCGGAATAGATGAGACGTGGCAAGTTGATCTTGTTGAGATGCAAAGCTATTCTAGAGAGAATAAAGGTTTTCGCTATCTATTAACTATTATAGATACGTTCTCTAAATATGCTTGGGGATTTCCAGTAAAACAGAAAACTGCTACAGATGTCACTAACGCAATAGAGTCTGTATTAAAAAAGGGACGCATTCCTAAAAATCTCCAAGTGGATAGAGGCAAAGAGTTATACAATACAAATTTTTAAAGTTTAATGAAAAAATGTAAAATAAACCTTTATTCTACTGTTAGCCATCTTAAAGCATCAATTAGTAAACGTTTCAATGGAACACTAAAAAATATTATGTTGAAAAAATTCAGTTTAATAGGAAATTATAAGTGGATTGATTTTTTCCCAGTTTAATAGAATTTTATAATAATCGAAAACAGCACACAATAAATATGAAGCCTAAAGACGTGACTGAAGAAAATGAAATGCAAGTCTTGACACGATTCATTTACGATCATCGTCTTTTCAAAAAACCGAAATTCCAGGTAGGAGATAAAGTGCAAGTAAGCAAGTCTAAATACGTTTTTGAAAAAGGATATACGCCTAATTGGTCTACAGAAATTTTTACTATTCATCGTAATTCGAGAACTAAACCTGTAACATATCACCTACTAGATTATCAAGAAAATCCCATTGTTGGTGGTTTTTATGAACAAGAACTACAGAAAGCTATGTATCCTGATATTTATCTTGTAGAAAAAATTCTCAGAAGACGGGGTAATGAAGTCTTCCTAAAATGGCTTGGCTTTGATAATACTCACATTTCTTGGATAAATAAGGAGACTATATAACAATGAATTACAAATATAAATTCATATGTATCTAGCTTGTATTTAAATAAATAATTGTTTTCATTTATAAATATTACATTGTTTTTTTTTATCTTAAGGATAAGAGCCCCAACCTTCGCTCTTACCTGTGAGGTACTTCCATTTTTTATATTCGACACTAGTGAGTCCATTAAGACAAATCGAAACCTGCTTTAATAGAAACACTAATCACTCATTTTATTTTATACTCCAGAAAATAAATTTATATAATACAAACTTTATTGAGTATAATAAGATATACAAATACACTTAAATAATAAATTGAAATCGATCACATTCATGATATTGAATAAATAATGCATATTTTTGTACTCTATCAGAAAGATCAATAAAAAGATCAAAATGATGAATTATCGCTCTTGACATTCGGTCCGGTAGAACAATTTAGAACTCACAATCGAGTTCAAGAATAATTCGAGATTTATCTTTTCTCATGAATGTTATTAAATAATTCTGATCTTCATGCAATTCATAATGACTTTTTTCAGGAAGTATATCGAAAAGCTTCATTCCAATGTTATTCAACATTTCAAAATTCATCTTGCTGTAGGTAACGAGATTTAGAATGTTACGTATTCTTCTAATACTACTTCTACTACTACTTCTACTACTACTGCTGCCACTGCTATTGGTGCTGGTGCTGGTGCTGCTGCTACTACTACTATAATAGCTACTACTCGATTCTTGAGACAGAATGAAGCTCTTCGAGGCTCACAGCTCTTTTAAAACCTCTCCCCACTACTTTGGTTTTCGAGCCGCCACAACCGCCTCCCTCTACTTCAAATTAGATTTCTATTTTATTTAACATATATATAGTGTGATAATTTTCTAATATAGGACCAAGCATTCGATTCATCATCAATATACGTTTCTTAAATAATACTCGTGATAAAACTCAATTCAGCAATACGTCTTTGGAATCGTTCGTGATTTCTTGCTATCTGCTCCCAAATACCTTTTCTAGAGTCTTTTTCTTCATATGGAAGATGATGTATTTTAACTTTCTTCGCAAACATGCTTAGAAGAGGAGTGAGATCTCCTTTTGTCTCTTATAGCTGGCATGGCTAAGCTTCTACTACTTCTTCTTCTTACCACCACTGCTTTAAACAGAATGGGCTTCCTATTAATATCTTATCGCTATTTTAGAATATAACCCCACTACTTCGCTTTTCGAGCCGCCGAAATCGCCTCCCCCCCCTTCTATCTTTCTTATTTTTTTTGTTAGGGAATGATGAAAGCCCCAACCATCGCTCTCACCTGTGAGGTGCTTCCACTACTAACATTGCTTATGAGACCTTTACACTAAGTCGAAGCTCAGCAGAAAGAACGAATAAGTAATTACTTCAACCTCTCCAAAAAAAAAGGTTTTAAAGGAATAATTAAATTAGGATTAAAGACATAATTAAAATTTTAAAAATAAATTTATTTACTATGTATACATTTACATATTATACTAATTTAATTTTTAAATTCAAAATTCGAGCCTTCTCAATGATGAATAAATAATTCTTTTTTTTCCATTGTCTCGTACAATTTCCGTAACATATCTTCGTCTTTTTCTAACGCTAAGATTACTCGCTTTGGTAGAAAAATTTCATATTCGTCGTCTACGGTTATTGCTACACTGAATCCATAGCGAGTATTCAGCCTTCTTAATTTCGTTATCATATAGATACAGTTACTTTCTAATTTCGATATTGTCTTTCTAGGTAACAATGCCGATTTTTCTATTTTATTGATTGTTGAGAAATCCATTCTACAATAAAAAAATCAATCAATAATTAATACTAGTAGGATATAGTTAGAGAGCTACTCGTATATAAGAAACTTATTTTTAAGAAAAAATCTAGAAGTCGAATAGGAGAACTAGGAAGAGAGACTACTGCTGTTGCTTCAACCTACTGCTGAATAACTGCGATGGACTGAGGTGTGTTCTCCATTTTGTACCATGCGTCCCCTCTCTGAGAACTCGAGCCGCCGTAATTTCCCTGTCTTTTCGCCTTATCCCCACTTGAGTAATTTCTCATATGATTCCATTGCCCTACTCCTCCGACTTCAGTCGCCATATCTGCCGTTGTCCCCCCACTCTACCGTTATCCCCACTCTATCACTATTCTATCCTTAGTCTTTTCCTAACTAACCCTTCTTCCTCCCCACTATTACTACTCTATTCTAAGCGACTTCTATCGGAAGTTGGTGGAAACTTACAACTTTCTTGAGGATTTTCTTCCATTTCTATGATCTTTCTTTTCCTTCGTTGTTCCGCACTCTTGATTTTAAACTTTGACGTTTCAAAGGACTGTTGATAAAAATTAGCAGTTTGTTATAATTGGTATTAATACTTCTAATATTTATAAATATTACAGTTTCTTTTTCTTGTTCTAAATATTTATTTAAAGTGCATGTATCATCAGCAATTGTTTCATTATTAATATTTACATTAACACTTTCCATTTTTGTTCCTGTTAATCGGTGTATTATTTGATATACTTCGCAAGGATAAAGACGACAATGATGGACTAGTTGTTAGTCTTAATTGCCAGTCTATTATCCGCGGTACGCTTGTTACCTGTTGATGACTAATAGTGCGTTTTGTTTTACCAAAGTAGCACTGGTAATTAGGTTGTAAGGGGTAATCAGTTAATTCGATGTATTTTTTTATTTGGTTTTTGAGTACTTCACACAATAAACTATCGTTTTCTGTGTAGATTCATCTTATATCTTATATTGTATTTTTTATTGTGGTATGAGTAATTTGAACATTTAGTGGTATTACTATTGCATTTGTCAATTGTATGAATGCAAGCGCATTTTATATACGTGGTGTAACGGGATATTTCATTCGGGGCGTGAATAGAAATCTTGCCCGTTAAGAAAAGGTTGTTCCCAGCGTCGCGAGGCTAACCGCCGCCTCGATCAGCTTGTTCGAACGGCGATCTTCAGACCTTCCGCCCCAGAGCCCGTGAAAACTCACGCGTGCAGCACACGTGCAGAGATCCGGGTTGCCCAGTGACCCGTGGTCGGGCAGGTTCTGTCGTGGGCGTCAAGAGGGAACAACCAGGGGGGATTCGGAAGAAAGAACTCTCAGTCGGTTGTCGGAAGGATTGATGTCTTTATTCACGCCTGTCACTTCAATCTTACAATCGTAACACCGCGGCCGAGAGGTTTTGTCGAGTGTCCCGCACACGCGGCGAGAGAGAGGAAGAAGACGCACTATCTAATCGCACTTTCCGTCCGCACGCATTTATATTTAAAGCCAGGGACTTACGCTGCGAGGACAAATCGCTGAAGGTCGAGTAGCTCTGGCGGTGTGCACAGATCGCGTTGACTCCTGCCACTTCTCGGTGAGGGATCTCTCAGTCGGGGCTTTCGCTGCCCGGATATGCAGTTGCCCGCGACCCTCGACTGTTGCCTCAGATCGCTCTGGGCAACTGATAATGGGCAGCGAACGACCTTTATCTGAGGGATGATTCCTTGGCGATCTCTGGGCCACTGGGTCTTCGTAAGCTATCGGCTAGGTTGCCCCTCGAACTTCACTGACTTGATTACTCGACACTTGCGTTCTCCCTATCCGCAGGTCCGGACTTGACTAACTGTACCGCTTCCCTCTTCCGTTCTCGCGCGCACGTCGACCGGCGGCCTGATCGCTCTCTTTCCCCTTCCTATTATTCCTAATGTCCCGCGATACGCGCGCCTGACGCGCGCTAGTCGGCTCCCTAATCCCTCTCCTCTCTCTCGCTCCTTCACTCGTTCGTCTCGCGGGCGCTTCTCCTCCTCGGGTTTGTTTCCGCGGGCCGGCTTTTACGTACCTCCACGCGATAAGGGCGCTTAGGTTACACCTTTAACGAGTGACACTCGTTACAGTGGCTTCATTTTTGCATATATTGCCAATGTGGCGAAACCTCTTAAAAATTGTATAACTCGGTAGAAAAAAATTGTAGAATATCGATTTTTTATTTTAATTATTCCTTAAAGAGAGCACCTTAAGATGAAGTATAGGTAATTAAAAAAAATTAGTGGGATCCACATAAACATCCAAACTATCAAATTTCTTTAAGAAAGCATAGTTACTGGGCCTGATTAAGACATAAAAATGTGGAATTAACTCGCACGTATATAGCATATTCTTTATATGAAAGTACAGATAATTTCTTTAAAATGAAAGAAAAATCAACTCATTACGATAAAAATTGACGGAGTTACAAGCATTTAAAAAATGGCAATTTATCTATAAAAAATTTTGTTGTGATAATTTTGTTGCGTAGAGTTATAAATCGTGTTTTTGTTCCTTTTAGGTTAAAATATCTCGAGAGAGAGTCTTAGGTGATGAAACAGTTCTGAGGCCAGATTCGGATTCAGCGCATCGAAATATTTCCGAAATATGTTGTCACGTCTCTCGATTTTTTTATTTGTCGGCCTATGTTATTATAATATATTCCCAGGTCCTAATGTAGATTAAAGATAGATATAGATTAAAGGTTGTAGTTGTATGCAGTTTTAATATAATAGAAATAATATTTAATAATACATTTTTAATTTATCATACCTCTTCTGGATGCTGTTTTATCTCTAATTTACCCTTAATTTTGTACATTATTTAATCATGGTACATCTTTAAATGTAATCCTTTGGAACGTAAATCAACGCTCCACTGTAGATGGAGAAGAGTCAATCAGAAGTGAAAATGCTAATATGAGGATAATTCAAATAATATGTGGGGTAGTTCTGAAATTCAGAGATTTGGTTTGATGTATACAGGGTGTCTCAGAACTATGGGATCAAACTTCTAGGGGATATTCAGTGCACTAATAGAAGACATTTGAGTATAAGAACCCATGTCCGGAAATGTCTTCTTAAGGCGCTGCGGCGCTTCAACGCTTTAAGACAGTAACGTGTTTTTTCGAATTTTATTTTCGTTTTTTGTACATAATAGCTACAGTAATTGTTCAAAAAGTCGTCTTTGAAGAATACAACTGTTTAAACGGCATACATGATTTCTGCGGACCCGACTGAAAATTTGATAATCATTTTGAATCACTTCAAATGCCGCAGTAATTCTTGCAAGCAGGTTCTGCTCTGTTTCCACAGGCTTTTCGTAAACTAGAGATTTTACATGCCCCTACAAAAAGAAATCTGAAGGTGTTAGATCTGGTGACCGTGGGGGGAGGGAGGCACGGAACTGGACCACCTGTGCCAATCCAACGTTCTCCGAATTAACGGTTCCAATACTGTTGGACTTCAACAGAAAAGTGGGCAGGCGCACCATCATGTTGCAGCCACATTTGCTGTCGAACGTTTAATGGGATATTTTCAAGAAGTTCTGGCAGGACGTCTTGTAGAAAACGCTCGTAGATAAATCCTGTTAAACAATTAGACAACAAGTATGGTTCAACCAAATGGTCATCAACTATACCGGCCCACACGTTAACAAACCAACGCTGCTAATGACTTCTAGTAATTATCGCGTGTGGATTTTCTTCGCCCCAAACATGGCCATTTCTACTATTGAATATGCTATCTCGTGTGAAACTGGCTTCATCCGTCCATAAAACATTGCGTTGCTGAACAATCTGATGATGTAGCCACTGGCAAAAGTGAATTCTTAGCTGATAATCAATTGGAGTTAAGCCTTGAACTTTTTGTAAATGGTATGGATAAAGCTATTGCTCATGTAACACTCACTAAACGGAATTTCGAGTCGTATCCATTCCACGCGCAAGTTTAAGAGTGCTAGTCGAAGGTTCATCTTCAACTCGCTGAAGGACTTCTTCCTCAAAATGGACCGTTCTTACTGTTCTCTTTGCACCAGTATCGTACATGTTAAGTTTTTAAGTGCCAGTCTCACTAAGTCGTCGATGAAGAGGAATAAACTTTTTGTTCCTAGGATGTCGCCTTGCAGAATAGCGCTCTTGATACAGCCGTGCAGCAGCTTTTGTGTTACAATTTGTTGTTCCATATGCAAGATGCATACGTACAAGTTCTTGATTAGTGTAATTCTCCATAATTATGCGAATTTTACAAATTTTGCAGAATTAACTACTAAATGCACTAAACTAACTATAAAGAATTTCTTCGTTCTTTCTTGACTGAGGTAAACAATGGCAAAAAGTACCTAAGATAAGGCATCAAAAAATTTCTCAAATCTTTCGACATTTTGAACAATTACTGTAGCTATTATGTATAAAAACCGAAAATAAAATTCGAAAAAACACATTACTGTCTTAAAGCATTAAAGGGCCGCAGCGCCTTAAGGAGACATTTCCGGACATGGGTTCTTATACTCAAATGCCTTCTATAGTGCATTGAATATCCTCTAGAAGTTTGATCCCATAGTTCTGGGACACCCTGTATAGTTAGTGATATATTCGGTATAGGAGGTGGATTTATCAGTTTAGATATTTGAAGTTTTTTTAGGTATTATTGTAATTTCATTAAGTTGATTATTTTCGTATTTATCTTGTATTTGTTTCTTTTAATTTATACCTGGTGTGTCGAATTACTATCAGAAAATATGCCATGAAACCAAAAAGTACTAATTTAATTTTTTAGTAATTTTGCGGACCATCCATAAATTTTGTGTTATATCATCTGATTGTCGTATCGAGTATTAATTTTTTGATAAGAAAAGTAATAAATATCATGATCACTGCTAATGAAAATGAACCCCATGTCATTGGTTTTTCTATTATTAGACGCCAGGTGCTATTGGCAATATTATTTTAATGTATTTGTTGTAAATATATCATTTAAGGATCTTTTCTCATTAATTTCTTTCCCTATTATATTCAGTAGTGATACTTTTTTTACTGGGAACATTAATTATTCTTGTAATTTATCTGAATCATTTTGAGTGTTAATCCTGCTTGTTGCTAAAGTTCCAATGGACTTAAATGTACAACCAATTTTTGTACTAGGTTTTAGCTAATTCCGTGGTATAGACTTAGTTGATGTTAGTGTGAATTTTATTCATTCGTTGTCGATTTTGTAAGACGGTAGTATAATAGTATTACAGTTAATCTGCATTTCATTCTATATTAAGATATGATTTTGCTGTCAGGTACAATGTGCAGTTTTCAAATTATACTGGTAAATCTTTGTAACGTTTGGTTACGTGTAGATTTTTTAACGTTTAAGAGATGCATTTTATAATGTACCCAACTGATCCTGCAATCTTTGCCATATAACCTGGTTGTTTCATAATATTGTATGCAAATTTGTCGGGTTAAAGTAAGGCATTGGATAGGGAGTTTGGATAACCTTTCTATCAATATCATATTTTTCTGTTATTTAGTTAATATATAAAGTAGCGGTAATGTACCTAGCTCCCTGACGGTCACTCGATCGACTTTCAAACGTTCCATTATAGGTTTGTACATTTGCTTGTAATTATATATAACTGATAATAAAATTTTTTAGATTTTACCTATAACGTATTTCTTTAGTATTCATTTTTTGGTGCTAAATAATACTCAAGAAACGTTGGTTTCTAAATTATTTCCGCTTGAAATTATTATATGGTAACAACTTAAACTGAGTTGTGATGTCGGTTGACGCAACATATTTCTCAGGCACGTCTGAGGTAAACGTAGTCTCAGGCGTACTTTTTGATTTATCCTTTCGAACAATAACCGGGACATGCGTTACCACTATCGCGGGAAATTTTCTTTTCGGCGATGGGGGACTGAAGCTTCACTATACCATACGCTTGGTAATACAGTTAAGCTTCGTGTTATTTTACCACACTCTTGGCAATAAAATAACGTAACAGGGAGCCTTTCTAATATGCACTCGACCACATGCTTGGCAATCGAGTGTAACTGTCAAATAAGAATCGTACGCGAAACTAAAAAGGAGAGAATGAGGAAAGAAATTAACAGAATGAACCGAATTAGAATTTTTGTTTTTATTTACTTACTTTTTTTTTACTTATTTCCCACATACACGAAATAAAACGGAAGGTCCTTTTTATTGAGTACTAAACTGGAACGAACTGGGACAAAACTGCCTATTTTTCTTCACAAGCTTCCTTTTATGCTTTTCGCGAGAGAGTCCCACTCTAAATTTCTTGTCATTTTTGGGCAGTAAAAACTTAAATTTATCTGATTTAATTGATTGGAAAATTTGAGAAGCGTCTCAAGCATAAGCGAAGTTTGAACCTTGCCAATTCGCAACAAAGGGGCATCGCCTAATGTAAGTACTAACCGTTCTTTAAGTCTCTCTCTTGCTTTGCTTAATTCGCCGCTCTCTCTGTGCCATTCTGTACACATTTTTCACGTGTACATAAACTATATATATACCTACTGCTATAATTTTATGGCTTTTCTTTTGAATGATCTTTCCTTCCTATCGCTTTCCTCGACTTTCGCGATTTAAGCTGCGCGATACACGACGCTCTCAGCGGACCAGTTGGTAACTTGATATACTGGGCCGGCCTTACATGGCATAACGTAAGCCCGCAAAGAGCTGCCATTATACCAGCAATTACTCTATCTCGGATAAATTAATATTGTAGCGGTCTAAATCCCCATCACAAGCTATTCGAGCAATAAACAAAAAGTATTATTCAAAACAGTCTTTTATTAATTACTCGAAAACTTTACTTAAAATAGCCAAGTCTCGAAAATTGTTGAGGGATCTGCAAGAAAATGTGCTTCTTTTAATTTAAAAGAAATTAATAAAATTGAAATAAGTTAGTTAAAATAAAATTATTGTATTATATAGGATGCACATGTGCGCTGTAGCTCTCCATTTTCCTGTTATTCGGTAGTTTTCGGAGATGTTCGCAATCCGGCTATTCCGGATGGCGCGGTCGTAATCTCTCTCTTTTTTTATAAAGAGTCCACTTCTAAACATCCGAAAATTGTCAGATGCACGAGATGAAAGCTGTCGTTCACGAAATTTTTTCTTTTCTCAGCTGCATGCGATTTTTAAACTTAATTTACAAGCTAAACGTGTGGCCTGTTTTTCTTCTTCCTTTTTTTTTCATTTTGAGCCGCCGTTACTGAGTTTTCGGAAAACCTTGTTGTTAGCGTTAATAGGTTAAGCCATAAGCAGAATTCATGAAATGTGGTTCATATAATGTGATTTAGTAGGAACGTGCTCATTTATTTTTATACAAAAACATTTCTATCAAATACGCATCAAATACATTTTACAAATTCACCGTTTACAAAAATATATAATGAAAAAATTTTGGAGATAAATGAAATATTATGTTCTTCAACATAAGTTCATATCCGACTAACGTGTATATGACGGCGGATGCCTTTTCTTTTTTTATGAATTTTACGTATCCCTAAATTTTAAGATTTTATTTATAAAAAAAAAGACAAATAGATGATAAATTGAGAATCTCTCTTAAAGAAAATATTAAACGAGATAAGAATCGTGTGTATAAAAATTTCCAGAATCCGAGTTGGAAAGATAAATCGAAGACTGCTAGGAAACCCAACCCTATATAAATAAAACTTGGGCCGATACGCTTACACGCTTGTTCACCCCATGTACCAGTCGTAAAATTGCTAGCTGCATCTAGTTGCCGCATTTTTCCTTCGAAAACTCGCTTTTTAAGCATTTTAAATTTTAACATTGAAATAAAAAAATGGAATGAATGTTACAATACTCCGAATATTTTTGTCATTTTATAGGCCGTAACTATGCCGTTTGATTACCTCTTATCGACTTTGTTATTCTAAATATATTTAAGCCAGGAAAATAGAAAAACACGAATGTAATTTTTAAGTTTTATTTCATTGATATTCGATTTACGCAATATTAATATAATTATTCAACTTTTAAGTAATTGAAGTTATTTTTAAGTTCAAATATATAAAGTTAGTAAGAATATTGTTTAATTTTCCTTAATTTTTGTGCTAAATATTTCAATAATCATTTATGTGTTCGTATAAGGTAAATATTTTATAATCTACGAGGGTATGCCAATAAGTCCTTAGAAAATCCAAGAGATGGTGCTCAAAGCATCCCAACTTAGGTTGTAAGCAGGCGTCACTATTAAATAGAATGTTGCCGAAGTTTCAGCCAGATCCATCGAGTAATTCCATTTTTATCGTTGATCAAAGTGAACAACTTTTGTTTCTTGTTAACAATGGAAAAAAGTGAATTCCGAGCGGTGATAAAACATTTCTATTTAAAAGGCCTTATACCGAAAGAAATCAAGGCTGAGTAAGATGCAGTTCATGATGTACTAGTATCTGTACCTATGTTTGCAGTTGTTTACAATTGGGTAAATGAATTTAAACGTGACCGTACATCGACTGCAGATGAACGACGTTCAGGCCATCCTATAGACGTGAGCACTCCGGAAATGATCAATAAAATCCACGACATGGTATTATGTGGCTGAAGAATCAAATTGCGCGTAATAGTTAAGACCACCGGGGTTTCAAAAGGTACATTCATTTCGATTTTGCATAAGAAATTGGACATGAGAAAAATTTCGGCATGATAGGTGCCGCGTTTGCTCTCACTCGAAAACAGACGCAGTCGAGTAGTGGCCGCTGAAGCCCTCTTGGCGTGCACCACCGTAATCCGGACAACTTTCTGCGTTGATTCATAACTGTAGATAAAACTTGAATACACCACTACATTCCTGAGACGAAGGAATAGTTAAAACAGTGGATTGTGAAAGGTCAACCAGCTCCAAAGAAAGTGAAGACAGTGAAATCGGTCGGCAAGGTTATGGACACTGTTTTTGGGATGCACTTGGAATTATCTTCGACTTTTTATAAGAAGGACAAACAATTACTGGAGAGTATTATGCGTTGCTATTGAACCGGTTAAGTGAGAAAATAAAGGAAAAACATCCTCATTTGAACAAAAAAAAATATTCTATTTTATTAAGACAATGCACGAGTGCACACTTGCTTAGTTTCAATGGCTAAACTTAAAAAATTGAAGTTCGAATTAGTAGATCATCCACCGTATTCACCAGATTTGGCCCCTAGTGACTTTTTTTATTCCCAAACCTAAAAAAGTGTCTTGCCGGACAGCAATTGTTCTCGAACGAGGTCATAACACTAACAAATGGCTATTTAGAGAAACTTCCAAAATTATTTTTTTGTTATGCCTTAAAAAAATTTGAAGGACTCCTGGAAAAGTATATCAAGCTAAAAGGAAATTATGTTAAAAATAAAAAAATCTATAAAAAAAAAGTAGGTCCAAAAAATTTGTAATTCAAATTCAATTGTTCAACACTGTAAAATTGAATGTATGTAATAATTACGTAATAAATTAATTAATAAATAAAAGAACTAACCAATAAAAGATAGAAATATCTCCAAAAGAATAAAGAAAATCACAGACATATACAACAAAAACGTGGAAATGATTTCATTCGAAACAAACAATTTCATCAAGAAATTAAAAAAAGATGTAGAGAAGTTAAAATTGCAACAAGAGACAGATGCTGTGCGAAAAAAAGAATATCGAGAGTGCGTAGGAAATAATGAGGCCTGCAATGGCTCGGTCGGTAATAGCTCGCACTCAGTAGGCTCGGGTCCGATTCCTAGTCCCTACTTATTGATACAAGCACCACTAAAAAAAGTTTCATGTACTTTGTTTTCAAACACATTGCAAGCTTCCCTCGCTGATTAGTACTGATGGAGGATAAATAGAGTGACGTTAAAAAAAAACAAAAAACAAAATACGTAGGAAATAAATTTATTGCAAATTCAATGATTTATCCACCTATCTATCAGATGGTATGTACCGCTCACCGCTAAATATAAAATATAAATTAGATACAATAAAATTTTATATTCATGATTTTAAATTACAAAATAATTTTAGAAATGTATTTAATTTTTTTTGTATATTCAAAAAATTACTTAGTCAATGAATTTTATGAAGTAGACAGATCAAGCTTATATTTTTCAAGAAAAATCAAAAAACATTGAGATGTGAATGCCAATCATGATTACTGAACTAATTGCATATTAATTCAAGACATAAAATACAAAAATTGGTAAAATGCTCATTTTATCAATTATCTCTGCTAAAAGTTTATGATTTTTCAACTACAATTATCTTAACTAAATAACACTAGTAAATTATTAAAGAAAACGATATTTCATTGTTATCACGTTTTGTAACGACAAATGGATGGAAATAATGGATAATATAGAAAATCATGAAACTCCAATAGCTACACAAAATATATTTGCAAAAGTATTATATATATTCAGAAATATCGTAATATATTATACATTCGACTATGAGATTGAAAATGGAATAGAAAGAAAAAGTCGAGAAAACCGAATAAATGAAATGTATCCAGTAAGACCAAACAATCGAGAATATTTTTTTATAGGATGGTTACACATACATGTCAAAAGAGCAAAGTCTTTCGTGGATTTATCTACTGTTGATGGTAAATCGTACAATACTTTCTTTGAAGCAGCATCAATAGTAAAATTAGTTTCAGAAAACAATGAATGTGATCAATGTTAAAAAAAAGCAACACGTGTAAAATTGCTTCGTGCATTTTTAAGATTATTTGCTTATATTTGTGCCTTTTAAAATCCATCTAATGCAAGAATAAGTTTGATATATACAATGAAATATTTTATCATCCAGAATACGAAAAAAGCGTTGGATATAACATATCACTCCATTTAATAAAACCAAACTTTAGAAATTAATGAGTATTCTCAGAAATATTTCAATTGAACAACTATAATAAAACTTTTCAATTCGGTGATTTTTAGAAAATTTCAAAATTTTCACAAAATATTATAATCAAAATTATGGTTATTCCTTGAATAATTTCAAGGCATTTTTATTCTTAAAAACATTTACTAAAGTACATATAGTATGTAAAAAATAAATTTATTGCAAATTCAGAATACTTCCAATTTTTATATTCTCAGTTGTAACGGAGAATCTCGGCTAGGCCGATTTCATCCGTTTGGCTCTCGCAAATGTCCGTGCGCCGCGCCGAGCTGAGAGTGTGCGTTTGGTACACACACTCATGCTTGGATCGAATGGTGCGGCCGAAGGGTGAAGGGGATCAGGAGCTCCCGCCGAACGTGCGACAGGTTGGCGAGGTGCTAGCCTCGGCAGACCACGTAAATCAGCTTCAGAGACGATGGGAATGAGATCCGACTGCGGCGTGTTGCGGCAGAAGACCCGCAAGTTTCGTATCACGGGCCACGCGTATCCGAGATCATCATACACTGGCCTTGAATAAAAGCTCAAAAACAGGCTTGGGGTAGATTGGGCGCAGTAGGACTCGTAAGCCGCTACCACAGCCAAAGATCGTCTGCTCAGTATGCCCCTTTAGTCTGGACGAATACATGATGATTCTATCACGAGAGGATGGTGAATCCAACAGGAAGGTGAACGATTTCCGTCGAGCACCTTGGCTCACGTGAGAGGATGATTGCGGCTGATTTGTGGGCGCAGCAGAGCGAGCAGTGGCAGTGGGATTCCACTCCCTCGTCGCAATAATTGCAGGCAAGTTGTGCTCTCCACCAAAACCCAGCGCAAGGAGGACAGAAGTAGCGGCCTGGAAGAGGGAACCTTGAAATTCAGCAGGCAACCCATGGTCCAAGATTTCAGGCTCATCGACTATTGCAAAGTGGACGTCACGCTCGCGAAATTCCTCCTGCGTTTTAGTCTAGAGTCCGCAAAGCTTCTCAAAGCACTCAGAATTGAGTTACGCTTCCTTCGCATGCCGGTCCGCGTTAAGCTGCGACTCCCTGCGGAACCACTCAGGTGCCTCAGACATTGCCGAGTAATCAGTGTTCCGACTTGTAATCGGAGGCGGCTCAGATCTATAAACCTTGGTGATCGGCAGCAGTGATGGCTGAGTTGGTGAGACAAGACGTTTCCTGGCGAGTGCAATAATAGAGAGGGACTGTCCTGTGGGCGTAACGAAGATATCCAAGGCACTATTGGCGAGCGGTTGTGGCAGCAGTTAAATTTGGCTGAATTGTGATTGGCTGGTCTTGAATTGGGTGAAATACAGAGGTTATGGTAAAGAGAATTACAGGAATTGCAGAGGAGTTGATCGGGTCGTTGGACGATTAATCCGCACTTGGCACACACGCGACTTGACATAAATAGGCAAGATAAGTTTAGAAAGAATAGAAATGCCTATAATAATTTGAATGTTCTCGCGCAAATTTAAGTGAACCAGGAACGCGCGCAAATTCAAATGACGCAGTGGCGCGCACAACTGACCAGCTATGATAAACTCGGTAAAGTGACCTCTACCGAAAAAAAGCGAATTATCATAGAGGGTGTGGCGGGAAAATCAAAATGCGCGCGAAAGTGATGCTCGCAATAATAAGGAACGCGAAATAGAGATTAAGGGGAAATTTGGCGCAGAAAATTCAAAAGATGACGTAACCCGACTTAAATGTACGTTACAACTTAAGATTAAAATGAATAATTATAAAAATGATAATAAAGATGAAAATGTGAATTACGCTAAATGAATCGAAGTGAGATGTAGTCTTAAAATTAATGGTGATCAATTACAGGTTCGCAACAGTAATAACAAATAATAGAGAAAATGAACAATACAGAGTAGTGACAAGATGTAGACAAGACAAAATAATTCTCACTTAACCGACAAGAAAAAATAGTTATTCTAGCGATGATATTCGTCGTTGGTAGAGCTAAGACGGCCAGGTTGATGATGAGATGTCCTAGTGCAGTTGTGATACGGTAATTGATCCAGTTAGTAGAGTGACGTATGTGATGTTGATTCAGATGAAAGAGGTTAAGTGATGCTGGTTGCACAAGTAATGCAAATTCCAGGGCAAAATGCAAATAATTATGCATGAAACAGCATACACTTGTTAGCCCCGTGGAAGATCCACTACCTGGAACAGTTTGCTCGAAAGTGTGATGCCAAATGGTTAGATAAACTGTATTTATTGAAGAGTCGTTGAAAAGATGCTGTAATGCCTACCAGAGAAAGAGAGAGAGAGCGCTCGAATTGCGGATCGCCGCGGAAAATTCGAGAGAGTCTTTGCTAAACTATGAGCAGAGGAAGTCGCGCACGCGGATAAAACTGAAAGCTCACGGTTTTCCAAAGTTGGCTCCGCGACCTCGTCGACGATCGTTCATTTTTGGAGACACGCCCGGTGCGCGGACGAGTATTGGAGCGTGGGGCTGGATCGCGCCCAGCCGTGTCCCGAAAGATACTCGGCACCGGTGCGTGTGGGTAACCGGCGAGGTGCGCGGGTGCGCGCGCAAGGAATTTAACGTGCTGCAGCACCGAGCAACAGAGAGGCAGCAGAAACAACGACAACAGCAATTTTCGGGTGAAACAACGGATTGAGGCAGTATTGTGGAGCGAGTGAGACGACGAGCAAGAAAATAGACAGCTACGACAACAAATATCAGCGAGACGGTCAGCGAGGGGCACACCAGTGACGTCACACTGCGGAGCACTCTAGCCGTCGGAGAGGCTGAAGGTCGAGATCGGTGCCGTGTTTTTCTCTTGATTCTCTCTCTCTCTCTCTCTCTCTTGCATGTTTGAGCGCCAGCTTATGGGTGGTAGCACGGCAGACCTGCTGGCTACCTCGTTGATAGGTTAACGGCGGAAAGCATTTTGTCGGGCATTGCTTGTAATATTTAGTTTTAACAAGGGAATCGGCAGGTTGACCAGCCACCGATTCACCTTCGCGTTCGCGTTTGTTATTGTGCCACTCGTAGTGTATAAGTTCGAGGTCGCCGTATTGTAATCGTTTGTTGACAAGTAAAAGACTAGTGTGTTAATCCGCTGTTGTGTTTATTCACCGCTGTATCACTCCTAATCCCGATTTCGAATCTGTGCGTTTAACGTGTTTATGCTCGACGCGTTATTCAATCGTGGGAACGTCTTTTGCTTCCCGAATCCCAGAATAAATAATTTGTGCGGACGGCCGCGAGTAACCCAGACGGGAAAAGCCGAAATTCACCGTTACACAGTTTTCATCAAATTTTGTTATCGTTCGATAAAACAGATCAACCTCCTTAATATTAAACGTAATATATAATAATCGAAACGAAATATGATGATCTGTAAATAATAATGTATTATTTTGGATAATAATGACTTTTTTTAAAAAATGTGATAGAATCAGCTAAGGATTAAATAAAAATATTATTAAAGTTGTGATGATGTGTCATCACAAGAAAAGTCCGCGCCTAAAAAATCCGCGCGATATATGAGAATACTCTCCTGACAAGAGGATGCAAACTATCGATTAGCTGATGCCACTATCGCTCACATATCCGCGCCTAATTATCGCCTCGAGACCTCTCAAAAATAGTATGTCTCAGGATCTACCCGGCCGTTGCGCGCCAACCTTACACCGCTGCACACACACTCTCACACATAGGAACTCGGACCAATGCTTCTGCAGGAAACTGGGTGACGAGAAAGAATGCAGCCGAGATCAGCTGATCCTGTCAGTTAGCCGCGCAGGGAAGAGACCGCACTCGCACTAACACTGAATGCCACCCAATCGACGTACATAGAAAGATAGCTCGACACACATATACACACACATCGACCGACCTTGCGAGCACTGAGAGGAAAACACGAAGAGCGGCGACATAACGCGACGTTGCTACGGGAACGGAGCGGCGGCCATGTTGTGACGCAACCGGCAATGGGCGTGAGCTAGAGAGAGCGGGGAGAGCGAGAGCAGTATTGCAAGCCAGTTAATCGAGCAGGGACACGAGCGTGCATGCCATGGAGATAACCGATAGAATAGGCGCGAGAAGAGATACCGATATGGTAGTAGGGGTGACCGGTAGGACTAAGGAGCATGAGAGGGCAAAGGATAGTCGATAACAATACGGATAACGCTAAAGCGATCTGCGCGCGCACTCTCGAACAGCCAATGATAACAGAGATAGGGATAGACCGACAAACAGGACAAACAGACGCCAACTAAACAACCAGTAAGAAAATAATAAAATAGACGGCGCTGATGATCGGGTTGATGACAATTATCCAATGAAAAAAAGTCCATGTTCGAAAAGGATGGGATGCGACACGACGCCGCGCTAGTGGCGGCCTATTCTCCTAGAAGTCGCAGCCGAGCCCGGATCGGACCTTCAAACAAGTGAAGCCATAGTTTTTCTTTTATGTGACATGGTGAGGAAGAGAGAGAAAGAACGAGAGCCCCGGCGGACCAGACGACAGCACATCACCTTGGAGTACCGCATTATGTCTACATCATAATCGAGAGTTTGCGAATTAACAAAAGCTTTGGGGATCCGCGACCTAAATCGATTGACCCGCAATTAACCGATGGTGCGTGATACGTTGTCGCCTTTTGTTCTTTAGTATTCTTAGACCGGCCGGCTGACCTGACCTGTAGTTATCGCAAGTGCGGGCTGCGATCGCGTGGCGGTGCGTTTAATACGGGAAATGGCTCGTGTGCTGCGCGATGGGGCATGGCGTCGACGCGGATAGTTGAGCAGACCGCTAGATTGACCGTCGAGTCGTTTGATTAAAATTGGAGCATAGCAACGCTAGGAAAGTAGAATAGCTTAACCTTGGACAGACAGATTGGAAGTAGGAGCATAACAACAGCTAGGAAAATAGAGTAGTTTAACCTTGAGCAGACAGATTTGAAATAGGAGCATAACAATAGCGAAAAATAAATTAGTTTGACTTTGGGGAGACATTGGGATTTTGGCTTGGATAAATAAATTTACTTTTCCGATAATTAGTGCTATTTTTTACGTTATAATCTGCAATCTACCCATCTCCCGTAGCTATTGCGACCAGGCTGAGTAGGACAGGCTCGCACGCATCGATACGCCGTCGCCATCTTAACCGTGCGCCACTGCAGTTCTGTTGTGCAACCTATAACTGTTTATTAGCGAAGCTACCTTAAAGGAGCCAGTTCGACTACCCGCATTTGAGGAAAAACCCGCTCACCGAGTCCTATTGACTAGCCAACCGCCCCCCCTTAGTCTCGTTCGTCCTCTAGCCTTTTCGCGCCCCTTTCTCTCCTTTTTCTTTATTGATGTTTACAGGTAGCCAAATGGGCCAAGGCAAACCAACGAAATAGCTGCTCAGGAACTCTATAGGAGCCCTCAGCAGTGGCAGACCGCCCTCCCTCTTTCCCCGTGCGCGTACACACTCGAATCAGCTAAGTTGCAGTGCTACTTGACCTCCTAATGCGAGGACAGTAGATGGCGCCCAAAACAAATCAATAAATAAAGCTGCAACCAACGTTGACTGATACCTCTCTCTGTGCGAGCGCGGGCGCCGCCACTAGTGTCGCCGGTGGACGAGCACCGTCACAAAGTAGTCAACAAAATTTTTTGAATTTGTAGAATGTAACGGAATTGATTGAAAATAATATTATTTTTCAAATAAATCTCGTTTATTTTTCTACATGACATAAATATCAATTTTATTAATTTAATCACATGTATTTATAGGCAAATTTGTTAATATCATTTATAACATTTAGAATGCTTTGAAATTTCTGTGAAGGATCAGATTTTGATTTTAAAATTTTTCCATGTTATACTTTGATTTTGGACGCATAGTACTTCATGCCACCTTTCTTTCCTCTGTGTTTTTCGTAACGTTGATTCTGCGTGTCTAAAACTATGTAATAATTCGTGATTTCTATTTTTTTCATTGTTTTTGTGAACACCTGAAATTTGAAAAATATATAATATTTTTTTTAAATTTTTTGTTATTTTTATTCGAAAATTGTATAATGAATCTGTAAAAATGTATTTTATCTCTATTCACATTTGTATGATGATAATTTATATCGTTAGCAATGTTTTTTATAATTTTCTTTTGCAATAAAAATATTCAATGTTGATATACTGCTCATCAACATTTCTGTCAATATTTATAGTGTTTCTTTTCTTAGAACAAGCATTTATTGATTTGTAAACTGCTAATTTTGATCTGTAATTAGAAAATTTTATATACGAGGTGTGTTCAAAAAATACCCGGAATTTTTAAATTTCGCAGGTCTGGAGAGTCCGATTGTCAAAATTTTTTTTTATTGTGTTGGTATACATGCCCCTGAAGTATGATAAAATTTTCAGCTATATTCACTGTTTACTTTGTCTGCGGTAGCCGCTAAGGTTTGACGTGTTTTTATGAGCTCGGCAATTTTCGTTTTTTAAAAGAAATGGATCAAAGAATTTGTATTCAATTTTGCGTAAAAAATGAAATAAAGTGTAACAAAGTATGTGAAATGTTACAAAAAGCCTATGGTGAGTCTGCTATGAAAAAAACAAGTGTTCACGAGTGGCAAGCATTTCCAAGATGGCCGCGAAGACGTTGAAGATGACGAACGCTCCGGTCGACCCAGCACGTCAACAATCGATGAAAATGTAAAAAAAGTGGAAAAAACGGTTCTGAATGATCGCCGAATCATAATTAGAGAAGTGGCTGATGAAGTTGGCATATGAATTGGCTCATGTCATAACATTTTTTCAAATGTTTTGGGCATGAAACGGTGGCAGCAAAATTCATTCCAAAACTGCTGAACTTTGACCAAAAAAACAATCGCATGAACATCGCTCAGGAGCTGTTAAACGACGTCAACGACGATCCAAGTTTGCTTGAAAGGGTCATAACTGGTGATGAAACATGGGTGTACGGTTATGATGTCGAAACCAAAGCATAATCGTCCACCTGGAAGCATTCAATGTCACCAAGAGCGAAAAAAGTACGTCAAGTTCGATCAAATGTGAAGGTTTTGCTTACAGTTTTCTTTGACTGCAGGGGCGTGATGCATCATGAGTTCTTATCACAAGGTCGTACGGTTAATAAGGAGTATTGAAGTTATGCGACGCTTGCGTGAAGCAATCCGAAAAAAACGCCCCGATTTATGGAAAAATAATTCATGGCTTTTGCATCACGATAACGCACCTGCTCACTCGTCGTTGCTTGTTCGTAATTTTTTGGCCAAAAACAATACTGTAGTCGTGCCCCAACCTCCATATTCACCAGATATGGCTCCGTGTGACTTTTTCCTGTTCCCAAAGTTGATGAGACCCATGAAAGGACGGTGTTTTTCCTCGATTGAAGAAATAAAGGCCGAATCGCTGAGAGTGCTCAAGGACATACCAAAAAGTGAATATCAAGAGTGCTTTGAAGATTGGAAAAAACGCTGGCATAAGTGTATTATATCTGGGGGGGGGGGGGGATTACTTTGAAGGGGACCACATTGATGTAAACGAATAAATAAATATTTTTTTAGAAAAACGATAATTCCGGGTACTTTTTGAACACACCTCGTACACTACCGTCCATAAAGATTTGCCATCCCCTTGCTGAAAACATCAAAACTTTAGAGTTTTATGGCTCAATTTCTATAAGAGCTGGAAAATCCTGCAGGATCTCATTTGAAAGGTCTTGCCAAGACCTTTCAAATGTTGTAAAACATAGTTGATTTTATTTGTTTTTTGTACAACTTGTGACGTCATAAACAAATTGTTTTTTTTTAAATTTTTTCACATCAACTTCGACCCCGATTTATTTATATAAGGGATTCTACGATGGAAAAACTGTATAGGCCATTCGATAGAGCTTTCAAAAAGCTACAAAATCCATATCCGGAAAATTTTTTTACCTTTATTTTTTATGAGCTATATGGTGTTTTATATAAAAACAAAGATTTTCAAAAAACGGGCTGTATTTTTTTTATTTTCAACTCTAAAGAAAAAACTCTCAGAAGAAAAAAATGTAGTATTTTGCAAGAGCTATCAAATGCGCCACTCAGAATTTAAAAAAAGAAAATTTTTTTTTTCACGTTTTTTAGAATTGAAATTTTTCTAGAAAAAAAACTAAAATTACATATATTTAATAAAATTAGTAAGTAACTAGTATTTATAACTGAATGGGCTTACAAACAATGATAACAAGATATAATTATTGTATTTGACGTTTGTAACAGAGGAATTTGCATTGTTTTCATTTTTAATGACTTTCTACAGTATTGTGCTCACCGATAATCACTGTGATAATCACTGAGTGTTTACATGCTTTGATTTATTTGACTTTCATGAATGTATACATATAGCAGAGAATACGTATGGAAATTCAGTCTCTTATCAGCTTTAATGAGTGAAATATCAATGTGTCCAATCTAGTCAGTAAATTATGCATGTATTTTTTGTTCATTAAAAATGACGAAAAAAAGAAACTTAAGTATTGAAGAGCGATCTGAGATAGTAGCCTTGCATAAAGTGAATAAAAGTAATAATGAAATTTCCAAAATTTTGAATATTCCAAGAAGAACAGTTGATTATAACACTAAAAAATTCATAACTCAAGGAAATATCAAAAACAAAAAAATTTCAGGAAGGCCTAGGAAAACTACGAGCGCTACTGATAAACACATTTGTAGTACAATATACTTTATCTTATCAAAAACGGTTTTAATGTCGGCAAAGTATACGTAAAGATTTCCACCTTTTTCTCTTATTTTCTTCCCTATTATTGTTTTTAATATATATATATATATATATATATATATATATATATATATATATATATT